>NC_041740.1:6504894-7149031 GCF_004115215.2 Ornithorhynchus anatinus | reverse complement strand
AAAAAGGGGAGGAGAGAATGGGGGAAAAGGAAGAGAGATAGGGATGAGGAATAGGAAAGGGGGAATTAATCTCTTCCTCCTCTGTTTCCACCATCCTCTGCCTGCACGGGAATCCCTCTCCAACCACCCACACTGTCCAACACAGTGGCCATGGGCAGCAATCCTCAGGTCAGCAAAGATCATTTTGCTGTCGTAGGCCCAAACTAGCCATTCTGGGCTTAGGAAGGGTGTTTACACTGTTGCTGGATGATGACTTTCTGGCTTCACCCCACACTATTAGCCTCAACCTGGAAGAGCTAGTTCAGGTACATCAGCAGCTTCTGTTCCACCTGTGGGAAAAAAAGATTTTTCCTCCTCCTCTCATCCTCCCCCCTCAGTGGCGACATCAGCCGCCACCACCGCTCACACCTCTCACTATGGAGAGCCAGCACAGGTTGCTGAAGAACAGAGCAAAAAAGGCATACTCACTTATACATAAATCTGATAAACAAATTATTGTTTAAAAAATCATGCAGTGACTGACTTGATCATTTGAAGATACACAATACCCAGAAAGATACAAACTGAAGATAATTTAAGAGAAGAGCAAAGAGATATAAAAAGAGCATAAATATGTCTATTTAAAAGGAAACATTCAGAGAAGCAGCTGCTGTTCACATGGTCCCTGGAAAATCTTCAGTCAATTGAACAGACAATGGAATTCATTGAGCACGTAAAGGGAGGCAAAGTTCTATTCTAAGCACCTGGGAGAGAGTACAGTAGAAGCAAGACACATTCCCTTCCCTCAAGGACTTTCCCATTTAATGGGGAAGCCACAGAGGCCCAGATTACTTAGCAATAAAGCAGGAGGAAAAACAGAATATAACCAGAAATAGTGCAACTATATGAGGATGAAAAAAATAAATACTTGAATATACAAATAAAATGCATCTGTGTATGTAAGTGATGACAATAGGAATAAAACATATACATGCTAAGGGTGGCTTTTGATTTGTCCTGACCTGTGTTGTGAATTAATGGGAGAAAGTTTCCCGAAGAAGGTAGGTTTTAGCAGGGATCTGAAACTGGGGATAGCGGTAAACTGACAGATCTAAGGGCAGGAAGGATTCCAAGCTGGTGGGACAGCAGGAGAGTTGAGAATGAGCAACAAGGCCTAGTGGAAAGAGCAAGGCCCTGGGAGTTGGGGACCTGAGTTCCAATCTCAGCTCTGCCACTTGTCTGCTGGCTGGGCGACCGTGAGTGAGTCATTTAACTCTGTCCTCAGTTTCATCATCTGCAAAATGGGGAATGAAATATGTCTTTTCTCTCCCCCTTGGACTGTGAGCTCCATGTTGGATGGAGATTGTGGCTGAACTGATTATCTTATGTCTACTCCAGTGCTTAGTACAGTGATTGGCAGATAGTAAATGCTTAACAAATGCCACATTATTTAGTATTTGGTGTTTATTTCTTATCATTATTCGTGAGGTACAGTTAGGTGTGCTGGAGAATAGAGTGAAGAGAATCGAAATGGAAGATCGGGTAAGCTGATGGAGCACTTTGAAGCCGATGCTAAGGAGTTTTTGCTTGATGTGGAAAGAGATGGTGGCTTCTGAGGCGGCTGCATGGCGTTTTTCTATAGTTAGAGGGAACATGCTAACTGCTACCTTCATGAGCCAGGCCAATTAACATTGATCACAGGCCAAGACCTGGAAGAATTTAGGCTAGGCTGCCAAGAAATGCTGAGGGCAAATTCATCTTATTAAAACTGAAAATGGGTGCTGTGCTTCTTCAGTTTTTGCGGCTCACTGCCCACAGGCACATCAGTAACAGGACTCTGGAAAGTGTTGAAAGGATTGAGGAATAATTCTGTTTTATATACTAGAAGAGTCTTCCTGTATCTTGATGGAAAGGATGATTAAGTAGGATGTGGGATATAGAGAGGAGCCAAGGACTAACTGGAAATTGTGGAATAAAACCATGAGGAATTTAGATCCGAGAGAAGAAAATGACCAAACCTAAGGATTATTTTCTTAGCTTGTCCCTTGGCACAACTAGGTCAAAAAACTGGAACATCCTAGGTAACCTGCTTCATGCAGTGTGACTTTAAGAAGAGACCACTTTTAATGGGGTCAACCTGTTTGTGGAAATAATGGTTTAACCCCCGTCCATGGCCAACACTTTGTTCCTAGGAAACCTAAAGGCGCCGAAGCTCTAACCCAAATACAAAACCCACTGGTAAAACACTCTATTTGTCCTACGAGCCCACGAAGTGGTTGTCTACATTAGGCGTGTTTGCCTAGATCCTGTGTGAGCATTTCAATAGCCACTATTAGGGCTCATTTTGGGAAAGTGTTCATTTGGGAACTGTGAAATGAAAATATGAATCCACAGTGCAGAATGCACATTGACAAGGAAAGTAGTCAATTTTCCCGGTAGTGTAGGCCCTGGCTAAGTGCTTCTAGTAATGGGCATCTCTTCAATTGTACCCCCACAGATTAGAAAACAATGAAACTCCTAACTAAGGGGGGTTTAGGTTTATAAGAAACATCTATCTAAAGACCAGAAAACACCAGAATCATCTGCTCTCTTACTTCTGGGAAAGAGCAATATGTTCAGCCAAAGGTTTTGTTTCTGTCCTCAAATAAGTCCAAACCATTTTCGATCTCTCTCTCTCTTTGGAGTGCTGTTTAATAAACACTTTCCTCACAAAGATTTTTTCTTGAAATCTTATTCGGTAATAGAGCCATAAAATGTCAAGTCCATCACTTTCTCCCACCAGGGTAAATGATGGTTTGTGCTCCTTCTAAAAATTGTTTCTTTCCTCCCCCCATTCCTCCATCATAACATTTGTTTTCATGCAGGCTGCAAATGTGCTTTTTGACTACACTCTGTCACCCACAGATTTCTCTGCACAGTGGGGGAAGAACTAGGGATTTGTGTTCTGTTTTCATGTGGCGTTCAGCATTAAAAAAATATGCATTGCCGTCACCGTAGTGGAAGCATGACATCTCACCAAAATGGATTAATGAATAACTCTCATGATATGTGCTTGAGATCTAAATAAAACTGCAGCATAAATCACTGCACTTCTTTTCTTGAGATGGAACAAACACTTCTCAATAAAGTGAGTTATTTCTGTAGTTCCTCAGTTGCAGCTTCACATAGGCCGAAACCGCAACGTCTAGTGCTTAATGAGGAGGCAGGCGGAATCAATTAGTCTCCTTTTAATAGTTCAATTTCTAGTTATTAATAACTCCTACCTGTATAGTACATAATCAAATTAGACCTAAAAAGTGCATTATAATGAAACTGAAAATACACTGTGAAGGGCAGCTGTGAATTGGATGATCATATTTTAGAAGTTAGAAAATTATCTCTCTTCAATAACGTATTGATTAAAATTAAAGTGTTTCAAGTTCAAGAGGACTTTGAGGGGGGAAGAAAAGACATTCACTAGTTAAATATGAGGCAGAGGGCTGTGGGGGTGGTGGGGAGGACATGGAGTGGTTAGAAAACAGGCCTGGGAGTTGGAGGTCATGGGTTCTAATGCCAGCTCCACCACTTGTTGGCTATGTGACCTTGGCCAAGTCACTTCACTTCTCTGGGCTTCAGTTACCTCATCTGTAAAATGGGGATTGAGGCCCTGAGCCCCAAAGGGCAAAGGGACTGTGTCCAACCCAATTTGCTCATATCCACCCAGCGCTTAGTACAGTGCTCAGCACATAGTAAGCACTTAACAAATACCATAATCATTATTATTATCATTACCTAACAACCAGGTTTGGGATTGGATGATGTTGAATGGTTATGTCAGAGTGTGAGGTAATTTAAATTATCTGCTCTTCTGCCTCTACCATTATCCCCTGTCAAGTAGAAGGCTTTCTTTGTGCCAATCAGGATAACCTAAAATGATTTGTTTCTTTTGAGTTGGGTGGTGGGACTACATTTGGCTTGCTTCATATGGTTATGCATTCCTAGAGCAAGTGTTTGAAATCAAGTGGAGATGCCATATGAAAAGAGCAGGGGCCAGGGAATCAAAGGACCTGAGTTTCAATGCCACCTCTGCCACTTTTCTGCTACGTGACTTGGGGCAAGTCACTTAACTCCTCTGGGCCACAGTTACCTCATCTGAAAAATGCAAACTGCAAACCCCTTGTGGGATATGGACCATGTCCAACCTATCTTGTATCTACCCCAGTGCTTTCTCCAGTGCTTGACACATAGTAAGCGCTTAACAAACACCATTTTTAAAAAAAAGGAGCACCTTCTCTAGGATACACTCAGCAAAGTTTGCATTGTCTCCTACCTACGGATCTATGGGCATCCCACCCCCAGGAGAGGAGCTCACGCTCACGAGCAACTGATCGATCGATCGTATTGCTTGAGCAACCCTGGAATACAAAGCACTCTTCTCAGCACTGGGGAGAGTAAACTAAGAGTAGAACACCAGTTCCCTGCCCTCAAGGGGCTTACAGTATATCAGGAGAGGGAAGCACACCTAAATTATGGGGACAAGTGGAAAGCAGTGATATGACCAGTAGTGATATAGATGGATCAGGATCAACTAGCTGAACAAATAATTAAATATACAATTGACTGTGCATGCACATCCCCAAGTACTAAGCAATGAATGCTCTTCATAAAGAGAACAGTCCGCAACAGAATTCCTCCTGCTTGGTTCGTCTTGTGGCAACTGAAATGTGGCAGGTAGTATTTCCTGAGCACTTACTGTGTCCCGAGCACTGTACTAGGGACTTCTTGCTTTTGTCAGAGGTGTAACACGGGGATGAGTGGGCCAACAGGCTGACCATGGCACGGCTTATGGCCTCATGTTCTGAAGTGAGACCAGGCCAAACATCATACTACATCCTGGTCTCTCGAAGACATTAATCACTCAATCATATTTATTGAGGGCATAGTGTGTGCAGAGCACTTTACTAAGCACTTGGGCGAGTTCAATATAACAGAGTTGGTAGATATGTTCCCTGCCCACAAAGAGCTTACATTAGTTGTGTTGCAGTGAGCAGGCCCTATTCTTTTCGGTCCACCTCCATTTAAGGCATGGCTGGAGGGTTGGTCCCTTTGTCTACAATAAGGCTCTAACATTAGGTTGCTTTTATGTTTTCTCGAATTAGCCAATTCAGCCACGGACTTTTACCAGGTCTCTTGCTTTGGGCCATTTCAGTGCCTCCTTTTGATGCCTGATTACAAAGCCCAAATCAAAGTACAGCAACTCAAAGCACACCTTAGTGGGGTCAAGCAGTTTTTGTGCTTAGAGATGCCCATTGAAGGTGGTTTCTTCTGGAGTATATAAAGCTGTGTGCAACTGGTACAAATGCACTTTGATAGCCACTGCGTTGCGGACCTGCAGTCCCCCTACACTCGCACACTCATTCCAGCAAATGCCGTGAGCCATTAATGAATAGAAAAAGATCATTCAGTTGAGCTTACAAGACCTGCACTTAAGGACATGACCTCCGTCGGGAAAAAGTCATAAATCTTTTCATCACTGCTTGCAAAACAAGATAACCTGGTGACTGATTTTTCATCACTTGAGCCTAAGAGGATTTGCCTTCTCTGTAAGATATGTATGTAATTTTGTTGGACAATGGATGGACTTTGACAATTCAGGGGGATTTTTTAATGTGGAAATTTCATTTCATCCACCTGGAATTTACTTCATTTGGCCATACACAGCATAATGCAGGAATTATTTTTTTTTATTCTTTCAGGTAAGCTGGGTGAAAATGCTTACTTCTGGGGTTGCGTCCAAAAGCTTATGATGTTGCTATCTGACTGGGCTATTTTGTAATTAAACATTCTAATAGCCCTTCATGTTTTCAAGGTGCTATGCAGTCACTTGTATTCCTCTCTTCTTGTATTCCTCTCTTCTCCCTGGGACCCTAGGTTAAGTAGGTTGGGTTTTTTCCAGAAGGGAAAGCTGAAGGTACAGAGAGTTTGTTCCCCAGGAAGCTAATGGGAGTGCTGGCATTAGAAAACAGAACTTCATGAATTTCTGCTCTGTTGCTTATCCTTGGCTTCATCCTGCCTTTGCTGGAGATGTGTCTGACTGAATCTAGGCTGGAAGCTGACTCTGTGGGAGAGAGGAGATTTTTGCAGCCTCTGTGGATGCCCCTATGTCCTTCCTGTGAGAAGTTCACTCTCCTGAGACAGGATCCAGCATGAAGATTTATGGTGGCCTGTGATCATTCAGTCGATCATTGGTATTTATTGAGCACTGACAAGGGGCAGAGCACTGTACTAAGTGCTTTGGAGAGTACAGTAGAAAAGAGCCACTAGACATGTTCCCTGTCCACAAGGAGCTTACAGCCTGGACGACAGACTTTAAAAGGAATTATGGATATGTGTGGGGCTCAGGGCGGGGTAAATATCCAGGTCTTAAAGATCCAAGTGCACAGTTGACACAGGAGGGAGAGGAAGTAAGGGAAATGAGGGCTCAGTCTAGGAAAGGCTTTTGAAAGAGATGTGACTTTAATAAGGCCTCAGAGGTGGGAAGAGTGGTGGTCTGTCGTCTATGAGGGGTGAGGGCCTTCATCAGCCCCATTAGATCACCAAGTCCACAAGAGGCTCTGTGGAGGGGAAGATACAGAGTGCCTAGAGTCATTTCAATAGCTGGAAGTTGCCAAGGGGTACCTAGTACTGGCATGGCAATGAGCAGAAGAGTGCTTGTCGTTACAACTGAAGAGCACTTTTGGGGACAGGTGTTTGTTGATCCCAAACACCTGGGTCCTTACGTGTCCTAGGTGGCCAGGAGCAATCAGCCAGGGATGTCACGCTGTGCAGTAATTAAAATTACGTAGTTTGGATGCAGGTGGAGAAAATGGAGCTCGGGCCTAGTTAATGTGCCTTGGGAATCTTTGGGCACTTAAGTGTTACCTAAATGTTGCAGTCTCATTTTACTGATACCTAGTAGGATGGAGGGGCAGACCATGTTTTCACTTTGTCCCAGCCTCTCCATTGAGAGAATGGGAAAGCCAGAGTTGGATTAATGAAGTCCTGGGCTCTTGCGCTGCCTCTGAGGTACAAGTGCCCCCATGTGATCCAGACATCACCATCTGGCTACTGCTCGGTGTCTTGAGGACGGAATGAATTGTTTCCCATAATAATGGCCACAATGGTGTTTATTAAGTGCTTACTGTGCGCCCAGCACCATGCTAATCACTGGAATAGATACAGAATAATCAGATTGGACACAGTCCCTTTCCCAAACAAAACACTTCTTTCTCATCCACATCAATCCCTGATCCCTCACCCAGAGTGTGGAGCAGAGAAGATTGAAAGGGCCAGTGCCAAGGGAGAGGTAAGGGATGGTGAAGGACCTCTTTGGCATCCCTAACCTGATCACCTTGTATCCCCCAGCGCTTAGAACAGTGCTTTGCACATAGTAAGCGCTTAACAAATACCACCATTTATTTAATGGGTGTTGAACCCCCACCCATAGATATCAGTGGACCACCTGAAACTACTGTAAGAAGAGGAACCCGCCCTCCTGGTGATGCTGGCGATGGGGACCACACATTCAATCATTTTTCTTGACTTTCTCTCAATGATCATTTCAAAGAGATTAAATGAGTTATGGGACGGGAGATATCATAAGACTCTGCTGATGAAAGTAGATGAATAATCCACCCCATTAATTTTATTTTTGGAATATTAGGGTGACTTTGTAGCAAACTTAAGGAAAAAGATGAAATGCATGAAGAACCTTTTTTTTTTACTTTTATGTCTTATTGTGTCTTCACACGAACTGTACAAAAGTGAATCTCAACACATAAAAAGGCTGAGAAATACACCTAGAATAATGGTCTTTGTATGAAATTGCCCACCTTCCATTCGAACAAGGAGAGAGAAAGATCCTGTTTTCAGATTTTTCCAAAGGCAATGAAGCTTCAAAGAACAGTTCGTGATTCCAGTAGGTATTTAGCAGAAGTATCCCATCCATTGTAAACTTTATAATTTGTTGCCTCTCTCACTTAATGCTCCAGCTCCAAATGACAAGGGAAACAACAACAGCAACAACAACAAAAAAGCGCTCCAACAAAGCAACATTTGAAAGAATATATGTCCAGGGGGAGGGGTCTGACCAGTGAAGAGCTGACAGTGATAGGATCTTAAGACCCCAGAGTTCCATCCAGTGGGCATCCCTACCTGAACCAGCTCCACTAGATCCTTCAAAGAAGCAAATCCAAACCCTTTGGTCCCAACCTCTCTGGGGGGAAAGAAAGGAGAAGAGTGGAAGTGGCCTATTGGAGAGAACATGGATTTGGGAGACAGAGAAACTCGGTTCTAATTCCGGGTCTGTGACCTTGGACAACTCACTTAACTTCTCTGTGTCCAACCTGATTATCTTGTATCTACCCCAGTGCTTAGTACAAAACTTGGCATACAGTAAGTGCTTAACCAATGCCAGAAAAGAAAAGACATGGAAGGGGTGATTTGAGTGGATCTGGGGCCATCCAGAGTCGACCCCCACTCTAAGCATTGTTCCAGGGCCCCAGATCCTGAATGAGCCACGATGCCGCTTTCAAGGAGCTTACCCTCTAAGGGATGCTGGATGATTAACATGAGAAGAAATTCCAGCGTATTGACATTTGCTTGACTTGTCTTCATTTTCTCATTTGAAAAGCTAGGAAAAGAGGCTTCTCCATCCCATTAGGTTTTGTCAGTTCCAGGCCTGAAGTTTCCTTGCTCCATTTCAGAATGGAAAGTTGTTGAAAGCACAGTGCAGGAATCAGTGGCCCTGTGAACGTGTCGGAGGAATTGATCCCCACCCAGCTTGCTTTGTAGTTAGAAGTGAATGATCATTGATTTTCCCTATCAAAATACAAAATGAGTTCTAAAATGCAAAACGCATCAGTAGAAATTGCAAATACTTCTAGTCCTTTTAAAATGGTGGCTGCACTGGTGTTGAGTACAGGGCTCCTTTGACTACAGGTTCTTTGTCCATTTGAGGTTTTCGTCAAAGGGATATTTCTCCTTTCTAGGTATCTGGGCCCACAGGGCAAATATTTCTCCTTGCCCCTCCCCTCCTCCAAGCATATCACTTCTGTCCATATCTATACTATGCTGCTTCCCCTACCTGAACGTCATTTTAGTTTCTGTCTTCCCCACTAGATGGTGAGCTTCTTGAGGGCAGAGAGTGTGTCTACTAACTGTACTGTACTCTCCCAATCATCAATCCTCCTCCTGCTTAACTTCACTCATCTCTCACAACACCCCAACCCACACGATTTGTTCTTCTAACACCAATGTACTCACTCCCAAATGCTTAGTACAGTGTTCTGCCCATAGTAAGCACTTAACAACGGCCATGCATTAATTGATTAGCACAGTGCTGTGTACAGATTAGTGCTCAAATGTTATTTGGATGGTTGTGAAAGGGATGGATTAGTTTGCTCTTGTTCCTGACTAGAAGAAGGAGGAATGGGTTTACTCCAGGAGGAAGGGGGATTAGTACCCATGATTCTTGGGGTTCCCCCTTTGGGACATGGTGCAATTCTTCCTGAACCTGTGTTACACCTGTGCAGCTGGTGGGTGACAAGAGAGGCAATACTGAAGCCACCTGGTCTTGTATAATTATCCCCATGCTCATGTTAAATGAGTCAGAGAAACACTTGCAGTTAATATCAACTCTGTGCCAAAGCAATTACTCTAACATGGAGAAGAAATCTGTGCAGTAAACTTTGACTCGAGTTCCAGGCAACTGAGGAGAGGCAACATTTTATCTGTTTTCAGGTTCCCAAAGAAAAAAATAATTTGACCATTTGCTTGGGCATGCTCATGGAAAGGGGTATGCTGAAAATTCAGCAGATGTGTGTTGCAACTTCCAGGAATGCTTTCAGACTTCTGAGGAATTCCCTGAAAGTACTCTGTGCATCCATATGTACAGGCAGCCTCTTTTAAGAGAGGATTCTGGAGACAGGGAGACCAATAAGGAAGCCAATACAGTAGTCTATCCAGGAAATGATGCTCTGAATCAGGGTAATGGCAGTAAATGTGCAGAGGAACGTGGTAGAAGAAAACTCAGCAGGGTTGGTAGGGGGTTGAATGCATGAGGTGACAGAGGGGAATCAAAGATCACACCAACATGGCGATCTCCTGGGACGCAGTGGATGGTGGTGGTGTTGACCCACGGTGGGAAAGTTAGGTGGTTGCCAAGAGACAGATTCAAAAATATAGTGTCAGGTGCTTCACTAGATAAGCCCATCCACAGAGCTAAGGAAGACCTTTACAGGTGCCCAGCGTGAAATTTCCTTTCAGTCGCAAGTATCGTCCACAAGCTGCTCCTTTGAAAATGAAGGACTGAGAATGTGGATGCTCTGTCTCTGTCTTGTGCTCTCTCTCTCTGTCTCTGTCTCTCGCTCTGTCCCTCCCTCCCTCCACATTATGCAACAATGCAGCAAGCTGTAATGATAAAATGCTAATGCCCCCGAGAAAATGTAAGGAAAGTGTGCCTGGGCCTGTCGTGGGCCTGTTCTCAACTGTGAAAGACTTTGGTTCCTGCAGTGGCTTTCCTTAGCCGAAAATCTGCACCGCATGGGTCTTCTCAGTGTGTAATTACTTAAAGATCTATAGGTAAGACTTTTCAATGCTTAAATAACTACTATATGAAGGCTTCATGGTGGGCGTTTTTCTAAAACCAGAACAGGCTTTGGCTCCATTGATTTGATGATGCAGTTCACTCCAGGGGCTAGAGACAGTGGCGACTAATAAAGAATGCTGAAAAGGTTAGAGCACTTTCCCCCCCACCCCCTTTCCTTTTTTTTCCTAGGTTGAGCATTGGTTTTGTTTTTGAGGCTAGTTGCTAATAACAGCGAGGGTATCTGGAGTATGCAGAACGTGGGGTTTTCTTTGTGTTCTCCTGCAAACTCTAGGCTTGTGCTGGATGGCCGCCTGGCTAAATAGGCCTCCCTGCTGGCCAGGGCTGGCTGGGGCCACTCCAGGGGGTTGGCGTGCTATTCAGCTGGCCCTGCTTGGCCTGGAAGAGACCGGGCTCTCAGCGCGCCCTAATCTCCCTCCCGCTGGAGTGGAGAAGAAGGGCTGCTGTTAGCATGCAGAGGGAGGGTGCCATGTCCTTCCCCCATGCTGGTAGCATTTTTTTGTGGAGAGGGGACTTCTTCCCACTCTAGCTCCCCACAAACACCCACACACACGGGGTAGGGATCCAGCACGGTCCCCACGCCCTGCTGCAGAATCAGCATCGACAGGATTTACTGAGGCTCCACCGTGTCTGGAACACTGTACTAGATACTTGGGAAACCTAGGAAAGAAGGAAAAGGTGCCGGGTCTGCCCTTGAGGAGCTTGCTTTATAATGGAGGAACTCCCTGGGGATGGGTCCAGGGATGGGTTGGGGGTGGTGGTCCCTGAGCACTTTAGATGAGCCTACCAGTCGCCCGGCTGCCACTGCCATTCCCCTTCTAAGATTTCTGTTGGAGGGGGTGGGGCAGCTGAGCAGGCAGCTGCTACCCAGAAAGTGAAGCTCTGCTGCCAAAGATCCAATGCTTAGAACAGTGCTTGGCAAATAGTAAGCGCTTAATAAATACCATAATTATTATAATAAGAGACGGGGGGAGGCCAGTCTTCTCTTAAGCTCTCCAAAGGGCAGACTAGTCAGATGAACATAATAAGTTTAAGCAATTTGAGGATGGACATGGACACACTGGCCTGAAAAATAATGTTATCTGGGCCCTTATTTTAGGGACACCAAAGCACTTCGATCCCAGGATCCCAAAATCCAGGGAGGCTCTCACTCTCCTCACCTGGGAAACAGCATGGCCTAGAAGAAAGCATGGGGTTGAGAGCCGGATAATCCGTGTTCTAATCCCAACTCTGCCCCTATCTTACTATGTAAGATTTCACATGACACTCAACTTCTCTAAGTCAGAGTTTCCTCATCTGTAAAATGACGATGAAAGACCCACTCTTCCACATTTTAGATTGTGAGTCCCATGTGGGACATGACTTGGATCTGATCTGATTATCTGCCCCAGCACTTTGCCCAGTGCTTGGGAACATAGTAAACTCTTAATAAATGCACTATTGATAATGCACTCCAGCAAGAAGGATTTGGGTGAGAGAGAGAGTGCTTCAGGGATTCACTCTCTGCCCCAGTCCTAGCTATTAGAAGCAGGGTGGCCTAGTGAAAAGAGCATGGGCCTGGGAATCAGAGGACGTGGGTTCTAATTCCGGATCCACCAATTACTTGCTGGTAATCTTGGGCAAATAAAATACTTCTTTGGGCTTCAGGCCCCTCATCTGCAAAATGGGGATTCAATACCTGTTCTTCCTACTTGGAATGTGAGCCCCCTATGGGACCTGATTATTTCGTATCTACCTCAGTGCTTAGTACAGTACTTGTCACATAGTAAGCCCTTAAAAAATACCACCATTACTGTAATCATTACTTACAGAGATTTAAACTGCACATTCAAGGACTGACCAGGAGATGAGGAGAGGCCCCTGTCAATGTGCTCAGGCACACGTGGGCACCTTTATCTGTAAGCCTTATCTGTGGAAAAAGATTGGAGCCATAAAACCCAAAAAGTTGGTGTTTGCAAAACCTGGCCAGTTTTGCCACAAGTCCTGGTTAATCAGTGATATTGACTGAGCACTTATTTTGGGCAGAGCACTGAACTAACTGTTTGGGACTGTACAAAAGAGTTGCAAGTCAAGATGCCTGCTCTCAAGGAGATTACAATCTAGAGAGGGAAACAGCAAAATAAATTGCAGGGGGGGTGGAACAAAGGTCCATCAATCAATTAATCAATGGCATTTGTCAAGAGCTTGCTATGTGCAGATCACTGTACTAAATGATTGGGAAAGTACAGTACAACAGAAATAGTGGACATGTTCCCTGCCCAAAACAAGCTTATGGTCTAGAAGACTGAGAGAAATGCCCTTATGTCAGACTGGGAACAAAGCAAAGCAGGCAAAAGCAGATAGAAATTTGGGAGGATTTGCAGCTCCTTATGAAGTCTTAGCTCCATCCCAGACTGTAACCCTGGCAGTGAAGGCAGGCTCCTCCAAGAAAACCCCATTGGCTGCAGAGAAACGGAGGCTTTCAGCCCTTTTGCTTCCTGGAAAATGTAGTTTTCTCCTTTCCTTCCCTGCAGTTCCTCACTGTGGGCAGGGATTGTGTCTACCAACCCTGTTATACTGTACTCTCTCAAGTGCTTAGTATAGTGCTCAGCACAGTGTTCAATAAATACCAGTGATTGATTGTTGGCAATTCCCTTGCTATCTTTCAACCAGACCTCCAGTGGGATGATTTGAAATCACTCAGCTAAACCACAAAGACTGCCTGTGACCCAGCTGTCTCACTGGCATGTTTTTTAAAGCTGGATTTTATGTTTTCATAATTCCAGAGTATTCCAACCCATATTTATCACTCTGGCCAAGGAAAACTTTACATTCCTGGGCTGTCTCCGAGTCCCGTGAGTGGCTTACAGCAATATAGTTTTTGTTTATTTAGAACAGTTCAAAGTTCTGTAATCCTTTCAAAAGTAATCTCCTGGAACTGGAGGCCCTGAAATTTTTATGCTGTGAAGCTCGTGACAGCAAAGTGTCAAGCTGACTCACATAAAATTTTCAACAATCCAGACCCCCATCATTACTGCTTCAGAAAACTCTTCCCAGGCTGTGGTTGACCTTGGCTTTCTAGCTGTTGCCTTTCCATTACTAGGCTTCGGGGAGGCGGGTTCGGTCTGAGCGCTCATAAAAACAGAAATGAGCTGAGATGGACAAGAGATCCAGTCATTAGTCCATCAGTAGTATTCAGCAAGTGCGGAGCAGGGCATCAAGTGCTTGGGAGAATGAGATAGAATTAGTAATCCCAATCCCTGCCCCCAAGGATTTTATAAACTAGTGGAGGTGACAGACACCCAAATAATTTACAAATAGAAAAGTGGATGGGTAGAAATGAATGAGTGCTTAAGCAATAGGGTTTGGAAGATGTTATGTACGGAAATACTGTAGGTGGTCAATAATAATAACCATGGTATTTAATTGCTTCCTATTCCTCACTCCAGTCCTTAACTCACTCTGCTGCCCAGATCATTAAAAAAAAAAAAATTTCAATCCATGTCTCCCCACTCTTCACAAACTTCCAGTGGTTGGTTGCCCATCCAGTTCCTCATCAAACAGGAGCTCCTTACCATTGGCTTTAAAGCACTGAATCCATTTGCCCCCTGCTATCTTACCTTGCTGATTTCCAACTACAACTCAGCCAGCACCTTACATTCCTCCAAAGCCAGCCTACTCACTCTAACTTGATCTCTATCTCACCACCAACTGCTTGCCTAAATCCTCCCTCTGGCCCGGAACTCCCTCCTCTTTCGAATGTGACAGTGTCACTCTCCTCACCTTCAAAGTCTTATTAAAAGCACATCTCTTCCAGGAGGCCATGCCCTACTAAGCTTTCATTTCCCCTATTCCTTCTCCTTGCATTGCCTATGCACTCAGATCTATATCCTTTAAGCAGTTGGTATTCACCCCACCTTCAGTCACACAGCACTTACATACGTATCCATAATTTATTTCAATGGCCATCTCCCCCTCTAGGCAGTAAACTGCTTGTGGGCAGGGAATATGTCTGACAGCTTTGTTGTACTCTCCCAAGTGCTTAGTACAGTGCTCTGCACACAGTCACCACACAATAAATACCATTGATTGATTGCTAAGCATTGGGATAAAATGGGAGTGAAGACTGTGAGCCTCACGTGGGACAATCTCATTCCCCTGTACCTACTGCAGTGTTTAGAGCAGTGCTCTGCACGTAGTAAGCGCTTAACAAATACCAACATTATTATACAATGCAATCAGATCAACAGGTGGTTGTGAATAAATTGGTGTGCAGGTGCTGAAGTGATAATTGGGGGAATATAAAGAGAGAAGAGAAAATTCATCAGCTGGGTTGGATGCTGCAATTTCTACTTCCACATCAGAACCTCAGAGGGCCCTATATGGGTGGGAAAGCGATATGGGCCTTCCTGGGAGATTCTTTTGGAAAGTTGTTGGCCCAGGAAACTGGAAGGAGAATTTAACCCTCCTGAGTCCTGTGAGTGAAAAAATGCAGCACTCCTGAACTCTTACTTAGTGATTCTTTGGGTCAAAGAATCACTTTCTAGATCCTCTCATCTCTCAAAGCCTTGGTCTTTAATGCAGTTGATGCAGATTAATTCCCAGTAGGCCTCACTGCTCCGTGTCAGGTGAGAGGAGAGAGTAATCCAGGCTCCTCTTGTTTTTGAAAACCCTCAGAGCAAAGGTTAAGATCTATTGGGTGACCAAACACTGGAACCGTAGGGCATAAAAGCCCAACCTGGATAGACTTTTCTCCACCCAAAACTAGCTGAAGTTGCTTGTTCTCATTTGTCATAAATAATAATGACTTTGGTTTTTGCTAACATTTACCATGTGCCAAGCACTGTACTAGATACAAGATCATCACGTACCATATGGGGCTCACAGTCTAAGTAGGAGGGAGACAGGTATTGAATCTAAGTGCTTAGTACAGTGCTCTGCACACAGTAAGCGCTCAGTAAATATGATTGAATAAACCCCCATTTTGCAAATCTGAGGCACAGAAAAGTGAACTGACTTGCCCAAGGTCACACAGCAGATATGCAACAGAGCAGAATTAGAACCTGGTCCTTCTGACTCCCAGACTCATGCTCTATCCACTAAGCCCCTCTGCTTCTCAAATGCCGGTTTCAATGAGAATGCTGCCTAAAAGACCTTTCCCCACAAACATCCATCCACAAGCTCATCAGACTGCCTGAAGTTTGGAAGCTGGAAGACATATTTGAGCTCGACTTAGTAAAGGATTTTAGATACAGTTGCTTCTGTTTACATGGCATCTGCCAAATACTGCTCTTTAACCTGCCAATAAATGGCCCCGGTCCAGGAGCTGATAGGCAGGCTGCCAGCTGCTGTCACTGAGCCTGAGCAGGCTTTGAGAGGGAAACATGCATTCTGGATTAGGAAAATAAAATTCCATTCATTGGCAGGAAGAGGCCTCTCAACCTCGCTCATTTCCAAACCCGCCACGAAGATCGCCCGCCTCCTATTCAAAGCCAAGGTGCCTTGGCCCTCTTCTCCAGGAATGTTCTGAGGATTTCAGGAACGTTTGGAAAGCTGAATCTGGACGAGAGCCTCTCATTCCCTTCTGCTGCCTGCCCTTCTCCCACCCTCTCCCCAAGTGCCGCTCCCCTTCCCCGCCCCCCCACGATTCCACTCTCCCACATTACTACCGATTATAAAGCCGGGTGGTACAAAGGTTGCTTGTGTGCATTTTAGAGATAAATTTGTAACAGCTGGGCAGATGCAAGACTAAACTCCAAAAAGAAAACAAAAACTTCTGTGGGGCAAGGAGTATATTCTGAGCGGTTTTGCAGGTGGGGTGGCCTGTGGTGCTGAGGAGAGAGAGAGATGCGGCAAGCAGCCGATTGGGCAGGTGCCATGGAGTGGGGAGGGTGGGGAAGGGAGAAGGGAAGCATATGAACGAACTGTAGAGCCTTGAGGAAAGCGTTTTTGTCTTTCGGGATGCATTGGCCCTGGTGGTCTGGCTACAGCTATTGTGTAGAGAAAAGTGCTAGGCGAATGCCTGAGGTTCTCCATATTATCTGTGTGCGCTGGACTGCGGGTTCATTTCAGATGCATTTCACAAATTTGGCAGCGTGAAGCTCTGACAAAAGAAGAGACATGGTCACCCATTGGCAGGGGGACTTCTCCTACCCACTCGGGCTTCACAGGAGGTACACTCAGAAAAACAAGGTGTCCGCGTCCCCCTGCTCTCCCCACTGCCCTGCCAGAAGAGACGGAGAAGAAAGGAAACATGTCTCGGGATGCCATTTTCCTGTTTCTCCCTGGGAGCATATGTGCAGACCTTTCCTTGGCCAAAGTCAGGTGACACTCACCACCCTGTTCTCTGAGACCCCATGGATCTTGTTTGTCTCCCAGTGCTTGAGTTTGCGATTACAGAGGGTATTGGCTTGGATCACCTCTCTCCTTGGCCACCTCCAACCCCGCACTTCGCATTTCCCTTACTCCTAGAGTCTCCCACAGAGGCTTTCTCTCCTACTGAGACTACGAGCCCCACATGGGTCAGGGATTGGGTCCAGCCTGTTTGTCTTGGATCTACCACAGTGCTTAGAATAGTGCTGAGCACACAGTAAGCATTTAACAAATAACATTATTATTATTATCACCATCATCATTGCTTCACCTGCAAAGGTTTCTCCTTGGAGCTCACCCCACCAAGAACAGCAGTCTCCAAACCCCTCTGTGTCAGTCGTCACTTTTCTTGACGGGCGTTCCTGTCTTCCTCTGGGAGAAGATTAAACTCCCGAAAATGCCCGTCTGGTTACTAGCCTGGAACCAACTCAGTCTCCAGAGTCCTGCCATGAGACCAGTTAAACATCTGGTGGGAAATTTCTCTGTGAACGGGAACGTCATCTGGGACCACACTCCGCAACTCGGATATCTGCCACCGTCATCTTCCCATCCCGTTGGTATCCTGTGAGACAATTTAATATAGTTCACCACCTTGCTGGACTCATGGAAACTCTTGTCCAAGATCTGTTTGAATGAGCTAAACTGTGCTGCAGTTGGGGTTGCCCCAGTGCTTAAGTGGTATCACCCCAAGTCAAATTAGGTTTTTCACTGAGGCAGGCAGGGAGCAGTTTTCACTAGCTGTAGAGGAAATTTCCAACATGCCTTCATAATATAGCTGGGCTTTGGGATTCTGATAGATGCTAAGGACAGGGACCGTTGAGGGAGTGGCTGAAAAAAACCTACCAGCCTTTCTGCATATTTTGCCTTTAAAGATTGCCGCTTCCTGACTTTGTTAAGGAACAGCAGCTTGGCTTAGTGGAAAGAGCACAGGGCTGGGAGTCAGGAGATCCGGGTTCTAATCCCAGCACGGCTACTGGGTGACCTTGGGCAAATTACTTAACCTTTCTCTGTGCTTCGGTTTCAAAATCTGTAAAATAGCGATGATACCTAACTTGCCCTCCTGCTTGTGTCATAAGACCCCCATGTTTCAGGGACTAGTGATGGGTGAAGGATCAGCCCAGGTCCCTCCTCATGGGACAGGGTTATGGAGCAACCTTAGGATAATAATAATAATGATGATAATAATAATAATAATAGCATTTGTTAGGAGGTGATTATATGCAAAGAGCTAAGTGCAGGGGTAGGTACAAGATCAGGCCAGATTCAGTCCTGCCCTACATGAGCTCACAAACTAAAAAGGATGGAGAACAGGTATTAAATTCCCATTTTCTGATGCAGAAACTGAAGCACAGAGAAATGAAGTGACTTGCTCAAGGTCACACAGCAGACAAGGGGTGGAGCTGGGATTAGAATCTAGGTTCTCTGACTCGCAGGATCTTGATCCATCTCTTTGATCAGTCAAGTCTTTTTATCAATCAGTCGTTTATTTAGCACTTACTATGTGCAGAGCATGATACTAAACACTTGAGAGAGTACAGTATACACCTTGGTAGACAAATTGCCTGCCCACAATGAACTTGCAGTCTAGTAGTTTCCAGAATCCTGATCTACTGAAGCTGTCAATCATTTGTAATCTAGTGGTGTTAGGATTCCCCAGAATCACAAGACAGAATCCAGGTAACCTTTTGGGATTGGCATAGTGAATAGAAGGATTGGTGCCTTTTTTCCCTAAATTTGAAAGCCAGCAATCGGGAGTATTTCCATATGAACAATGCAGTTATTTGTCCATTTATGTACCCAGCAGGTGTGGGTATCACCCATTTTAAAGATGTCGACAGAGGCAGAGGGAGTTTCTGACTCCTCCTCCTCCTCTTCCTCTTGCTTCTCCTCTTCCTTGTCCACAGCAGCAGTGTTTTTTGACTCCTACTGGGTGCACAGGTGTAGACTGAATTAGGCTCTTGGGAACATGCAGCAGAAGTAAAAGACCCAATTGTTCTCTCCAGACCTAGAGCTAGGCTGCTGTACGGCCAGCTGTTTTGCTAAAGTATCCAGTGACCATTTTCCCCTATTCTTCTTGTATTAATCTTCCCTGAATCACTTTCCTCTGCCTCCTGCTCCCCACATCCTCCCATCAACCCTGTGGGCACAGCCACATCTACTTTTCATTTTGCTTTGGTGGCTTTTACCCGAGTTCCTTTTTCCTTTCGTTATTGGTGAATTTTGTAGTTTGAGAGGTGACTTTCCTTTGAAACTCTCTCCCCACAATTGGCGTGAGTCTTGAAAGGATCCTGGCTTTATTACTTGTCAAGACAATATGTACAGGACCGCTAGATGTGGCATTATGTGTTTCATTTTCTCCTGTTTGCAGTGAATTCTCGGTAAAGCTGAGAGGTTGGCTGAGCTGTGCTTGCTTTGAAATCCTAAGACCCCCTGGAACTTCAAGTTTGCATCCCAGCAGGGTCAGCTACCGCCCTTCATCCATCTAAGGTGGTTAAATTGGACTCCTTGCAGTTCACTACAGACAGACAGGGAGAGAGAGCTTGACATGAGGCAAGGGGCCCCACAATCTTCTTTTCTCTGCTGGAATATTCTAGATCCCAGATACATTAGGTTGTGAGCCCCACGAGAGACAAGGACCGTGTTTAATTCCCACCTGTATATCCCAGTGCTTAGTACTGTGCAATGCACACAGTAAGCGTTAAATAAATACTATTACTACTACTGTACTTTTCTTAAGAAGAAGAAGAAGAATTGTATTTAAGTGCTTACTATGTGCCAAATACTGCACCAAGCACTGGGTTAGATATAAGATAATCAGGGGTCGCACATGGGACTTGCAGTCTATGTAGGAAGGAGAACCAGTATTGAATCCCCATTTTATAGATGAGGAAACCGAGGCACAGAGAAGTTAAGTGACTTGCCCAAGGTCACACAGCAGGCAAGCGGGGGATCAGGATCAGGATCTTTCCACCAGGCCACGCTGCTTCTCTAAAAGAGGGAATTTTCCTCTTTCTCAGTGGAAAGAACCTGGGCTTTGGAGTCAGAGGTCACGGGTTCGAATCCCGGCTTTGCCACTTGTCAGCTGTGTGACTGTGGGCAAGTCACTTCACTTCTCTGTGCCTCAGTTACCTCATCTGTAAAATGGGGATTAAGACTGTGAGCCCCACGTGGGGCAACCTGATTTTCCTGTGTCTACCCCAGCGCTTAGAACAGTGCTCTGCACATAATAAGCACTTAACAAATACCAACATTATTAAATACCAACATTATAAATTTCCCCCAGAGTCCAGGGCAAAATGTTTCCTCTGCTCCCAGAGGCACTTGTAGTAGTAATAGTATTTAGTAAGCACCTACTATGTGCAGAGGACTGTATTAAGCTCTGGGGGGGGGGGGAAATGTAGATGGAAATTAAACATTTGCATCACTCTCACGGGGCTCACAATCTAAAAGTTCAAATAAGAGGGAGGAATTGAAGATATACAAAAGGAGTGATGAAACATTAAAATACAACACAGAGAAATAGAAAAAATAGGCTCCCTGTTCTGTCGGTGACTGGAGGAATCCAAGAACAAGACAGGAGCAGGGTCCATCCCTAAGCTGCCGTCTGAAGAGGGTTCCACCCAATACCATGTCCATCACACTTTGGCGGGGCTCAAAGGCACTTCCCCTAGGCTCATGCTATCCATGCTCTGAGGTGCAGGATGATCTCCTGCAGATACCACTGCCTCCTGGGGGTGTTCCTCCAGGCGTAGATGTAGAAATCACCTGCTGACTTGGGCTCCTTAATCTTGCCAATGTGTCTTAGTGAATAGGCAGGGTTTCGTCCTTGGATGGTGATTGCCGGTTGGCATCAGAGCTGCTGCTACACTGCGTGTTTAAGCACTGTGAGTTAGAAGGTGTTTGATGAGTGTATTAGATTACACGTGTGTTCTGTATGGGAGATCATTTAATTATAAATGTCCCAAAAAGGGAGAGGAGCCAAAGTGAAATGTTATTGTCGTTCTCCCACTCCCCGTGGTCTCCCACGCTTGATCCTCACAGATGTTTCTTTCCGAAAGAAAAGAAGGATAATGGGCCCTTCCACTTCTGTGACCTGGTGTCCCTCAGAGGGGGCCTTGCAGCATGGAGTAGTGGATAGAGCACTGGCCTGCAAGTCAGAAGGTTGTAGGTTCTAATCCCAGCTCCACCTCTTGTTGGCTGTGTGACCCTGGGCAAGTCACTTCCCCATTGTATCGGCCTGATATGGGTCCGGAGGAGGTGGCCCGGGCCCGAAGCCTCCCTGGCCAGCAAAAGGCCTTTATTGGAGCAAGGCTGGGCCTGGGAAGGGTCCTTGGAAAACTCTGAATGGGTGGCTCCTTGTATTGGCTCCCTGCACGGTAGGCAGGGGCCGTAGTGGCAGTAGCTGCCAATTCCCTCCTCTTCCATCCCCCTCAATTTCACAAAGATCCTTACCATTCCCTGGGAGCCCACCACCACTCCGACCCACTTCCCCACCTCCCCTCTGGCCCCTTGACATCACAAAGACCCTCATCAGTGTCTGACAGTGAGACTAGTTCACTGAAGCCTTTAGGAAAGAGCAGCTCTGTTCATCTCAATAAACCTCAAATTCCTCTGGAAGGCAGCGTGGCTTTGGAAGGGATCTTCTTGTGAGCCAGGAAGTTGGAGACCTTGTTTCACCAAGGGGAAGTAGCATGGTTTAGTGGAAAGAGCCCGGGCTTGGGAATCAGAGGACATGGATTCTAATCCCGGCTCCATCACTTGGCTGTGTGACCTTGGGCAAGCTGCTTAACTTCTCTGTATCTCAGTTACCTCATCTGTAAAATAGGGATTAAAACTGTGAGGCCCCCGTGGGACAACCTGATTACCTCGTATCTACCCCAGTGCTTAGAACAGTGCTTGGCACATAGTAAGCGCTTAACAGATACCATAATTAGTAATATGATTATTCTCTTCCTACACTTCTTACTCATCTTCTGTTCTGAGAAGGAAACATAGTGCTTTTCCTTTTGCCCCTTTTTTTATTGTTCCTACTTGTTCTTCTCCTACACTGGCCTCATCTATGACTGATAGAGAGGTGTTGAATGCTGATGAGATGTTGTTTGGTCCTATCCTAGGTGGTTATTTTCCGGGTAATTTCTTCAAGTACAAAGGCTCGGTTCCCCTCCTCTGAGAGGCCAGGGGGGTGCAGGTTCCCAGATTATACATGCATGAGTTTTTAGATGGCATCTTTGTCCCAGACTATTTCTGCTCTCTCTATTAAGAGTAGAGAGCTTGCAACTGGGATGTTTAATTTCAGCCATTGACCCTGGCCAACTTTCCATGCCAGAGCAATTAGTATAAAATGGCCTGCTAATGTTGGTAGTGTCAGTGCTGGTTCAGTCATTGATAATCAGGCCCCCGCTCAAAGGATTCCATTTTAGGTTTGTGGAAAGGCTGCTCTCATCGGTGGTAGGAACTTATTTATTGGAGGATATGAGGAGGATGGGGGAAGGGGAGCAGGCTTCAAGAATGTCAGCCCTTGATAAAGAATCCCAGGAAACAGTGGAAAAAGTTACCAAGGGTGTCCAGTCTGCTCTCCTCATTCAGTGATCAAACGATAGTATTTATTGAGCGCTTACTATGTGCAGAGCACTGTATTAATTGTGCTCTTCCAGGATTTCAGAATACCCATGGGAAATTAAACAAGGCAAAAATTACATAAATTAAGTTGATGAAAAGCAGTGGTGTACATCCAGCAGTTTCACTTGAAAGATATTAAAAAACTGTGGGGGTTAGCTATTCCTATTGGTGGGGAAACTGGCCATTTTAGCCCAAAACACAATTAGCTGTTCCCTTGCCTTTGTTTTCTGATTATATAAGCAGTTGAGGATCCCAAGGTAGTACCTCCCACCGGTAGTCCTCACTTGACCCCCAGTATCCCCTTAGGTTTGAGATTAGAAGTGCTTGGTTTTAGGGGAGGCTGAGGCCAGCCATGTGGAGGGGCTCATTTGGCAAGAAGTTGAAGAGGTTTTGTTGTCTCTGGAGGTATGGACCAGTTTAAGATTGAGCCAGTGAGAGAAAGAGTTCCAGGGATGACAAGATCATTGCTCAGGAAGAAACTCCCCTCTGATCCTTAAAAAAAATAAATAAATTCTGTAACTTCCAAGGAATGGAGCTGGAGCCCTCCAGGATTTCAAACCTCAGTTCTTACTTCTTGTCCTCCTGCACTGGCCTCCTCTGCACCAAAGGGGTTGAATAGGAATGAGATGTTGTTCGGTCCTGTCCTAGGTGGGTATTCTTTCTTGAGGTTATTTCCTCAAGTACTGAGACTTTTACCCTCCTCTGAGAGGTAAAGCAAGGTGCAAATTTCCAGATTATGTCAAAGGGGCAACATGGTCTAGTGGGGAGAGTATAGACGTGGGAATTGGGAGACCCAGGTTCTAATCCCAGATCTGCCACTGGCCTTGCTATGTGACCTTGGGCTCATCTCTTAACGTCTCTAGCCATCAGTTTCCTCTCTTGTATAGTGGGAAGAAGCTATCTGCTTACTGTACCTCTTAGGTTGTGAGCCTTAGTGAGTCAGAGATGGTTTCTGATCTATTAGCTTTTATCTACCCTAGCCCTTCGCACAGTAATGGACCCAAAGCACTTAATACTACCATACATATTATTGTCTATTCACCCCATGGAAGAATCTGTTTCCCAAACAGATAGCAATCACTATCAGCAGTGTCATGTTTAAACATGAAGGAAGACTGTCTCTTTTTCAGAGATGCACAGAGGGACTGCTAAAGATGAAGATAGTCAAAATGAAGCACACTAATCCTTGTACTTCCTAATGATTGTGATGTTAGTTAAGTGTTTACTATGTCCCAAGCACTCAGGTAGGTACCAGATAATAAGGTTAGAAACAGTCCCTGTTCCATACAAGACTCACAGTATAAGGAGGAGGGAGAACAGAAACTGAGGCACAGAGAAGCATTTCAAGGTGTCATTTCAGCCTTTAGAAAATGCACTTCCCTTAAATAACCACCTAGCAATTAAGATCAAACACAGAGTTTGTGCTACTGGATCGAATGGTCCTGCATCTGAATTCAGATGTTCAATTTGTAGACCTTTTTCTCAGAAAATATCTCGTCTGTCTCTGGTCCAAGAAAGATTGAATGTGTTGATCTTTTGAGACTCCTGCCTGTTTTCATCTCACCTGCTTCCGTAGCACAGTGTGGTCATCTGACCTTTAGGGCAATTGTATAAGGCCTATCTTGTTGATTTACCAATATTGAAGGCTAGAGCCCTGCTGATGTTACTGGCCCTGGACTCCACTTTTTCTCTGGGCTCATGGGAATGGTAAAACTTTACCCAGTACACCTCAAACAAAGGACATTTGACTTTGAAAAATACTCAATGATCACTAAACAAGCAGAGAATTAAGACACTAAAGTAATGTGCTTCCTCGGTAAAGACTGAAAGCAACTTAAGTTTACATGGTGTGCAAGATGAAGGCCCTATCATATGAACAGACCAGTCAGAACTGGCAGTGAAGAGAAGGGAGGGAGAGCCGAGGCCAGCGGAGAAGATGATGGAAGCTTTAGTGGGGGCAGTGTGGACCATGGGGAGCAGCAGTACAGTCAAATTAGGGGAGGTAATGGTGGGAAGAAAGAGAAGAGACCTAGCCCTCTGACACTCTTCCCCAAAGCCTTTCTCAGTTCGTCTTCCCTGACCCCAGATATAGATTGGTCTGAACCTTCTGCACGTTCACAGGAGTTTCTGATGTTCAACCAGAGCCATTTTGCGTTAGTTCAGTAGAGTAGATTTTCCCCAGCAGGATCTGTAAGTGCTCTTTCAGCTACTCAGATTAGCTCTGGTCCAGAAACTCAAAGCCTAAAACAGCCCTCTTAGTAAAGATTAGACACCAGTCCTGGACTACTAATACTCATTCTCATCATTCGCAGCTTTATTTCTAAAGCACTGGACAAGTTTACCAGTAAACAACCAGATTTGGGTATATGTGTGTAATAATGTTGGTATTTGTTAAGCGCTTACTATGTGCAGGGCACTGTTCTAAGCGCTGGGGTAGACACAGGGGAATCAGGTTGTCCCACGTGGGGCTCACAGTCTTAATCCCCATTTTTACAGATGAGGGAACTGAGGCACAGAGAAGTTAAGTGACTTGCCCACAGTCACACAGCTGACAAGTGGCAGAGCTGGGATTCGAACTCATGAGCCCTGACTCCAAAGCCCATGCTCTTTCCACTGCGCCACGCTGCTTCTAGTGTAAGTTTGAGAGAGAGAGAAAGAGAAAAAGAATATGAATTAGACTCCCTTTCAGGAAAATGATATGTTTTCTCCATGAAGAGATCATTTGTGAGTTTTATCCACATTCAGATAGCAAACTTTGGAGTGTTTGCACTTTTCACTTTGACTTATTCAGTGTATACTGATGTTTTCTTGAAGCTTCTTTTCACAGATTTCCAAACCCCAGATACCATCTTCAGTAGTGTTGTAGGTGGATAGACTCAGCAGGCTGTGCAATTATTTATTTTTGGTTCCCAGAAGGACTTTTGGGTGCTTTTTTTTCTCCTTACCCATACCACTTAAAGATCACCCTGTTTATAAAAGCTAAGTGGCAAAAGTAATACACTGGATGGTTTGGTAGCATTTGACCAAGGGAAAATTTCTGGGTTTCTCCTTAGGTCACCCTGAAAATATTGTCATGTATGCTGAATTGAATTTAGAATGGTAGAGAGAAAAATATCCTAGAATGTATCTGTTGGTATTTACAGGAGGTAAGCTGAGTCCAACAGGGAGAACTAAAGCGTATTTATTAGCCATCTCTCCCCCCACCCCATTCTCCCTTGTGTGACTGTGCAGGCACTCTCTGTCTCTCTCTCACTCACTGTCTCTCTCTCTATTCTCCCCCACCCTCCTCTCTCTCCCTCCTCTCCCATCTGTAAATTTCAAAAAAGGTTAATGTTATGAAAGTTAAAGCTGTTCTGCTTGTAAGGAACACTGTTAAGGAGCTTAACAACATTTTTACGGAAATACTCGACCTTTAAAAACATCATAAAAAAAAAGCTCTCAAAAAGACTTAATATTGTGAAGAAGAGTATTACCTGAATTAGAATTTAAAAGAAAATGAGCAGCTTCCTTTCACTGGAATTGACAGTGGCAGTTCAGGTAATCCTCTAGACTCTAAGTTCCTTGTGGGCAAGAAAGATGTCTACCTACCACCTCTGTTATACTGTGCTTTCCCAAACACTTAGGACAGTTCTCTGCACAAAGTAAGGGCTACGTAAATATGATTGCTGAACTACTGAAGCTTGAATAACTCATGTTCAGAGTGCTCTTCTTCAAAGAAGCATTGTCTTCCTAAATCTCACTAGGTACTTAAACTAGGACGCTGTTGGCAGAAACCTGTATGCCCATTTTGCAGATGGGAAAACTGAGAGGAAACTGGCTTTCTTACATTGAATCTGGAAGCCTGTCCAGAGCTCGGAGACTGATATGCAGCAGTTGACCTAGACCACGTGTCGTAGGTAACCCTGTCATTCCTGGTGAGGGCGACCCCAGACCTGAGAGAGGCATTCTGCCAGTACTGTTTTCACCATCATTATCATCACAAACATGATCACGTTTTTGTCAGGTTAGTTTTAAGGAGCACCCAAATGTTTCAGTGCTGGTGAGATTTAAGGGTAGAACTTGACCACCAGTAGATAGTTCTGCTCTTCTGCTCTTTTAACACTGTCCCCTTTTTCCCTCCACCCCCAGAGCTCCCCTTAACTGATAGAGCCCTCCCTGACCACTACCTCTCTTATTCCTACCATCTCTCTCCCTGCCTCCCCCATCCTTCCACAATTTCCCCAGGAATAACCCCACTCCTGCTCTTAGTTCTGAGCTTATCTTCTGTGCTTTCTTATGGTATTCCTTCACCAGCTTGCAACACAAGTCTCCTACATGGGACATTTTCTCAATGGCCCTTTGGCACCCAACTCAACTAGCTAAAATTTCCCGGGAGCCCCCCCAGAAGGGGGCCCTTTTCTGTCATTATCCCCCCTGTGAGTCAATGAAGATGAAATCTGGTTTCCTCATTTGGCTTTTCGTGTTCAGAGAAATAACTGGGTAGAAAAAACCTTGACTGGTGTATGTTGAACAGGAACAGCCAAAAGCTGCAAGGACTTGCCTATTTCAAAATAGTATTGAACTCAAACCACTCAAAAACCTCATTTATGTTCAAGGCTTTGCCACCTGTAAACCATCATTTGGCCCTGGCTGGCTTTTATCTCTTAACAAAGTGAGGTTAGAAATGTCTGCATTTATCTACAGAAGGGCAATTTCTTATCAGTGATATTTACATTGTATTTGCTTATTCTTATGGATTCCAGTATTTGACCTTTTGCCCCCTGGGGACATCTCTTTAACATTTTTGCATTTTCATTGTTTTTAGTCATTATTCTAGTTATCTATGTATTAGAGAAGTGGGAATAAAAAAGTGAGTATTTTATCCTTTGGAAAGACCAGTTTATAAGTGTTTCCAATGTGATTCTAGGATACAGTAATGACACTTTGAAAGCCTTATGTTCAGTTTTTAAAGTTACATTTCATATCACTCCTAAGATGAATGACCTAACGTAATATGCTAAACTGTTCTCATAAAGGTGATCCCTTCTTTTTTTTCTATTCTACATCTGGGAGACTGAGATGGAAAGAGAAAGGAGGTTTAAAAAAGGCCATTAGGTAGCCAGATATTGAACCTTCTCAATAGCACTTGAATTTCTCTTGTCTTAAAACTTGTTGAGACCATCAAGTCTGTTTCCTTGTAAGTATATTACTTTTACTTTGACTGTCCTAAAAGGGCTCAGCCTGAATGCTGTTGTTTGCAGGCATTCAAATTCTTTACATTTCAAAACATAGAAACGTAAATCTTAATGTTTATTGATCTCATTATGCAAAGTTGTACTTGTGTAATCATTTCAGTGCTGCCGAGGGAAGGATTTATACGATTGAATTATAAATAAAATGGAACATGTTTTGGAATATATTTCCAATCATCTTCAATATGCAAAGACTTTAAAATATCAAGGTGTAATGTCCAAATCAATCACTGAGAAAATCAGAATTAAAGAGGTAGGAAACCATCCTAGTCACGTCCTAAAACTATATTCCCATCCCTCTAAAATAATGGAGCTGTGCCCCTAAGAAAAGCCTCTGATCATTTTCCTACACCAGAGGCCACATCCATCTGATATTCTCCAAATCAGTCGCATTTGGTATTAAGGAAAGAGTTCCTGTGAATTTCTCCAGATTGATAGCTTTTCATTGATTGCTAAGCCTCCAATCCACTCCCATTGTACACAGAATGGAGTCGACCATTGGGGCCAATTTTAGCCAATCTACGTTACTCGCTTCTCACCAAAATTATCCTCTGGAGAACATTAGAAACAATAGGCGAAATCTAGGCATCCTTCTCCCATCTGGTGGTGGCGGGAGTCAGAGGAGGGTTTCATGACTATAAATGAGGAATCCAGAATGCTTCTCCTTGGGGCAAAATATACATTTCCTATCCCCCTTTTCTGAGCCCTGCCACCTGTTCAATTCCCATATATCTAAAGGTCGCAACTGAGTGATCTTTTTCATTAAAGTGTCTCGCTATGGGTGATTTCTCATCATCCCTTCTGATAGCCAGTCCAGTCTTCAGTAATTTTTATTTGGAAGGCAGGGGAGAATAGTAGCTGTTTGGATATTTTTTTTAATTGTTATTTACCCAGAGAATTTGGGAACCTGGAGTTTGCCAAGGTAACAACATGTAGGTATTTTGTAATTCCGCAGAATGGCTTTTCACTTTCTCATTTAGGTAGGGGTGTTTTTTTAATGTTGGAGATCATTTCCTAATTTCCTGTCCAAAAATTCCAAGGTATAATAATAGTCAACATCTGATAATTTCACTTAGTAATGCTCTTCTTTTATTCCTATTGCTCTTTTGGTAAAGAAGTAAATTTTTGACAGTTGCCTGGACCAAACTCTGCTTAGAATTAAGATGCAAGGAGGACAGCACAAAGAGAAACATTTCATGAATGAAATGCAGAAAAACAATTAACACAGGTTGTAACATTGTTTACTGCACTATGGGTTAGTTGCACCTGGATTGTTGGATCAGCCCATGAATGATATGTGTAGAAATGGGCTGCATTAGGTGTCTTGAGTGCCTTGGAAGGCATGGTGAGAATTGCTCAGCATGTGTTTTCCACAGCAGAAATTGAGCCTCCGTGCCCATTCCAGGACCTTGGTGGTCAGGGCACCAACTTCTTCCTTTTGTAGCCCATTTGCATGGATTAATTATAGTCTGGCAAGCAACCGCTGGAGAATTCATTCTGAGTGAATGGGAAAGAAGGGTGACTGCTTTTGCTTTCCCCTTAGGGTGAGGGGAGGGCAATGGGAAAGTTAGTGAACTAGTACAGTTTTTGTACTTATTAGCAAGATTGATTTGAACCAAATAAAACTGGTCACTACAAGTGCCCTGACCCTAACATAGTAGAGGAGGGCAGTTATCTACTAAGTAGGTGAGTGGAGATTATCATTTAATCCATTCCCGGTCAGAGGTTTCCTAAGTGTAAGTAATAGACCTTAATCTAACAATCAATCAGTGGTCATTATTGATCATTTAAATGCAGATCATGATACTAAGCCTTTGGGAGAGTTCAACAGAAGCAATACACATGATCCCTCCCCTCAAAGAGCTTACCATCTAAGGGTAAATCTAAGCAAACACAAATTACAAACCATGGGAACAGAAGAAAGAGCAACAATGTAACAATAAATGTATCAGCCGAATAATAGTTGGATACACGTAAGTGCTGAGTATGGACATAAAATGAAGACGTGCTAAAGGATGGCTGTTGGGATTCAGTGCTTTGTGAATTCAGTGGGGAAGACCTCCAGGAAAAAAATGAGACTTCAGGAGAGTTTTAAAGTTCTTTAAAACTTAGGAGGAGTGAAAAGTAAGATGGGGAATAGTCTCAGGCTAAGGCTTACCTTTCATTCTCGATGGGAAATGCCATCATCCCCATCACTGAAAGATAAAGAGAGCCAGTGGGAATTTTAGCTTTCCCCATATGTAATATGAATTATATTTTCCACCTACTGTTTCTTCCTTACAATTGTAAGCTCAATGTGGGCAGGGAATGTGTCCATTTATTATATTATATTATATTATACTCTCCCAAGTGCTCAGTACAGTGCTCTGCACACAGTAAGCACTCAATAAATACAATTGAATGAATGGAGATGGGGTGGGTTGTGAAATAACTCAAGATCTTGGGGGCAAAGCGTGAGGGTGTCCAACCATCTGTTTTATTCTGGTCAGTCCAGTTTACAACTTTACAGCTGGTCTGTCCCCTGTCTTTGCTGATTTGGCCCCTGGGCACCTTTATTTTTGGAATTTTATTTTATGCTATCAGTCTCCCTTCACCTCTACTCCTGCCTCTGGGTTCCATGGCTCAGAAATGCAGCCACATTCAGAGAGTTCTGGGAAGGAAACAAAAACATAGTAATAATAGTAGTAGCGGTACTTTTAATAGTATGTATTGAGTCACCACTGGATGCAGTGTACTGTGCTAACACTTGGGAAATACAAAACAAGCAATACATTCCCTGCCCTATAGGAGCTTACGCTTTAGTGGGGGAGAAACATCAAAGTATTTACAGAGTAATCAACATAGGTAGCCGAATGTGCAGTTGAATAAACCTGTATGCACAAGTGCTAAGGATTCATTCATTCAATAGTATTTATTGAGCACTTACTATGTGCAGAGGACTGTACTAAGCTCTTGGAATGTACAAATCGGCAAGGATGAAGAGAAGTAGGTATGAAAGCTCTGAAGTAAGCAGTGGGACTCTGCTGGAGAAATGCCCTAGGATTGGACAAGACCAGCATACGTCTGCAAAATGGCAGGTGTGATGTCATCACATTATGCTGCATGTCCTGCATAAGCCATGAGACATTACTTCTGTCTCTTGGTCCAATATTTGCAAGAGTCCTCACTGACATCCCTCTAAAGCCCTTGGGACATATGAGGTGACCCCTCAGTGACAGCAGGTCTACTGGCAAGCAGAGAAAATGACCTCGCTCTCATTCATGACTGCACAAAGCAGGTGATGGTGGGTATCAGTATTGGTTCACTTTCTGTTTGGGATTGGATAATTTAGCTCTAACTAGAAAGAACACTTGGCTCCAGTGCCTCCAATAATTGGAGTTATTACAATCCTTTTAAATACACATCTAATCAAGATATTCCCAATCGCCTGAGTGGGGTTCAGAGAACACTTAATCTTTGATTTCTGTGCAAGGTCTTTTCTGTCAGGGAGGGGGGAAGCTGATGCTCGTTTAGCAAAATGAACTACACACTGGGTATTTTTTGACCCTTGAAGGTCTTCTCCTTTCTTTATTTTCATGTTGGGAGGTGGGAGGGGCAGGCAAGTTGGGTCCTGCTTCCTTCATCTCATTTCTTTTCCATTTTATTCTCACTATTTGTGTTTCAAATATCTCCCTGCCCGATTTCCTTTTCTTCTGTGTCTCTGATTTCTTCATTTCTGAACAGCTGCCTCACTCTTCTTGAGGTAGGAGCACAATACCATTCCTTTAGAATAACAGGAAGCGGCAGCTTTATTATAGGTTATAAATTGAAGCTGTTCAAACAATTCAAGAAATACCATTTCAATAACATCAGACCTTGCCAGTGAGTGGAATACCATTTGAGAAATTACAACTTGGGAAGGCACTACCCTGTGAGCTACACAGCCATCCCAAAACCCCACTGAAATGCTAAAGTCATCTTTGAGAAGCTCTCTGTCCTAGTGAAAAGAGTAAGGGTTGGCCTGGGAGTGAGAGGACCTGGGTTCTGATCCTGGCTCTGCTGTTTGCCTACTTTGTGACCGTGGGCAAGTCACTTAATTTCTCGATGACATGGTTTCCTCATATGTAAAATGGGGATTCAATTCCCGTTCTCCCTCCTAGTTAAGATGGTGGGCCCCAGGTGGAACAGGGACTGTGTCTAACCAGGTTATCTTGTATCTACCCCAGCGCTTAGGACAGTGCTTGGCACCTAGTAAGCACTTAACAAATATCACTATTATTATTATAACCAGAAGAGCCCTGACACCCGCTGACACCCCCAATCTTTGTTCTCTAGCTTCTAGGACTGGCCTTCCATGAGTACTACAGCCATACTCCACTTGCATGTTTCATTCTCTCGTCCTCCTTTCCTCCTGGGACAAAAATGTTCCTTTTTCGAGGAAATTCTCTATTCCTGATCTGGTGGTTCAGGCCCATAGTTGTGAAGCAGTTGGCATTGTGGTCTGAAACTGCCCTCCCTTGGACAGCGGCCCATCTTCATTCACAAAACCTCTTCCCCACCTGGGTCTCAAGTCGAGGGGCACCTATGAGCCATTTCCAACACGAGGCAGAGGGCTCCACCTCCTCACAGTCACCCTCACACAGCGGGCTCCACCTCCTTTCCTACAACACCAGTCCTTGTTTTCTTATTGAAGTCTCTAAATGCCCCTCAACTGCCCAGGCTGATGAGAGCCAGATGCCCCAAGTGAGGGAGGGAGGAAAAAGCAGAGGGAACCGGAGAGCAGCTGTCTTGACCCTTGAACTTCCTTTTCCATTCCATCCTTATTCTCTTCCTGCCAACTTTATCTCACCCAGGATTCTTTGTCCTGAATCAACTTTGTGGTGTGCTTACCCTCATTTGTTTGTAGGGCCTTGAAAGAACAGTTTTCTTTACTTCTCTCCCTCTTTGCTTTGGTCTGTTAAGAGTCCTGTGGCCCCACCTTAGGATAACTACAACTGGGGTAATGGAAATGTGGTCTAGATCCCCAGCCCCAGGGATGTAAAACTCTCCTCTCCTCAGTCCCTCCCGCTGTCTATCCAGCACCCATTCCACCTCTCCCATTCCACCTCCTGGACCCCAAGGGTTTCAGAGTCCTTTTGGACCACTTCTGGAGCCTCCAGTGAGAAGCTGGGTCTGTTCTGGGTTCCTTGGCAGTTAACAGAGAAAGATGGGTGGGGCACTTTCCCGAGAAAAGGAGCCCCAGGTCATGAGGCAAGAAAAAACCTAAGAAATCTCACTCAGCTGTGGAGAATGTATGAATTCCTGGAGCTCTAGTAGTTACCGGTCCCTTAGGAAATCAGAATCAAATAGGCTCTTGGGGCTTCTTGGATTAATTAGCAATAAACTCAGTCCTCCAAAATGAAGTCATTGTTGGAAGGCATCGGTCTCCCCGTTATCTCACTGTAGCCGTTACGGGGAGGTTGGACGATCCAATCCCCAGGGTTCTATCCCCTGCCCCACTGGGGGTGCCAGTGGATAAGGAACGTGTATAGTCTGGCCCCCAGACACTAACCCTTGTGAACGAGGCCACCAGCAGATCATAAATCCTGTTGGACACACACAGAATAATTTTCATTTGAAGTGCTTGGGTTTTTTTTTTAAATATCATTCCAGAGTGATGCCTGGTTGGCTGGTATCAACTGATTTATACAACATTGAATCTGAAAGAAAGAATGGTGTGAATCAGTGCTTAGGCACTGTCCTGAAAGGGAGTGGAGTTTCTGGCAATATTTACATATTTATGAAGAATCTGGTTTGAGCCGGGGAAGCTTTTAATTGTTCAGGGCAAGTTGTCCTATACCCCACCTCTCCTCATCCTCCTATTAGTCATTTCACACCTTGCTAATAACTCCATCAGAGGGTAAGGAAGGGGAAATGAGAGGAGGAAATATTCGAATAAGGCATTTTTGCTGCCTGTGTGCCCTAGTGGAAGGATCACAGGCCTGGGAGTTGGAAGACCTGAGATCTAATGCCAGCTCTGCCATTTGCCTCTTGTGTGATCTTAGGCAAATCATTTAATTTCTCGGGCGTCCGTTTCCTCATGTGTAAAATGAGGATTAAATACGTGTTCTGTCCCTTCCCTCCACTGGGAACCCTACAGGGGACAAGGGACAGGGTCCAATCCAATTAATTTGTATCTGCCCCGGCACTTTAGAATATTTGGCACATCATAACTGCTTAACAAATGTCACTATTACTATCATTATTATTACTCTTGAAAATTTGATGGAGCGTGTTGAAACTATTGGCTATAGTGTAGTTGCTGAGTGACCATGGGCGTGATTCACTCATGTCATCAGTTACCCCTATTAGCACTGGGATTCAGGGATTGGATGTCAAGTCATCTTCAGGCTTGAGGTTTGGCCACTATGCTGCCTATCATGAGTGAGCAGGGACAGAGGTAGCCGTCGGCCACCCAGAGACTTTGTGTCCCATAGAGTGTGCTTCCTTCAGAGGGTCCAAATCACTGGCAGAACAGAGACCAGAACAAGGCATAGTGAGTAGGAATGAAGGGTACGAACATAGTGGAAAAAATAGAATGGATGAACAGTGGGGAGAGAGCTGATCTTAAAGCCAGTGGTCAGGAGTTTGTTTGATGTGGAGAGGGATGGGAACCACTGAAGATTTTTGAGGAATAGAGAGAAGAACTGACAAAAATAACAAGGATCAGTGAATCAATAACAAGTAAATAAGCACATAAGGTGATCCTTGAGTATGTAGCTGTGTAGGTGAAGAAGCGGAAGGATGCAGCTGAAGAAACTGAGTTGGAATGGTGAACTAAAATGGGGAATGGCATAAGTAATAGGTGGAATCTTACTTCCGTGCTCTGTACTTAGTAAGAGTTCAATAAATATTATTGATTGATTGATAGAGTGAGGTCCTTGGCTGGGAGGACTGGCAAGACCATTTTTGTCTGTGTTTGTCTTAAATACAAGGTACTGCTCTTCTTTCATCTAAATGCTCAAGCCCACATTTCCCACACACATTCCTTTTATCCCCGTACATGTTTTTCAAAACCCCAATCTACTTTAAAAGCATCCATCGGAAGGAATGTAAATTTAATTTAACCTGAATGGATTGATGTCCTGGAAACTATGGAGTGATAATTTTATATAACAATGTGCAGAAGTATCCAGACAGTACTGGCTAATTTTAACAGAAATTTTGTCCCAGAGAAAGGAGTGAAATAAATATGCTGGGGAAAGCTCATAATACAAATGATGGTAATTGATACCACTGGAAAGAAATGAGCTTCGTACATTTGTGTTTTTATAAGTTTTGGTCTCGCACATTTTAACAGTAACAGAAAAGCTTACAGGCGAGGCAGAGAAAGAATAAACTAGGAGGAACCTTGACCTTGAAAATGTTTAATTTAGAATTTTATTACACAACAAGTCGCTATTTTAGTACCTTATTTAGCATTAGCACTAAGTAATAATAAGAATTATCTTGGAATGGCTCTGTGCATTTGGTAACAGATTGATTGATATTAGTAAAAACCATCTATTCTAAAAGGGAAAACATTCAGAATGGAAGATTTTATATATATGTATATATATATATGCATTTATGCCATTTGTATTTGAAGACAACACAACTGATGGTGAAATTCACCTTTATTGATACTAATAATAATATGGTATTTAGTAAGCACTTATGTGTATTTCCTGTCATCTGAAATATGAAATCTCCACCACACTGCAGAATTTTTATGCAGTAGATTAAATATGTGGTTATAAAGATATATTTTCTTGTCTAGATTGCCCAATGCATAGAGGGAACAGTGTTTTGAGGGGCAGTTCAGTATACTGAGGATTAGAGGAGATAGACAATATTTATTAGACTTTTTTTTTTTTTTACCTTGGAGTGCAAAGAATGCCTGTTATATGGTTGGGTTTGGTGTGTGCCATCCTTAAAGTTGTTATAAACAAATGAAGAGGAAAGGATTATTCAGAATGTGGAGCATAGAAACACACTCTCTGATCCGTGTATTACATCTCTTTATATTGTGTTGTATTTTAGATGCAGGTTTGGAATTACATGAGAAGCAATTGTATAACCTTCATTTTGTTTCTTGTCTTCTTCCCTCACTCAGGGGGCAGTAAGGCAACTTTCCTATTCCAGAGCATGGATGTTTGAGGAAAAAAAAACACCACCAAAAAACCCAAACCAGAATCCAACAGGGGGGAGTTCAGCCATTATTGCTTTGATTGCTGCTGGCTCGTTAGCATTGGCCACGGTCCCTCAGATTAGCAGTAATTAAACTGTGAAATCAGACCGATTGCCTTAAGCTGAGACACCATACCAGGCTGTCAAGAGAAATCACAGGGGATAAATCAAGGGCCCTGTGCATCTCGTTTCACCCTTGGCATGGGTGAGGAGTGTGAGAGGCAGAATAATAAGGACATTCAGCCTCTTCTATCTGCTGGACACTCGGCAGACAAGCTTTGCAGGCGTTGTCATGGCGATGACAGGAGCAAGGGTAAACTCTTACTCCCACTAGCTGTGGTTAATGAAGATGATAATGAAAAATTATGCCAACATTACTGCAATTTTTTTATTCCAACTGGCACTTGTAACCTTACGCCCAGTGACACAACACAATAGTGACAGTAATTGTGCATTGATAAATGGGGCAAAGATGTCGAAAAAATGTCTGACTCAAAGATATACAAGTTGAGTTAGCTGAGTAATTTCTTCCAATAAGCATTTGCTTTGTTCTTTGAACTCTCACTAGGTGGCATTGGACTGTGAGTGCCAAAAAACATCTCTAATCACTTTTCATTGTTTACTAAAGAAAGGGCCCAGCAATTAAAGCAAAGACTACAAGCCTCCTTTTTCCTGAGCAGAACAAATGTGATCAAGATAAATAACCACGATAGAGAAGAAATACATCTTACAAATTTGAAATGATTCTCCTGGCGGTCCTTTTGTTTTGGTTTTTTATGTACCAGTTTTTCTGGGGGAACCTGCTAGCTGGAGATATAAATCTTCTTCTCTCTCTCTTTTTTAAATCCCCAAATCAGACCTGACCTCCCCCTCCCTCTCCCCCCACCACCACTTCCCACCCTGGAAGGTTCCTATTTGTTTCCATCAGAAACCCCTGCACTGTGTCACCTTGTAAGGATGAACCCGTGAAACAAAGATGAGACTCTTGCATTTATGCCAGGAGAAGACCATCCTATCCAAGCACCACGAGAACTTGCCCTGCCCACAGACCAAAGTCCACACCCTTCCCCTGTGACAGGCACACTTCATGATGCAAAAGAATAGCCCTATTAAATAAGTGTGTTGTGTGTGTGTGTGAGCGTGTGCGTGTGGCATGCCTCAATAGATGCACTCAGATTAGACAAGTAAATGCAAATGAGTCATTTAGAAAAGCAAATTACATTTTATTTACTGCCAAATGAACTCGGCAAACACAAGCTCCTTAGTCATCTTCCGTAGAGAGATTTATTAAAGTTCCACTGGTCTTTCCAATCCACATAAATTTAAAAGGATAGGTTTTGCCCAGCTCAGGATTTTTTCTTCTTGAACGGAGTTCCGTTTTGTTTCTCTTATAAATCAAGATGGATCACACAGGATCTTGAGGAACAGGGCTTACTTCGGTGGAGTTTGTCTCTCCAGTTTTTGAAGAGCAATATTAGGACAGCGCAGTAGTGTTTGTGATTCATGGTAGCAATTCTCTCTTTATTGCTTAGCATCAGCAGTAAGTAGAAACTAGAGTAGGACACATTTTCCATTACTGTGTCTTCAGGTCTGTAACGCCTCTTAACTGAGACCTCTCTGGGTTCCTGGGAGGAGGCCTTCTGAAATTTAAAATTAAAAACAATAAGGACAGAGGAGCGTGTAAGTAGAAGTTGCTGCTTCAGCAAAGAAATAAACCTCTCTCTGAGGAGTCCCTCAGCGGGCGCCAGCTTGTGATCCCTGTTAGACTCTGGTCAGACACCCCAGTGCGGTGGGGTGGGGTGGAGGGAGGAGATGCTGCCAGACACAGCAGTGAGAAACACCATTCCAACTTGCTCAGATAACAGGCAGATGTATAATGAGTGTCTACCTCAGGCAATTAATTCATTCAACCATATTTATTGAGCGTTCTGTGTGCAAAGCACTGTATTAAGCATTTGGGAGAGCACAATAGAACAACAAATAGACACATTCCCTGCCCCCAATGAGCTCACAGTCTAGAGTCAAGAGTGTTTTTCCTAAATGAATGGTATTGTAAAGGAAGACAGAGACGGGGGAGAAAGAATGAACAAACTTCTGCGGTTGCCCGGATTCCACATAGGACATGCCACTCTCTTACCACCGGGGTTGTCAGTGAGTGGGTGATCCCACTTTGTAGGAGCACTTTGGCAAGCAGCATGGTGTAGTGGAGAGAGCACAGGCCTGGAAATCAGCAGGTCATGGGTTCTAATGTCTACTCCGCCACATGTCTGCTGTGTGACCTTGGATAAGTCACTTCACTTCTCTGTGCCTCAGTTACTTCATTGGGGATTAAGACTGTGAGCCTTATGCGGGACAGGGACTGTGTCCAATCCGATTTGCTTGTATCCACCCCAGCGTTTAGTACAGTGCCTGGCACTAACTAAGGGCTTACAAATACCATAATTATTATTATCATTAATTCTTATTATTAGAGATGGGCACATGCCTCCACACCCGCTGCAGGAACCCTGACATCACCATGCTGATCTCATGAACAAAGAGGAGGGAGGCTTGGCCCTCCCATTCCTCTCATCCCTGTTTCCTGGGCAGAGTGGGAAGGACAGAATCATTAACAATCTGGGAGTTACCTGTCCATTGGGAACAATTCTAGAACACCCAGAAAGCTAGAGCAATTGTCCCACTAACTACCATGACTCCACTGGTAGTGATAGTAGTAAAGGTGTTTATCAGTGGACTGAGTTTCGTTTGAGTACAACAGAAGTCGACCAGACGCTTACAATCTAACGGAGAAGATTTTTAGATCTGTAGATCTGTAAACTATAAGCTCCTTGTGGGCAAGGAACTTGCCTTCCAACTCTGTTGTATTACACTCTCCCAAACACTTAGTACAGTGCTCTGTGCCGAGTAAGAATTGTATATGTTCTAGTACAAAATAATTTACAGTGCTCTGCGCATAGTAAAAATTCAATAATAATAATAGTAATTATGATACTTGTTAAGCACCTACTATGTGCCAAACACTGTTCTAAGCACTGGGGTAGATTAACATCTTAAACAGGTTGGACACAATCTCTGTCCCACATGGGGCGCACACTCTTAATCTCCATTTTACAGATGAGGGAACTGAGGTCCAGAGATGTATGTGACTTGCCTAAGGTCACACAGCAGACATGTGGCAGAGCCAGAATTAGAACCCAGGTCCTTCTTAGTCCCAGACCAGTGTTCTACCCATTAAGCCATGCTGCTTCTCAATAAAATTTTGAATGAGTGAATGAAGAAACTGGAGGAAGAACAGAGATCAGTTAGAGTAGCAAAGTGAGATTGGCAGGAAATATCAGACAATCACTGAATAAACAATTGAAATATACATGCATTCAGTGCTTAGGGTAGGTATAAATATCTGAGTGGTAATGGCTGTTAGGTTGATCAGACTTTGAGGGTTGGGAATTAATGGAAAAGGCTTCTTAGAGAAGATGGAATTTTCAAAAGACTTTAAAATGAGAGTTATTCGTGTAAGAGAGAGGAATTTCTGCTCCCAGAGAACAGTGTGTGCCACAAGTGGGAGACTCAAGATTAGGACAGAGTTAGAAGATGACTTAGGGAAGCAGCATGGCCTAGTGGAAAGAACATAGGCCTGGTTGTCAGAGGACCTGGGTTCTAATCCCAGCTCCGCCACTTATCTGGTCTGTGACTGTGAGCAAGTTACTTAACTTCTCTCAGTCTCATTTACCTCATCTGTAAAATGGGTGATTATGACTGTGAGCCCTATGTGGATCAGGGACTGAGTCCAACCCAATTATCTTGTATCCACCCCAGCACTTAATACACTGCCTAGCACATAGTAAGCACTTAACAAATACCATAGTTAGTATTATTATGACTTTGGGAAAAACAAAGAGTGAAAACAGGGGAGTAGAGTGTGTGGAGAAAGAAAAACAAGTTAAATACACTTGGATCCTTGCCCTCTAGGAACTTGATATCTTAGACAATTTTATGAAACTGTATTGAGAAACAGCAAATTTCAGGTCCTTTGAAGTTTAGGAAACAAGATGATTAGAAAGATGGAAATGTTTTTATACAAGGATGAATGAAAAAAATTAGAACTCTTCAGCCTGAAGACATAATGGGGAATAAGAAGGCGAGAGAGAGGTATTTATTGAATGCTTACTATGCACATAGCACTGTACTAAGCGCTTGGGAAAGTACAGTACAACAGAGTTGGAAGGCAAGTTCCTTGCCCACAAGGAGCTTACAGTCTGCAGAGGGAGACAGACATTAATATAAATAAAGAAATTATGGATGTGTACATATATTCCAGAGCTTCATTACCTAAAAGAAAAATCCTTCAGTTGCCACCAAGATGGGGTTTTTTTTAAAGGGGAATTTTTTTTAAATCTACACATGTGATGAATAGGGGGCAAAGAGTATGTTTTGTAGTTCCAACGGGGAGATTATTGATCAAAATGCAAACCTCTGGGATGGGGGTTGAGAGGAGGTTCTGTCTTTGAAGAAAAAAGACATGAAACTGCAGAAAGCTGTTCATTTTAGTGGTTTCATTTGAAGTAATTTGAAAGGAAAACTCGTCTTTTACATTAGGGTCTTGCTTTAATATTTAAATATGAATGGCTGAGTCCTTTATATATTTAAGAAAGGATGACATCAGATTGAGAAGAGACAAAGAGACTATTTAATGAAAACTCAAGCTTATCCCCAAAAATATCAGTGACAGTTGAGAGAAGGGGCTGAGTCCAATGACTGGAATAAGCTTTCCAGTTTCCATTAGAGTGTAAGGTCTTTGTGGACAGGGAACAGGTCACTTGCTTTGACCCTTTGAAACTGTAAAAGAGGTACTTGGCTTTCTGAAGACCATTTAGAAACTGCTCAAATTTAAGAAGTTTACAAATCTCCTAGCCAAAAGTATGCCAAATTCCCTAACCTTTCCACATTTTAAGGTACTTTGCTTGATCTATTTTGCATTTTTACATCAATCATTAGCACTTATAGTATTTTAAGAGGTGACTATTGACTTGTTGAAAAGGTTTAGAATGAAGAAAGTGAACTGTGTGGGTGTCAAAACGAAAAATTATTGGCAAGCGTAACTGTGGAACTTTAATCCGTTGGGCAAAAGGAGGTACCATATCTCATTTCCAGTTTAATATCATACATCATTTTGCCAGCGTAATTAATCTTCCCATTGCTTTTGGCGAATTGGGCCAGATTTTGTCCTCAGGTGTATCTGAACTGCTCCCTCTGAAGTCAGTTGAAGTTTCTCCTGACTGAGGGCAGAATTTGCTCCATTAATTAGAGCAACAAATTTGCCACTTGATCATGCTAAATTTGATCCCTTTTCCACTTATCTCCTTCAACCATTGTGATGTTTCAACCTGAATCTTCTGCATTTGGTCATAGCCCCTAGTTATGGGGGAATGGATTTTTTTATCATTTGTGTGGAATACATGTGGGATGGAATAAATTAGTTCTAGGTAACCTTCAAAGTGCAAAATAAACTCCATGGGTAAAATGAAAAGATCATTTTACTGTAATTGTGGAACATTCAGATGCTTCCATATTTGAACCTGGTATTCGACTGACGGTTTATCTCCTCCTTCCTGGCTCCCTAAAAGAGTGTGGTGACTACAATACTCTAGTAGCATTTCATACAGGCTGGAAATTGCTCCTCTTCACTTTTCCAGGCCCCACAGATGCAGCCCTGAGTCTCTAAATCACCCTGTCCTGGTTGCAGGGACATCAGCCGTGATGGCTTCTCAGGCTAAATTTACCTTGGCAGAACACAGCAGAACTTCTCCAGTGGTGGCTAACAAATCTCTTAGTAGTAATTTTCTCCGAATTCATGGTCATTTGCAGAGAACCGGCTCAACTTTTCTTCCTGGTTTGGTGGTCTATTTTGTTTGGGTGGATTTTTTTTTCCATTAGTTAGCTATGGCATTTATTAAGGATTTACTGTCTACCAAGCACTGTGCCGAGCACTGGGTTGGATACAAGATAATCCAATCGGCCTCAGTCCCTGTCTCACAGGAGGCTCACAATCTAAGAAGTATCTTATCCCCATTTCACAGATGTGGAAACTGAGGCCCAGAGAGGTGATGACTTGCCCATGGCAGACTGGAGATTCCCAGTCCCATGCTATTGCCTAGATGAAGCAACTTGACGTAGTGGATAGAGCAGGGGCCTGGGAGTCAGAAGGTCATGGGTTCTAATCCCAACTCCGCACTTGTCTGCTGTGTGACCTTGGACAAGTCTCTTAACTTCTCTGTGCCTCGGTTCCCTCACCTGTAAAATGGGGACTGAGACTGTGAGCCCCATATGGGACAGGGACTGTGTCCAACTCGCTTTGCTTGTATCCACCCCAGCGCTTAGTACAGTGCCTGGCACATAGTAAGCACTTAATACCATCATCATTATTATTATTATTATTGGATATTTCCAATAAATGTGCCAAATGTGTGGCAAAAAACTTTCTTCTCTAAAGCCTGATGCACAGTCACTGTACTCCTAACTTTATTGCGGGACACAGAGAGGGTGTTCAAGTCCGGCCAGGGAGACAGGTCACTGACTGTTCCCCTTCCCTTCTCTGCCCCATTCTGCAATCCAGCTTGTAGCTGTGGGGATAGTAGCTGGAGAACAGATGGGGTGCTGTTAGGATAAGAGGGGGGAGGCCCACGCCCAGTCATAGCCACCAGAACCAGTAGCACATCAGTGGCTGGCGAAGGAGTTGAACCAGAGATGCAGCCAAGACTAGAGCCAACCCTAATCCTAAATCTCGGAGTTACCTTCAGAGCAATACCCTTTCACGGCTGCACTTTCAAATTCCTCGGTAAAAAGGAAGACCTGGGTTTCAACCCCAGCTCTGCCACTTGCCTGCTTTGTGACCTTGGACAAATCACGTAATTTCTCTGTGCTTCAATTTCCTTAGCTGTGAAATGGAAATTAAATGTTCTCTCTCCACCTTAGACTTTTGAATCCCATGTGGGCTGGGAACTGGGTCCAATCTATTTGTATTTCATCTACACCAGCTCTTAATACAGTGCTTGGAACATAGTAAGCACTTCGGTATATTGCAGCTCTCAGGGAGGTTTTGGAGAAGGCAAGAAAGCTAACTTTGATGTAATAGAAGCAGGGAAGCAGTGTGGCCTAGTGGATAAGCATGGGCCTGCGAACCAGAGAACCTGGGTTCTAATCCTGTCTCTACCACTTACCTGCCGTGTGAACTTGGGCAAGTCACTTCTCTGTGACCCAGTTCCCTCATCTATAAAATGGGAACTCAATACTGTTCTCCCTCCTACTTAGACTGTGAACCCCATGCGGAACAGGGACTGTGTCTGACCTGATTGTTATATCTACCTCAGTGCTTAGAACCGTGTTTGACACACAGTAAGTGCTAACAAATACCATTAAAAAAAGAAGGAAACATATTGTAATATCTTCCTCTCAGGTACCCAACCAAAATGTAAAGTTGTAAGGTTTTCAATTAGTACCGCAAAGAAAGAAACTCCACAAATACTACATCATAATGAGAAAAGTAAGAAAAATACCGAGAATTAAATATTTGGAGCTGTAGTCTTCCTGCTTGTTCAAAATGTGTCAAGGATCCAACCCTCTCCTAAGTCATTCTTCCAACTTGTTCAAGACTTTGCCAGATTTTAGAATCGAAAATTATAATATTTGCATTTTTCCCAAGGAAGTTTATGAAGGTGAACCTCATTTATAATACTTGTAAATCTCAGCCTCTGTTGATGCAGAAGCAAACAACATCTGATTAGCTGGAACTTCTGCTTGCTTTTTCCTTGAATAATCCATGAACATATGGTAGGTAGAAACATGAGATTTTACTTTTCTTAATATTTTTCAATATTCAGATGTTTATTTTGAATTTAATCTTCACTGACACACGTGGTATTATAATTAGGCTGCCCAATAATTAAAGAGAAAGAACATTTGGGCATCAGAACTATTGCTGTACGTGCTGGCGATTTGTTCACATCCACCTCATTTGGAGACTTGTCTCAGGATGACAGTGTTTTCTCCTAGGTGGGTGAAACTTGTGGCCGGTTTACATAGTCCTGGTTGTGCCATAATCTTAGTCAAGCCCATCCATCTTCTCCCACTCCTCTTCTCTTCTGCCATATCCGCACAGCTCCTGCTCAGCTCCCCACAAATGTGCCCCCGAGGTACAAGGCATATAAAGAACTCTGGCAAATCTAGGGGATGGGGCAGAGGCAAGGAAATGGACAGTTGAGTGAACTCCAAGAAGCATAGAGACATTAGAAGGAAACCTGTAAGAAGGCCCTGTCACAGTCTATCTTTGTGAGAGTTGAAGGATTTCAAAGCATTCAATTAGAGGTCTGGTTGGGAGCTGACAAGGGAGTTAATTGCAGGGAAAGGGAAGAACAACATTTCATTTCCCAGGAATCAAAGGGGCTGATTGCCTACATTTCCCAGCAGCCACTGGGACTTTCTGCAAGGAGTTGGCTTTCTCTGCAGAAGGTGGAGTTGCCTTTATAAGGAGCTGCAAAGACTCCAAAGCCCCTCTGCTTCTGCCTGCTTTTGACCTACTGACTGTGAGGAGAGGGTTTGCTTCCAATATAACCTAAAGGCTTCTGGTGACTTTGTCTCTCTTTGCTTGACCTATAGTGAAAATAAGCCAAGAACTTGAGGACTTTTATGGGGTTTTAGGGTTCTCCCACTTTCCTCCGAGCAGAAGGCATGGAGGAGAAGGTTTCGACGTGCCCTGAGGCCTGCCCTGAGCATGTGGCAAGAAGCCTCTCTATCCCTGGTCAATCCTCCAATTTGCAGTTTAATTAATCAGTCATTGGTATTTACTGAGCATTTACTGTGTGCAGAGCAATCAATCGATCGTATTTATTGAGCGCTTACTGTGTGCAGAGCACTGTACTAAGTGCTTAATACAGTGCTCTGCACACTGTAAGCACTTAGAAAAGACCATTTACTGACCGATTGATACAAAGTAATAGGGTTGGTAAACACGATCCCTGCCAACATGGTGGGGCTTACAGTCTAGGGAGGAGCTTACATGAGAATGGATGTAAAGGATGGCAGCTCTCACATGAAGAGGGCCTCCTTTGATGCCACTCTGAATCTGTGGATGAACCACTGGTCTGACCCACATAGTAGAAGTGGACAAGCAACTGGGGAAGTGAGGGGAGCTGTGATGGCCAGGGAATCTGAGGACCAGCATGAGGAACCCGGAGACCTTTGTCTGGGGCTTGAGGACACAAGGCCCTATCACCAAACGGTTGCTACCACTTCTCAGGGAATTCCTATCCTAGATGGAAATTCCCCCATTTTAGTAACCACACCTGGCTACTGGTGCTGGAGGAAGGGAAAAGCATACAATAGGGGTTAATAAATATCAATAGGCAGTAAGGGCCAGAAAGCCTTCATCCTGGTTGAAATAGCAAACATTATTTTAAAGAGCTGCCCTGGCCCTGCCACCATGAAATAGCTCTTTATAGCCCTCCCGCCCCCCAATCTGTGGCTTCTAAGACTGGAGAATCTCACCCCTTCCTCCTTTCCATTCTGTATTTACATTTGCATTGATCTGAAAACCCAGCTTGAACTTGGAAGACAACAGATCCAAACCCATTTTTAGTAGGAAAAAACCCTCCGAGTCCAAGTACAGCCTTCTCTCTGGATGGGCAGTGACCGCAGGGCCAGCTCGTGGGATCTCTAGTGACTTCCCGCTTGACCTCTCCCTCTGCCTCATGGCCTGTCCGCTCTGCTGTGCTTGCTGCCTGCCAGCCTGGTCCATCTGCTGCTGTGGCTCCCATTCAGCCATAAGCTGTGCTCTAGACAAGGCTCTATCATGCTTCTTCCCCTCCTGCAAGCAGTTGCCCAACTCTGCTTAGCAAGGAGTGTTTGGGCAGGAATCCTGCTGCCTTCCAGCCTTTGCCCACAGTCAGTCTTGAAGAACTGAGGCTGGTGGAAGCAGGACCACCCGGGAGAGTCTGAGCTGCAAAACGGTCCCCGAGAGGATGCAGCCGGTGGCTGAGCTCGACAGGGTTGAGGATTCGGGGTGGTACGGATAAGCATCCATTAGCTGGTAGCCTGGAAGCTGAAGTTTATCGGAATGTATCTAAACCTCTTCGGTCTGAAAATTGGATGGTAAATCTCACAAGACCAGGCTCTCTAACACGATTTTCAGCCCTGCTTGGCTCCAGCCAAAGTGGAAATCCCATGAGACCAAGTTGCCTCGGGACGCCAGTTCCAATCCTCAGCCCAAATCAGGAAGTGCAGAGAGGCATGTAATTCCTTCTTTCTTCTTCTTCCTTTTTTGAAAGAAACACATTACTCGAACCTTTTCCTTCCTTCGGCCAGGTTCACGTTGGCTTTGGTTCTGGTTGAAAGTGGCGATTCTGATCGGCTCTTGTTCTATCTGGGCTGGGCTACCTACCACCTATTTAACTTCCATCGGTCTTCAGGGTAGAGTAAGACAAGCACCACTGTCAGCCAGGAAGGTTTATGGGATCCTCAAGTAAACATTCATTGGAAGAGGTCTTTAATGATGCACCCCAGTTTACTGAAAAGGCTTCTGCTTTTTGTCCTTTTAAAGACTCCCATTGAAGTAGATTGAAGACTCTCCTATCAAAAACAGATCTTTTTATAGGGCAATATAGGGGGTAGAGCAATTAACCACTCAGAAGGGCTGTCAGTTTTTCTAAGAACACAGTCAGCCACTTCATGCCTTAATGCTAAATTATATTTGACATTTAATTTAAACCCACATTGCTTCCATTCAAAAATAAACTCTGCCAGATTAGTCAGAGGGATATTCCTTGGAATGAACCTCGCCTCCCATTTCACACGAACAGAAATCTTCATTCTGAATATTCCCAATCTAATCTGGGGAGTGCCTTCTTTGGCATTTCAACTTGTCTCTATTTGCGATATCATCATCATCATCAGTGCTATTTATTGAGCAATTACTATGTGCAGACTAATATACTAAGCACTTGGGAGAATACAACAGAGTTGTAACTGGTAATAATAATAATTGTGGTATTTGTTAAGTACTTACAATGTTCCAGGCACTGTACTAAGTGCTGGGGTAGATACAAGGTTATTAGATTGGATGCAGTCTCTGTCCCACGTAGGGCTCACAGTCCTAATCCCCATTGTCCAGATGAGGAAACTGAGGCCCAGAGAAGTGAAGCAACTTGCCCAAGGTCACACAGCAAACATGGCAGAGCCGGAATTAGAACCCAGATCTTCTGACTCCCAAGCCCATGCTCCAGCCGCTAAGTCATACTGTAGACATGTTCCCTGCCCACAACAAATTTACAATCTAGAGGGGAGACAGACATTAATATAAATAAATAATTTTTACTGAGTATATAATGAAGAATGAAATCACTTCCTCAGCATTATCAACATTCCTCATGGTAATTTTGGATAACCTGTGCCTTTTCTTGCTTTTGTGGTCAGTGGGACACAACAGATTCATGCCAGCTGATTTGGGCTGATTTTTGCCTGAGTAGGTGCTTACTGGTGGGAAATTTTTTCTGGAATTTAAGATGGTCAGCACTTTGTACAACTGAAGTGGTCAGATTTGCTCTTGGACTTTTAGTTGATCAACAAAACAGCAACTTGAGAGCTTCCATCATGACCACAAAGATCCCAGCTGGACTCTGGCAGCAGCAGGTGAAGGAGGGAGGATAAAATTGTTGGCCTTTTTATCTTGGGCTGACTGTTTTTCGTCTGGCCTACCCTATTTTGTGTTATGGATTTGCCACTAGATGTGTTCGTTTCTTTTTTTTTAAGCTCCCAACTTCCCTCAACCTCACATCCTGCTGCCAAGGTCCACAGGCCATAGAGGAACATGAGTTTTCAGGAAACTGGGAAAGGACTGCAAGGACTCTGGAACAAGGGCTGGGAGTTCAGCCTGCCCTCACCACCCCCTTTGCATACTTTAGGTTTGGCAGATTTCCAAAAAATGTTCCATATGACCATATTACGTTCTGTTGCCAATCCGATTTAATATATGTCTGTTATTTCCGAGTCGGTAAAGGTATGTGTGTTCTCTGCGGATGCTGATAGTGGGTGTTGCTGTTGCTGCTCCTAAGAGTCTTCAGGTTGTGGGTAGCATTTTTGTGAAGAGGGGAAGGCAACACTTCCAGTCTCCCCACACAGCACATGATTGGGTCCCTTAGGGTCAGAGAGAGCAGGGTCCTGGAGTATCACTGCCACTGTGGCTACAAGCTTGACTTAAAGGAGAAGGGCCACTCTGATTGTGCTCAGGGTGCCAGTGTCTGCATCCATTGCTTTGGGAGAAGGTCAAGTGCTTAGAACAGTGCTTGCACACAGTAAGTGCTCAATAAATAAAATTGAATGAATGAAAGTCCTAAAATCACAGTGAGGCTAGGGGCCACCGACTGCAGGGAGGTGACCAGAGTGTCTTAAGGATCCCAAGCCGCAACATGTCGGTCAGTTATCCTCTGGGATCTGGAATCTCTAGAGTCACTTCTGCCATGTGAGTGCAGTGTGGGAAGGGGCAAAGGGGCAGCTGCTGTCCCGGTTGATATTTTCACTCCCAAAATCTGCTTCTCCGTCTTAAAGCCTCTGACCTTATTCACGCAGTTGACTATCACAAGAGATAGCAGTCCCTGACAAGCCAGCATTTAGAAGGGTTGACCCACTGTAATATCAAGGTGTAATGCATAAGGAAATTCCTTGGATTATTCCAGCTTCCTTTGATTCTGTGGTTGTAAAACAGAATGTTAACAATGCTAATATTGTAAAGACTGAATGTGTTTGCCTGAATGGTAAGTGATGTAAACTGGATTTTTAAACACCATATTATTATTTTTTTTGGCTAAATTGGTAAAGCCAATGGAAACCTAAGGCATGTGTGCTAAGATGATTTCACTAGCCAGCAAACAATGAATTGTGCATGCCGGAAACCCCCTGTACTATTAAGCACCATTTTAGCTACAGCATCATTATGATTAGCAGAGGCCTCTACTGAGCCCAGAAGCAGCCTCAAACCCCACAGTACACAAAATGCATGGTAACTAATACACGACACATATCTTTCATGCTTCAGGGGAGAATCGTTCAGGGGAGGGGGCAAATTTGGAAGCACAGGCGCATCAGAGAGCTATAGTCAGCCAGGCTTCTCAGCCAACATCACATCACAGGGTCACATTCCCTGTAAAGAGAGCAGCCGGAAACCAAGTGTGTGTTTTCCTTTGTTCTGTGGAGCTGAATGTGGGCCTGGTGTTGAGGGGATACCTCTTAGAGCCAGGCCCTGAGTGGGGACTTTCGGGCAAAAGGAAATCACCGGCCCCATGTCCAGTTTGAGCTGCGGGATAACCACACAAGCCAGCCACTCTGGGGCAGAGTGCTAAGAGGAGCAAGTGGCCCAGAAGAGCCCCAGAGCCAGAACGTCTCAGCCGTGATGGAAGACCCTGCCGTGCCTTGCGACCATGTGGGCCCCCAGCCCATCAGTGCCCCACAATGGGTCCCCGATGTCATTAGAAACTGTCGCTTGCTATGGAAACTGAATTCTGGTCGCTAGGAAAATGGGCAGAATAAGTCCAAGGAGTGGCCATTTTTTTTGAAGGGATGAAATAGCGCCTGTTTACTTTATTTTTGGCTGGATAAAGAAAATCGATGTTTGCGACGAGAGGGAATGTCTTAGCTCTGAACCAGAATCCAGAGAAATATGAGGTGCTCCTCTTTTCCTCCGTCCTTCGCTCTCTCCCCCTCCTGCCTCTAGTGCATAAAATCATTATTACCAGCTTCATGACTTGGCAGGTCATCTATTATGACGGAGTTTACCAAGGAGAGTGGAGGGGCAGTAGGATTTCATCGCAAGACCTGACTTCCTGGGTACGCCGAGCTAGAAATCATATTTTATACACAGTCCTGCTTTGCATATGTATGAGAACTCCCAGAACTATTATTCAGTAGTATTTATTGAGTGCCTACAGGGTTCTCAGCCCTCTGTGCTAGGTCACTGGCTTAGGGTACTACAGGACTGGTTGATGTGCACTAATCAATCAGTCAATCAGTGGTATTCATTGGGTGCAGAGCATTGTACTAAGCACTTGGGGGAGTGCAGTACAACAAAGTAGTAGTCATATTTCCTGTCCACAGTGAGCTTATAGTCTAGAGGGGTAATTTATTCCCTAAGCAGCTATTCTCCCTCTCTCTTTTATGGTGATCTATATACATAAAGAGATGGCTAAGGCAAAAAAAAATCACATATCTCCATTTGCTTCTCGTGTTATTCTTCATTCTGATCCCTTTTAGTGCTCATGGCATGAGGGAAACAATTTTTTCCCCTTCTTTATGTGGACATCAGATATCCCAGACATTGGATAGAATTCCCCTAGCAATCTCATCCTGGATCATTTAAAATGATCTAAGAGCGTCTATTTGAAGGATGTTAAAGTTGTCCTCGGTTCTCAGATGATGATGCTGCTGACACTGGTCCTGAGTCCTTGAATGCGGGTGACCTTGAGAGAGAATCTTTTTGACCAGCCTTCAAGAAATATCAAAATCCCATACAGGGGGAAAGAATGAAGATTTTTGCATTAGCCCAGGTATTGGCATCCATAGAGAGCACTGGACACCCCAGAGGCTTGGTTTCACTTCTTCTTTGCCACTTGCTAACTGGATGATGATGCCAAGGAGGTCACTTAACCTCTCTGAATCTGTGTCCTCACTTCTAAAATGGTGTTAATCCCACTTTTCTCTCCACACCCCTGAGAGGATTAAATTAGATCATTTCTCAAAACTTCTCTGTGAACTCTTCAAAGGAAGATGTGATATAAAGAGAAGTGGAGAAGTGTTAGTCCTACTTGGAGGTGGGCCGCATCTCTAATAACTACTATTTGTTTCCCCCCACACATCTACAATACACTCTGTTGTATTGTACTCTCCCAGGTGCTTTGCACACAGAAAATGCTCAATAAATATCATCTATTGAATGACTGTTCCTATCTGAAGGTCTCAAAATACTTCACAGGTGCTCCCTGATATCGCTTCTCAGTATCCTTAGCAGACAGAAGGCCTATAGTCACTGTTGGAAAAAAAAGCATAGAATATTAGGGAGTTATTTTATCGGCATCCAACTCTCAAGGTCTTTACTGAGATCTGGATATTTTTCCGTGATCTAATTAACTAATAGGAATAGCAGGAATTGATTTTGTAATTGTAAATGGCAGCACAGCACACTTAGTTGTTTGTGCCCTCCCCTTATTTTTATTTATTCTCTAATAATGCCAAAATGTTTTTAAGTATTTAGAGGGAAGGTGGGGAAAGTGAAAATGAAAATTAGTGATTTGATTCTAGGCATAGGAAGCTCCAAAGTAGAACAAGTGGGCATTCTAAATTGAATGTACCAAGTGCTGGGATGTTGCATCTTTTTATGGGTTTCAAATGAAGAGATATTTTTAATTTGAAAAAAATTAAAATGAAATTTGGGGCATGATCAGAGGAGTATAATTTATTATTTCCAGAACTCATTCAATTTTTATGATCACTTCCACAGACGAGATTCAAATTCCCCAAAAACGGTAGTGATCAGATCATTTTACATCACTTCTCTCTGTATAGCCTCACCGCCACCAGGACATCCCAGAATGATGGTCCAATAATTTAAATTACTGCAGATGCCGGAGACAGATTTTCTAAATTTGGGAAATACTTCATTGTTTTTAATAAGGCTTGCAGTATAAAAGAGCTCCTCATTGCCTGCTAATAATAACTGTTCGAGGCTCTATCCCTCCAGTGTGCCACAGAAATCTTAAACCAATGGAAACTGTACACTTTCTTCAAAGCACATCATTACTAAGGTATTTATTTTTTCCTTCCAACTCTTGTGAGGGTGGTAAGTCGGTACTATTGCTGATCACTCTCCTTGCTCCTTTGTACGGAGAACAGGACATAAAGACTAAGTAATCTTCCTCAAATCAGGTTAGCAATCAGGAAACAAGCTAAGATTAAAACCCACAGCTGCTCTAGACACACATGCTGAGCAACCTTGAGCCTCCTATACCAGTCTATCTCTCCTGTCAGTCAGTCAGCAAGTATTTACTTCTTCTGAAAGATGAAAAAGGTATAGAATGAGGGTAGCTAGAGTACAAAGTCTGGATCAGGTCACTGTTGGAGCCTTCCATAGGGAAAATGGTATATCAAATAACATCTTCTCAGGGTTTACCTTCTTTCCTGTCAGTGGGGTGAACGTGGATGGGAAATAAGTGTTGGCAGATTTCAGTTTGGGGAGATTGGGATACCAGCTGCTGCCACCCTCACCCTCCTTCAACCTGTGTCTCTCAAATATAGGTCAGTTCTGCATCCACATTCTATTGACCTTTGCAGGAAAATCAGGACAAAACAGCAGAATAAGGGTTAAACGAAGCTAGACAGGACTTCTACTTACAGGCCTTTTCCATAGCTGTTTCTGAGAGCTAAGTTGCCAATTCTGAGGGTATGTATGAAGCTCTCAAGAGCAGGGAAATGAATCAAGCAGTGGTATTTGTTGAGTGCTTATGGTGTGTAGACTGTTGACTCTAGACTGTAAACCCATCTCTAGACTCCAAGTTTGTTGTGGACAGGGCTCTTGTCTAACAACTCTGTTATACTGTAGAGAAGCAGCATGGATTAGTGGCAAGAGCTCGGGCTTGGGAGTCAGAGTCATGGGTTCAAATTCCGGCTCTGCCGCCTGTCAGCTGTGTGACTTTGGGCAAGTCACTCAACTTCTCTGTGCCTCAGTTACCTCATCTGTAAAATGGGGATGGAAAGTGTGAACCCTATGTGGGTCAACCAAAGAGCCCGGGCTTTGGAGTCAGAGGTCTTGGGTTCAAATCCTCGCTCTGCCACTTGTCAGCTGTGTGACTTTGGGCAAGTCACTTAACTTCTCTGTGCCTCAGTTACCTCATCTGTAAAATGGGATTAATACTGTGAGCCCCATGTGGGACAACCTGATTCCCCTGTGTCTACCCCAGCGCTTAGAACAGTGCTCTGCACATAGTAAGCACTTAACAAATACCAACATTATTATTACCTTGCATCTACCCCAGTGCTTAGAAGAGTGCTTGGCATGTAGTACGTGCTTAACAAATACCAACATTATTATTATTACTCTCCCAAGTGCTTAGTACAGGGCTCTGTAAACAACAGGTGCTCAATAAATGTGATTAATTGATTGATTGCAGAGCACTCAACTAAGTCCTTGGGAGAATACAGTGCAACAGAGTGGGTAGACACATCCCCTGCCCACAAGGAGCTTACAGTCTAGAGGGGGAGTTGGGCAGTAAAATAAATTACAGATATAGACACAAGTCCTGTAGAACTGAGTGTGGGGTGATTATCAAGTGCCTAAAGGGTACAGATGCAAGTGCATAGGCAACCCAGAAGGGAAAGGGAGTAGGGGAAATAAGGGCTTACTCGGAAAGGGCCTCTTGAAGAAGATGTGATTTTAAGTAAAGTTTTGAAGATGAGAAGATTGCAGGCAAACTAGTCACCGCTGTAAATCGAACCCCACTTCTGAGCCGCTGTCATCTCACATCATTGCAAAGGGAGCTGACCTGCACAGCTAAGCTGTTTAATTTTAGTTCGAGAGTGGGGGTAGGTGTGGCCAGGGTGGATAGGCCATAATTGTGGGAGTTAACACAACATTCAAAACCTGGCCATGGATACCGTGAAAGCCTATGTTATCAGTGAAGTTCTTGCCTGCTGAATCACAATAATGTGAACCTTTTTAAAAAAGAAGACTAATTTTGATATGTGAACCTTTTTAAAAAAGAAGACTAATTTTGATATGTTGGCTGGGGCCGGGCGATGGCCAGGGGAATTAATCACTTGAAAAAATTGATTAATTCCCGAAGCTCTCAGTGCTGGGGACTTGAGATGTGGTGTGTAAGCGCTAAATCTGATATTCCAAGGACTGTGGTTCCAAGCCCAGAACACTTCAGCCTTCCGGGGCCAGGGAATCAGATCTGCTGGCAATCTCAGCTCTTCATGTTGTTGGTCAATTCATAATTGCTTGGCAGAGGTCAAGATCCTAAGATGTGTAAAAATTCATTATGTTGAATACTCCAAAGTATTGCACCCCTACTAGAGCGGGCTTTCACTTCTAATCAGAGCAGAGAGGCTTCAAGGATATTTTTATATTTCAATTTACTCTGTGCGTTTTTAATTAGCCCCCCAGAAGACCAGGATTAATGTTAAAAGCAGCATATCTCACTCAAATGTTGGGCTTAATGCTACGATGGATGATACTGCTTCAGCTATAAATGGTTGTGATTTAATGGATAGAATTAGCAGTAGCGCAGCTGCTGTGAAGCCATGGCTAAAGGAACCCTGCCATAAGAACTTTCTAATTTCAGTTGCCTTCCCTGGGTCAGTTAGCAATGAGCTGACAACCTGCGAACCCAGGCCTAAGTGGTGGTTACACTCCCAACCCTCCAAAGTGATGGTTATAAACTAGCCTCCCCAGAGAGTTTAAATTTAGCAACAGTTTGGAGCAATGGTAAACACTGGAGGATGGTCACTGAGAGTCTCTTAGTTCCTGGGCAGTGGGGCATTGCTTAGAAAAGCCTGCTGCTCTCTAGGCTGGAGAACTAATCAAACTGTATCATGTCACAAGACATAGGGACTTCTCCTAGCATTTAGTAGATTTGGGCCTGTACAGTAGGTTGAAAGTCTTTCATGGCATCTGCTTGGGTCATAACATCACCATCAATTTCTCTACTCCATTCAGTAAACGTAAGGGGAATTTAACTGCTAAAACAGGGCAATTCATTGCGGCACAGAGCTGGAAGGTGTTAAGTGAAACTCATGTCAACAGGACATTTTTTCCTAGGAGGTTGTTGCATCCATCTTTGTGCCTTCTGATGGCCTCTTAATTGACACTTTCTGCCCTGGGGCATTAGTGGCTCTGTGCTGCCCGTTCATCTTAATAATAATAATAATAATAATAATGTTGGTATTTGTTAAGCGCTTACTATATGCAGAGCACTGTTTTAAGCAGTGGGGTATACAGGGTAATCAGGTTGTCCCACATGAGGCTCACAGTCTTAATCCCCATTTTACAAATGAGGTAACTGAGGCACAGAGAAGTTAAGTGACTTGCCCACAGTCACAGAGCTGACAAGTGGCAGAGCCGGGATTCAAACCCATGACCTCTGACTCCCAAGCCCGTGCTCTTTTCACTGAACCATCTGGACTTGCACATTACCATGGCAGGAGCCCCCAAATCCAGGATGGCGGGAGAGGAGCAGCAGGAACAATCCAAAAGTTATCTGGGGAGCAAGTATGCATGCCAACTTCCCTTAGAAGGATGGACATTGTACGTCGCTGCTGTCCTGATGGCACAGAGTCAATGGACATTAGGCCGGACTTCACATTAGGTTAACTCCATGCACATCTGGGCCACAGTGGTCTTGGTTATGGGAATAGTCTCTTCCAGAAATGCTTTTGGCTCAGGCAGCCCTGATCAGTTTAGAGGAGAACTTCTGGCCTTTCTAATACTTTAACCTTCTCAGTTTCACTCGGAAACACCACTGGGAGGAGAAATCGAGAGCTGGTAGAGTCGGGGGAAGGGGAGATATAAAAACAGGCAAATGACTTGGAAATATTTGCAGGATCTCCAGGAAGCCCTCAACAATATTTGAGATGAAATTACTTTTTTTTAATGAATGTTTGGAACAAATAGAGCGGAACCAGGGGACACTGTCCGTCTATGTGTATCCAAGGTGTCCATTGTGATTATTGGCTGAGGTTGGCTCTTCAAAAGAACATGTTGCCCTGGGAGCCAACATGAAGCCTCTGCAAAGGGCACTTGAAGCGGCAGCAAATTTATTCCACCCTTTAAAAATGTCATTTTCCCTTACAGCTGGCACAGAGAGAGGAGTTTGAAGTTTGTTGAGGAATACTGTTGTCCCTTGGCTTAGAAACTATTACCTCAGCATTCTGCAGCAGTACAGCCCACGGTCACTCAAACTTTAAAGATGTTTAAGGAGTAGGGGTGGAGGAGGGGGCTAAAGGATGGCCAGCAAGGAAGGTTAACAAGGCAGCAGAAGGAGGGGTGAGTGACTGGGGAGAGTTGTAGAGCCAACGGGCATTGACGAGTCACTAGCACCTCTGTGTCTCTTTCTACCCATCCTTGGCACTTAAAGTTATTCAACTGTTCATTCAATGATATTTCTTCTGGGATAGCAGTCAATCAGTGGAATTTATTGAGTGCTTACTTTTTGCAGAGCACTGTACTAAACTCTTGGGAGAGTACATACAATGGGATATCTGTTTTACTCCCACCTGGTCACATATTTTAGTGAGAAAATTGAAACTATAGGGATGATCTCCCTAAGGATCTCCTTTGCTCCTCTCCAGTTCCTCCCTCCTCCTACCCCTTCTTTGACTCCCCCCCCCATCTTTTCCCAGCATGGGCTTGGGAGTCAGAGATCATGGGTTCTAATCCCAACTCCACCACTTGTCAGTTGTGTGACTTTAGGCAAGTTACTTAACTTCTCTGTGCCTCAGTTACCTCATCTGTAAAATGGGGATTAAGACTGTGAGCCCCACGTGGGACAACCTAATTACCTTGTATCCTCCCCAGCCCTTAGAATAGTGCTTTGCATATAGTAAGTGCTTAACAAATACCATTATTATTATTATTATTGTTATTAATCCCTATTTTACAGATGAGAGAACTGAGGCACAGAGAAGTGAAGTGACTAGTTCAAGGTTATATAGCTGACAAGTTGCAGAGCCGGGTTTAGAACCAGGTCCTTCTGACTCCCAGGCCTGGGCTCTATCCATCAGGCCATGCTGCTTCTCATTTGATATAGTTGTTGTGCAGTACAACAGAGTTGGTAGGTGTGATCCTTGCCCATGGGGAGTTTAGATTCTTTTTTAATTAGGATGCATTCATAAGCAATATGTCTTACAAATGTGTTACATTGTATTCTCCCAAGTGCTTAATACATTGCTCTGCACACAGTAAGCACTCAGTAAATACGATTGATTGTTACAGTTGTGAAGAAAAAATAGCCTGTCCACACTACCTCAAACACTTTCCAGCTCCTTTGTACTGAACGGCAACAAAAGGCATTAGAATCAAATCCCCATAATGTTAGCTTCCTAAATAGTCCAAATCAATCATTCTGTTAAGGCAAAGACTAATGTGTTTTCCTTGCTTCTGGAAATGGTTTCCTCTCTTGATTTGTCAAGTATCACCTATCATCCAACAAGATAGGGCAAATACGATGCATAAAGCAGTGGAGAAATAGCCATATATATATTCAAAAGCAGCTACATCAGTGCAGAGTACCAACTCTGTTATATTGCACTCTCCCAAGCACATAGTACTGTTCTCTGCTTACTGTAAGTGCTCAGTAAGTACCATCGATTGCTGGAAGGGAAAAAACAAGTGCTGAGTAATTGGAAAGGTGGGGAGTTGGATGGGAGATGCCTGGAGCAGTTGTAACGAGTCAATTGGAATTAGGCTGGGAAGGCTTCTTGGACGAGGTGTTTTGAATAGCACCTTGAAGAAATGAGCTTTGAAGCTGAGAAAAAGATAACTCAATGTGATTTTTTTTCTCCTTCTACATTTTCCTCCTAGGTTATTTTCCCCTTCCATAAATTTCATGGAGATTGCTGATTGTATCTGCTTTATAGCTGCCTGTATAACAATCCTCTCAGAGCACCTGAAGGGTTAATCAATTTCATATCTTTGAACCCCCTTCACTGGGGCTCAGATAAAAAGCACTTTTCAAGCCCACTAACTTATTTCCAGTTGGTTTTGGGTTTTGTTTTTGTTTTAATGCCTTAGAGGCAAATGGATAATGGTTGTATTGACACAACAGCCAGGGCAATATCTGTGTTGTGGCATGGAAAGAGTTAAATAGCTTTCATGAATTTACAGCTTGACAATTGAGTTTGGGGATTTGGGGACTCAAGGTTTTGAGGGATTCTTGTTTTGTTTGGTGTTTTTCATTTTTATTAACCCAGGATGGCCAGTAGGTGAAGGCAATTTATGTAAATCCTTTTCTCAATAATATAAGATGTTTTTACCTTTTGACAATAGGCAGCCAATCAGAGGCGACTGCCCCAGACAAGCAAGTTTTGAGGACCCAATTTAAAATTTGAACTACCTTTTTTCCTTCTTCAAAAGCTTTTATGAGGATAAGATAAGAATGTAATCCCTTAGTTGGGTACAAATGTTTTAAGACTTTGTGTTTCTAAAATCCAATTTGAATTAGCCTTGAACTTTAAAGCTGTTTTGTCTACTGAACCGGAAGACACCATGTGATGCATATAATAGAAAGTATTGTACAGTTTCCCTTTCTCGGATTCCCTCCTGACACTGGACTATAGTATATGTCAAGAAGATCATCCAAAGGCAAAATGTCATAACTTCAGAGAACTACAATGCTTGTGTCTTTTCAACAGAGATGTTTTCTGAGCCTCCTTTCCCTTAGACTTTGGGAGTCTTATAGCTTAATAGAAGCCCTGATTAGGAAATATACTTAGGCTAAACTAGGCATTGTCAGTGAACTACTCACACACTGTGTATAGTGCTGGCTGCCTAATGACTCCCCTTCATTTGAGTCTGTTTTCTGTATTTTCATTTTGGCATCAGTGTTGTCTAGTCCTGTCTGAATTTGTTAACCCAGAGGAGAAACAAAGAATCAGGAATCCTGGACTGTCGATTGTATTCTGCTCCCAAAGCAGAATATGTTCCTTAATTTTTTATGTAGGTGGACTTTATTCATCCCTACAAAACTTGTGTACCTATCTGTAATTTATTTATTTACATTACTATCTGCCCCTCCCACTCCCAAGTTGTAAACTCATTGTGGGCAGAGAATGTGTCTGCTGAGTCTGTTATATAATACTCTCTCAAGTGCTTACTAGAGTGCTCTGCCCTCCATAAACGCTCAATAGGTATGATTAATTGTGAACTGGCTGATAGAGATATCCTTAAGAGAGCTTAATTTCTGTTTTGAAAATAAGTACAAAAATCAATCAAAAATATTGAGACCACTGCTCTCCCAGCATTCCTTTCATTCTCCTAGTATAATTGTGATCTGCCCTAGGTAAATAGGCTTCATTCATTCATTCAATAGTATTTATTGAGCGCTTACTATGTGCAGAGCACTGTACTAAGCGCTTGGAATGTACAAGTTGGCAACAGATAGAGACAGTCCTTGCCCTTTGAGGGGCTTACAGTCTAATGGGGGGAGACAGGCAGACAAGAACAATGGCAATAAATAGAGTCAAGGGGAAGAACATCTCATAAAAACAATGGCAATTAAATAGAATCAGGGTGATGTACATCTCATTAAACAAAATAAAAATAAATAGGGTGATAAAAATATATACAGTTGAGTGGAGGAGTACAGTGCGGAGGGGGGTGGGAGAGGAGAGGGAAAGGAGGGAGAAGAGCGTTTAGCTGCGGTGAGGTGAAGGGGGGTAGAGGGAGCAGAGGGAAAAAGGGGGGAGCTCAGTCTGGGAAGGCCTCTTGGAGGAGATGAGCTTTAAGTAGGGATTTGAAGAGGGGAGGGGAGACTTCAACTATTTCCAAGGCTGTTTTAATAGGGGCAGAGGTCTTTGAGATGAATGCAATCTGTTATTATTTTAATCAGTCTGTTCCCTGTTAAATGAATATTTGAAGTGAATTTGGTTATGTGGAATTGTAGTATTTCTTAACAATATAGTAAGGGCACCTGAAAATATTTTCCCTGCTTTGTAAATTGGATAATGTCCCTGCTATTATAGTGCATTAATCTTCCACATGATATAAGCAAATTTTCACTGAAGTTGTACCCCAGAAAAGAGCGCTAGCTTATTTTGTTTTACCCAGAATTTAAACATCCAAGTGATCAGGGTAAATGATCACTCCAAAACGACCATTAAAATATTGATCCCTAGGGCAATGTATTAGCCTGCAAAATCATTATGACCATCAGAAGTATTTACTAAGCACTAACTGTGTGCCCTAAGGACTGTACTAAACACTTGGAAGAATACAATAGTAGTGAATTCATGGCTCCTCCCCTAAAAGAGATTAAAAGGAGTCTAGGTAGAAAAGCTTGTGAGGATTGTAGGAATGGTTTATGGCAGGGGACTTTTTTTGAGGAGGGGCTGCTGAGTTCCTAGCTAGAAGGGACAGTGTGAACAAAGAGGGAGATTTCTGCTAAGGGAGGGGCCAGCTGGAAAGGTGAGGGGGATCAAGCCTGTGGGAAGTGGCTGGCTGAAGTGACCAATCCAACTGGACACTCCCCCTTGATGAGCAAATTGGCATTGTAAAGGTGTGAAACTCCTTCACCTCTCCCCTAACCTCTAGGCCACCCTCTTCACTTTCCAGCTTGGTTGTAGCACCAAAGGTCAACTCAAGCCATCCCCCTTAACCTCTCCCCAAAACTAGCAAGGTAGGAGAATCCGATATAAAATTTGAACTCCCTTGCATGGACTCTTAGCTCTTGGCATTTGCCAAACCGTCTGCAGCTTTTTGTCTGTGCCCCACTCTCCCCTCCTCCCCGACCCCCGAAAGAGATTACAGCTAAACAGAGGCAGGATTTTTCTGAAGTGAAATAGCTTTTTTCAAACTATCAGTGAATAGCCACCTCATTAAATTTTAGAGACACTTTTGTATCTCATGGTGTAGGGGGTGGAGAAGAGAAATAGATTGCCTGACTTTTCATATCCACAGCCTATTACAGCACCCAAGGAGGACTGTGAAATTACAGTCTTAGCACCGTAATGATAATGGGTGAACTTTATGCCATTTTCCCATCTTTTTACAATTTTTGTCACAAAAATAGATCATTTTTCACCATTTTCAGTTCTATTTACAATCTTCCCCACTCCTTGTACCTCCTCCCCAACACACACACTACCAAAAAGAAAAAAAACTCAAGATTTTTGTGCCGGATCTATTTGTTCATTATAGCAGTGAGCTGTTAGTGATTTAAGTGTATCAGAAGCATATATTTAGATTGATTGCAATTCCTTTCCCTAGACACTCACTTGTGAGGAGAGACAAAAGCAATTAGCCATTTGGGTTTATTCATTCTACCTAAGCAGGAGTGTTAATTTCAGGCCCTGGTTCTCCCCTCCTGCTGGTCAAGCCAAGGTGCGGAAGACAGAAGATGTCAAAGCCCCATGATCGAGATTGGAATCTCTAAGTGCTAAATAGTGCATCATCAGTGAGTCCAAATACAGAGCCGAAACCTTAAGTTCGCTGTGGGCAGGGAACGTGTCTACCAACTCTGTTATACTGTCATATTGTACTCTCCCAAGAGCTCAGTACAGTGCTCTGCCAGACTAAGCACTCAATGAATGCAACTGATTGATTTGGAGTGGGTTTGGTCTCCTTGGGCTTCTTCCCTCAGAGGAGGGATGACCCCTGGTGGAGCTGTCAGTGTTTTTTCAGGGCACTGTCATTCTCTGACCACAGAATCAAGTCGCACTAGCACCCTGTACCCCTCTGCTCTATACAGTGGACCCTGGAGAGGCCAAGAAGGGCATCAAGCCGGATGGGTGGCATTTGCACGAACATTAATTCTACGGAAAGTCACCTTAGAAAATGAACAGAGGCGTGCAGCTAGGGCAGCTCCGCCGTAAATAACGTTTTCAGGCTGTGCTGGATATGATTTTTACAAGATGTAAGACAACTCAAGCCGAAAAATGTTAAACATATGATCAAGAAGTGTTAAGCACAGCCAGCTCTTCTGTAATTCATAGAGGGGCTCAGACATTAAAATATTGTGACAGCTCATTCTCTCGGCAAACATTGTGCAGAGGACAGCGTGTGCTACACAATGACCCCCATTACTGTGGTTTCATTGACTTGATTGGTGCATGATGTTGAAATAAACTGAAGGGATAGGAAAATTATAACATGAAAAAAGATTTTAAAGAAAAAGCAAATCAGTGAGGGGTGAGTCCAAGAATCAGGAATGCTTCAGAGGATTGCAAACTTTCAGCTTGGAAAGTCGAGTGCTTGGTTTCCTAACTTTTCTAGGAGCCGAGCTTTCTAGGCATAATTACCAGCTGGGAGTCTGACAAGGAAGTCCCAGAATTGTGCTGGATCCTGAGGCACAGAGCCAGTAGCTCCTTCCCTAACAAAGTCCCACTTGGAGCTGAGATTTTGGTGTGGGGTTTGCTTTGATTCTCCTCTCCATCCATAACACTTTTAGTAGAGTTGTCCCTTGGTCTGAAGACGCTATGACTCCATCCATGAGTGTGAGTGTCTTGATAGAGTTTCTCCTTACGCATTTGTCCAGGACACAGTAGTGCACATCTTCTGACTCCTTGTCGGACAGATGAGTGGACATTGCTCAGATACCAGTGGTTGAAGAGAGAAAGATGAGTCCCGTGGCATAGTGGAAAGACCACGGGCTTGGGAGTCAGAGGTCAAGCGTTCGAATCCCAGCTCCACAACTTGTTGGCTGTGTGATTTTGGGCATGTCACTTAACTTCTCAGTGCCTCAGTTACCTCATCTGGAAAATGGGGATTAAAACTGAGAGCCCCACTTGGGACAGCCTGGTTATCTTGTCTCTTCCCTAGCACTTAGAGCAGTGCTTGCCACATAGAGTTTAACAAATACCATCATTATTATTATTACCACCAGCAGAACATGTGTTGGAGGTGATTATGCAATAGTGGAGTGGTTTGCACTGAGCCATCCACACACCCTCACCCGGGCCCCCTGTGTCGAGAGGCACACATTGTGAGGCAGTGATAGGGAGAAAGGGAACAATCTCAACCACTCCTTTTAGCAAATACAATTAAAAAAGAACCTCCTCTACTAAACAAGATCAGAATCAATAAAGAGCTGAAGGCTTTATACATGGGGAGGAAGATAGAACCTTGCCTGATCACAAAGAGTCTTTTCTTAGAAAACCAGAGAGTTGGATGGTTATGGAGCAGGAATGGGTGAATCTGATAGGATGTCAGAACCTTTCTCTTATCTCCTTACCAAGGGTCCAGACCTCAGGACCAGACTGGCATGTATGCCCCTCTGTGTCAGCCCCTCTCCTGCACACTTCCTCCTTCCCACTGCTCTTCCAGGTCTAGTTGGACCTAGAGGGAAAGAAGTTCTGACTGGAGCAGCTGCTTCCTTCAAGGCAGTGGTGGGAAATGAGAGGCAAAGATGCCAACTTTCCATATGGAGCCCAGGAAGAAGTGGGGAGGGAAACTTAGGACAGACCTTTGAGAGGCTGTAGCTTGTAGGAATATAGCTACAGCGGCCTGGCCCAGCATCCCCTCTGCTTACAGTGCTTAGTTGGCTGCGTCTCTAGGGAAAATCATCTCTGTGGTTTTCCCCAAACTTCTTCCACCTGTTTAGTCTTCAGCAGCCCTATCACTCGGGACCAGAATCTTTCAGTTGTGGTCTCTCCCTTCCAAAAGTCTGGCCTCCCCACACCTTTCTGACATAGACTGTGGCTAGTGCCTAATATGGTGCCATCCATCCTGTGGGTGTAGAAGAAATGCATGATTCTAGAGATGAGATCTGTGGCATGGCTCGAAAGCCGACATCCGGTCCACGTACCAGACCAAGTCAGTTGCTCTAAGTCTTGGCTCTGGGAAAGTGTGTGCCATTCCCGGGGCACTTACAGTTTAATGATAGTATTAACCGGTCCATCGATCAATGGTATTTATTGAGGGCTTCCTGTATACATAGCATTGTGGTAAGCACTTGGGAGAGTACAATATAGGAGACTATTTATTAAATGTATTCTATGCATTGACCCAAGCACTAATCCCTATGAGGGACAGGGATTGGTTCTGATCTGATTATCCCACAGCTACTTCTGTGCTTAGCACAGTGCTTGGCACATAGTAAACATTTAACAAATATTATTATCATAATTATAATAATGTTGGTATTTGTTAAGCGCTTACTATGTGCCGAGCACTGTTCTAAGCGCTGGGGTAGACACAGGGGAATCAGGTTGTCCCACGTGGGGCTCACAGTCTTAATCCCCATTTCACAGATGAGGGAACTGAGGCACAGAGAAGTTAAGTGACTTGCCCACAGTCACACAGCCGACAAGTGGCAGAGCTGGGATTCGAACTCATGAGTCCTGACTTCAAAGCCCATGCTCTTTCCACTGAGCCACGCTGCTTCTCTATTAATATAGAATTAAGATAAACTGACCCAACACAGTCCCTGCTTCACATGAGGCTCATAATCTAAGAGGGAGGGAAAACAGACATTTTATCCTCTTTTTGCCCATGAGAAAACTAAGGCACAGAAAGGTTAAGCAACTTGCCCAGGGTCACACAGCAGGCAAGTGGCAGAGCCAGGACGAGAATCCAGGTCTCCTGACACCTGATCCTGTTCTCCTTTGACTAGACCACCCTGTCTCTCTAGTTAGGAGATGGGGCAAGGAGAGAAGGCTGTTAAAAATGCTCCCTGCTTTGGGAGAAGGATTGTTGGAATTAGCTTCGTGGATAAAAGATTCACATTTCGTTAAGCTTGTTAGGTCAAGTCACTCAGATTTGATCATTCTCCCAAATCCAGCATTCATAGAAGGTTGATTTGATCACAGTTTTTCACCCTGTTAGCTATCTTAGGGGGAAATGACAAGAGGTGGTTTATAATAGGAGAACATAACCACAGCCAGGAGACAACCTCCAGGATTGTTAAGGACGGAGCATGCCTGGATCACAGAATTAAAATTTGCATTTCAGCAAAGGAACGGCCTAGGCCCGTGCCTGTGAGTGTGTAGATAAATGAAAACCACAGTATGTGTGTTTCATAGTAATTTACAGAGAGACTGACAAATTGCTTCATATTAACATCTTAAAGTAACACAGTTATAAAAGCGATTAATTTTCTTTCATGGTAAAAAAAAAAAATCTAACTGTTTGGGAAGTGATGAATGTGCCGGCTCTGCTCTTGAAGCCTTTACAGCTGACGTGATAAGGAATGAAAAATACATCCTGGCATCTAGAGCTCGGTTGGGGCTATCACCACTCGGGTCCTGTTTGTGGCTTAGAATAGTCTGTGACCCCAGACTGTCTCACACTCTGTGCATGTTGAGAAGCAGCATTGTCTTGATGAAAGAACCCAGGCCTGGGAGTCAGAGCACCTGGGTTCTAATTCTAGCTCTGTGAGTTGCCTGCCTTGGGATGTTGAACAAGCCACTTTACTTCTCTGGGCCTCAGTTTCCTATCTGTAAAATGGGGATTAAATACATGTTCTTCCTCATACTTAGAACACAAGTCCCATGGGGGGGACAGTGACTGTGCCCAACCTGATTGTCTTGTACCTTCCCCTGCACTTAGTATGTACTTGGTATATAGTAAGCGCTTAACAAATGTCACAGCATTATTATTAGTAGGTCAGTAGATCATATTTATTGAGCACTTACTGGGTTCAGAGCCCTATGCAAAGCACTTGGGAGAGAACAATATAATTGACACATTCCCTGCCCACCATGAGCTCACAGTCACATATATTTAGTTTATTATATCTGTGTGGGCCCATATGGCTGGAAAGACACATGCTGTGTTGACACAACCTCCCTTGTTGTTCACAACCAAGCTGCTCTGGCAATGCGAGATTAGAACTCACCAGGCCTTGTCTTCTCGTAAACCAGGAAGATCAGAGGGTAAAAATCAGATTGGATTTTAAGCCTCAAAAAGAAGACTGGTCATGCTGATGGTAGATCAAGCTTATTTGAAGTGGAAACAGCCATCCCATTGGAGTCACCTGTTCCGTAGGTAGCCCGGGGGTGCATCTTTGATTTTTTTAAATTTTTTTTTTAATTGAAGGGATTGATAGTTGCTAAATGTGCAGCCTTGTTCATTTTTGTTTTCTTTTTTTTGAGGAGCTTGACAGAGGCAGCCAGTTTGCCTGCATGACAAATCATCAGCTTTTCATAGAGTCTGTGACGCAAAGTGTGATCAATGGGAAGAAATGCAATTTTTCTTGACCCAAGACCTAGAATTTTAATTGGTCTTGTTTTCCAAAAATATTTATGAATGGATTTCAGAGCACTTCTTTTTCCAGCCCTGGATTATTTTTGTGACACTGTTGGTGACAGAGACTCGAAGGAATTGATTTACTAATCTGTACTTTCCAGTCTAAACTGGCATCTTTCCCTGGCTTGTGGAACAGGTGTACAGAGGTGGATGGCACTGGATTGGTCTGGAATTTAGACCCTCAGGAATTTGTGGGCCAAGAGCATTTGCATTCCAGGGACAGATAACCTGGCCCTAATTGTGTGCTACACTTTCCCAGTTAGCTTTCTCCAGAAAGTGCTCCCCCCGACCTCCCTCTCTCCTGATAATTTCATTCCCCCAGCTTGTTCTTAGTATCAGTCCATTGCCCTTGGGAGAATGGAGGAAACAGAGTCTCAGATAAGTGGGTGAAAGGGATTGTGGGCCAGATGATTTTCAATCCAAAGTTCCTGAAGCCAGCTGCTGAGATTGTCATTTATCACTCTCCTCCTTTTGGAGATCTTCCAAGTGCCTGGAGGGATGCCCATGCATCCCCTTAAGTAGAAGGAAGCGAGGCAGAGTTGGATGGGGAATGGTTTATTCCTGCTCTGCCCGTCTTGGCACGGACCGTGGGGACTGGCATGTTCAGTCACAAATTTCACACTACCTGCAGAGACAGGCTCTGTCGCGCTTCCTTTCCAGTCAGGCTTCTGAGGCAGTCATCCCACCGTAACAGCGCTTCAGACTTACGTGAAGTCACCAGGCAGCCGGCCACTGTAGGAGAAGAGCCTGACTTGCCCACTCTATCAGAGGAATCATTTATATGACCTCATGAAATTTTGTCTGCCGCAAACTGCTGTGGTGAACCTAGAGGCAAGAGAGCCCAGAGACTTTAGTGAAGGATCCAGATTTAGGGATAAAAGCAGTATCCTCACACTCCATGGGATAGTGACTATCCAAAAGGTAGGACTCTCAGAATGAGGTAAAGTCCACCAGTGGGGTTCAGGTTCAATTCTGTGACACCACAAATAAATGATTCTCTGTCCTCTTTTTAATCTGTTGATTCTCTGTCCTCTTTTTAATCTGTTGTTTTAATCCAAGGGTTTAGCACAGTGCATAGCACTAAATAAGTAGTCAGTAAGAGTCATTACTCCTACTATTATCTTTGATGACCTTTCAGCTCCCCTGGATGTCTCCCCGAGGATGGACTTTATTCCCCCGACTCCCAATTCCCAAAATCCCCTGCCTGTGATTTCACTGAACAGAAAACTAAATTGTGCCCTAGTGAAAATAGCATGGGCTGAGAGTCAGAGGCCTTGGGTTCTAGTCCTGGCTTTGCCATTTGCCTGCAGTGAGACTTTGGACAAGGTACTTGACTTCTCTGCATCTCCATTTCTTCAGCTGTAAAATGGGGATTCAAAACTTGTTCTCCCTCCTTCTTAGGACTGTAAATCCCATGTAGGACAGGGACTATGTCCGAACTGGCTATTTTGTTTCTACCCAGGCGCTTAGTACAGGGCATGGCACATCGTAAGCATTTGACAAATACCACAATAGTTACTGCTGTTATTCTTCGAAGACGATGATTTGAAATCAGTGAAAAACTTGAATTTGTGGTTCATTTTCTAGGTTTCAGAAGCCAACTGCGGTGTTAGAAATTGAAATAGGAGGAAGCAGAAAACACTACCTGGCTAACTTGAAATCTGTACATAGTATATTTTTTTTGCCTTTTCCTTCTGTAATATCTTCTTTCAAGAGGGGGTCTGACCCGGGAACAGTGGTGTGTGCAAGGAAGGGCTTGAATGTGTTTGCTCAAGGAACCAGTTGCTTGCTCTCTGTTCAGTCCTCTAAGCCTGTTGCAAATTAAATGCATAGATGACGGTCCAGAAGGGATTGGTAATATTCTGTTGTAAACTCTGTAAATTTATACTTTCTCATGAACTCCAGACCAACTGCTGTGAACTCTACCATCAATTTAACTGTCTGAGTCTATTAAAGAGAAGGAAACAGTATTGGCTTACCACATTTAAAAGGATGCTCGACGCTTGACAATGACTTATTTTTATTGCCATAGGGACGTTGACTACACACAAACACACACACACACACTGCCTATATAAACATGGACTTGTGCACTATATGCACACACAAACACACAGTCCCGCAGGGCTAAACACACTGTTCAACAGCAACAGTTCAATTCCTAATGACAGTGAATGAGACACCACAAATGGGTGTCTCCCTGGGCAGCAAAGCGGCATCAAGCTGTTCCAGTTCTCTTCATTCAGAATGTTAAATGCATTGATTACCAGTTTGTCTTTCTGATCATTCATCATACAGAAGTTGACATCTTTCGGCTAGGAAGAAAAATAAAATAGAAATCTAATTTATTTTGTGGTCTGTATTAGCCATGTGGCATCAGTCAGTGAGTGAATACAAGGGTTCTCTCTCTCTCTGTATTTATATACACACAGATATGCATGCTTATATTAATTGTGTGATTCTGCCTACATCCTTAAAGAGAGTCTTTGGAATCTGGGGTAGTTGTTCATTAATTAGCAACTCTGCCAAACCCATCAGCTTTGGGCCAACGTCTGTAAAGAAGATGGAATTTGTGCCATGCATAGCTGGATTGTGAGCCCTTTGTGAGAAAAGGACCATGTCTGATCTAATTATCTTGTATTTTCCCCCGTGCTTAGAACAGTGCTTGACACATAGTAAGTGCTTAACAGATACTATTATTTTTATTGAGGGAAATATTTTTTTCCTGTTCTTGCAAATGATGGCCCAGTATCTGTACCCTGCACCTGGGAGACACTTCAGTCTCATGGCTCAGTGGAAAGAGCACGGGCTTTGGAGTCAGAGGTCATGGGTTCAAATCCCGGCTCGGCCACTTGTCAGCTGTGTGTCTTTGGGTAAGTCACTTAACTTCTCGGTGCCTCAGTTATCTCATCTGTAAAATGGGGATTAAGACTGTGAGCCCCACGTGGGACAACCTGATTCCCCTGTGTCTACCCCAGTGCTTAGAACAGTGCTCGGCACATAGTAAGTGCTTAACAAATACCAACATTATTATTATTATTATTATTATTACTCCTTGTCCTTTGTCAGAGTGACTATGTGGACCAAGTGTGTTTTCTTAGGTAATGATTAGCAATTTTAATTTTTTTTTCAAAAGCAGGTAACAGCAAAATCCCATCATATCCCACAAATCACAAGGAAAAAAAGCAGCCAGTTTTCCTTCAATGCACATGTTGTGTTCTTCAAGAACCATGTGTTTTGGGAAAATTGAAAAATAGTATTGGGTTAGGGGGTAAGTGGTTCAAAGATGCCTCCATGACTGACATATTTTTTCTGAACTTTATTCAATACATTTTTCAAGAGAAGCAGCATGATCTATTGGAAAGAGCGAGGGCCTGGGAGTCAGAGGACTTGGGTCTGAATCCCAGCTCTACCAATTGTCTGCTGGGTGTCCTTGGACAAGTCACTTAACCTCTCTGTGCCTCAGTTTCCTCATATGCACAGTGGGTTTTCAGTACCTGTTCTCCCTACTACTGTGGGAGAGGGACTGCATCTGACCTGATTCTCTTATATCTACCCTAGCGCTTAGAACTGTGTTTGACACACAAACAAATACCACAATTGTTATCATTATTATTATTATTATTAATAATAATGCAAAAACCACACTGCTGTGATGTCCTCCACTAGCAGAATGTTTTACACCCTTGTCAAATATTGTCCTTTTACTGTATTCAGAACTTTGATGTTGCAATAACACAAAGAAACACAAAATGCTCTATAACAGTAATGCTAAGGTAGAGGCTGGGAACTGTAGCCCCCATACCCTTCAGCCAATGCCTCAAGCACCATAAGAACCTTCACCAAATCTCCTTGTGCCAACTTGTGAATCATATCAGGACAAACTTTAGTGGGAGAAGTGTTCCCTAATCCCTCCATTGTGTTCTACCCAAATTGTGTAAAGAAAACAAGCAAAACTGGGGGTGAATCACTCGTAGATGTCCTTGTAGTTTTAATCATTTAAGGAATGTTTATTGTTAAATGTTTTTAAACTACAGTTTCTAACATTGTGTACCCTCAAAGAGCTCAAGGTGAATGGAATAGGAAGGAAGACAGAAATATTATTTACAAATAATGAGAACAGAAGGAAGAACAAGGTTATAACAGGACATAGTACAAATGTGTCAGGATGAATAGCTGAATCAAAAATTGAATGTGTAACTAAATAAGATTGTATGTAGGCATGTAAATGCTGAGGATAGGAATGATATCTGTAAGAGTCCAAAATGCCAACACCAGCAAGAGGGATGTGGGTGAGTTCTGAAAAGTGAAGTCATCTCTCCAGATGTCTGCCCTGCCTTTACAAGATAATCCTCCTAACTTTCCCTTAGTACTGAAAGCTTGGTCACTGTCTTGCACTTGAGAATTATTTTCTGAAACCGTTTTGAGGAGGAGTCTGTGCATCCAGGGAACAAAGATGCTCTTTCCCTTCTGCATTCTGATTGGCTTCCCAGAGAAAACAAATCCACCAGAACAGGAAACCCTTTTCACCGGGCTGCCCCGCAAAGAGCTGCTCATTCTAAGTTTTTTTATTTTCTTCTGCCTCAGAGGTTGCTGGCAATCTGCCACATTCCCTTAGCCTCCATTAATGAGTCAACGCCATCCGTCTTTCAGTAGAATTCTTGCACAAATGGCGCAACGGAGCAACTTTTATCTTTCTGAGTAACCAGCCCAATCCCCTGGGCAGCAATACCTGCCAGTGCCATCGAGTAGGGGGAAGCAGCCTCACTGGCCAACTTCCCAGTTTCCTAATGGAAACTGCAGGGGATCCAAGCCATGAGGGTGGTCAGAAAACCAGTCCAGTCCTGCACAGTTCCCAACACCCTCAGTCTTCTCCAGCATGTCTCCAGGCCCATGAGCTCAGCCCACACTAGCCCCGTGTAAACCACACATAATTCCACACCTTCCTTCCACTGTTGGTTTAACCCTCTTCTACTTGAATTTTATTAAACAGGGGAACTGACTGATTTGAATTTCAGCAGCTCCCGCTTCCTCCTGTTGCTCCTTCAGAGGAGGGGCCACAGAGCCATGAAATGGGCGGGGAGCAAGCAAGAAAGGTGGAAGAGAAGCCAAGTGTCAACCTGGAAAGTAGATGACACACCTCTTTTGGAGTTCACCAAAGGATTATAAAACTCTGTGTGCATATGTGTATGCATTTGGTTGGAGGAACTAGGAGTCACACTGGGAACTAGGAGACAGAGTCACACTTAATTGTGGGTGAATTCCTCATTGCTACTTCGATCTCCCTTTATGTTTTCCATTACCCCGTTCAATGAATGAAAGCATAGCTCTGTGGTTCAACTTAATACAAAACTTCCACAGACTGTGGTGAGAATCCAGCGTGGAGTGTGTTCAGGGTATAGCCATCAGTAATTTTTTTTAATATAAACAGGAAGTGATTTCTCAGGGTTTAACCAAATTAGCTAAATGTAGAAATGAAAAATCACTCTACTGACCACCTTGAAAGTAATATAGAAAACATCCGTGGCCATTTAATATGTTGCTTAGTCTTTTTGCTGGATTTCCAAGATGATACTCGAGGCTTTTTTTTTAAAAATAATATTTGTTAAGTGCTTACTATGTGCCCGGCACTGTTCTAAGTAGATGCAACGTAATGGAGTTGGACACAGTCCATTTCCCACATGGGGCTCACAGTCTAAATTTCCATTTTATAGATGAGGTAACTGAGGAACAGAGACGTTAAGTGACTTGCCCAAGGACACATAATGGACACGTGGTAGAGCCAGAATTAGAACCCAGGTCCTTCTGACTCCCCAGCCCATGGTCCATCCTCTAGACCATGCTGCTTCTCTCACACAGCTTCCGGTGATAATGGGGCACTGTGAATCTGGGTCCCGTGAATGGAGATGAGAGACGATGATCATTGATAAAGGCCAATGACAGATCCAGATTTGCTCTCAGGGATGTGCATAGCTCTCAAGAACCTGAGGTGTTAGGAAATTGACCTAGGTAGAAAGACACACTGACTGGCTTTTATGACTTGAACCCTTATAACAGTATAATGGTAGGTATTGGGCACCTACTGTGTTAAGAGCAGTGAACTAAGCGCTCGGGAGAGTACAGTACTACAGAGTTGATGGGCATGTTCCCTGTCTGCAACGAGCTTGCATAGAGCATAGACAGAATAGTGAGGAGCAGTGTGGCCTAATGGAAAGAGCACGGACCTGGGAGTCAGAGGACTTGGGTCAATCCCTGCCCTGCCAGTTGCCTGCTGGGTGGATTTAGGCAATTTCTCTGTACCTCAGTTTCTTCAACTGCAAAATGGGGATTCAATGCCTCCTCTCCCTCCTATTTAGGTTGTGGGACAGGGGACTGTATCCAACTAATTGACTCATATTTACCCCAGTGCTTAGACCAATATAGACTGTAAACTCCCCCTCTAGACTCCAAGCTCCTTGTGGGCAGGAAATATGTCTGTTTATTGTACTCTCTCAAGCGCCTCGTAGAGTGCTCTGCACACAGTAATTGCTCAATAAATGTGATTGAATGAATAAGTGCTCGCCACATCGTAAATGCAGTCTGTATCATCTAGTTCTTTTCTTTTTTATGGGAGAAATGTTCTACTATTGTCTCGGCATTCCATAGCAATATGAAACCATGTGATGATTGGTATCTTCCTTTCAGCATCAAAAAAATTATCCATCATTATTGTTATCATACCTTTTGTGCTTCCACACTGAATTAGGTACCAAGCCTATACCTATGCTGAGGCCCTATCACAGTCTCCTCTCTTCACCCGCTTACCCCCACCCTCATGCTCCTAATAATAATAATGATAATAATGTTGGTATTTGTTAAGCGCTTACTATGTGCCGAGCACCGTTGTAAGCGCTGGGGTAGATACAGGGTAATCAGGTTGTCCCACGTGAGGCTCACAGTTAATCCCCATTTTACAGAGGTGGTAACTGAGGCCCAGAGAAGTGAAGTGACTTGCCCACAGTCACACAGCTGACAAGTGGCAGAGCCGGGATTCGAAGTCATGACCTCTGACTCCCAAGCCCGTGCTCTTTCCACTGAGCCACGCTGCTTCTCTACCCCTCAGTGTATGCCCGTGGGCACAATAAGGCTGAGTAGCAGGGCTGCCTCTGGTATCCTGCACTCCTTCTCTCTTCACAGGCATTTCCCTCCTCCTTGGGGGTTTTGCCAATGATGTTGGTTATGTGGGGAGTTTAGGTTTCGTGTGGGGTTTACTGGTGTCTCGATGACTTATGCCTCCCACTGCCACACGGTGGCCCCTCTCCCCCAGGTTGTGCCTGCATCTTTACCTACCAGCAAGCGGAGAGTAGGGGAGGCTGTGAGTGTGAAAAGGGGGTCCATGGCCATGCTTTCCAAACCCATAGCATGACTTCTGCAAACCCACTGAACCTGACTGGAGCAGAGAGGATAGCCAAGGTAGATCAAGATAGCGAGGTGAATCAGGAGTACCGGGGAATGAAATAGGAGAAGGGGGGAGAGAGCCCAGGCAGGAGTGTGATCTGTTGGATGACAGGGAGCCTCTGGAGGGAATGAGAGAGGGAGTGAGTGGGATGAGACTGGAAATGCTTGCCTGGGAGGCTTGCCTGGCTCTAGTGCATTGGGCAGAGGGAAGCAGGTAAAGACTGGAAGTGTAAGAGTTGCGGTAGTCCTGTCGAGAGTTCCCTAAGGAAAAGGACTTTGGTGAGCCTGGAAAGGAAAGGGTAAAGTTAAGAGATTTTGGGCGATAGAAGTGGCAGAATTTGGCAGTGGCGTAGAGATGGGAAGTAAAGATAAGGGAGATTGTGAACCCGAAAAGCAAGCCAGATAGTGAGGCCGCTAACAGTGATGGGAAGGCTAGAGCCAGCTGGATGCTGCTGTATAGTGTCTAGAAAATATAGTGTCTAAGAGAAGCAGCGTGGCTCAGTGGAAAGAGCACGGGCTTGGGAGTCAGAGGTCATGACTTCGAATCCCATCTCTGCCACTTGTCAGCTGTGTGACTGTGGGCAAGTCACTTGACTTCTCTGTGCCTGAGTTACCTCTTCTGTAAAATGGGGATTAACTGTGAGCCTCACGTGGGACAACCTGATGACCCTGTATCTCCCCCAGCGCTTAGAACAGTGCTCGGCACATAGTAAGCGCTTAATAAATACCAACATTATTAGTACAGTGCCATATCCTGAGAGTGCTCAGGAAGCAAACTTTAAGATTTTAATTGAATAATATAGGAACTCTTCCCACTGTAAGATGAGACTCTGAAATGGAAGTTATTATGGGGAGTAAATATGGAATCTCATTCAGTGCTGTCATTTTTTGTTCAGTTTTTCAAGGAGAGGACCTCACACTTTGTTGCCTCTTCAGAATGTGATAACCAGCACTCAACCTTTCGTTTTTATTGCTTCAGATTAATCAGATATTTTGTCACCATAAAAGGTAATTGGGTGCTTCATGAATTTAAATCCACATTTTGTCATAACTAAATGTATGTACAGTTATGATTTGTTGCATCACATCAGAAGCCTAGAGAGTTGAGTTAAAAGACTTCTTTTGCAAAATGAACCAGATGCTAGGGCTAGTTTTGTCAAGTGGTTTCAGCGATATTCTTACATGTAACTGAAGTTTAGTTTCACCCATTGAAATTTACATTTACATTTAAAATGTGTGTGTTTGGGCGTGAGCATCCAGTGCATTATTGATTCCATTTCTGAAGCAATAATTGCATGAAAAACATTTGATAAAGATGCTGTTCTGCCTAACTTTAATTCCAGAACAGTTTTGAGAGAAAAAAATTCCCAACTATTACCATAGACCTGTTTGAAGATGAAAGGTAAGTATTATCTGACAGGCCTTCTAATTGAAATATTTGTATGGGCTGGATAGATGAGAGATGATGTATAGATAGATGGATACCTACATATCCCACATTTAGAACACCAGAATTCCCTTTTCCTCTATCTTTTGGTTTCTAGCTGTTCACTTTCCAGGTAGTCTTTTTTACAACCCTCCATTTACAGGTTAGTCATCAATATAGGGCTAGGGTGACCAGTCATCCAATTTTACAATGGACAGTCCGGTTTTTGGCTGGTCTGCCCCTTGTCCGGTTACCAGTATGGTATTGGATGCTTTTATGACCTCAGAATTTTCAGCGCCAAGTTTTCCTCCCACAGTGGCTCTGGCTATTGAGTTCCACAGTTTTGACCTGGCGATAGAGTTCAACTCAGTCTGGAAGGGAAACAAAATTTGGGTTTGGTGCAAGTAAGGGTTCAGAGGCTCCCCAGAGAAATACCCAGCGGATGGCTCAAAATTGGCAAACTTCCGCAATGTGGTGCATGTGACATCATCACATTATGCTGTTTGTACTTGGCCTAACGAGTGCAACAGCGGTGTCGGCAAGGGCCATCAGCGGACCTCGATATAGAGCTTTTGCCTTGCTTTTTTCAGAAGCCCAAATACCAAGTCTAAAAGCAAGCCGTGAACAGATGCCATCATTTACTAGGCAGAACTATCAACTACTAAATATGCACTTACTGTAGTCTTTCTAAATTAATGAAAATTTACAGCCATTATGTAGAGTGGATTAGAGGCAGCTCATGTTCCAGATTATGAAAAGCATGATTTAAAACATATGAAGTCAGTGATGTTTAGACCAAGGGCTCTTCTCTCAAGCAAATAGGTTTTCAGAATGCTAATAACTTGCTCTAGGGTTGTGCTTTATAAAAAGGGAAAGCCCCGTGTTCATTATTTTAGAGTAATGTTTAAAAAAAACCACCCTAAATTTTATTCAAGCAGCTGGGTGCATGTTTTCAGGTGTCATAAAAGGTTTTTCATTTAATGATGTTTAGCTATAGAAAAATGCCTGTTTTACTTTTCCAATTGGAATACTTCAAGAATGATTATAAATAGAATGACTGATTTCAAGGTTTTAAAATATTCAGGTTAAATTTGGGTCTGAGAGAAGAAAAAAAAGAAAGAAAAAGGAACACATCCAGCTTAAAGTCAGTCTGTTTCTGCTTCAAGACAAACGGAAAAAAAAAATGACCATGTAAATTTCACTAAGTTTTTGGCCTTGTAAAAGTTACTGGAAGGACAAAAACACCAATTGATTTCCTTCTCCACTGAGTTGCATAACTATACTACTGTGCCATCCCTCAGAAAGCACAAGTGAAAAATAAATGTAGAAAGTATTACAAAATAACTATGGTCTCAAGGTTTCATAGTGGCTTCTGAACTTGAGGCAAGTATTTAGAAATACACTGAAAACTAATGAACTTCAATTCCCACAGTCCCCAGTGAGAAAAAATCTGTCTTTAAAGAGCCAAACCAAATTTGAGACTTCGTAGAAGCTAATCACAGACATGGAAAAAAAAATTAAATCAAAGCAAAACATGCCAGTTAATTTTGTCGACTAGTATAGATGTGGAAAGGTTTTTTTAGGAGATCCTGTAGATTTAACTTGTTGATGCAAAGGGTAATGGATAATTCTTGTTATACATTACGTATATTCAAATTTACTAGTTTCAAAGAAGACCAAGGAGTTGTGCAGTCAGGACAGGTCAAAAAGAATGTTTCAAAATTCACTCATCCATGATCATAAGTTGCCACAAATAATAAACATGTGTTTCTTTACAGTTGGTTATGCACATGCAAAGAAAATGACAAATGCAAGAATCCTATCTAGATGGATCTAATTTTATTTCTTGCTTACAATTACAAACAATCCCCTTTGTCACAGAGTTCAGAATCAAGAATATTTCACACCGCTCTAAAAGCTACTGGCTCTTTTCAAAAATCAAGTTTGATTGGGGATTTTTTTTTTTTTAAACCAAGAGGAAAGGGTCACGGATTTGGTGGTTATTTCATTTTTCTGCACTGCTTCATCGTTTTAAATTCACGTTGTAGGTACTGTGCCGGTTTATGAAAATCCTATTGCCCGTGTCAGCTTTCTCCATTTTGTTTAAAAATACATTTTTCTATGATAATTTAATACGTTGGAGATTTATTCTAATCACTTAAATATGTGATCTATAACAGTTTGGTGTTCCTTAAATTGAAAATGAGATTTTATCACAGAACATTAGGTTTTATAAATAACCAATGCAAAATGCACTTTAAAATAAGTAGGAGTAGTATCAACAAATCATTTTAAACTATTTAGATTGTTTAGCTGTTTCATAGGTCATAGGAAATTTTTGCATAGGCTGTATTTTTCATTTATCTGCCAAACTATCCTAACTCATATATGAATAATACATTCATTATTTATCATATATATATATAATTTCAATCCACATGCCTCTCAAGAATATTTTGCCTCATGCTTCAAAGTTTTTCGGTGGAAATGTCACCGAAATCATGGAAATTGGAATTTATTGTTAAATGAAGCCTGAGCTCTCATTATTTTTTTAAAAAGGATTGGTGGAATCATCATTCACTCTGTAAGACCCTCGCAGGTCCTAGCTGAATACGGGTGTGTTTTTTCGGACGTACAGTAGATTCGTTTGGTGTCTGGGGAAGTTTGTGCCGGAAAAAGACCGGGGATGGTCAGAGAGATTCGGGTCAACACCGTGGCCGTCCGGAGACCTGATTTCTCCGTTTTCGGGAACAGTGGGACCGAGAAGGTGAGCACTCCAAAGAATGAGGAATGCCCCCCGGAGGGGAGCAGGTCGGTCAGGCCAGGAAGCAGCAGGTGGTCGCCCTCCCCAGATAAACCCCGCCGCCGCTGTGGCCCCCCGTGAAGGCATCTGCCGGGGGCACACGCAGAGGGTGCGGGAGGATGCGGGAGTGTACTTGAGCGTACGCTCAGGGCCTTTCTCGTGCGCCGAGGCCCGGAACGGTCGAGGAGGCCCTGGCGGCACTGGGAGGTTTTTGCTGCATTTGGCCCGTTGACTCCAAAGGCCTGGCCCGGCCCAGCCTGCGCCTCGCTTCTGGGGATGAGGGCTGAAGTGGGTTTAAAGGTTCTAGGGTGGGTTCCCAGGAGGGAGAGGGGGCTCTCGTTCTCCGTCCCTCCTGCCTGTCCCCCTTTTCTCTCCAGCCCCCCATGCCCCCCGCCCGGCTTTCCTCCCTTTTCTCTCCAGCAGCCCCTGACCCCCTGCCTATCCCCCTTTTTTCTCCAGCCTCCTGCCTGTCCCCCTTTTCTCTCCAGCCCCCCATGCCTCCCTGCCTGTCCCCCTTTTCTCTCCAGCCCCCATGCCCCTCCTACCTATCCCCCTTTTTTCTCCAGTCCCACATGCCCCCTTGCCTGTCCCCCTTTTCTCTCCAGACCCACATGCCCCCCTGCCTGCCTCCTTTTTCTTTCCAGCCCATGTCCCCCTGCCTGTCCCCTTTTTCTCTCCAGCCGCGCGTGTCCCCCCCTGCCTGTCCCCCATTTCTCTCCAGCCCCCCTTGTCCCCCCTGCCTGTCCCCCATTTCTCTTCAGCCCCCCGTGCCCCCTGCCTGTCCCTCTTTTCTCTCCAGCCCATGCGCCTCCTGCCTGTCCCCCTTTCTCTCCAGCCCCACATGCTCCCCCTGTATGCCTCCCTTTTCTTTCCAGCCTCCCGTGTCCCCCCTGCCTGTCCCCCATTTCTCTCCATCCCCCCATGTCCCCCCTGATTGTCCCCTTTTTCTCTCCCGGCCCCCATGTCCCCCCGTTTGTCCCCTTTTTCTCTCCAGCCCTCAATGCCCCTCCTGCCTGTTCCCCATTTCTCTCCAGCCCATGTCCCCACTGCTTGTCCCCCATTCTCTCCAGCCCCCCGTGCCTCCCGTCTGTCCCCCTCCCGCCATCGGAGCGCACGTTGCCTACAGAGTTTGGTGTCGGCGGCGGCCGCGCCCCTGAAGGCAGGACCTCGGACAGCCCCCCGGGCAGCCCCCCGCCCCGCCTCGGCCCCGGCCGGACAGGCGGACGGACGGAGGGAGGGAGGGAGGGACGGACAGACGGAGCCGGGAAGGTCCCGGGACCCTCCTGCCTCTCGCCGGGGCAGCGGTGGCGTCCGCGCTTTGGTGGTAACTAGATTTCCCCGAGACTGTCGCCGGCTCTCCCTCCGCAGTCGCGATTGCTCCCCACCCCCGACTCGCAGTATTTCCTAGATACTTTGGAAACTTCTTTCTTTTTTTTTTTAACGTGAAAGGGAGGAAACTAGGGACCCGGTCGTGGGGCTGTGAAGGGTCGGGGTTAGTATGCCAAGGCGGCTCACGGCCTCCTAGCGCGGTCAAAGCAGCGGCCTGGCGCGGGGTCCCGAGGCGGGGAAGAGCTGGACCCTGCGACGTTCAGCCTTGGTTTCCCCCCTTCCTCCTCCCCCCCCCCCGCTGAGAAAACCCCGCCGGGGCCGGAGAACTCCTGGGGCCGCAGCCCCCGCGGAGCGCTAGGCCGGCCGGAGCGCAGCGTTTCGGGGAAGGACCGGCCCGGACTGGGCCGGGGGAGGCGCCAACCGGAGAAACTGGGGGTGGGGGGAGGAGGAGGAGGAGGGGCGGCTTCACACCTGTGGCTTTCGCTCAGGCATGCACCTGCCCGGCTCACCGGGCACCTCCCTCGCCCCTCCAGTGAACAGTGCTCCGGCGCTTAGAACAGTGCTTGGCACATAGGAAGCGCTTAACAAATAGCATCATCGTCACCTCCATCCCGCAGCGCCCCTACAGCTCCATCCCGCAGCGCCTCCATCCCTTTCTGTCCCCGCCGGCTCCGGACCAGAGCTAACCCTTTTCCGCGCCCCGGACCCCCGCCCCAGGCTCCAAGCCCCCCGCCCGTTTTCACAGCGCTCTTGGCGGCGGGGTGCGCCTGGGAATTGCGCCTGGGAATTGCAGCCTGGAATTGCGGCCGGGCCACGAGCCTTAGGATAGGACTCCTCGAGGGCTGAGTAGCAAAGGCCACGAAAAACCCCGCCCCAGGATCCCGATCCCTCAGGACCCCAGTCCCGCAGGATCCCGATCCCGCATCAGCCCTGTGCCTGTGTCCCCCGGCAGCGGGGCAGGGTGGTCGGGACCGGCGCTCATCCTTCCCATCCCGCCCCCGGCTTGGTGACGTCCTCCTCATCCTCCTCCTTCTCCTCATCTTTCTCCTCCTCTCCCTCCTCCTCTCCCAACTCCACCTCCCCTTCCCTTTCCTCTTCCTCCATCACAAGGAGGCTGGTACCTCTGGACCCTTCCAGGCCCTTCACCCCCTGCCCGTCTCCTCTCCCCTCTGCCCCCACCCAGACAGGCTTTCGGGGTCTACCCTCCCACACACACACACACCCCACCCCCAATCCGGCCCTGCCGCCTCCCTGGTGGCCGGACCCCCCACCCCCGACCCGCGGCCGTGTTGCTATGGAGAGGCCTCTTTACAACAAGTGGGTCTGAGAGAGGAAAGTGAGGGACAGAGAGAAAACGCGCGTCTCTCTCCTCCTGCCCCCCCCCCGCCCCCTCCCATCTCCTGCCGCTTCCCGGGGCCTTCCTGGGGAGGGGGTGTTCAGCCCCGACTTTCCCCCACCTACCTGGCCACCTGGGGAGAGAAGAGAGAGCCGTGTGAGAAATAACCACACAATTATTGACCTTTTAAGAAATGCAATGCTTCCCCCTCCTCCTACCAGCACTCCCCAGCTCCCCTCCCACCCTACAGCCCCCTCCTCACCCTTCCCCAACCTTGACCAGTGTCCGTTTGGAGAATTTCTTGCTGGTGATGACTGCCCGACCCTGAAGATGGAGAAGGGAGAAGGTAGCCCCGCCCCAGAGGAGCGTGGGGAGAAAACTCCCGAGACACAGACGGTGTGCCATCCAGGCTCCTCGGAGCGGCGGGAGCCAGGGGAAAGTCAGAGACAGAGAGACACAGAGAGAGAGTCCGGCGCCGCCCATCCCTCCCCCGGGGTCCCCGTTTGTCAGAAAGGGGCAAGAGGGCAAGGACGCGCGCTGCGGGAACGGGATGAAAATCCCCTTTTTCCCCTCGCGTAGCCAGATGGTGGTCAGTCCGTGCGGTCGGCTGAGGCTACTCTCCGCTCCTGCGAAGTCCGCCTCAACATCGCCCCGGGCTTGGAGCCGAATCCGGTGCCCCGCTGCCCCGCACCCCGCTGCCCCGCAGCCTGCCCAGTCGAGGGGCGGCGCGGGGAATCTTTGCGGGTCCAGCTCCGGGTGATATTGGGGCCCGGGCATCCAGGGACCGTCTGCGGGTACTTTGGGTATGGGGACCCTGGGAGGTGGATGACCCGGGCCAAGGGGAGCGGAGCGGGATGCCCTAAGGGGGCGGAGGGGGAGATGGCAGGGCGCCCCGAGCCTCCAGGGGTTGGCAGTGGCTCTTGGCTGGCGGCAGGACGGAGCCGGGGTCGGGGGCAGGAGTGTCCCCTCCCAGCGGTGCTTGGGGCCCGGGGAGGAATGGGCTGGGGCCGGGGTCAGGGCAGCCGGCCCCTGCGAGGGCCAGGCTGGCCCCAGCTGGCCCAGCCCGGAGGGGAGGGCCGGGGGCGGCAGCAGAGGGTGGGGAGGAGTAAGAAAAAGAGAAACTAAAGAATCCTCCCCAGACTTGTCATCTGCTTCTGACAATATCCCCTTCCCCCTCGCCCCCTCCCACCCCCCACTTCTCTTTCTTTCTTCCCCTTGTTGGCTGCAGCTGTGGGCTTTGGAGAGTTCATTAGAGAAACAGATGTTGGGTTTTCAGCCTTTCCCTCCCTCTCCTCCCGGCCATCCCGTCCCCTCCTCTCCTTTCCTCTCCTCTCCTCTCCCTCCTCCTTCCCCCACTCCCCACACCCTGGAAACGGGGCCGGAGCCCATGTTGGGAGGGGTGGGGGTAGGGGGGCGACCGGAGCCGTGTCGGGGACTGGGGGCTGCTGGGGAGAGGGAGAGGGGGGCCCTGACCCCTGTAGCCTACGGGATTGGGGTGAGATGAGGCCGAAGCCCAGGCGGCAAGTTAAGGCGGGAGCGTTTTGAGGCCTCTGAACTTGGAGGGTCTGCCTCTTTGTCTCTATTCGGCTTGGGGTCCTCTGAACCCCCGCGTCTTCCAAACCCACATCCAACCCTGACCTCCCCCTCCCCTTCTCCTCTCCCCCCTCACCTCCCGGTTAGCGTGGCAGGCAGAGACAGCCTTCCTTGGGGAGAGCGAGCCCACCCTGCCCCTTGGGACTAGCTAGAGATGGAGAAGGCCTCGTAGGGAAGGGATCCGGGAAGTTTGGGGAGCGCAGCGGAAGGTTGGGGGACGGGGAATGAGATTTGCGCGGTCATAAGAAGGTGTGAGCAGTGTGGGTCGCCTCGGGAGTCCCTAGGACACGTGGAGGGTAAAGGCCTGTCGGTTAACTTCTGTCTTGGGTCGGGCCGGGGCACCGTCTGTCTTACTTTGAGAGATGGTCGCCTTGCTAAATCCATTGGCTGAAAGAGAATACACGGGCCCACCTCAACCGGGCAAGAAAAATCCGATTCAGTTATTTTCCAAATATATCAGCCAGCTCATGTGTGTGCTTGAGTGTGTTTGGGGGGGGGGAAGATTCTGCTAAATATTTGGTATTAATAGTGCGGGTTGTTTTTGGAACTTTATTTTTATCGGCGCCCATCCCCTTCCTCTCCCGCCATAGACGTACCCTCAACTTCCATGTGGTAAGGACTAAGGCAAAAATGATGAAAGAACAAGAAAATAAAAGCGGTTTAAAAAAAGGAGAAAGGAAGAAAGATAAAAGAAAGAAAGAAAAGAAGCTAGCCCCCAAGCTGCAGCTTTTTACAAATGACTGACAAAGCCCGGGCCCATTCATAGTCTCACTCCGGAGAGGGTTTAACAGCCTAGGCCCCCTTAGCCAATTGCTGTCAGCAACATGTGGGGGGAGACATCGCTATAGCAACCGGTGGATGGGGCCATGTGCTGCAGCCGGCAGGGGCTGGGTGGGAGCGGGCGGGCCGATATAAGGAGGGGCCGCGCCGGGACGCTCCGGAATTGCTCCTCCACGCGCGGCCCGCGGGGACGGACAGCTCCGCGCCGCAGCCCGGGCGCCCCGTGGCCGGTCCCGCACCGCCCCGCGCCCCGGGGGGTGGGTGGGGGCTGGGGGAGGGAGCACGGGGGGCGGCCGGCCCTGCCTGCCCTGCCTGCTGCCTGCCACCGCCCCCCGTGCGCAGGGGGCTCGGAGCCCCCTTCCTCCTGCTGATGCTGCTGATGCTCTTGCTGCTCTGGCGGCGACGGCTGCGTCTTGCGCCTTTGTCTCGGCCGAGAAAGCCAAGAAGTTTGTGGCCAGAAGAAGGATTTGTTTGGAGAGCAAGCCGGGAGGGTGCATGCCGTTTGGTCTTCCCAACCTCGGACAGAAGGCCCCTCCTCGGGCCCTGAGCGCCCCGAAGGTACCAGGTAACCAGGGGTCGCTGGCCGGCAGAGGCTGCGCCGGTTTGGATTGAAGATGGGAGTGGGGGGCGGGAAGGGGGGGGGGAATGGAGGTAGGGGCGGGCGGGGGAGGGAGGAGCCCTTTCTGGACAAACTTCTTGCTTCTGGGGAGGCGGAAAAAGGTATCTCGCAGGGCGAGGTGAGGTGGGAGCCACGCACCAGGCAGGGGGTCTGGGCCGCCCCAGTGGAGGGGTGTGGGGGGCGGAAGGGATGGCGCTGGACTGCTCCGTGGCCTACCGCGGCCTGGCGGGAGGGACGTGAGTGGACAGCGCCAGGCAGCACCCCATTGCTGGGATGGGTTGCGGGGAGGGGGGTGTCCCCCTCCATCCTTGTGTCCCCTTCCATTCTTGCGTTCTGCGTCGCGGTTCAGGCCGCCGGTCCTTGAAAGTTTCAGGACCCGGCGGGAGGGAGAGGGGGGCATGAATTGGGGGGGGGGTTTCTCCCCTGCCCAATCCCCGGTGACCCCCTTCAGGTCCCACCCGCCCTGGGGGCCTGGTTTGGAATTTGGATTTGGGGGTGGGACTGTCCCCGTCGGTCCCAGGTTGAGTTGGGACGGGGGGAATCGAGCGCCCGGGAAGATCCCATTACTCTCTCCGCGCCCTCTGCGAAGGCGAGCTTTCCCGCTTCCGCCGCTTCCTTTTCCTCCTCCTTCTCCTCTTGGAAACTGCAAGAATAACTTTCCCGCCCCTACCTCTCCCTTCCCTCCGCCTCCCACCACGGGAACGGCGATCTCTCTCCCAGCCCAACGCCCGAGAGACCTAGGCAAAAAAAAAACCACAAAACTAACCGGCGCGCAGACCTGCCGGGTTATGGATTGATTTTTTTTCGTGCGTGCGCGCACGCCTACACACACACAACATACGTTCATGTGTGTGTCCCCTCTCTCCCCCCATCCCTCTCCCCACGGCTGTATGCACCCACTTTACGAGTGAATGCTCACCCCCACCCCACCCCGCCTCTCTCTGGGGTAGACTCCTGTGGGACACTTCTCCGGATCCCGAAATGAGATCTTTTCCAAATTAATCCATTGAGCCTTGACAACTGGTCGCGTCTCCTCGCCCACCCCCAGATCCTGGAGCTGGCTGGGGCTGTGGTTTCGCAGCATTTTTCTCAGGTTGGTCTTGGGTCTGCCCAACCTTTCCGAGGCCTGGGATGGGGGGGCTTCAGCCGGTCGCCCGTCCCTCTCTCTCTCTCTCTCTCTCTCTCTCTCTCTCTCCCGGCCAGTGGGGGCCTGAGGTTTCGGCTCTGCCCAGGCCCGGACAAGAGCTGATGGCGTCTCCCCCGTTCCCCGTGGACAACTCCACTCAACTGGCCAGGATGCCCCCGAGATGCCTTCATTCATTCATTCATTCGACCGTATTTATTGAGGGCTTACTGTGTGCAGAGCACTGTACACACTATACAGTACAACAGTAAAGCGACATATTCCCTCCTCGTAGTACCAGGGTGCGCCAAACTTTGGGCAGAGCAGAGGTCCTTCTCCTTGCATGGTCTCTTCCTCCTCTCCTCCACCTTAATCTCCTCCTTTTTCCCCTGTCTAAACCGGTGACTTCAGCCCAAGATACGGCGGCCTGCGCCAAGTCGAGTCTCCTAAGGAAATCTTGTACAGGGCAGTCTCTGCTCCAGAGACCTGTTTAAAATCTCCTTTAGAGGTGGGTTTTTTATGGGCCCCTCTCTTCTTTTAGGTCTGGATGGAGGAAGTTCATGACAGGTGTAAAACAGCGGGAATGGGGGACCGCCCAACCCGGGTTTAAGGTGGTTTGTGGAGATTTATCTGCAGAATAAACCCGCAACCCTCTTCCTCCCTCTTTCGCCACCCCCTACCCCCCACAAAAAAAATAGAAAAAGGAACCAAGAGGTACGCAGAACTCCAGTTGGTTTCTGGTTTATTGCCCTCGGGGAATCGGGAGGGGAGAGCAAGAGGAGGAAGGGAGTCGAGGATGTTTGCAGTTGACCAGGGCCTCGTCGAACTCGCGGAATTCTTGGTCTTCTCCGGTCGTTGTTGGGGATATTAATCCCCCGGGTGGGTCGGGCGCGGCCTCTGCAAGCTTTGTGGCGCGGGGGAAGGTTGGAGGCGGCAGCATTGTGTCCCCGGCCAGTCAATGGGACAGTGGCTCCTCGCGCTGACCTTTCTCAGTGATGTGAATAAGCTGGGGGTGCGGGAGCAGGAGGGGGCAAGGGGGTCCCTCAGGAACCCCGCCAGCCTTTGTGTCCGGAGATGGCGGTGTAATCTTGGCGACCTCTCTGCGAAGCCTTAGAAAAAGGCTCCATCCCAGCCGAGGGCAGCCTTCCCCAGGAAAAGCCCCAAGTCTGACCCGCCGTGCCAACTGACCTCCGCCCACAGGGATGCCAACAGCAAGCCCGGTAGGGGCCGGGGGCTCCAGCCTCGTCCTCCAGCTCTACCCCCGGGACCCCCACCCCCACCTTGTGACCTCCCAACCCTGGGACCCCCCACCCTGGGACTCCACCCCGAACAGGTTTGGCCCAAGCGCGGGGCAGACCTCTGCCAGGGACTTCTCAAGGAGAAAGGCATTCTAGCCACTCACAGTTCTAATATTTTATATTCGCTTGCACACACTCTACCCAGGAAGAATCCGCGTGTGTTGGGCACACAGTTTGTAGACCCCGGGTATTTGTGTTTTGCAAACGCTCTTGCTCCTTAAACCGGACTTGGAAAAAAAAAAAACTAAAACAAATAGGAATGCAAACGGCGGGTCCGAAAGGGAAAGAGCTACCTGTCCTGGCCGAGGTTGGTTTTTAAGGAAGTAAAATTGTCTGCAGTGAATCTGAAAGATGCCGTGAGGGTGCTTCCGTTTGGTCATGCTGCTCTCCGTTTTGACCTTTTCTACGGCGGATTGTTTTCTGTGTAGAATAACCTAGACAGCATATTGTGTATCAGCGTTACTAAAAACTGCTCACGTGAGTGATTTTTTTTTAACCCCGTCTTAAATCTTGAGGGCTCCATTAAAAATAGGCATTCGTTTCCTCAGAGTGGATGTTTGAATACTATTTAAAGATAAGTGACTTACGATATATGTTTTACCGTAATATCAATGCCTGTACATTTTTAACAAAACGCTCCTTTAAACGGCTTACCCAAAACTTATTTTCATGAAAGTTTATGTTTAAGGATAATTATTTTCTTGTAGAATGCTTTTCTTTTGCCCATATAGGCATCTTTTAGCTTCCTTGAATGGCGGATTTGCAAGTACAATTTCATCTGCACAGAGGAACAATAGCTTTCAGTGGCACAAAGGATTTTCTCCCACCCTGAATTCAGACCACAATGCCTCTTGCTCTGATAATAGCTTCTGAAAAGATTTTGTAATGCAGAGAATTAATACATGATTATTTCCGCCTGACTTCTCTCATTTATTACATTTCTGTGGCGAATTCCAAATTAAAAATAGTTCCCCTAACAGCCCAAGAAAAACTTTTTCAAAATGTTTTAAGACAGAAAGCAGTATTCTGAAATTGATTTGTTTGGTTCTTTACTCCAGCTAAAAACTCTTAACTGTTCTCTTACTCCTTAGAGGGGGCTAGGAAATAAAATTTGTCAAACGTGGAATGAAATGTAAAATATTGCTCAGTTTATTTATCAAACCACTGAAAAAAATGACCTTATTGGTGCACAAGCAGCCAACTTCTGCATTTTCGGGAATGGGACCTTTCAAATTGAAATTATCACCGGATTGTTACATCACCTGAATCAAAATAAAAATGGAGAAATGATATTTAGACAGGTTAGATGTTGCTCGTCCACTCATCGAAGTAAGTAGAGGTAAGAACATTGAAAGTTATCTGAGTTCATTGTCCGAGGTAGAGCGGCATCCCTTACCTAATGGCAAAAATAATGTCCTGATTCCATTGTTGGTTCACTTTTCAGATGTTTTTATCCCAGTTTTGAATTTGCGTGAATGGCTCAGAGTAGCATTTGATTCAACTCCAAAGTACTCTTTTTCTCTTTTAAAAAGTTAATCAGATGAAGCAGACATTACAGACTTAAACATGGTTTTGAATACAACTTTCAGTAAATGACTCAGAACCAGCTGTAAGTCAAGTCCCACCGGCCTTTCTTCACCTTTAAGCACAGACTAAGATCATATAAACCGTTTGCGTTAAAGCTTGTGAATTCAGGGTTTTTTTTAAGAACATTGCCAATACATTCCCAGCTAGGGTTTTTACTGCTTATCACTGCTCTATAATCTTCTGAGGTACTTTGTATTCTGAATGGGGGGGGGGGGGGGCGGTGTTAGGAGAAGGGGGGAGATAAGGAGGGGGTTGAGGCCGTCAATGGAACAGATTTCCAGGACTGCTCAGGGGGCCTTTTCAAGTGCAGTTACACCTCAGTGGATGAATATTTGTTTAATTAGAACTGGTTTTTAAAACGCTATTCAGGATATTTATTTTTCTTCTGACACAGCCCTCTTGATGGGTCCTCCCTTCTTTCCCTTCCCATCCCTCTCCTCCTCTCACCAGCTTCCTCCTTCTCCTTCTCCTCTTCACCGTCCTCTGTCTCCCCTCTTCGAAACACCCCCACCCCTCTTCCCCAACCCCTGGAGCAAGCTGAACTCTGTTGCACAGGGAGAGGTGTTCTGCTTTTAAAAGACGTCTGACTGTAAATGTCAAATTCATAAATATTTAAACATTTTTCTTTCAATTTCAAGTCAAGGCTGACAGGATGCCTCTAATTAACCCTGGGTTCTCTTCCGGCGGGAAGCCTGAGCGCTGAGCTGGAGGAAGGGACCCGCGACACAGCCAGACGGGGAGGCCTTCGAGGCTGGGGCGAGGGTGTGGGGAACGGGTGGGAAAAGGGGGCAGGAGGTAAATATTTGGGGGTGGGGAGGGCAACACGAAGTCAAATTTGGGCTTCACGTCCATCCTCCGAAATAATTAGAGATCCCTAAAACCACAACTTGTTTGGAGGGGGAAGAAATGTATTGCAAGACAAACATCTCGTTGTTGCTTTATATTAAGTAAATCGCACCGGCTTAGCAAAAAGGACCCAAAATGGCAAGTTTTTAATATGCGCCGGTTCTGTCTCTTCGTGGATCCAGGCAGCGGGGTGGATTTATCTCCGTCAATACTTCGGTTAGAGCCGGAACTGATGTTTATTGGATAATGTATCTTGTTTCCTCGTCTTAGTAACCACCCACGTGTCCTTTCTGAGCCTCCAGGTAGGGGCATTTGAGTAGAGACGGCGTGGTTAGCTCAGAGGATCGGCAGACAAGTTGGATCTGCTCCAATGCAGATTCCCAGCGGTGTGGGCTGGATTAGGGTGGCCTTGCCTGAAGGCAGGGGGTTGGACTAAATGAATTTCCAGTACCCTTTCCTTTCATCCGTGTGTGTGTGTGTGTGTGTGTGTGTGTTTTCTGAGTTCAGCTGCAGCCGGGCCGCCGCCTGCACCTGGGGTCCACTCCTCCTCTCGACCCCTACAGCCCCCCAGGACCCGGGAAGCCCCCTACCTCTGCCATGCTGCCTCCTCTCCGGAGCCATCCTCCCCCCCCCGGGGGTTTCCCCCTGGGTCAGGGGAGACCACTGGACCTTCCCCGGGCCAGGCCAGGCAGACTGGACTCTCCCCATCCTCGGGCCAGAGCCGATAGAGTGACCCGGAGACCCCTGGCCGATGGTCGTCGGTGGCGGCGGCAGCGGCAGACACGGACCCCCCGCCCGGGTTCGCCTCCTGTCCTGCCTCGCAGCTCGCCGCTCCCCCCGTGCTCTTCGCCCTCCTGGCCCTCCTGACCCATGCCCCGGGGCGGGAGGCGTTTGGAGAGGAATGGGGGTGTCCAGGGTTTCAGGCCGCCTGGGGGGTTGGGGAGGAGCCAGTGTGCGTTTTGGACCCTGCTTCTTCCCCCTTCTTTCAAAAAGCAGTGGACACCTGGATGTAAGGAGGGATGGAGAGGAGCAGGAGGAGGGCGGAATGCGGGCCCGGATCTCTTCCAGCGTCGTCGGCCTGGTCGTTTCCATTCATTCAGTCGTATTTACTGAGCGCATACTGTGTGCAGAACACTGTACTAAGCGCTTGGAGAGTACAACGGCCCCTCCCTCTAGGGAGGGAGCCCGGCGTCCCCCCTCCCCTCCCCGCAACCCCTTCCTTCTTCCCCCCACCCCTCCGGCCAGGACTGGACACTTGAGTCGCTGGGAATCCCCTGCGCCCACCTGCCCGCCCACCCGCCCGGGCCGCCGCCTTGGGCCTTCCCTGCCCGAGGCGTGTATGGGGTCAACGGGACAGACAGCCTCGACATCGCCACAACGAAGCTTCTGTCCCTGGCACCCAAACGGCCGGGCTCGTTATGTATTTGTATATCTATTTATTTATTTCTGGAGCCGGGCGAGGGAGGAGAAGAGAGATAAACGGGAATAAGCGGGGGACAAGACAAAGATCGTAAAACTTGCAGACCAAGTGGGCCGACTAATCGAGAGGGAGGGACAGAAGTATCTATCACTGCCTGGGAGGCGAGAATATATTGCTACAATTTTGAAACAAAACAAAATGAAATAAAACGCAGACAGACCCAATCCAGAATGCGATGTTATATCTGTTGCTAAAACCCGCGGCGTTTCCGTGGCCTTCCGCGCTACGTTGGTACACTCAATTCCAAGTCGATTCTTTGGGTATTTTATTTTACGAGGTTAAAAAAAAACCCGGCCTGATGCTCGATATATTTGTAGGCTGTGTGGATTAACCGCCCCCTCCGAGTATGCCGAGGAGGCGGTTACGATGAAGCCTCTCCGGGTGTAGGGAGGCGAATGCGTTGTCAATGGGTTTCGTTGTGTATCGGTCGGTGTCTGCGTGTAACAGGGACGTACTTGTTCATGCACGTGGTCTGTGAGTTGGTGTGTTCCGGTGGCATCCCTCTATTTCAGTGGGCAGTTGTGTGAAAACGGGAGGCCCTGTGAGCTTTGAGCTTGTATTTTCCCACGCACACGAAGCTCCGCAGAGGCCTGCGTGTTTCGGCGGTGTTAGCCCGGCGAGGCCACGAACCTGTGCTAGGGGCTTCTTGCAGATGGTTCCGCAACCCCTTTCCTGCCTGTGAGAAGGTTAGTGAGTGCGGGTACTATCTTCATTAGCGTGTTCAGTTGCTGGGAGTCAGACCCCGGTTCTTCTTTACATATTCATGTGTGGGTACAGCTCTTCGTGGCATGGGGGAGGTGTGTGTCTGTGTGTCTCTGTGTGTCTGTGTGTGTATATAACTATTTGCCGGTGGGCAGCTGGGGCTATCTCCCCACCGTTGGGCGGACACGTTTCCCTTTGTTAGCATCTCTCTCCTTGTCGGCTTGGGAGGGGAGAGGCGCTTCTGTCCAGCTGCATGGGGTAGGGGCAGGTTGGGGACTAAAGGCGTTTAGGGCCGAGAGGGGCCCGGACGAGGACAGCTGTCCGGTCGGTCTGTCGGTCGGTCGGTCCGCCGTCCCCGGACAGAGGGACCCCGGGGCCCAGCCCAAGGGGTAACGGTTGGCGGTCCTGACCTGGGCGCAGGCCGCCCATCGCATGAGGGGCTGGGGGAGGCCCGGGGGACACTATCATTTTTCAACAGCTCCCCCCCACCCCAACACACACACCCATTTAAATGTAGATTTCGACCTTTCACCCGGCGCGGGGCAGAAATTCTTTTCTGTGAAATGCTAATCCTGGGGCAGTGGCCGAGGAGAGGAGAGTTGTAACTCCCAGGCGGCAGCCCCTGGGGCAGCCAAGGGCCGCGCCCCGGGGGAGGGGAGTCGGACCCTTCCCCGCTCCCCCCCCCCCCCGAAAATTTCCCCTCTCCATGGACCTCCTCGCCCATCTGCCAAGTGAGATGGGGTAAACTGAGGTAGGAGGCTAAGCAGAGGGGTTGGGGGTTGGAGGGGGGGGCGTGCTGTGTCTCCGGTGGCGCATCTTTAAATGAACCGCTGGACAGACTCGAACAATCAAATGCCGCTAGCTGGGGGCGGGAGGAGGAGGAGGAGGGGACGGTACGGTGTAGGCGGTGGCTGAGCCTTGTGCGGGGACCTGCGGGGAGGAGCCTCCGCGCCCTGCCCCGCCTCCCCCCGCCCTCCCCGCAACACAACGCACACACCCCAACACCTACCGGGGCAGCCACCCTGGGACCATCCACTGCACTGCCTTGCCTGGCGGCGGTGGGTGGGTGGGCAGTTGCTGTCCGTCCGTCCGTCCGTCCATCCAACCATCCGTCCATCCGTCCGTCCGTCCATCCATCCGTCCGTCCATCCATCCATCCGTCCATCCAACCATCCGTCCATCCATCCGTCCATCCAACGGTGGGCGGCCGGGCTTTCCCTCCGCGGCTGCTCGGGCGTGGGGGCACAAGGGAAGGAGGGGAGGACCCGAGAGAGCCAGGGCTCTTTCTGTGTTTGTGTTTGTGTGTGGGAGTGTGACTCCGGGGAGGGACTCGTTTCTGGAGAGAAGGATAAGGTGTTGGGGGTGTGTTGGGGGGGTGGCTGTCTCGACAAGCACAGGCGGCCGCCGAAAGCCAAATTGCAGAGCTCACCCTACAGCTCCCAAGCAAAGCGAATTGTAGCCCCACATGCATCGCAAACACATTCCGTGCCCATCGTGACTTCTCTGGCCGCCTCTCCTCCTCCCTTCCTTCCTCGTCTCTCCCTCCCCAGCTCTTCCTCCTTTCCTCTCCACCGCACGGCTCTCCTCCTGCCTCCCTCTTCTCTCTTTCTCTCTCTCCCCCCCACCCCCCTTTCCACTTCCCGGGGTTTCCAAACCTAACAATCCTCCTCTGAGCTGCGCATCCAGGCACGAAAATCTGGAAGTCTTTTCTCATTGAATCCGCGTTTCCATTAACTCAGCCCCAGCCCTAGCTAATCCGCCGCACTGAAGGCAAAAGGAGGCTAATTAATGACCAGCGTTTCCAGTCAAGACCAGCGATAATTGCTTTGGTGGCCTTTATGATTACAAGATAAAAATGGACCGGGCCTGACATAAGAGGCACTGTGTACACTGCAAGACAGGAGGAAATTAAGAGTTGGCTAGCTGAATACGGAGCAGAAAATTACTAATAGAAGCGAGATAATGAATAGGCCGGCTAGGCATTCATGGGGAAAAATCCATTTTGTTACCACGCGAAATTAGGTGGTGGAAAGGAGTTTGCTAATTGTTCTCATCTTGTAGCAACCAGGGCTGAGGCAGGGGCGTGCTTTTCAATTCATTTCCCTGGTAATTGTGAGAGGGGAATGCTGGCCAAATGAGTCTTGCTGCAATTGGCGTGCCTGGTCTTTTCATTTTCATGTTGCGTTTTTAATTGTTGCTAATATACCTTATAATGAAGCTAATGAGGGGAAATTATGGGACAACTTTTAGCACACGGAGACAAGTAAAATGCAGCAGAAGGATTCTCCTGTATTTCTGAATCCTCCTTCCAGACAGACACACACACACGCACACACATTCACAATCACACACACACACACACACACACACACACACACACACAAAAAAACTCAAACCAGAATGAAAAGGAATTTGGTGGAGTTTGGAACCTTTCCATTACTTTTGTATATCAGCTTAAAGACAGAAGTTCAAGCTCTAGCCCTGTCTTCTCCTTTAAAAAAAAAATTCCTTCCTAGGAAAATGCCGGGAATGGAAGGAGGCATATGCCTGCCTAGGTGAATGTATGCCTGTATGCCCCAAAGGCACACAAAAGCTCGTGTTTGCCCAACTAACCAATGACTTGAGCTGGCCAGGGTTTTCAGTCTGTTTCCTAGCAAACATAATTTTTCAAGCAAGCAGAATGGTTTTCAGGCTAGCCAATCATTGGGGATCTTGCCCCCATGGTAGAGTTGTGGGGATGTTGATAATAGTAGCAATAACAATTCTGTAATACTGTAGTAGTAGTAATGATGATGATAATGATATTTTCCTACTTGCTACAGTATAAAGATGAGCATATCTTACTATTATCAGACTTTACTGTGGCTGGTGATAGAGTATTACTCTAACAAACTGTTTGTGTTTGTTGTGCTGACCTGAAGCAATTTCTTTTTTTTTCTCTGACCTGTTTGGAAGGAGAGTGTAGATGTTTGTGGGCTTTTGGTATATGTGAATGTGGGTGCCTGTGTGTATGTGTGTGTTTATTAAGGAAGTGAATTTGCCTGTCAAGTAATTCCCATTTTTGAAAATTGGGAAAATTAATATTTTTTCCCATGTCTGCATTGTTTGCCCTTCCTAAACATTCAACTCAGTAATGTAGATCTTCAGAATAAAACATTGTTTGAATTGAGGATGATCTCCTGTCCAGCCCCCCTCCCTCCATCCCCTTTCCTTTATAATTTTAATTACAGTATAACCACGTACAGTTTTCTGACTTTAAGATCCCCTTATGTTTCAAAAGAGTGCTTCTGTTTAGTTTTTAGAGGTGGGAATGTATTGTATATTAATATGCTGTTCCTCCTCCTTCCTGCCATCCACTGTGTTCTGTAGAAAAGCAAACTGAAGCTTCTGCCTCATCATGTAGAGCAAGAGGAATCCACCAAATTCATTATCCTCACGCTGATCTCCATTGCCTGCATCATCGGAGTCCTAGTAGCTTCAGGAGTCATCTACTGCCTCCGCCACAGTTCCCACCACAAACTGAAGGAGAAGCTGTCAGCTCTAGGTACTGATCCAAGCTCCGATGCTACTGCTGCTTACCAGGTAAGAATAAGAATAAATAATCTTTTTATTAATTTCCTTTCCAATAAATCTACCAGCTGTGTGGTGCCTAAACCATTACTTGGTCTTGGGACCCATCTCCATTCCCAGAAATTGTTCTTGTATTTATAATATAGTTTCTCTTTTGGTGACAATATGGGACGTTCCATCAAAATTCATACCAGTAGAATTTTACTGCTCTGTATTCATCTTATGTTTATTTTTGTGGTAGTGGGGAAAGCTGGTTTGCTAATTAGAAATGTGGAAAACTATACAATGCATGAATTATGTATTAGCCACAGTCTTTCTTAGTTTGGCCACTATTAATGAAAAAATGCTGGAGGTGCATGATAAATGGATCATGTAGGTATTTGAAGATGTCTCTTGAATTATCAACTTCCTCGGGGTTTTATATGAAAAGATCTCTTGACCTGATCTGTTGCCACCTTCTGCCATTATTCAGATAAAGTGAAATATAATGCTGATAGATGGGAGGTAAACCAAGAATGTCTCTGGGAGAACAATGGAAGCAGCTGTGTGCGAGTAATACAGAAATATTACAGATGAATCTGTGAAATAAATCAGAAACCAATGGGGGATATAGAGAAGGCAGAATTAGAATGATTGGGCAAGGAAAAAAAAAATGCTACAGTGTTTTTATGGTTTCGCCAGCCCATATTTCATGGTTAATAATGATCTTTAATGAAAATGTATATTCAACTCAATTACTGTAGCTTGTCCAGGAGCTTAATACCCAGGACCATTGCAACCCAATATATGGAATTTTTTTCTATTTCTTGTAATTATTAAATTTTAAGGACATATGCACATTTGGAAACGTAAAATAAGTTGGTTTTGCACCACCTAAACCATATAGGGCATAGGCAGAGTTTTTAATTCCTTATTCTTTGTTTCCTCGAACAACTCATCATTATTTTTAATTAAAAAATGATATATTTAGAGCTTGGCAATGGTAATAATTGCCACTACTCTCTGTCATCAGATTTGCACTCACAGAAAAGAGATCTCTTTGGCTGATAAAATTAATGGGTCCCTTCCATTCAGCGAGGACTCTCGCACATATCAGAATGGGTCTTTCCAGAGATGCTCCCCACTCACAGAGGGGCCCTGAACAAATATCCACTTGCACTCTACACCCATCTGACCCCACATGCCTTCTAGAATATTGGAGAGTTTCCCTGCCACCCCATCCACCCCAAAATCCCCTAGGAAACTTGAATTGGTGAACTGTGTGTTTTGTGCTTCAGTATGTCAGAAGCATAAATTATCTTTCTTCCCCCAAAATTTTAAACTTTTCTACTGCCGTTGTGTTAAGAAATCTAGATCGTCGTCTTAACCAAGTACAGCTGTTATGGTCAGTGAATACTTTTTCATAAAAGAGCAGTGACTTCAAACACGTGCCAAAGGTGGCATTTCAAGAGAGTGGCTTTCAGCTTGAGTTCAAAGCAAAAGAAAACTCTTTTAAAAGGAGAAACCTTAAAAATGTCACATGTAGGAAAACTGGATTTATCGAGGGTTCCTATTGAAGGTGATCAGCAGTGTATGAAGCCCAATCTTCAAGGGCTAAGACTTTGTCAACAAATTAATAAATTATTACACTGGTTATGTTCCACGTGGGGGGAGAGGACCATACTGATGTAGATTTTTCAGAAAGTATGGCAGCCTTTGATATATTTTGAAATTCAAATATAAAAAGAATTAATGAAATGGAAAGATTGAACATGCAGGCAGGAATGCCTAATTAAAAAAAATGCAGGTTCAAAATTTATACTTAGAAATGCATTTGTGATAATTAACTGAAAAAAAATCTTCCCAGTGACAGCTCTAATTAATAGTATCTGTAATTAAAATCGTGCCCTTCCAGCAGGAAAATTGTTTGAATTTCTTGGAGTGACCTTTTTGCCATTTCTCCTGGGGGCACGGTGGTTAAGTTGATATTGATTTTCTAATGAGCTCTGGTTTGTTTAATAAGAATTTGTAATCCAGACACTAAATGAAATGTGTGCTTTACTACTTTTTTCCAGATTGATATAGAAAACATTCTAAAAATAAGACTTAAGAATCTAGTCCAGGAAATTTGAAAACCTTGTTTAGTACTCATTTTCTCAGTTTGGATGTCCCTGAAATATTTTCATTAGGGAAATATAGGGAAATAGTTGGATGAAGTGTGTTTCTTGTCTGCAAGGTTACTGAGCAGATTATTCACAGTTTGGGCAGAGCCAAGTTTTAGCCCATCAGATTATAGCAAAATGCTCCTCTATTCTATTCTTAACAGGAAGGAAGTGTATGCAGTTCTGGAGCTTGAACAGTTTAACAGTGTGAAATCCTTAGTATTCTTTTCTTTTTTATATTTTTAATTTAAGGGGGTGGATAGAAGATATTGGCTTCCATAAGCAAAATTGATATTAACTCTAACTCACCAAAACATCTCCGTAGCTTATCTTCTCTGACTTGACTAAAAGAAGCTCTTCTGTCTTATGTATTCTTTGAGAGTGAGAGGTGAGAAGTTAGCATCATCTGAAATGTTTCAAGAAAAAAATGTTTAATTGTTTCTGCATTTTCTTTTATGACTGAATTGATTTCAGTGCTCAGTGAAGGCAATAATAAAACAATGGAATCCTGGGCAGGCAAAGGGTGCCCCTCTGCTGGCTTAAGTTGAAAGTTGAACTGTTAAATAATGAGCCCTTTTCTACAGCTTGGCTGGAAAATGGACTTGCATTTAGTGACTGATTGAGGGAGAAAATCAATGAATGAATAAGATGGTCAAGAGGTGAGACCTAGAGAAGTAATAGTCAAACAGCAATTCTGTGCAAGTATCATTGCACATCACTGCAGGTAGTTCTTTTTTTTTCTCTAAGCATACATAGCTATCTCACACTTTTTTGGTGATAAAAGAAAATGGGTAGCAATAGAAATTGATGTACTGCTGTAGAAAAGCAGTAGGACCTGGGGCTGAGGTGCCTAGCTTTCTTTATTTTGTGAATACCACCATTATCAAAGGTATTTATTGAGCACTTACTATGTTCAGAGCACTATACTAAGCACTTGGGAAACTGCAGTATGACAGAATTGATAGACACATTCCCTGCCCACCACAAGCTTTTAATGTAGTGTTTTTGTGTTTACTAATATAGAGTCTAATATAGACTGTTGTACACACAAAAACACAGCACTGAAAGCTTGTTGTACACTAGTACCTAGTGTATTTGTATGTTAGAACTGTGAAGTTGAAGTGCTAGTATCAGAAAGTTCACAACTTGTTTCCTCTGAAATGATCTTTGCCTTGTCATCCTTATAAGACTCCTGCTAGATCTGGAAGGCTTTGCAGCAGTTACAATGACAGTCTTCCCACACAGGGTCCATCAAAGGTATGGGCATGTAATTTGTGGTATGGGGCTTGGAAGGTAGAGGGTTAATGTTCTTCTACCATGAGCGATAAATAACTGTTTCTCAGGCACGATTGTTGGCAGAGCCCATATGGGTTATACATTTTTCCAAGATACAGATAAAAATTAGGCAGTTGAAGCATTGATTGTTCTTCTATTCCACTCTGAACCATTCGGTTCAGTATGTATGCCAAACAAGAATTTCACCTTGGAACTTTGTTTTTCCTTATTTCTTTGTTGGGTTGATCCAGTTTCAAATCAACAATCTCTAAAATCCCTCGGATTCAGAAAATTCTATCCAAGATGATTCCGTGTGCAATCTTTGGATGGGTTAATTTTTGGAAAATCTGGACCTTTAAAGACAGCCACGAATAAGGTCTGATGAAGCTACCAATCACCAATGTAGAATCATCTGTACATTTTGCTTTTTCTTCAAAATTAGAGTTTATAAGTGTATCGCTTAGTTCTAATTTGTTCCCAATCTTTTCCCCATGTAACCTAAATTCTTTTAGTGGCTTACATTTAAATATTTTCTTCAAACTAATGTAAAAGGGGCATTGTGTAAAACACAGCAAATGTAAAGGCACAAATAGGATGCATTTGTGTGTGTGTGTGTGTGTGATACATATTTTATATTTATTTTAATTCAGATGTGACTTTATTCATTCAGGTGTGTGACCACTGGGTTAAAAAGAATAGCCCTAATAACTTATTCAATAATTAAAACGAGACTCTCTTTCTTTTTCTTCATTGATATGGCGTTTTGTTTTTTTAATGTCGCTCCCATTACTTTGATGCTTTGATCATCTCTGAACAGCAAGGTTAGTATTCTGCTAGTCCACTCTTCCTCCTGTGACATTAGGGCAGACACTCCTCGGGAATTTTCAGCTAGTAGCCTTTGATGGCTTATTTCACAACACTGAGCAGATTTCTTTGTGCCCTTTGAGGCCTTTGGCACCTAACCCAAAGATAAGCACACATTCAGGCATTGGGGACCGCCTGTAAACAGAGCCTCTAAGTGTGCATCTTGGTTGTCATTGCTCCCATTAGCAAGTGATTATTAATGTAATGACAGCATGCGTTGGTGATTGCTGCTATTTAGGGATGCTCCATTGGCTCAGGGTGATGAATTTGTGAGTCCAACTGCACCCTGACTTTTAACCTCTGCTTTGAAGGGAATGCTGGGCTATACAAAGAGATGTCATGTTTCAGGTTTGCTTTGCATCTTTGGCTTTGAATTAAGAGAACCATAGTGCCTCCGAGTTAGTTTCTGCTGCCTCACCAGCGGACAGTGAGGGGTGTCAGAAGCAGAGGTGGAATGCTTTTTATTCTTTAGAAAACAGTTAAATTGTCCGTTGCTTTCTCGGCATCACTACCAAACTTGAGAGCCCTTGCTGTGGGAGTGAACTCTCCTTGTCAGCGGTCCATTTGTTTTAAGATGTGAGGGATTTTTCTTTTCTTTTGAATGATAGGGGGGTGGGGGATAGGAATGATTGTTTCCCTTTACATTCCGAGCTCAAAATAGCTTTAATTTGTTTGAATGTAATGAGATGAAGTGCTTCCTTGTGTAATTTTTGAAATTCTCTAAGCAGTAGATGCCATTCAGTTTAAAACTCAGAGACTTGTATGGCCCATTAACACCTGAAGCTTAGGATGGTTTCTTTGCAAAAAAAGAAGAGAGAATAAATGTCTAATTCTGTGAAGCAGGCACAGTTTTTAAAAGCTGTGATGTCCCAGTCCATTGCAGAACTTATGTTGGTGGGTAAGTGAAGGACACATTTTATTTTTCAAATATTGTGAGTATGAATTTGAAATTGATGCATACGTTAGACTGATTAAGTGTTTGGGAAAAAGGAAACTCCCATAGTTTACAGATTTATGGACAAGCTCAATTGACTCAAATACCTTCTCATTTATGAGTCTGGATGTAATTTTCAAAATATTTACTTACAGTCCATTATCCTTATCAGTCTTGAATTCCCAAATACGTCATCCACCTGATCAGCCTGCAGTTTTATTCCTTTTAAATGCTTCCTGAGCTGCCATTCTCTGATGCTGCAGTATTTTCTCTAAAGACCATGAAAATCTGCTAAGCTTGCCAAACAAACATCAGAAAACAAAAATAAAGCATGTATCCTCTCTCCTGTTTTGGTATGTCAGTCCTTAGGTCAGGTTCTGATAATGTCAAGAGTTTAATTTAAAACAATATAATGCTCCGCAGACCATCAGAGAGCCTCAGAGGATTGCAATGTCCTTGATATATAAAACTTTTTGGAGAATTCATTCCTTGGAAATTTTGTGTTGACACAGTTCTCTTGTTTCATTACCTTCCTTTTATCTGGGCCCCGAACATTCTTTAGATAATCAACAGCAACAGCATTTACTAAGTGCCTCCCACAGGGATGGAGGCAGCTCTTCCTTTGGACTTGGGTGGGCTCCCGGGAGAGATCTGGAGAAAAGGAGAGACAGTCAGTGGTGGTCAGTGGTGTTTATCCAGCACTTAGAACAGTGCTTGGCATCTAGTAAGCGCTTAACAAATACCATCATCATATTAAGCGCTAACAATGTGCAGATCAATGTACTAAACACACAGAGAGTACCTACCGTCCACCCGAGTTGGGACTCCTGACCTACTGTTGTGCTAGGCACTTGGGGGCATGCATTATAAGTGCAAGACAGTTCTCTGCCCTGACAGAGCTTAGTTTAATTCTCTTAAGTTACCTAAAACTTTAAGGGAGGTTGGTAAAGTGGCTCAACAGGTTGGAATCATGTGAACTGCACTGTGATTGCTATTTGTGGAGAAGAGTTTGGTAAGGTATTGGGCCGTTGTGACCTTTACAGGTAAGGCATTCTGCCCCTCCATCTGCCTGTTTTCACCACCTTTTAGCTTGGCTTCTGAGGAAGGGGGACAGTGTAGATTCCCTTCTTCACAGCTTTATCAATCTATCAGTGGTATTTATTGACCACTTACTATGCTCACTCAGGGTAGAAGAACTGCTGCCGTATTCAGTCCTTTCACCCTCTTCAGTCAATCAGTCATATTTACTGGGCACTTTCTGTGTTCAGAGCACTGTACTAAATGGTTGGGGGAGTACAGTGCAACATTATAAAAAGTTGGTAGTCACATTTCCTGCCCACAATGAACTGACAAGCTAGAAGGGGTCCTGGTCAGTAGTTGCAGTTATAGTGTTTCCAAACATTTACTGTGTGCAAAGCACCGTAGTAAACACTGGGAAAGAATATGCGGGTGAGAATTAGCCAGGGCTCTTGGCCCCCAAGGGGCTCACCACATATATGGGTGAGGCCACGTTCATTCCCTTGTTCTCCAACCTGGCAAAAAAAACCTGTCTTGCTTCTTCCTGCAACTTCCCTTGTGATGTGTTGAGTTCTGGTCCCAGTATTGGATGCGTGGATCTAGACTGGAGTGGAGTCAGAGTGCCCAACAGACCCTTGGGCCACCCTAATCTGGGTGATTCCAGAAGTTTGGAACTTGGCCAGAACTGGGGGTGGGTCCTCTGGCAGTGGAAGGGTCAGGAGTGGATTTTTGCAGTGTGGCTTTATGGCAATTAGCATTTAATTGGCTCCTAGGATCAGGGAGACTGGACCTCAGGGAAAAATGGAAAAGATAAAGAAGCAGAGTGGAAGTAGAGGAGGGAACAAAAGAAAGGAGAGAAAATGAAAGAAATAAGAAAAATAGGCAAAATATTGCATAAGAGGGTACAACTAGGCCATCCCTTTTTTTTTTGTCCTGTTAAAGTAACTCATTCATCCAGTCTGATTGTTTTGCCTTCCTTCCAATTCCCCTTTTCAGTTTCTCACTGCAGTAGGGAAATGAAATCTCTTCCACAAGTCCATCATCATTATCATCAGCAGCAGCAGTATATATATATATAGCATAGTGTTCTGCAATCAGTCAAGCAATCATATTCATTGAGCACTTACTGACAGCATTCAGGGCACTGTACTAAATGCTTGGAAGGGTACCACACAACAATATAGCAAAACATTCTGAGCCCACAACATGCTTCCACTCTAGAGAGGGCAACAGACATTAATAAATAAATTATGGATATGTGCTTAACTGTTGTGGAGCTGGAGCCAGGAAAGGTGAATCAAGGGAGCAAGTCAGGGTGACGCAGAAGGGAATGGGAAAAGAGGAAATGAGGGCTTAGTCGGGGAAGGCCTCTTGGAGGAGATATACCTTCAATAAGGCTTTGAAGGTGGGGAGAGTAATTGTCTGTTGGATATGAAAAGGGGAGGCATTCCAAGCCAGAAGTCGGATCTGAGTGAGAGGTTAGCAGCGAGATAGATGAGACCGAAGTACAATGAGGAGGTTGGCATTAGAGGAGCAAAGTGTTCCATCTGGGTTATAGTAGGAGAGTAGCGAGGTGAGGTAGGTGGGGGCAAGGTGATTGAGTGCTTTGAAGCCAATGGTAACATAGTTCACGCTTAATATATATTTTAGTATATGCTATCTCAATATACACAAAAAATCTATTCTATGTATAATATATAATAGTATATATATATATATATATATGCGCACACACACACGGACACACACATATATATTTGTCCTTTGTGCTCCAAGAAGGTTCTAATCCTGCCTCCACTTCTTGTCTGCTGTGTGACCTTGGGCAAGTCACTTCCCTTTCTGGGCCTCTGTTACCTCATATGTAAAATGGGGATTGAGACTCTGAGCTGCATGTGAGACATGGACTGTGTCCAACCTGATCATCTTGTACCTAACCCCATCACTTAGCTGCATGTGAGACATGGACTGTGTCCAACCTGATCATCTTGTACCTAACCCCATCACTTAGAACAGTGTCTGGCACATAGTAAGAGCTTAACAAATGCTATTATTATCATTATTATTATCAAGATGCAGTGAGCAGGTTGGCATTAGAGAAGTGAAGCAGACAGGCAGGATTGTCATCGAAGATCTATGAGCTTTTAAGGTAGGAGGGGGAAAGCCGATCGAGTGCTTTAAAGCTAGTGGTCAAGAGATTTCCATTTGAGGAGATGGATGAGCAAGCATTGGAGGTTTTTATGGGGAGAAGAGACTTGGTCTGAACTGTTTTTAAGAAAAAATGATCTGAGCAGCAGAGTGAAGTTAGGACTGGAGAGGGGAGAGGCAGAGGGCAAGAAGGTCAGCAAGGAGCCTGATACAATATTCAAGGCAGGATATGACAAGTGCTTGGATCAGCATGGTAGTAGTTTGGGTGGAGAGGAAGGGGATGGATTCTAGAGATTCATTCAGTCGTATTTATTGAGCACTTACTGTGTGCAGAGCATTGTACTAAGCACTTGGGAGAGTACAGTGCAACAATAAACAGACACATTCCCTGCCCACAATGAGATACTGTGAATGTAGAACTGATAGACTAAATATGTGGGTTGAACGATGATGAGTTGAGGAAAATGCCAAGGTCATCTGGTGTAAACAGGTTAAATGGACTAAACAGATAATCCCAAAGAGAAAGTCTTTCGAGTCCAGAAATCAAACACTTCCCAAATCTTAAGGGTATCCCCCGTGGCTCCCCAACCATACCCCAGAATGTATATAAAACTTCAGAACACATTCCACTGTGAAGGGTACAAAGGCACATGGACTGGAATTCCTTCTCTGGTTTTAAAAAAGCACACACCACATTTTTAGGCTGTTGCTTTCAATGGGCTTTTCATGTCACAATGTAACAGAGAATTAATCCATAGCATAATAGATTGTCTGCAGTAAAATGCATGGAGTATTAGCCTGTTATAAAATATTAATGTTTGACTTCTAACAAAATACATCTACCGATCTCAGATGAATGTAAGGAATTGTAGAAGATGGTAGAAGGAGGGTAATGGCTTGACCCTCAAAGTGCATTTAGGTTGGATAGTAAAATAGGAAGAAAAAAATCTCATTAAAGCCAATTACACAGTGGAACAAGTTACCAGAAAAGGTCATTAAGGCAAAACCAGTTTTCAAATGCAACCACCTAAAATACTGTGTCGATTTATGTGTAGGACACGAATGTCACATCCTGATGATACAATACCATATTGAAATTGCTACAGTGCTGATAGTTAGAGCCATGATTATTTTGTAACTGTGTATATGCCTCTTTTTCAGCTGGGGTGGCCATTTGGTTTTATACGGGCCAGTCCAGTTTTCAGCTGGTCTGCCTCTGCCTGGAACCAGTACATCACCGGACACCCTTTTATATCCAGTATTTGTGTTTAACTAGAAGCAGCAAGGCCTAATGGATAGAGCACAGACCTGGGAGTCAGAAGGACCTGGGTTCTAATTCCGGCTCCTCCACTAGTCTGCTTTGTGACCTTAGGCAAGTCACTTCACTTATCTGTACCTCGGTTATCTCATCCGGAAAATGTGGATTAAGACTGCACGTAGTACATGGACTGTGGCCAACCTGATCATCTTATATCTACCCCAGTGCTTAGTATAGTGCCTGGCACATAGTAAGCATTTAATAGATAACATTTAGAAACAAAAAACTTTTTACCTCCCTACACCTCAGCAACTTGAGTGCTGCAGCACACAAGTGGCACTGATACTTCTAAGGACTTGTGAGGGGAGACCAAAGCCTCTTAGAGCAAGGGAAGGATTAGCACTCACCTTGGGTCCTCTCTTAATGTCTAAGGGAGACTCCTTCATCACCTTTTAGTTTGCACTAGGTGCTGACTTTGAACATTTAGATCCAGATGATGATAGTCTCCATTCTGTTCAGGTTTTTTGGTTCTGTACAGTCCATTGGTTTTAGATAGGGTTTGGTTTTTTATGTCATCTTGTATCTATCAATCTCAAATCACCCAATGGTGCCAAAGTACTCTGACAATCGTAATTTATGGCATGCAGTCTTAACTTCACCGGGCAAGTGTGAGAGCAGGTAACATATTGGCCTCATAATAGTGGTCTTGGCACTGTGCTAATGTGGCTTTCTCATTACTGACACATACACACACAAACACTGCACCACAACACCATCATTCCCACCAACTACTACTGCTACCCCTACTAAATTTTATTTTCTGGTTTTACCTTAACAAAAATGAAACTGGAAGATATTAACTACTAGACTGTAAGCTCCTTTTGGGCAGGGAACATATCTACCAACTTTGTTGGACTGTACTCTCCCAAGAACCAAGTACAGAGCTCTGCACACAGTAAGCACTCAATAAATACCATTAATTGCTTAAAATATTTGCATCCAGAACATTTAATACCAGCCACGATGTTTGGCGAGAATTTGGATTTGTTCCACTGGGCAGGCCAGTTGTGCTCCCCCGCTGCTCAGGTGCAAGCCCGTGCATGTGTGAAATAAGTATGAAAATCACCTGGATTAGGCACCTCAGAGCTGTGCGGGATGTGACATGTGAATATCATTTTCTTGCTCCCCAGGTGGGACAAAGGGAGCAGTTGGTGGTGGCTTTGCCCATAGCGTGCTCATCCTGGGTTAGACAGGTCCCTCCTCAAGAAGAGATGGGAATCATAGATCGTGCCCATCTTCTGCCCATAAGCAGATGAATTCCTTTTTTTTAAATGATATTTGTTAAGGGATGATGATGATAATGGTATTTGTTAAGCACTTACTGTATGCCAAGCACTGTTCTTAGCGCTGGGGTAGATACAAGGTTTTCAGGTTGTCCCATGTGAGGCTCACAGTCTTACTCCCCATAGTGCTTACTGTGTTGCCGGCACTGTAATAAATGCTGGGGTAGGAACAAGTTAATCAGGTTGAGCATAATCCCTGTCCCACATGGGGCTCACAATGTTTACCTCCATTTTACAAATGAGGTAAAATCTTTCCTCTTCATGGGCTTCTGCAAGCCCATAGAATGCCACCGCAGTCGAGTTGACTTTCTCAAAAAGGATGGACATGTCCAGCTAATTCTCACTTGCAGACCAACCTCCAGATGACTCCAAAAGACAATTATGCCCCTTTTCAAATCTTACCCTAGAGATGACTCCCCAGTGTTTGTTTTTGCTGGAATCCGAATATCAAAAGATGACACGAAGCCTTGATTTTTCAAGGGCTTCCATCACTTGAAAAACAGAGGGCTGTCGGGTATCATCCAAAAACTGGAAGGGAAATCAACTGTGGTTTGGTTCCCTACCTTCAGCAGGGACGGCACTTAGACCATCTGAAACAGATGGCTGCTTTTTTTAATTTCAGAGATGTTGGAAGGCAGAGATGAAAAGTCTCTCCCAGAGCAGCCCAATCCGGTTTCTCATGTCATTCACCCAATCTAGGACGAAAGAATAGGGATAAAGTAAATTTTATCTCTTTCCCAGGAATCAAAAGAAGAAAAGAAGCAAGAAGAATAACTCACATTGGGCACATAGGATGCGCAGCTTGGCAATAGGATAATGTGGAATTAGGGTTGTTCTCACCATAATGGCAGATATCTAGTTGAGTTCTGTGGGAACTGAGTTGGTCTAAGGGCAGGCGGCATGGGCCTGGGATGTGCCATGTGAGAGTTAAGCAAATTCTGTATAACTTTCAGTCTAGTTCATACTATGTCTGGGGATAAGACTCATGTTGGGGAGAGAACCATCACACCTTGTCCCTGTGTCAAACTTCTTGCTTGGTGAAATAAAGATGCTGATGGTAATTCTCTATTGACACAACTTCACCTATAAGGGGCCTGATAATGAAACAAAAAGCAGAGGGGGGATTGCCTAGGGGACTGATGTAATTTGACCTTGTTCGGAAGTCAGAGTCAACCCGTGGATTTTCTTAAACAACCCTGATTAGTTGAACCTGTGAACTTAATTGAGCAGTGAGTCATCAGATGAGGAAGCTGAGGAAGTGCAGTGATTTGTTTGTTTGGGTTCTCTCCTGAATTTGTCTGAGCTTGGTCTCTGGCAGGAGGAGAGTCAGTGCTGTGTCTCTGATCATTAGCTGGCAGTTTTTCAGGATGTTGGTGATTCAATTAAGTGCAATCACTCTCTCCCTCTCTTTATGAATCTTTCATTTTCAAGATATATTCTAGATTTTGCTAGGATTCTAGTTGAAGATTTGGGGTTTTTTTTTTTTGTCTTACTGGGAGTGGTGCAAAATTTGAAGTTAACTACATTTGTTTTTGTTTACCCAACTTTCTCTTTCCTGTGGTCTTTCATCTGGGCAGGAAAAAGAGAAGAATATTTTGTTTTCCTTCTGAGAGAGAACTGGTGCTTTCTAAAAAAATTCATTTTGTCTTTTTTCCCTTAGACTGAATACCACATGGAATGATACAGTGCATAAAGTGATTTTAATATCCACTTGTATTAATAACCATTTTCAGCCCTTTTTTTGATGGTATTTGTAACCTTATTATGTTTCAAGCACTGTTCTAAGTGCTGGGGTTACGCAAGTTAATCAAGCCAGATGCAGTCCCTGTCCCTCATGGAGTCAAGTAGAAGGGAGAACAGGTATCGAATCCCCATTTTGCAGCTAAGGAAACTGAGGCCCAGAGAAGTGAAGTGACTTGCCCAGGGTCACACCACAGGCAAGTGGTAGAGCCAGGATTAGAGCCCAGGTCCTCTGGCTCCTAAGGCCCATGTTTTATCTACTAGGCCACTTGCTCTTGAAAAATAGTGGTCAAACTCTGAGCAACATAGCTTGGAGGCAAACTTTCAAAAGTATACTACAGTCAACATATATTAAAATCCAGATTATTCTCTGCATATCGGTTTCTGCTATGAGCCTGTCCTGCAATTAGATAAATGCTGGTGTGTTAGGCTCCTTTAAATGTAGACCAAACTCAGTTTGATACATAACTTTAGAGTGTGTCTGTCCTCAGGGAAAACTCTCACAAAGCTGGGAAAAAACATCCTTAATTGTTGTGTAAATATTCTTTTTGATAAAGTTACTTCACTTTGCTGGTCAATTTGGGGAGCTCAACACTTAAAAGCTCTGCACACAGTAAGCGCTCAATAAATACAATTGAATGAATAAAATGGGGTGGCAGCCTCTGACTTTGAGAACATAAGTTTTCAGTGTTCGAGTACTACTAGTTAGCACGTTGGGGAGGAAGGGGAGAAAGAAATTGTTTTTACGAGATGTTCTTCCCCTTGACTCTATTTATTGCCATTGTTCTTGTCTGTCTCCCCTGATTAGACTGTAAGCCTGTCAAACGGCAGGCACTGTCTCTATCTGTTGCCGACTTGTTCATTCCAAGTGCTTAGTACAGTGCTCTGCACATGGTAAGCGCTCAATAAATACTATTGAATGAATGAATGATATTAGGGCAATGCATGGCAAACTTGATGTAGTATTGATACATTAGTGATTGATTGAACCTGATCCCCAGGAGTCACTTAAAATAATTTAAGCAATTGGTGATTTTGTTTAAATTTGGAGAGGAAAGCGAGGAGGGGGGAAAGGAGGTGGGTGTAGAAAATGTCCATTAGTTAAATTAAAAACTTATCAAAGCATTACTTGATTTCCATCCATAAAATCTATTAGACTGTGAAATAGTTTCCCCAGGTAGTGATGGAGGCCATGTTGAGTCATTTAAAATGATATGGGGTTGAACACTTGCAATATATAGTAGGGAACAAATCTTACTGTGTGTTAAGGGCAGAATGCCTTAATAAATCTTCTCCATCTCTGAACTCTGTTTTTCCCCCCATTGTTATTCACATGCTGCTGTGGTTTTCAAACACAAATTAAACATATGAGTATTCCTTTTTGTGAAATATCTATGGACCCATTTGAATACAGGTTTATTAGTATCGTGAGCAGCGGTGTTCCTCAGAAGGCACAATGCTGTCATTTTTCCCTCTCATAGACATCCAGAATAGATGCCCTATTTACTGATAGAACCTTTATTGCAAAGTAGAGCTAGTGACTTAAGTCATTAGTTACTGTTTCTGTGTTAACATCCAACCTTCCTTTAAATAACCCAGCATTGTGAACGGGGGGCTAATGTTACCAGAGAGTCTTTCCTTAAAATTATAAATTACCTTGCAGATTTTGTGTCATTTATAACAAAATGATTTAGGTTGTTATCTGTAGCAACAGAGGCTTAGAAATTCAAGCCGCAGAAGATTAAACCCCAATCAGTTTAGGAGAGTGTCTGTTTCCTTTCCTGTGTTTTCTAAATTGGTGGTCTTGTTGTTTTTGGCCTAAATTTTCCTTATTTGACTCTATTTCTACTAATGAGCCTTTTTTTCTTTCTGGCAGAATATGAGTATACCAACTCCTTCACCCTCAGAGTGATTCCCACTCTGAATAGTGAACTGAGGTAGTTATATTTTCTGTTCTTATATTCCTCCCATTATGAACAGAACTATGAAAACGTATCATGTCACATTGATGAACTGACAGAGTTGCAAGAGACTCATCTCTTGTTCTTGCTGCCTGATTGGGACTTAAGGCCAAAAAAAACCAAAACCACAAACGTCGTAGTTGGAGTGAGTCCCTAAGCCCCCACTGGCTTTGGGTGCTAAAGTTTTAGTAGCCTGGTTGCTTTTCAGGGTTACACTCCCTTGCTGGTTCCCCAGTGCAATATCTCTGGACTGTCATTCTTTATATAGTGCTTGCTCTTTAGTTTGTTATTTATGGTATTAATTAAATGCTTACTATGTGCCAAGCACTGTGTTAAACACTGGAGTAGACACAACTATAACAGATGAGAGACACCCTTTCCTGGTGAGGGTAGGCAGAGAAGAACAGTGGTGGTAATGGATTGCAAACAACAACCAGACAACAATGTCCAAGCTAGTACATAAATAGTTCTTGGAATTTGTAGCCCTCAGATTCTCTACTGCTCCAAGTGAAGAGACCTTAGTTACCAACCATCCTTCTCCTTTAGACTGTGAACCTTGTATCGGACAGGGCCTGGGTCCAATCTGCTTATATTGTATCTCCCCCCATTGCTTAGTACAGTGCTTGGCATATAGTAAGAAATTAACAAATACTGCAATTATTGATATTACTATTATTATTAATCTTTGTAAAACCTGTGAAGTTTGGAATGAGACTCCCTGCTGGTATTGGCAGAGGTTATGGCTGCAATGGGGCAGCGAGGGCAGACCCTGGATCCCCATCTTTGGGTACTACGTGGCCTTATCATCGGCTTTAAATTGAACCTTAGTGATCTGAAGGAGTGACCGGGCCTTCAAATATTCAAAGACCCCTCTACCCAAGAATGGACTTAGGCTCCAAGAAAAGAATCCAGCACATAATGGACCAGACTTCAACTTTGGAAAGGGAAAAACAGGAAGGGTGGGCAAAGAATGTATCTGTTATATCGCACCTTCCCAAGTGCTTAATACAGTGATCTGCACACAGTAAATGCTCAGTAAGTATGATTGACTGACTGACTGACTGACTGACTGACTACCAAGGCAGTTGTTATTACTGACGCTGATACCAACATCGGCATGGATGTCACCAGTAACAACACTCAATTCTTCTATAATGAGGGGGTTACATTCTTGACGAACCTCGTATTAAGGAAAACACGCCATAGAGTGTGCTCCTGGACTGTCACCTAATGCATGTGAGCAACTATTTCTTCCAACATCACACTCCATTCTATTCAGCCAGAGTCGGGCTTTCAGATCCTCCCCTCTCACAATTCACTGACAGTGTTCTATCCCATTAGATTGTAAGCTCCTTGGCATCATGTCTACCAACTCTTTTGTATCATTCTCTCCCAAGCACTAAGAACAGTGCTCTGCACAAAGTAAGAACTCAATGAATGCCATTGAATAATCGATTGGTCATGGAAAAAAAGCATTTCCTGAGCCTAGATCCTTACAACATTGAGGTCTTTTCATCTAGATAACGTGAGTTTCTATGATTTATAGGAAAGGAAGTGCTGGATTTTATAGATAGGATACATTAAGGCTCCCCTTTATGACTGATTCGAGAGTCGAAAATGGGAACGTAAGCTTTCTTGTGATAGCCAAAGCATCTCTGAATGTACCTTTGAGTTGAATAGTTTGATCATGAGTCTGTGCATGCTGGTATGTTTATTTGTGTGCTCCTGCTTAGTGTACCACATGATTATGGGTATTTTGCAGAACTCAGGAGACTTTTTTTTTCCATTTCTGGATGGTCTGAGAGGTAATTGTAACCACTCAGAATTCTGCCCCATTTACAGAATGTGCACCTCTTAGAGAAGAGGCACACTGTGGAACGTTCTCTTTGCATTCTAGATTCCTTGGTGATTGAATGGAGAATTTAAACTTGGTGGTGTTTGTGAAGAATTCATGTATTTTTTCAAGCTCACCTGTGCTTCTCCTGAGGGGGAAGGGAAGAATGCCTTCTTAGTTTCCCTTTAAGGCTTGATTGGAGAGTTCCATGATCTGCTGTGGGCAGATACTTTTTAATGGGATGCACGTGGGCCTGCCTTTCACTGCAGACATTTTGATTAAGCCAAGTTGTCTTAGCCTTAAGTTTCCTATGCCCTGATGAATTGCAGCCTACGCTGTAGTATCTGCAGTACCTATTATCTTCTTTTTAATAACCTGTTGGCAGCACTTGAATGATGTTGGCTTCCGGAGTATAAAGGCACACGGCAATCATTGTTTGCTATTGTTGGAGAGCGGGGACTTTATGCAAAAATCATAATAATCAAAGTAATTATATAGTTCTTTTTCCCAAGGAACTTGAAGTGCCTCCTAGACATTATCTCATTGCTCCTCTCAACACTTCAGTGCCTTATGTGGGGAAGAAATGGGACTAACCTAGTTTTGCACTTGGGGAAACCACAGGATAGAGTTGAAGGCTAATAGTCATTTGAGAGGTTAACTCTCCCACTAGATTGTAAGCTCCTTGAGGACAGGAACGTGTGTCTTCTTTTGTACTCTCACAAACATTTAGTACAGTGCTTGGCACTCAGATGCTCAATAAGTGTGGGTTGATTGGACTGACTTCTTCCCAACTACTTGCAACAAGCCTAAGGCACAGTCAGCATGAGAACCTGGCTCTGAATCTGGTTGGATCTCTTTTTCCCTAAAATAAGATGTCTCGGCTAAACTTTGTGGACTCCTTCACATTTCCTATCCTCCCCGTCCCTCCCTGCCCCAGAGCCCCACCTGTTGGTTAGAGAATGAGCCTAGAGGAGTTTGGGGAAGATATCAGTTATGGATCCCAACATAAACAACTAATGACTCTTTGGATCTTTTTTACTGTACTAAGTGTGGGGTAGATAAAATCAGATGGACCTAGTCCCTGTTCCACATAAGACCCACCTTCTTAATCCCCATTTTACAGATGAGGTAACAGAGCCACAGAGAATTTAAGTGACTTGCCCCAGGTCACACAACAGACAGGTGGCAGAGCCGGGTTTAGAGTCCAAGTCCTTTTGACTCCCAGGCTTGTGCTCTAGCCATTAGGCCACACAGCTTCTACTTTTCTCTGGAGAAAGTGCCTTAGGCTATAGCAAGAGAGAAGTGCATTGTCAAAACATGTAGATTACATGCTTAATGGGTTTGGTGGACTCTTCACTCTCTATAAAAAACAGTGCCTCCTGCCTCTGTTTGCATGCAGAGTTTCTAACCATGAGTGGTAATGTTCTACCAAAGTCATCACCCATCAATCCATCGTGAGTACACGTCTTTTCCAGTATTGAATCAATGATGATGACATTTGGAGAGACACCCTAGGATCTCTCTGTATTAAGTGCAGCATGCTGAGCAGATTAGTGGATGTGAGGTCCCTGTCATTTTATATGAAGTCTAGCAACTCTGTTATATTGGACTCCCTCAGTTGCATAGCACAGTGTTTTGCACACAGTAAACCCTCCATAAATTCCATTGATCGATTGATTGATCTCTACTGGTGGGATGGACAAATACACAGTGGAATGAATCTCTCTGCTCAGGCTAGCAGGTTTCCTGTTTCCTGAGCTTTTTGTTGTGCCCTCCAATCACAATTTTGCTGCCTATTCCACCCACTTTGGGTTATGTTCTAGGTGGTCCTGCCATTCTTCGGGCTATTCATAATCTGAAAGAGGGATTTGGGAGGACCAGGACGTTGGTTTCCTTTCCTCTCCCTGCTCTTTGTCAGGATGAAATTGGGAAGATTTTGAACATAATTGGGCTGGTGTCAAGATTTCTTCTGCAGCATGCTTGTAGGGTTTGCTTAGCATTATCAATTATCTCTTGTTCAAATAAAAGACCCCTTACATATGATCATAGCTTTATACTTCAAACTCACTTAACTGGACATTATTCACAGAATATTTATCTTGACTATGACAGTTTTTTGATCACAGACTGATATTAGTTTTCTATTATACTACATGTGTCTGCCACGTAAGTTTGATAATAAGTGTAGGACAATAAAAATGAAGGACGTGCCTCAGACTGATAGCAATTCCCTTGTAATGGGAAATAATGTGGTAAACTTCAAAGTACATTTTAAATAAATGTATTATGCCCAACCCATCCATTAAATCAGAGCCTAAAGGGTGAGCAGGATCATACCTTCATCGGTCATTGGGTGTGTCACAATTGCTTTTTGAAGCATAGATTATCTTTTTAAAATGAAGAATGATAAAGCACACTGGCTTTGCCTCAACAAAGATAGAGGCAATTGCCTTGTGTGCTCTAAATATAAAGGGAAGAGAGGAGGTGCCTGTCCATCGAGATTTGGAAAATATGGGTATCTCTGGAGAAGAAGCTCAGCTACTGATGATGTCAGGCCTAATGATTTTGCTACAGAACTATTAGCAAAATGCTGTTAAAAAGTTGGAAGGACTACTTGGACTAGTAGTAGTCATGACAGAATTTACCAAGTGCCCATTGGGTGCGGTGTGCTGCACTAAGCATTTGGGAAAGTGCAACAAGGGCATAAGACACATTCCTTACCCACAAAGAGCTTTCATTCGCATGGGAAAGACATAGATAAAAGTATTCATTAACCTCATTGTTACAATATTTAAACTGTGCTCCTTTAAAACCTTTTTCTTAAGACGCATATTTCAAATAAGCAGGTGAAGTGGTTAGCTGGCTGGTATTCTTGTTCACTGCAGTCTGAACCGCGACAGCTAGAAGCAGCCCTAGGAGTGAAATGGGTTGCTTCCCACCTTTATAGACGTCCAAGTCTGCCATGTGCGGGCAGTGAGTTTTCTGTCACCCCTCATACTACCCTGACCACCCCAAAACCCTCTCTGGTAGGTTGAGGCCCCAGTGGTCACAAAAAATTCTCCAGGCTTGGAATTATGAGAGGGGATGGAACTTCCAACTCCTATCCTCCCCTGTCTCCACGTTCAAACCTCCCTGACTCCCTGATGGAAATGTGAAGATGTGACCTGTCAGGTTGACAAATGGGTAAATGAGTCTTCCGTGAAGGGTGGGGTTAAGGCATTTATATGCTGAGAGGCACATGCTCCCTCATGGATCATTTGCAGGATGGCATTCAATAGATAGCATTATTCTAGGAGACAGTTGACTTTCTAAAATTCTAGCCAGATACCATTTTCCATCGATACAGTCTTTCCCAGTTCTAAATACCGTACAGTGCTCTGTACTGTAAATGCAAATGCAAAATAAATACTTCTGCTATTACTACTACTATCTGACTTGTAAGCTCCTTGTGGACAGAGAATCTGTCTACCAACTCTGTTGTATTGTACTCTCCCAAGCACTAAACACAATGTACAGAGCACTTAAGCATTTAATAAATACTACTGCAGCTGCTACTAATACTAGACTGTCAGCCCCTTGTGGGCAGGGAATGGGTCTACCAATTCATTCTGTAATCTTCCAAGGGTTTAGTAAGGTGCTCTGCACACAGGAAGTACTCAGTAATAATAATAATAATAATGTTGGTATTTGTTAAGCGCTTACTATGTGCAGAGCACTGTTCTAAGCGCTGGGGTAGACACAGGGGAATCAGGTTGTCCCACGTGGGGCTCACAGTCTTCATCCCCATTTTACAGATGAGGTAACTGAGGCACAGAGAAGTGAAGTGACTTGCCCACAGTCACACAGCTGACAAGTGGCAGAGCTGGGATTCGAACCCATGATCTCTGACTCCAAAGCCCATGCTCTTTCCACTGAGCCACGCTGCTTCTCTGCTTCTCAGTCAATATCACTGATTGATTACTATGACTACTTAAAGGAAATGGGTTCCAGATTCCAACAAGATTGTCCTGAAGTCAGGCAGAGGTAGGCAGAAGAAATATTGGCCCAACTCCTCATGCTGGCCCTCGGCTACCAGAAGTGGTAGATGGCTCACTCGCCTGGGGCTGAAAGGTAATTTGTGTCGCAAACATGGAGGGAATGACAATGAAAAGGGGTCCTTTGAGCCACAAGGAAAGGGTGAGGTTAGATGGGCTCCCAGTAAAGGAGGGAGAGCAAATCTTCAAATGTTTCTTTCAGTAACACAAAAGTACACAGGAAAAAAAAATTTTGGCAAAGTGATCTTCAGATATGGGCAGGGGAGGCATGTGTGTGTCTGTGTGTATGCGCACACACGCAGAAAGACCCACAGTCCTCCTCTCTCTCAGCTTCCTATCAGTCAGAAGCATTTATTGGACGCCTGCTTTTGCAGAGCACTATACCAGGAGGTAAGGGAGCATAGAGAAAATTGAAAGACCCAGTCCCTGTCCTTGAGGAACTATCTAATGATGGAGGCAGGTGATATAAATTGAAGATATATAGTCATGAGGAGTGAGATGGTTAATACCATAAAAGGATACAAGTGAATAAGCTAGTCAGTATAGAAGCAGGTTAATTCAGGAGTGCTGAGGTGGTTGACAGGTGAGGTAGCCAGGAAGGTGGGGGAGAGGGGATTAATCATGAAATGCTCCCTGGAGGAGGTAGCTTTTTAGGAAGGCTTTGAGAACAGGGAGGGGACATGGTTAGGAAAATTACTGCTGCAGTCTCTCCAACCCCAGTGGGTCTAAACTCCATTATCCAGGATTTTCAACTGCTGTAGGTGTCCTTGTCCCATTTCTCTCTCACCTTTTCTCTTTCCCCATCTGCCCTTCCACTTGTATCTGAGGGCAGAAATAGGAGGAAAGCAGGCAGTTAACTTGTACAGTTGGCAGGAATAGAGCAAACCTTGCCGTATTCACAAATCTCGGAGTCGGACAGGAGAGGAAAGTGACTTCTTGAGACCTTTTCTCACTTTTCCTGGAAAATTCAGAGTTCTGGCCCTTATGCATTAAATCAGTAGACAAAAATGGCCCTAGGAACAGCCAGAGGAGTAACTCACTCCTCTTTGATGCTTTCTCAGCCTCTTCTCTCTCACTGAGTTAAAGCTTTAAGAGCTCACCCCATTTAGAAGACTCCTTTTAATAAGGTGAGCCCTCTCAATTTGTATTGTTGTGGAGAATGGCAAAGCTTTTTTTTTTTTTTAGTACATTGGTGCCACTATGAAGCTTTGGCAGAGAGAAAACCTTTAAATACAGAATTCATTATGGCGATTGTGCATGACCTGCAAATTCAAAGGACAATGATTATTTTATGAGCTACATACCGAGTTCAGAGAAGCTCAAGTTCAGTAAGATTTTTAAATAGATGAAATTCAAGACATTCAAAGCTTCTTCCCAGTAATAATTCTGATCTATTAAATATGTGTTGGATTTTCTTCCTATATATTGTTTAGCTTTAATGCTTTAATACCTCGTGGAGCATCATAGAATTAGTGTCCTTCTAGACAAGGTTTATTCATCCACAGAAATAGAAAAAAACCTTTGCTTGAATTTTCCCTAATTTTTAGGAAATTTCATGTGCCCTTCAAGGGGAAGGAAAATAAGTTGTCAAGTGCTGTTGTCCCTAAAATAATCACTTGGCAGGAAAAACTTGAACATAACATGGAAACAAAGCCATTGTTTTTGAAATGGCTAAGAAGGTAATAAGCATTTGGAAATAATCTGGGCAGAAAAATGGAAGTACCTGTGTAATTTTTACTGTGGCATCACTTTATTTTTTCCTTCTGTTGTCCTTTTCCTCCCAACAGGAATTTTGAGGAAAGTTAACCTATTTCTGCCTTTCATCCCTCCTTTTCCCTAAATCCATAGTAATCTCTATTGCAGCCAGCTGGATTGGGCTTCCCTACTGTTGCTGGTAGCCTTTCTCAAAAAAAAATTCCAGGTATAGAAATTTATTAATGAATAATTGGGAAAAAGAAGTTCAGAGACACATGCTCCAATTCACACAGAGAGCTGTACCTAAAGAGGATATTCTCTCTAAAATGTCAGGTGGCCTTATAGAGGTCACCTATAAGGCCACCTGATAGAGGTCTTTAATGCCAAGGATTGGCAGCCCAGGGTGAGCAGGGGAAGAATGACATGTAAGTGCCTCGTGATCTTTAGCACATGCCTTGGGGTGCTGAGAGCTCCTTTGATATATACCTCTGGTCAGTTTCAGGTGGGCAGCATGACCCCCATTTGGATGCCTGGAGTGGCTGCCACAAGAAATTATAAAGAAATGGGGGCCCAGGTGAACCATTTAATTCTGAAAATGGCTCCCTTTTGAACAAATACATTTTAAAAATAACCCATTCAAACTAAGAATCTCAAGAGGAAAAATTGTTCTCAATATGATGACTCCTGGGTTGCAATTATATGTACAGTGGTCAAGAGAATGAATAGAGATTATTGCATTTTAACTGTCTGAACACTTCAGATCAGATATCTTGTTAGCTAAAGGCAAGTAAGGAAGGTTCTGCTAATCAGCAGCCAGTGTGTAGCAACCCCACATATATAATGCACAGAGGGCACATACACTGGCCAGTCAGTTCTGTCAGAGTGTGGAGATCCCATGTCATCATTCGTGGACAGTAGGCTGGAGTTAAACGTGCTCATTTTATGGTGGAGTGTAAATCTTTCGGCTTGCGAGCTATTTTAAATACATTGTAATAACCATGCAGTTGATGTCCTATTAGGCAGGCAGACTTAGATTTTAAAACACTGCAGCTGTTTAAACAAACAGTCTTCCTTGGTGACCTAGGTGTGGTTTATTGTTAACATTGATTTCATTTCCGGGATACATCTCTTAAGTCTCCCTTTTGGAAGGATTGACTAATATCTGTACTTCATTCATAGAAAAACATATTTTGTTTCTCTTATCTAGCCCTGTTTTTGTACTATTATTTTAATGAGGAAAATGGAACAGCTGATGTGTAGATGTTACATTATCACAAGCTATTATCAATCTAATTGGTTGTTTCTTGCTGAATCTGCAGAGAGCAAGAGCACAGAGAGGTATCACGTAGTAATTTTCAACCTATCATAGATAAGATTCCAGGCCAGAAACACAGAGTGTCACTTCTGAAAATGAGTGCAACCAGATTTCATAACTCATCTTTCTAATTTAGGCTAAGTTACTATATTTCTTTTATTTGGATTGGCTAACTGCAGTTGAAGATTAGCTGCAGGTAAACCCATATATTGAAGGCAATTTCTGTGAAGTTTTGGATCCTAGGAATAATAACTGGAAGAGAGGCAAGGTACCACAGCAAGAGATGTGAATTGAAAACCTTTTGCTTCTTACCCTGAGCTGACAGACTGTATTCCTTGGTGGAAGCCATTAATCACAGATTATGCTCGCTCTCTGTCTCTCCCTCTCGCTTTCTCTCTCTGTCATCCCTCCTCTCCCCATCGCTCCCTTTCCTCCCTCCTTCTCTCTCTCTCTCTCTCTCCCTCCCTCCCTTCCAGGAGCTGTGCCGTCAGCGCATGGCTGTCAAGTCATCCGATCGCCCAGAGCCCCTGCACACTTCTCGCATCAATAGTGTCTCGTCACAGTTCAGCGATGGGCCCATACCGAGCCCCTCTGCTCGGAGCAGCACCTCTTCGTGGTCTGAAGAGCCAGTGCAGTCTAACATGGACATCTCCACCGGTCACATGATCTTGGTAAGGCAGTTTTTCTGTTTTGTCAAATGAAAAAAACATTGAGGCCGTTTCCCAGATTAAAAAAAGGTGTTTCTAACAACAAAACAATTTTTTGTTGTTACAATTAAACATTCGCAGTTGCCCTCCGTTCCCATCACACACCCACACGACACATCTTGTTTTTTAAACCAGGACTGACAAGAAGATTGATGACAGAATCAAACCCTCTTAGGAAAGGGACAAACAGAAATAAGAAAAGTCTGAATGTCAGGGCTCTTTCTACAGCTCTTCCTCTTCATTTCAATGAGCACAATTCATAGGCCCCACGGGGATTGTCCCCCCACGTCACTGGGATCGCCCCGCTTTTTTTGCTTACAGTGCTTTATCTCACACACACTTAAGCTTGTGCAAGATTTTCACTGGTTCCTTGTTTCAAAAACTGGTAACCTCCACATCTATCAGACCTAAATGGGGATGTGGCCTTTTTTTTAAGGACCAATAAAAAGCAGTTATTTTTTCTCCCTTGATTTTCAGCTCCCCTAGAATCATTTGGGTAAATGAAGATCAACCATAGGTTTCTTACAATGAAAAGGGAACCTGATGAGATTTAAGAGTTTTGAATTGTAGGTCCTTACTGTTTTACCTAAATGGCTAATATAAGGTGGGCTCTTGCATTCAGAAACTTGAGCTTGACACCCTCAAAAAAAAAAATACTTGTATTCATTTGTCACATTCCCAAAGTGTTTTTTTTTAATCATTTGGAGAGCTGCTATAGATGGAAGGGTGGAAAATTGCTGTGTGATATATAATTAATAGCTAAGTTTATTAAGAGATGTGTTCCCAATTCAACTTATCTAACTGCTTGCCTCCTGGAGGGAGAAGTCGAATGATGCTCTGAATTGGGAAAGCTGAAGGCAGCCTTTTTCTGTTCAGTAATTGTGAAGCCTAGAATGTAAAACACTCTAGTGAAATTATTTTTCAGATTGGAGTAGAGGGAGCTTCCTGTTGATGAAAACAGAACCTCATTTCAATGCCTTCCTGATATATTCGCATGGTTGTATGGATCCAGGAATTGTGTTTCTCTTGTAGCTAATTCCCAAAGGCTCAAAGCAGGCCCTGCCAAGTAAAAAAGCAATACTCATCTTTTTGAAAGCAGTGTTACCAATATAATTAACCCCAGCCAAGCCCAGTGAAATGGTATCCTGGACTCAAGGGTCGTTGGGACCCCATTTTGACCAAATCATAGACTAACCCAGGCTATCACCCTACCAGGCGACTACACTGTGATACGGAGTTTATCGAATCTGAGCACCATTTCAGGGTGGTCTCCGTGATTGTGTATTTCCTTTCCTCTGTCTCTTTCCCCGGCTCTCCCCGCTCACCCCCAGCCAACTTCCCAGTCAGAGGAGATGAAAAGAAATTGCAGCGACTCCATGTTATCTGACAAATGGGTTTCCTTGCATGGATTTGCCTACATCTGACAGTACTGGGAGATGCCATGCTGTGGTTGATCCCGCTTGGTTGACTGGAGATCAGGGCAGGAAGAGAAACTGTGGTCGGACACAGGAGAGCCCCTGGCTAAGATTGTTCTTTAAAGCCCACTTAGTGTTCACATTCATTCCAGTGGGATAATGAAACCTGACTAGTTGGTTCACATGGTAATGAGGTTTCCTCCTCAGGTCTCAGTCCCAACCTAAATGTGTAGAAATGTCTTTGTTTTCTCAATTAGAAATTGTCTCCCGCTCTCTACTCATATAGCAGGGATGATGGAAATGACCTGCAATTGTTCCCCAAATCAGAATCTCAGACAGCAGGAGAAATACCTTAGACTGTAAACTTATTTTGGGCAAGGAATTTGTTTTTTAACAATACTAAGCCCTTGGGAGGTGTCAATATATATATTGTTATATTGACCTCTCCCAAGTTTGTTAGTAAGGTGCTCTGCATAGAGTAAGTGCTCAATATATTGAGCACTTGATTGATTGAAATATGTTTCCAATAGGGCCACAGTCAATGTAATTCTCTTCCTCTCCTTGATCTTCAAAACACCTTGCTTTCCAAGCATCCCTCTAGGCTCATTGGATTCCTTCCACCCCTTGAGTGGGACCTGGTTTTAGGGCTAAATCTATACATTTTGAAGGAACAATGTATTTTAATGACTTGTTATTTTCTTAGCACTTTGCCTTTCTGGAGTGCTTCCCAACCATTTTTATTGGTTCCATATTTATTTATTTCATTTTGTTTTTATATAAGCACTTTTAGCCTCAGTTAAAAAATGAAACTCTTTCAGAACATTTGCACATAAAACTTGGTGAAAGGTTCCACTCACACATGCTGTCACTCCATAATACCTAAATGATATGTATCCATTGTAATTGGGCGCAGCAGGCATCTTTTTACTGTATTAGAAACCTAGAACTTATGCTGTACATTAATTTTAAACCTGCCCCAATTGTATCTTCCAAATCCCTTTCTTTCTCCTTTGTTAGAGTTAGAAGTTAGTAATTGACCATGTAATTATATAGGGGTGATATATGTCTTGGAGATTGTGCATATTGATAACAAAAGCCCTATTTTCATTTTCCGTTAGGGCAACTGGGATTAATGTAAAAACCAAAAAACACACATTTACAGCATCATCCTGATTTTCAGCTTTATATTTGCCCAATAGAAGGCTCACCAGTTTGACTCATCAGTTGAAATCTTTCTTTGCTTTCTTCTTGTTCCTCTTATCTTCTAGCTCTCTTTTTTTGGCCTTCTCTTAGGTTAGCTTTTTAATGTCTGATTTTGAGAAATAAGAATGTGACTTTTTTCCTGTTTTTCTTGAATTTGCCTCAGAATAATCCCTTTGGCAGGAGATGTTATCAAAGGCCTCAAAACATTTAATGCTTCAGGTTCAGCAAGATGCACTTTCTCAGATAGGTCCCTTGACTTTTAAATGCAGGCAGAGTGTGAAAGAAACTTAACCCATTTGTGGGTGCTTTTTCTATATTTCCATCGGGGCTGTAGAATCCCTTTCAAGTCCAAGATCCATGAGTCTTTGACAGACAGCTTTGAAAACTTTTTTTCCTAATAAACAGAGCCCCCGTGATGCCAAGAATGAAGACATTCAGTTACATACCTATGGCACAGCCCTAACTGTGGTCCGTGGCTGCTTATGTGGGGGTCTTTTGAGCTATAAAGCAACAAGCTTATCACCAGAGGGCAAGGACAGTGCACTGAAATGAATAATCTCTCGCTCCCTCTCCCCCCACCACCCAAAATCCTTTGCACAGACATCTTTCATCTTTCCCATAATCACCCAATAGAATATTTCTGTTAACTCTGAGAGTTCCCCCTGGATTAATAATTCCATGTCACCCTTTTCTGGCCTTTCCAGAATGTGCCTGGTACTGCTTCCAGGTGCCCGCTCCCCAAATACTATGCCCCCAAACGCCTCGCTCATCTGTCACCCCCCGGCAGCAGATGTGGGAATTCTGTGCTTTGGAGCTCCAGATATGACAAATGGCTATCTAGCATGGGTGGCAAAGACTGCAGTGGCTACCAAGGCAACCACCTTTTGGCTAAGGCTCTACTGCACAGCATTGTTACTATGCTGCGGTCACCACCTCTGAAAGTGGAATGGATCCTGCACGTAACCTTTGTGGGCAGTTCGCAATATGCTGCAGGCCTCCTTGTTTGTTGCACTCTGAATCCCAGCAGGAACACCACCAACAGTGATGAGAGAGGGCCAGTGGTACCACCCAAACCGCTACCACTGTAATCAATTCCTTTATGCAGTTTCTTGCTCTTGAAACTTCAGGATCATCATCAATAGTATTTATTGAGTGCTTACTTTGTCAGAGCACTATATTAAGCCCCTGGGGGAGAGTATAATACACAGAGTTGGTTAGACACATTCTCTGCCCATAAAGAGCTTACAGTCCAGAGGGTCGAGGCTCATCCGTCATTCTTGATGGGCGAGTCCATCATTTGAGGAAGCAGCAGGAAGCGGGCATACATTTTTGATCCCTGGAAAACTCTTCCAACTCATCTCCCCCTCTAGACTGTAAGGCCACTGTAGGCTGGGGACGCATCTACCAACTCTGTTGTACTCTCCCAGAGCACTGCACACAGTAAGTGTTCAATAAATATCACTGATTGACTGAACTACTAGGAGCCTACGGTCTAGCAGAGGAGAAAGACATTAGAATAAATTATGGCTATGTACATAAGTGCTGTAGGGCTTAGGGTGGGGTGACTATCAAGTGCCTAAAGGCTTCAGATCCAAGAACATAGGTGATACAGAAGGGAGAGGGATTAGGGGAAATAAGGGCTTAGTCAGGGAAGGCCTCTTGGAGGAGATGTGATTTTAATAAGGCCTTGAAGGTGGAGAGAGTCTGTTAGATGCAAAGGTGGAGGGAGTTCCAGCACAAAGGGAGGATGCGGGCAAGGGGTCGGCAGCGAGGGAGTAGAGATTGAGGTGTAGTGAGGAGGTTGAAGTTAGAGGAGTGAAGTGAGGGCTAGATTGTGGTAGAAGATCATCGAGGTAAATTTGGATGGGGGAAACTTAGTGAGTGCTTTAAAGCCAACATTAAGGAGCGCAGGTTGGAGGGGAATCGCTCTGGTGAGCTGTTGGGTGGGGGAAGAGATTGAACACTTGGCTAAAATAAAGCCATTGGAGCATCTGGACATTTTATCCTGGAGCTCCCTGCCCTTGCATCCACGTACCAGTCACTGGCTGAATGTGCACAACCGGTTTTTGGTGTGAACAAAGGCACTCTGTGATGTGAACGACGTGAGGCAGGAGGACTGTTTGTTCACTCAGGAAAGCTCAGAAGAGCTAGGGCTAAAGATGCATATTCAATAATAGAATGTAGCCCTAAGCCTGATGCAGCTCACATGACGTCAGATTCACACCACTAGTTTTTTTCTCATTCAGCCCAGAGGGCTCGTGGGCTTTAGTTAAATGTAACCTGATTTGATGGTGGACCAAAATTGGGCTTTTGGAATCTTTTATTAATCATCATCATCATTATTATTAGCGAATGTGATTTCCGTGTCCGCACTGGGTATTTTCTGTGTTCTGTCTAGGGGCTGGGACGCTGTGAGGACTGAATGCATTTTAAACAAGAGCCGTATTAATAATAACAATGTAAAAGCGGTCCAGATCCACCTAATTAATCCTCCCTACATCCTGCAAGGGAGGTAGAGGCCAGTATATATCATCACTGCTTTCAGTTCTGCCGAGCGGAAATTGAAGGCGAGCACAGTTCCTGCTCAGTGTGCTACAATCTAAATATATTAACGAGGCCTAAGAAACCGGGTTGGAAGGGGGACATTGCAAGCAGCAAATACCAATTAGCTCTGAAAATGAACTCTTGAAAACATATCTTTTTTTAACCCACATTCACACCACAGTGCGAGCATCACGTTGACTGCTGCAGCCTTGTGGGACGATGAGATTCTGCGTGTTAGTCTTCCGGTTTCTACTGGGAAAACTGACCGGCCCTGGGGTCTCTGGAGAGAACCTGGATTCTGAAACTCCACTCTTCCTCCCCTTTCACTCTTAGAATTATAACTTGGAAACCATAATCCATCTTAGCCGCCGGGTAATTAGCCATCTCCTTTCACTGAGAAGCAGTTCCTTGAATCTAGAGTCTGTGGCTAAATTAAATCCCTAGGGTTTGGACTGTGCCTGTCCCCCAGATGGCAGGTGATGTGCAATCTAAAATGGATTATCACAAGAAGGATGCAGCACTTCCTGTAGCCAAATGACTCTATAATACCAGGGGTGGCCTCTTTTCATTTTGAGAGTAGGGGCACATTTGTGCGAGGGGTGCTTTAAGCAGTTTGAAGGTCCCTGTCTGCAGCACCCCTTCCCCCCCCCCCCCCCGGTCTCCCCAGCCTCCAGTGCCTGGCAGTTAGGCATGTGGAGGTAAGAAAAGCCCCATATCCAGCCCTGTAGCCTATGGAGGGCCTCAAAAGACTCTGCCCAGTGCCAGAGAAGGGTGGGGAGAAGGATAATGGTTAAGAGAGATTAAAAAGGGAAGAGAACAGGGAGGGCATTTTAATCTTTGCTGCAGGGCCACCTGGGCTGTCTTAGGCTGCCACCCTGTCACCTTCCTAATGGCAGTCAGTAGACTGTAAACTCCTTGAGTAAAAGGTGCATCTCTGAGCTGGGGGGCAAAGTCAGTTTACCAACAAAAGTCACACTGGTAATGTAAACTGCCATTAATATTTACCAAACTATGTGAAAATACAACCCTATTTGAAGTAAGTTGCCAAGAAGCTGGCATAGCTCAGTCTTGCTCAGTTCAAAGAAGCTTTTTGAAAAAAAATCCATAGAAATACTCCAATAGGGATGCCTTTGGTTACAGTGAAGAAAGAAAAGGAAATATTTTTTCAAGTGAGTTTGAAGAAGATATATTTGGCAGTACTACTGAATTCTAACTCCAAAGTATGTTACATTGAATGGACCTCATTTTAAATAGGTCAGTGCGTATTGGAGCAGAGAAATATTTTCAGAGCTAGTGTGAGTCTTTCTCATTTCCTGTTAGCAGAGGTGCATGTTTCCTGTTAGCAGAAGTGCATGTTTACTGTTATAATAATGTTTCCTCTTGACAGGGGTGCATGTTTCCTGTTGGCATGAACTCATGTTTCTTTTTGGTGGGGGTGTACATTTCCTCTTGGCAGGAGCACCTTTTTCTTATTGGTGGGGGGGTGCATTTCCTTTTGGGGGCTTGCATTTCCTGTTGGTGGGGGGTGCACATTTCCTGTTGATATTGGGGTTTGCATGTCCTGTTGGGGGTGTGCATTTCTAGTTGTAAGGGATACAGTTTCCTTGTTGGCTTAGTTGTGCTTGCTTTCTACTAGTAGGTGAGTTTTCCTAGGCCCTGTGTGTGCTTCTTGCTCATTCAGACCTTGCCTTCCTGTATCTAATGACAATCTGAGGAATGGGAAGGAATTGAACTCTTAAACTTTCTCAGATGTTACACCAGAAGGATGGGCTGTAGCATACTAATTAGGGGTGGTGGATATCCTGGTTACTATATGTGGAATGTCTCCTATTTCTGTAAGGGGAATGCCCAATTATTTTGTATTTGAGTGACACAAACTCCACTCTACACAGGTAAAAGGCAGGTGAAGCCAGGCAGCATTGATCTTATTGTCACAAAACTAAAATCTGGTAATTCTAATGTGTAATACAGTGTTGATGAATCAAAATACAGAGGAAGCATAAAATATTATTAATACCACTCAAAGCACATGAAAAGGGATTAATTAGGTGGTAAATTATTATTATATTATCATTGTGCCATCGAGTCATTTCTGATACTTTGTTCAGAATGCCCTGTCCTCTGCCATAATCTGCAACCTTTCTAACTTAATCGTAGTAATTGATGGTATTTGTTAAGCAGGTACTCTGTACCGAGCACTGAATTAATTCCTTGAACAAGACCTCAAATTTAAAGGGACAAGGTGAATTTTTATCTCCTTTCATCACTTGGAGTTAGAAAGGGATGAATATTATAATAATGGTGGTATTTGTTAAGCGCTTACTATGTGCAGAGTACTGTTCTAAGCACTGGGGTAGATACAGGGTAATCAGGTTGTCCCACGTGAGGCTCACAGTCTTAATCCCCTTTTTACAGATGAGGTAACTGAGGCACAGAGAAGTGAAGTGGCTTGCCCATAGTCACACAGCTGACAAGTGGCAAGGCCGGGAATCGAACCCATGACCTCTGACTCGCAAGCCCGTGCTCTTTCCACTGAACTACGCTGCTCAGATTAGGTGGCAGAACAAGTGATACTAGATTGACTCCTGGAAAAATTAGACTTTAATAATGCCAGCCTAAATTTGACCCCAAACCTCCCAAATTTATGGACCCAGAGACCTTAATGGAAAACTTTTTAATGGAGAACCCTTCATTTTTGAAAAAACTAAATAACTATTAATTACCGAAGTAGATTCCCAGACTGCCCTAGTCCAGAAAGTACTGCACTAATTCATTGATCTTATGTTCTAAACAGTAGCTAAAGAGTTCCCTTACTTTTTCCCCTCTGTTGCCTCCTACAAAACACACAGGCATTTTCCTAGGTAAAATGTGTTCAAATAAAGCTTGCTTTCCTTTGTTTTCCCCCTTCATCCTGTCTTGGTCTTCCTCTCTTCAGGCTAGATTGTTAATGCCTTGATTGTCTCTACCAACTCTATTGCACTGAATTATCCTAAGCACTTAGTAGTAGTGCTCTGCACACAATAAGTGCTAAGTAAATGCCCCTCTTTGTAATTTATTTTAATGCCTGTCTTCTTCTAAGCTCCTTGTGGTCAGGAACCCACTCTGTGTATTGTACTTTTTTAAGTGCTTAGTGCAGTGCTGTGTACATAGTAAGTACTCAATAAATACCATTGATTTGTTGATAGGAAAATCAGGAAGTGGGGCAGATATCACTAGCTGCCAATTTCCTTAACTTAGAAGTCCTGCTTCTTGTGCTACAGTATGAGATTGCATGATCTGGGGTGCCAGAAAGAGCCTAATGTATTGCTGCTGCTGCTGCTTCTCTTATTGCAATTATAAAGGCTGCTCGTGGTTGGATATAGTAGGTCTGATGGTCCAACCATTTGTGGAAAGGGGAACAAAAAGAATGAAATTGCGTGAAATCCTATCTGGTTCAATGGTTCCTACCTGTAAGCTATTTTAATGTCTGTTTTCCCCAGCTAGATTGAAAGTTTACTGAAGACAGGGCTTGTTTCTATGAACTCTGGTGTGTTGTATTCGCCCAAGTACTGAGTACAATGCTCTATACACAATAAGCGAGAAGCAGCATGGTCTGGTGGCAAGAGCATGGGCCCAAAAGTCAGAGGACCTGGATTATAATCCTAACTCTACCACTTGCTAATTTAACTTTTCTGTGCCTCAGTTCCCTCACCTGTAAAATGGAGATTTAATACCTGTTTCCCCTTCCCCTTAGACTGTGAGCCCCCTATGGTTCAGGGACTGGGTCCAATCTGATTATCTTGAATACCCAGCAGTTGGCATATAGAAAACAAATTCCATTATTATTATTATTATCAAAAACATCATCATGAATATCATTGATGGATCGATTAAAACACTTGGTACAACCCTGGGTATGTATATTTTTCATAATGCATTTAGCAAGGGCCATTATCATTTACCCTCAAGAGTTTAAATCATTGACAAGAGAGACATCCTCCCATGTCCCACCCTTAAAATTAATTGACAACAAACTCTTATTTAGGGAATGATGACAAAGTTTATGAAATTATCCAGGCTTCTTGCTTTTCCTCATACTTCCTCTTGATGCTTAAATTCCAACCATATCAACCTTCGCTGAAGAAGGTGAAAATCAAAGCAATCAGGGTTTCCTCTTTCTTAGCTGTCCCATGAAAATAATTGGGTTGGGGAAGAGGTTCAACTGAACTTTGGGGCTATCTGAGGATCTCATTGATTTTAGCCAGATCCCTGGTGAGATGATTATACTTTTAGGTCTTCACCAATGCACACTCTTCCCTGCCCATTCGGGAAAGTTTAAGAGTGGAAAGAGAATAATTTTAGTGAGAGCAATCTTCTTTGGGAGTGAGCTTGCCAAAGTCTTCCTGTGTGGTTTTCAAGGGGTTGTTCTAGGATTGAGTTTTGACCAACTACTTGCTAGTCCAGGTAACCCTAACTGCGCTAGTAGGAATCCCTTATCCTTACTAAAAACTTAATCACAAAATGATAATAAGTACATCAGTGGTGCAGCATATAAAAGACTACTGCTAAGAAAAGACCCAGTGCTTTTTAATGGGAGAGAAGCTGTCTGTGTGTTGCTAGGCAACCAACTCCTCTCTTCCCCCTTCCTGAAAGGTCTCCCTGTTGTAACCACTGACGTCATTTGAAGAGTCAAAGCGATTACTGGGGGCTTTTTCATATCACCCTGGGAAGATAGTGGTCTGATGATAAGCATGTGGCCTGAACACTGGGAGTTCTGGCTTCCGGACCAGCCGGCCAGCCAGCAACATTAATTCCTGGCAATGTGCCTCAGTTTCCCCAACTGAAGGAGTACTGCTCCTTGTTGATTACATGCTGTGAGGTCTTTTTTCTGTGGTATTTGTTAAGTGCTTACAATGAATTGTACATTCCAAGCACTTAGTACAGAGCTCTGCATGCAGTAAGCACTCAGTAAATACAATTGAATGAATGAATGAATGTGCCAGGCACTGTGCTAAGCATTGGAGTAGATACAAGCTAATCGGATAGGGCACAGTCCATATCCCACATGGGGCTCAAAGTCTTAATCTCCATTTAACAGATGAGGTAACTGAAACACAGAGAAGTTAACTGGCTTGCCTAAGATCACCCAGCAAATAAATGGTGGAGCCAGGATTAGAACCCAGGTCCTTCTGACTCCCCGGGCCCGGGTTCTTTCCATTAGGCCATGCTGCTTCTGGTCAAAGGTACTCTGTAACAGTCCTTGGGTTACTTTGCTCTGCAGCTTCTCAGTCGACGGTTCTCTTCCCTCAATAAGATTGAAATTATTTTCTCTGAGGGCCCTTCTCTTAATTAAGGGTATGTTGTTAAACAATACTATGAGGTTCCGGGATTGTATTCCCCTGAAGCTCACTCATCTCCCTGCCTCTCCCCACAATGCCTTTCTACCATTACTACCACTGTCAGTATTAAATTGATCTCTACATATTAATATAGCTGGAAAGTTATTAACCTCGTAGAGGATTTTGAATATCCACATAATGAGGGAAATGTTGAAACCAAATTCTCAATTTTCCAATTTTAGGAAGAACATATATTTACACATTTATATGGTCTTATGTTACTCATGCTCACTTGCTAATCAATTCTTCATTATGGGTAATATCATTTGTAAAAGGCATCCAGAAACTTGTGTTTTCATCAGACCGGCTGTTATTTTTCCTGGTTACATTATGCTGATTTCTGCTTAATATCAAAACTCAGAAGTGACATGAACTTTCCTAGAAAAGTTAAGACTGGTTTCTGTATTGTGCTGTCTTTAGTCAGACTTTGATTACCAAACAGTGACAGGAATTGAATTATAAAGGATGAGACTAGAAATTAGGATCTATGAATAAATTTAGAATGATTGAGGTTTGTCTGAGTTTATACTTTCCTTCTATTCCCATAGTTTTTCCAGTGTTTATTAAAATGTGTAGTGCAGGGAAATTAATGCCTCAATGATAGAAATAAGATCTTTTTAAGAATATGTCTGCTTGAGGAACGCACCTTAGTTGAAAAATGCAATGGATGCATAGTTAGATTCTTAAAGAATGACAAAAGCATTTAACTTTCATAAAATCAAAACACTTTATGAATTGGTTATATTTTTTCTTTTGACTTGTGTGAACAGAATAAAAGGTAGTGAAAATTTTCCATGCTGTTTTTCATTGTCTATAGGCCAAATTTACAGAAATAAAGAAGAAAAAACACAAAAGAAACTCAGTAAAGGCAGGTGGTTTGGATGAATGCATTTTCGTTCATTAACATATTTCCCTTATTAACTGTGTAATTAATTGTACATAGCCTAGGAAAGCTATGGAAATTGCATTTTGAGATGTATCAAAGCTGACTTATGCTTCTGACTTCCATACAATTTACTATTAATGAAGCAAGAGAAGGAAGCCTCCAATCTGTAATTATTACTTACTATTTGAATGACAAGCAAAGAATTTTATCAGCAGTTTCAAATGAAAGGGGATTAGCAGCTAATGTTGAAATTGTTAATCTTTCTTATTAAAATAATTTTGAGGAAACTGGCTTAGTTAAAAGAGGTTTTTGAGACAGGCATTTACCATTTGAAACAGCCATTTTCTGAGAAGCAGTTTGAATTTGTCTGAGTTTGACAGCAGGGGGCAAATATTTTTTTTTTTTAAATGAAGGAATATTTCGTGGGAGACAAAGCTGCTGGTGAGGTTACTTGCTGCATGTGTATTCCAGGAGTGAATTGGGGATTAGTACCCCTGTATTTTAATAGAGAAAGGGGCATCAGTGAAGGTAAGATGCATCAAGATGTCTGCCTTAGAAGAGAGTTGTAAGCTCCTTGAGTGCCATCACCACCCCGAGTGGGTGTTCAGTGAATACTGCTACTACTAGTAGTATTATTTAAATTATGATTAAAATTGGTAGTATTTCATATCTACCACTTTTGACTAGTCTTCCCACTAATCTGAACGGTTGTCTACTTTAAAGGAGGTCATGAATATAGTCTGAAGAATTATCCGGTGTAATTTTTCCAGAACCATTTCAGGAATGATGGTCTTGGCAATCTATTGGGCTATGCAAATATCTGGTTAATTACACCTCCTTTGATCAGACTGGATTCCAACACACTTTATTAATGAGTAGCCAGATTACCATCAATCTGTCTGAAACCCTCTGTGGATTCAGTGAGGATTTGCAGGCAGAATGCTGTTGTGGAGAGGGTATGCTGTTTATATGCATTCTTTCAGCAAGATTCTTTCAGTGCATGTGTTTACTTATTGGTGGCAAGTTGGGTTGCCTAATGAATAGCTTCAGAAAATCCGTCAGCAAACAAAAAAATATATCCAGTGCTCTAGCGATGCTACATCCAGTAGGAGCGAGTAGCAGAAGCTGCCACTCAGTGGAAGCCCAAAGATGTGCAGAACGAGAGTTGTGGGTTGTGCTCTGCCAGGTTTTATTAAAATCCATTCTTGCCCAGAGGCTGATTACTTTTTAGGCCAGGTCTAATTTCTCTTAGGCCCAGGGCCTTTGGGTCCCCTGTAATTTGTGTGGCTGGCATTAACTCCGTCCAGCCCACCTGGGTACCTTTCAGGGGACTGTGATAGCAATTTCATAAATGGAACCCAGGTGGCCTGAAAGAGTTAATACAGAACTGTCAGGCCTTGATTTGTGCACTGGGAGGAGCTGCCTTACTATATACATAGACTGTTTTTGTGCACATGAATGTGGAATTGAACACACACACACATAACCTTATACTTTCCTCCCAGGCTGAAATGCATTCAATATTTTTCTAGAAATGCAAATGCTTTGAACGATTTACATTCAACGAGCTAAAACCATTGACTCCTAACCTGCAGAGTGAGTGAGCAAACTATCACCTCTGTGGGCTTCATTCCCACCTGTAAAACTGATATCCAGTATTGGCAGTATCCTACCTCTCTGTGGTGGTGTGGGAGATGATGAATTAAAATGACAGGACTTGGCAAAATAAAGAGTTTATGGGAAGGTTTATCACTGATGTTCTCAGTGTAGGGCAGGAAAGGAAGAGGACCCTATTGAGTTGAGAATGAAGAGGGGGCTTAGGCTTGATACCAAAATTACCCAAACTGAAAAATGGATTAGAAGCTGCCAACAAAACTAGAACAAGGGGTAGCTCAGTCCAAACAGAGAACACTTTTCACAGACCTCTTGGACCAGAATTTAAAGCCAAAATGTTAGGTTTCCAACATTTCAGGGAAAATGTCCTAGGTTATCCACACTGTAAATGATCTGAACCAAAATCAATTTTGGTTGCTTCTTAACGTCTTTCTTGCCTTGCTTTTGTCCATTTCATCTCTATTGAAAAAGTGAACCAGGTTTCCTAGCTGTGTGACTTAGAAGTGTTCTGAATCTGCAAAAAACAAGGAACAAGGTGTAAGGGATGATTGTTGTTGTTAATGAAACTGCTTGCCCTTCATTCTAGGAAAGCCTGTGCAAACCACATTATTCTTAAACCAGCTGAGACCAGTAAATCGTCCATGCTATTTTGGCATATCTATCTCTGTTCCCCTCCATTCCCCTGGGTTTCCTCACTTTTTTGTTAATGTATCTTCTAATTTCATCAGTTCTTTTAGTTTCTTCCTGCCCCCTCCTTTATTCTCCTCATTGCTCCTTATGATGATCAGTCAATCAGTAGGATTTATTGGGCACTTATTGTGTGCAGAGCACTGACCTAAGTGCTTGGGAGAGTACAGTACCACAGAGTTGGTAGGCAGGTTCTCTTCCCACATGTGATGATAATAGTAATAATGATAGTAAGGTGTAGTCAGTCGATCGTATTTACTGAGTGCTTACTGTGTGCAGAGCACTGTACTGAGCACTTGGGAGAGTAAAATATAACAATAAACTGACACACTCCCTGCCCAAAACGAGCTTACAGTTCAGAGGGGAGCACTATGGGCCAAGCCCTTTGCTTGGCTCTGAAGTACAGAGACAGGTAACTAGATTGGATACAGTGCCCCACGTGGGGCTCACAATCTAAAGAGCATGAAGAGCAGGTATCTTACCCCACTCTAAGGAGGTGAAAACTGATGGTCAGAGAGTGAGTGCCTCACCCACGATCATAGAGCAGGACAGTGACAGAGCTAGGATTAGAACCCGGCTCTTTCAGCTCATCCCTCGAGATCTTCCCACTTCTCCAAATGTCCCTCTTTTCCTCTTCTCTTTTTCTGCCTTCCCCCACCTCTTTGGTCTTCTACCTGACTCCTCTGGGCCCCACGTGCCCTTCTCTGTTTTCTGGGTCTTGGGCCCCAGAGACAAGTGGCCTTGGAGGTAAGGCAGGACCATGGACCTCGGCAGGACCTCGGGTCTCTGTAGCTTAGGTGGCTCTAGACACTGCTCCCTCCCAGCATCTCCCTAAGAGCATTCACATCCAACAGACTGCCTTCACTCCCTCCTCCTCCCGCTCACTCTTTGTGGGCTGGGCCCACCTCCTTCAGCCTTTGCTGTCTTCTGTCAGCCTTCCTTGGGCTTGCGGTCAGCAGTCTTCTCTGGCAGGTCCCATTGCCAATCTCCTCCTATAGACTTTGCTGCCTTCTCATGTTGGCCCCTGCTTTCGCCAAGCCTCAGCTTTTCTGGCCCAGGCCTCCTGCTACTGCTCTGCTGACTTGGCCAAAGGACCTCCCGTTGCTGCTTTCTGCCCACACATGGTGAGCACAGCTTCTTTCTCTTGCGTTCCGTGCAGCCCCCATTTGCACTGTGCAAGCAGGGACAAAATGTTGCGTACACTAAGAATAAAAAGGTGTTTAAAGTTTTTACATGTTCCGTGGGTCTTGTGGTTGACTGTGGTTCTTTGAAATATTTGAGCAGTCCATCAGTCAGTTATATTGCTTGAGAGCTTACTGTGTGCAGAGCACTTTATTAAGTGCTTGGGAGAGTACAACGTAAAAGACATATTCCCAGGAATCATGCCACAGATGAAGCCACCTGACCTAAAATCCAAGTCTGCATGACCTTAAACAGCTTTGAGCTAATTTGGAAATACTCTCTTCTCAACTGCCTGCAATCTGGTTGTTACTGAGACTGAACTCACCAGTAACATCCTTTTGAGGAAGACTAACGAGCTCTACTCAGTCCCAGTCCCCCTTGACCTCTCAGCTTCCTCTGACACCACGGATCACTCCTTTCTCCCAGAAAATCTCCAGCCTTGGTTTCAGCAAAGCACTTCTCTTCCTCTGTCTCAGTCTATTCCTTCTCAGTCTTTTTTGCTGCCTTTTCCCCATCCCTTACTTTTCTCATTCTACTGTTATTTTCTCAAGAAGCTGTTCCACACATGTGGGAACAGAGATTGTGTCCAATCTGATTGTATTGTATCTACCTCCAACATTTAGCACAGTGCTTGGCACGTAGTAACCATTTATTATCATGATTATTATTATCCATGGGTGGGAAACAGGTAATTTGAGGATACCACTATGAGTGACACTTATGTCCATCACCAGCAGAACACTTTATACTCTTGTCACTCGTTTTACTGCATTAAATCCTATAAAGTTGAAAAAACAGAAAGAAACATCAAATTCTGAATCAGAAGAGCATAGTAAGGCGGAGGCAGAGTTTCACAGCTTCACAGTGTGATCAATACCACAAATATGTGCACAACTGCTTCCTCTGTAAGTCTACTTGCAGCAGCTTGTAGGTCATGTTATACTAGAACAAGACTCATGTTTGGGGAAGAACATTCTGTAATTCTTCCATCATGTTGAGCTCCAAATTGGATACTGAAGACACATAATAATAATAATAATTGTGGTATTTGCTAAGTGCTTACTATGTGCAAAGCACTGTTCTAAGCACTGGGGGATACCAGGTGATCAGGTTGTCCCACGTGGGGCTCACAGTTTTTTTAATCCCCATTTGACAGATGAGGTAACTGAGGCACAGAGAAGTTAAGTGACTTGCCCAAGGTCACACATGTTATGGCAGTTCTGATGCATCATTTTTTCTCTGGCCTTGGAAAGACCCATTATAATAGAAACGAACGAAACATCCTCACAAGACAATGGCACCTGCAAGCACACAAATGCATGTTCCTTCATACAAAGTCACCTTGAGATTTCATTTTAGAGGTCCAAAGGCAGCCCTTCCATTTTCCTACTCCTGCCTCTGCTTCTGGAAGTCCCGAAGCCTAGGGCTCCAGCGAGCCTCGGGCCTCGGGCAGTCAGGTCAGGGGAAGAGGTGACCAGCAGCTGCTGGAAGAGAAATCAAGGCAACATCTGGATTTTAGTCTTTTCTGGAGCATCAAATGGATGAAAGCCAAGAGCTCTCAAATACCTGTGAAATCTTTCCAAAAATCCAGAAATAATGGTTTAGGGTTTTGGGATTGCCTAAAAGACCCACAAAAATGGATAGAATCTGTAAAAACAGGAGTCCTGTACCAGAAGCTATCTTGGGGCTCAAAAAAGAGAATGCTCCTGCCTAAGTGTCAAACGTGCTCCGGCCAGGGGGATATAAGTCCAGGGAGGAGCTAACACAAAAGTCAATGGGACTAGGGGAACTGATTCCAGAGTTCTTATATAGCTCAGGGCAGACACCCACAGGCACATTATATCTGATTTTTCACTCTTCCAGATTGCCTTCTGTGATGCAGTTCCGTATATCGCTTTTTTATTTCGAAGGTCTTGCCTGAATTGGATTTGGAGGCTGCATTTTTAAGTCTGTATAATTTCCAAGTTAAGGGAATGTAAAAATGTACAAAACCGATAAAAAAATAATCTCACTGATTCTTTTGTCAGCCATTCCTGACTCATCCTACTGCATCCCGTCTCCACGGTCTTGAGAACCAAGCCTCTGCCTACATCAAATACCCTCAGGAATCTCCTCCACGAATATAGGTTCCCATGGAAACCAAACAAAAAGGGAGTGGAAAGGAGAAGCAGAATATAGTCATTGGTTATTTATTTATTTATTTGTTTTTTGGCCTGATGTCCAATTTTCTTTTAAGTCCTCCCTAGGCTCACAGGCTAGTGTTATTTTCATGCTTATTTTCATTCTGCTCACAAATGTATCCACCCTTCACCCAACATCAGGTTGCCTGAATGTACAGGCTTCATGCTGTAGAATTCGCTGTATCATAAGCACACACACAAACACATACACATGAACACATATGCATGCTTTCCCCCACCCCTCCCCGGCCCAAACTGGGAACCAGCTTTTGTGTTCCATCTTGTCTGCTGGACTTCATTCAGTCATGTTTATTGAGCACTGACTGTGTGCAAAGCACTGTACTAAGTGTTTGGGAGAGTAGGAGAATGTTCTCCGGACATGCCCTTCAACATCTCTTTATTGGGAGCGCCCTGGAAGCACCCAGTCCTCAGGCCAGGTGAGGCTAAGGTGGCATGTGATTTGGGATTCAAAACAGAATTCTCCCTGTCGATGGGGAGTTGGATTGTATTGGTCTTTTTATGCAGGTTCCATTTTAATATCTGTTCCATTTACTCTCGGTTATAAATTTTGTGTATAGCGAGGTTACTTGAAGCTGAAAGTTAGACTTTTCAGCTGATCCATCTAATCCCAACCATCCTGGGGATTTGGTGGGAAATTGTGTGTGTGTGTTAAAAAATATTTTAAAAATATAAAAATATATTTGCAAACAATTTGCATGTCATTTGGCAAGAATGCATAATAATGTTGGTATTTGTTAAGCGCTTACTACGTGCAGAGCACTGTTCTAAGCACGGGGATAGATACAGGGTAATCAGGTTGTCCCACTTGAGGTTCACAGTTAATCCCCATTTTACAGATGAGGTAACTGAGGCACCGAGAAGTTAAGTGACTATTTTATCATTGCTGTTTTCAGTAGGGTGCATTTTGTATACAACTGTCAAAATCATATATTTTCTATATAATAGTCAATATGTAAAATGCACGTCACCCCCAAACAAAAGTCTTTGAATTTAATCTGTATCCATTGATATCTCTGTGGATATATGCCAGCTCAAAACAATTAGCTTGCCCTTTTAATATTCTTTCTTGGAGTTTAACAGTAAAATTAACATTACATTTCAAGGTGGTGGTGAAGCCAAATGGCAGCATGCCTCATGAGTTTGCAAAATGGCATTGACCACCTCTAGAGATCAGTCAATCGTATTTATTGAGCATTTACTGTGTGTGGAATACTGTACTAAGCACTTGAGATCATGGAAGGGCACGCTGACTGGGATGCACTGTATTTTTCTGATAAGAAGAGAGGGGAATAGAGAGGGGAGGGTGTTTGTGTATGTATGTGTATGTGCAATTGCATTGATTAAGATTGTCTAGTGTGTGTCTTGCAAACCGGGCAAGAACAGAGAAAAAATGCAGTACATTGGTTCACTCCAAGCTCCTGGTCCAGAAGAGGCTCATGATCCCGAGAGAGGGTGGGCTGTACTATTCTCTGGTTGGTTTTTTTCTTCCTGTCTTAATTAGCATAACTTTAATTTTATTTGATTTTTAAAGCACTTATCTTTAAAGTCACTTCACAAAACACATGTACTTTAAATACCTGTACTTGTCAGTTCAGTAAGAAATCAGTGTGGCCTAGTGGAAAGAGCATGAGCCTAGGGTCAGAGAACCTGGATTCTAATCCCAGCTCCACCACTTATTTGCTGTGTGACCTTGGGCAAGTCACTGAACTTGTCTGTGATTCAGTTCCCTCATCTGCAAAATGGGGATTTAATAACCGTTCTTCCTCGTGCTGTGAGCCCCATGTGGATCCTGATCATTTTGCCCCTGCCCCAGGGTTTAGTACAGTGCTTGGTACATGGTAAGCACTTAATTATTATTATTATCTTTATTATTTATTATTATTGCTTCAGTAAATGAAAGTATGCAGGAATGCAAGGAACAGGTTAAAAGTAGTGCTTTCAGAGAAGTCAGTATATTCCTTTAAAAAACTAACTTTAATCCATCTCTCGTGTTTTGGTGAAAGTTCACTTATAGGATTGTAATTGTGTGGCTGCAGCTTCAATGGCACAGTTTAGATTTATTTTATGGCTGCAGACCTGGAAGGCATTGGCCATCTCTAGAGATCACTGACAGGAGTGCACTGTAGCTTTCTTGAAAAGAGAAGATGGGGAGTAGAGGGGGGAGGAGTGTGTGTGTGTGTGTTTGTGTGTGTGTGTGTTAAGGCAAGGCTCCAGTATCCTTACTGTTTCACTATTCCTTTTTAGTGACTCTTTTTCTCTCTCTCTCTCAAAAAAATTCACACCCTGTCCTTTTCAACTCGAACAAAGGTCAAGATAACATGTAATTTTCAGGAGTTTTAACAGAGCTGAAAAACCTGTGTCAGTCCACACCAGGTTGTAGGCTGCTATTTCATTTGGATTTCATTGAGCCCCTTTGGCAGCTGGGAACTGTAAGAAAAAGGATTAGCCAAGTGTTTGTCTGACACACACTGATCCCAGCACCTGCTGATTGGATTGAAATAATCCTTTTACCCGCTACAAAACTCCATTATCACAGCATTAAGAGAGGGGGAGACAACACTATCCACTGCATCAAGGGGTGTATTAATTGAGGCAAATAAAGCACTAGTTGCCACTTAACACCTTGTGAGCTGAAAGAATTATATTACTTCATATCGGCTGTAAGTTTTAGTTGTATCTGCTATGATACGATGGTTAGTACTAACAGATTCGGCTTCTTAGAGATTGCGGAGATTTTTCCCTTCGATTCTAATGACACCCCAATTAAATTACGTCCAAGAAGCAATCTCAGTACCCAATCAGTTACAGTCATTTTTGTCTCTGTGCAGTCCCCAGGCAAGGTAGTCTCATAAAGAAGAGCCTTGAGACACATTTATCAAGGTTCTAATCAATCAATCAATCTGTGGTATTTACTGAGCGTTTACCAATCAATCATTTATTGAGCACTTCCTACATGCAGAGCACTGTACTAAATACTGGGAAGAGTACAGTACAACAGAATTTGCAAATACATTCCCTGTCCATATTGAGCTTACAGTCTAGAGGGGGAGCCCGACATCAATATAAATGGATATAAATCTATTATAAATATAATTTAAAGATATGTACATAAGTGCAGTAGGGTATCTCGAAAACGGCCAGTTGCCCCAGATCCTCTCCTCGAGGTGGCTTATGTGACATCCACTCTGAGGAAGAAGAGGAACTTAGGTCAGTGGGCAAGAGAAACGGGAGTCTTAATAATGTTTCTTAAAGGGGTAAGAGAGGACTCAAGCCTGAAGGTACTAGGCCTGACTCCAGTGAAAGCGATACTGTTTTAATAAGGCAAGTATGAGTAATCGACCTAACATGCCATTATCCTTCCCAAATATGATAAAATATTGATAAGTATGAACAAATGCATTTAAAGTACTGAATTATGGTAATTATTTATCCTTTGGATTCTGTAGTGGAAATTTCAGGCAATGATTTCAATTTGGGGAGACTTAGGTAAAGCGCATTCCATTTCATTAGATAAGGGTTAATGTGCCCACATATGTGTGTGATAAAGCTGCAGCCCCTTCCAGGATTCGTGGTGATAGTGTGAATTATTTAAGCCAAATTTAAGCAGTAAGATGTCACCTTGAGATTAAAATTGCTCTTATTATTGCAGGTGAAACATTATTCAGAACAGCTTTGCTTTCTTGAAAACTGTTGCATTCTCGGAAAACAACTCACCTTGAAACTCTTCTCCTGAGCCATTGAGTCTGTGAGAAATAGGGGGTTCAGTTCTAGAGGTCATGGGCTTTGTAAAAATTATTAAAAAACAGAATCCTTTATACCAATATTTATGTACAAATGTGACTGTAGGACGTCTCTTACTGTCTTCTCTCCCCCAATATTTGGTTTCTATCCACTAGGTTGTAAGCTTGTTATGGGCAGGGACGTGACTACTAATTCTGTTGTAGTGTGCCTCAGTTTCCTCATCTGTAAAATGGGGATTAAGACTCTGAATTCCATGTGGGACAGGGACTGGGTCCAATCCGATTACCTGGTATCTACCCCAGCGCTTAGTGCAGTCACCTGGCATATAGTAAGCACTTAACAAATACCATAATTATTATCATCATCATCATTATTATTATATTGTCACTGTACTCTCCCAAGTGCTTAATACAGTGCTCTGCACAAAGTAGGAGCTCAGTAAATACCATTGATTGATTAGGTTGTATATTCCTTGAGGGCAAGGATCTTGTCTACCAACTCTATTACAGTGTACTCTCCCAAGCATATAGAACAGTGGTTTGCACACAGTAATTGTTTACTAAATGCCACTGATTTATTGATTCTCCATCACACTTCATCCATCAACCTACCCCCCTTCAGTACTCCTAGACTTTTTCCTCTGTCAGCCTGGGCTGGAGCAGACCAGGGAAAAACCAAACCCTCCTACCCCTTTGGACTCCAGCCCTGGTAGGAGAGGGGCTCCTCATCCCATTCCCCAGCTTCCTGGAGTTGAGGAACAGGCTCCAGGGGAGGAGTCAGCAGAGACACATCCCAGAGGCATGAAGGGTTAGTGGGTCAGTCGAGTGAGCCCCAAACAAGATAACAATCCAATCGGCCGTTGGCATTCCTCTGACTCCTCCTCTTCCTCCCCACACCAGGCCCGGATCTGAGGGGTCAGGTTTGGTCCAGGTCCAGAGGAGGTTTGCAAGGTCAGTTCCTGGCCTGCACCAATTCAGGTCATCCTCCTCCCCAGGGTGGCACCCAGGGCCATGGAGGCTCAAGCTTTGGGTCAGTCAAGACTTTGCAGGTAGGGGATACAAACTGCCGCTATTGGCAGCACTGCAGGACAAGTCCTCCAGCCGCCTTCATGGACAGATGGGCACTTCGTTAAGACATTCCAGCCACCCGGGATGGGCACCAAAATATGATGCAATCTGTCTCTTTAAAAGGACAATTGGAACGCTCTGCAAGAAGATAAAATACCTGAGAGGGATTGATCAGTTAATTTTAAATTCCCTTCTTTTCATTTCTCCATCTTTCTCCTGGCTAATGCTTATTCTGGGATTCTGTTTAATTGTCACATAAAACCATCAATGGCTTGGGCCTTACTAGGACCAACACTTAAGAGGCAGGAATCCTCTGACATTTCAGCCTGGGCTTTGACATCCGGAAAGAATTTAGGTGTTGGTAAGAAAAACAAAACAAGTGAGATTGGGAGGCTAAGGGCTGCTTTCCCAAATTGGCAGCTAGGAGTGAACATGTGAGAAACAAAGCAATAGAATGTATAATTGAATGCTGTTCTCCAAGTCTGTAACATCAATCCCCCTCTCCTCTTAAAAGGGGAAAACCAGGGCCATTTAGCCTTCTGTGGTGTTTTTAAGGAAAATATACTACGAGGTTCATTTTGTTATTGCTTGAAATAAGTGGCTAAACTGTTGGGCCTTTTCAGGCTGGTTCCTTCTCTCGAGGAACCTTTCTAAGAGGTGATGACCTTCATTACCCAGAAAGCTGAAAAAAGAATAGCTGTAGAGATGTGCATATCTAACAAGGGGAGATGATTCTACTGTAAAATAACTTTATTGTAGAAATAGCATTGTATCAAAATATTAATAGAAAAATTCGGAGCAGATCCAATTGTGAGGAAAAGGCATAGACAGTCAGCAGCAAGCTTGCTTTTATTCTCAGTTCTCCTATAACATGGGTGTTTCATTCCTGATAAGCTTCACATTCAGAAAAACCTGTGTTTATATTCACCCAATCAATCAATAGTTTGCATTAAACATAGATTCTTTGCAGAACACTCCACTAAGCACATCGGAGAGTATAATAAGAATTTGTAGACACAAAGTCTGCCCTCAAGTTTATAATCCAGCAGTCAATATTGTAAGGTTACACTACATTTATACAACCATGTGTATATGCAATATAGTATACAAACTAGCAATTTTAATACATGTAACTTCACTGACACAATAAGCGTGTGACCAATTGTTCTTTCTGATAGCTCACTGTGTTCTACCTAGATAGGCACATGTTGTCAGAAAAAGGTTTCCAAATTCACTAGAAGTGTTCTATCCAAGACATGCAGTGAAAAGATGTGTGATGGGAGAACTGAGTCTATTACTATGCAGTGAGTGAACATTTTATTTCCATTTAGATGTAATAAACTGTGTCTTTTGATCACCTAATTATCAGTGAGGAAAATAATGTCACAAACCTAAATTCAACATTGAGTTCTTATTTTGAATTCCTTGCAATATAATTTAGAAATTCAAGAATACTTGCAGAACCATTTATTTATTTATTTAGCATTTATTAACTCCCCCCAAACTGGTTGCATAGCACTGTTTAGGAATTAAGATACTATCCACCATCCCTTTCATAGGTAATGACTGAGATTAAATGAAACCTGCCATGGCTTTTCATTTGAAGATTGCTCATGTTTTACTGAGAGGCATTTTCTGCTCATGATGACATGTCTGAAAAGAGCATTTGCCCAAATCAGAGCCAGGACCAAAAGTGGCCTGCTGGGAAATGTTTTTGCCTCCATTTTCCAGACTGGGCTTTAAAAACCATCTCCAATCGCTCCTTGCAAAAAGATATTGAAACTGGAAGTGGTAATTAATCAATTCCCTTTGTTCATTTAAGGCAGGAGAAGTTGATCAATATTTACATCTGGTTTAAATGTTAGATAATGCGATATCAAAAACATGCTGTCACCATGATTCTCTGTATCGGGATGACACTGTGCAGTACACCTCCATTTGTGACAGAGTTAACGACCATTCGGTGTGACAGGTTTTGTTACCAGGCAGCCAAACAGTGAGGAGTATGTGGTTTATATTTTAAGATTCAAATCAGCCTGCCATTTAAAGCGTGGTTATACTTTTATAACACTAGACATCACATTGGAATGATTTTTCAAAGCTGCTAAGCTCCTGTGAAGTAATCAGGATTTATATTCAGAGAGAGGATTGGCCTAATGGAAAGAGCATGGACCTGGGAATCAGGAGACCTGAATTCTAGTGTCAGCACTGTCCAAACAGAACTGCTCTAGCTCGATGTGGGCAGGGAGTGTGTCTGTTTATTGTTGTATTGTAGTCTCCCAAACAGTACAGAGCTTTACAAGAGGCATTTGAATGAATGAATGCCTTTATTTCCTCATCTGTAAAATGGGCCTGAGGTACCTGTTGTCCTTACGTCTTAGACTGTGAGCCCTTTTAGAGTTGGGAACTGCTTCCAGTCTTGTGCTTAGCACCGTGTAAATACTTAGTAAGTACGACAATAATGGTAATAGGTGTGGAGAGTAGGGTCTGGGCGGAGACACAGGCATGAATACACTAGTTCCTTTATCCCTTCTAATACAAAGGAGAGCAGAGGCATTTTCTTGAGACTAGCTTGAAAGATGTGTGAAATTCAGGTAGACAGTAGGAAGTTTGGGGAAAAAAAAATAATTGTGGTATATGTTAAGGGCTTACTATGTGCCAAGCACTGTAACTAAACACTGGGATATGATACAAGATAATCAGGATAACCCAGTCCCTGTGCCAGATGGAGCTTACAGTCTAAGTAAAAGGGAGAATAGTATGGGTTTGAATCCCGCCGCTGCCACTTGTCAGCTGTGTGACTGTGGGCAAGTCACTTCACTTCTCTGTGCCTCAGTGACCTCATCTGGAGAATGGGGATTATGATTGTGAGCCTCACGTGGGACAACCTGATGATCTTGTATCTCCCCCAGCGCTTAGAATAGTGCTGTGCACATAGTAAGCACTTAACAAGTACCAACATTATTATTATTAATAATAATAATAATAATTAGCAGCATGGCGTAGTGGATAGGGCACAGGATTGGGAATCAGAAGGTCATAGGTTCGAATCCAGGCTCCACCACTTGTCTGCTATGTGACCTTGGGCAAGTCACTTTACTTCTCTGAGCCTCACTTTCCTCATCTGTAAAATGAGGTCTGAGACCATGAGGCCCATGTGGGACAGGATCTGTGTCTGACCCAATTTGCTTGAATCCACCCCAGTGCTTAGAACAGTGCTTGGCACATAGTAAGTGCTTAATACATATTATTATTATTATTATTGATAAGTAGATACCTGAGAACAGGTACTGAATCCCTATTTTACAGATGAGGAAACTGAGGCCCAGAAAAGTTAAATGACTTTCCCAAGGTCTCATGGCAGGCAAGTGGCAGATAAGAATTAGAACCCAGGGTCTCTGACTCATTTGTTCATTCAGTCATATTTATTGAGTGCTTACTGTGTGCATAGCACTGTATTAAGTGCTTGGGAGAGTACAATAAAACAATAAACAGACACATTCAGGCCCATGCTCTTTCCACTAGTGCACTCTGTTTCTCATTGAAATCAGTTTACATTGTCATCTTCTCTTGGTTATTTGGGCTAATTAATGAGGCCAGGAATAATATGGATAAATGGAGTCCAAACATTTCTTTCCTCACAGACTTGTCAGTTAAATTGCAACATTTTTCCTCTCACCAGTGCAAGGTGCCAACACGCTGCAACCACAGATGTGAGAATTAGCATGGTCTAGTGGAAAGAGCCCAGGCCTGGGAGTCAGAGACCCTGGGTTCTAATCTTTACTCTGCCACTTGCCTGCTAAGAGACCTTGGGAAAGTCATTTAACTTCTCTGGGCCTCAGTTTCCTCATTTGTAAAATAGGGATTTTACCTTTTTTCTCTATCTTCCCATTAAACTGTATCCCTCATGAGGGTTAAGGACTGTGTCCAATCTGCTTACATTGTATCAACTCTGGCCCCTAGTACAGTGTGTGGCATATAGTAAGCACTTAACAAGTAGCACAATTATCATTATAATCACAGACAATGGAAGAAAGGCCCCAAACATTCAGCTGCTTGCTCAACGCCAACTAGCCAACAGCTGGTGGCAACCCCGTCCACACTCACTGGAACCCAGGGTCTTTTGGGGCATTCCTGGAGCCACCCCGGGGGACTCATGGGGCCTGGAGTGGACTGGGAGATCTGCTTCGGTCTCAGGCATCAGAGGAGGAACTCAGAATCCACTTGCCTCCCTGAGAGTTCTGATCCAGAGCAGTCTCCCTGATGCTACTACTGCAGACCCCCACCTGGACCTCCATCCCCATAGGCCTGGGAGCCCCAGTCCACCACACAATTTAGGACTCTCACAGCTTGGCAGCACGGCTGATGAGTCGGGGACACCAGCTCACCCCTGCACATCTCTCTGCAGTTGAGGAGGCGAAAGCAAAACAAGGCACTCCAATGAGCAGGTGAGCTGTGATGCCCAATCTTCAGAGAACTCCCCGAGGTCCCCTCCCTCTGCCCACCCCCAGTGGAGGGATCAAGGTGCTAATAAGCAATGAAATAGCTGAAAGGCCAAAAGGAGAAGGAGGAAGCTGTTAAGATAATAGAGATGATAAATAGAAACAAGTGCCCTGGAGCCCCAACCTAGCTGCATTTTTCAAGTTCCTGTTAACTGGAAAACATGGTTTTTGCACAGGGTGGAGCAGTTACTTTTCTGCATGAATTTTGATTTCAATGTGAGCATACATGGCCATCCATTCAACAAATATGATTTCTTGACAGGGAGTTTATCCCTCAGAGAATATGGCTTCCTTTGGGCATTTTACAGACATGTTCTTTACTTTGCTTGCTTTCCCTGAATCCAACAGTTGTTTCTCTGTTGGACAAATCATTACAAAAAAGTGGGTCACTGAATGGGATTGGGGCCTGGCTGTCACTGAAAGCCAAATGTATTTTGTTTTGTTTCGTTTTTATGGTGTTTGTTAAGTGCTTACTATGTTCCAGGCACTGTTACTAAGTGCTGAGGTAAATACAACCTAATCAGGTTAGACACAGTCCCTATCCCAAATGGGGCTCACAGTCTTAATCCCCATTTTGCTGATCAGGTAACTGAGGCACAGAGAAGTTGAGTGACTTGCCCAAGGTCATGCAGGAGACAAGTAGTGGAGCCAGGATTAGAACCCAGGTATTTCTTGACTTCCAGACCCGTGTTCTATCCACTAGGCCACACTGCTTCTCCTGTTCTGACTTGAGAACTATTGTTTCCTTCTTTGGGCCTCCCATTGGTCACTAGAGAAAGGCTCTTACCCAAGACATTACAGTGGGTCAGATTATTAGGGTCCATTTTTTCCATGGTACAAGCTGTTTAATATTTGGCACAAACAAGAGCAGTCAAGTAGGAAATAAGAAATAGGAAAGGAAGAAGTTCCTGGGGGAAGACTTACCCAGTGACTGGTGTTTAACATAAGTGGTCATCGAGCAATAAATTGCTTCTCTATGCAAGCCTCATTGCTCCAATATCCAGTCTGCATTCACTTGGTCGTTTTGTTCATGAATTCTTTATGGCACACCTGAGAAATGGTCCAAAAGTCTATAATTGCAATTAGCAGAAACTGGGGCTGTGTTAAGGAACAGTATTTCTTAATTGACAAATTATGTTGCATTTGGCAGGTAGGATGAATCCACATCCTAGCAAGCTGTAAAAACTTGAAGGAATTGCAATTTAGCAAACTGGTTTTTTTTCCTCCTTTACAAGATTCTCTTAAAGCTTTTGAAACCTTCTCTAAAAGGCACTCATAAAGGGCACGGTGGCCTTTCCTTCCTGAAATACATTTTGAAGTAGGAGGCTGACACGATGCTGATTGGATATGTAAAATATTTTGCAGTAAACAAAGTGAATTGGAATGACTTGTTCGGTGAAACCTTTTCCACGAATCATTTGTACTGTAGTGTCTATAGGCTGATTGTTCCATCGGGAAAAGGAAAGTAAGAAACCTTGAAAGTGTAAATACATTACTGTGGGGCCCTCCCCAAGTTCTTATTGGTGGAGGGGTGCATCAACCGAAGTCTGCCTTCCCTGATGACTACCACTTAATTCCCAGATTCTGTTAATCCCTCTAGCTGCAGTCTCTGCCTTGTATAGTTTGGATTTGCAACACAGAAGCTCGCTGTGGGCAGGGATCTTGTCTCCCAACTCTGTTACATTGTATTCTCCCAATCACTTAGTACTGTGCTCTGCACGCAGTAAGCACTCCAGAAATGCCACTGATTGATGAGTTTGCAAACTGTGAAGTTTCCAAATTGGGATTTGAAGCTTGTTTACTCAGGGAAGCTCTGTATGGTGAAAAACAGGAGAAAGGACACCCAGGGCCAGAAGACCTGGTTTCTGTTCCCAGCTCCTCCCGAGTGACCTGGAACAGATTCCTAATCCCCTTTTCTCTCATAATTTCTCGGATAACCAAAAGAAATCCCCATCTCTTACGCCTCACTCGTATATTGCAAAATGTTACAAAATGCTCCGAGTTCTTGAGAGGAGAATACTATGCACTTTATCTACACCAAGAGGAATTTATTCACCCTAGGTGATTTCCAATCAGTCAATGACCTATTATGATTTTGGAATCCAATTCAAACCTCTTATTGAATTGGATATTGGCTCTTATTTGTGCAGTCCTGAAAGCCCAGAAAGAAAAAACTGTCCTGACTTCTATGTTTTTCCATTTCAGTCTTATATGGAAGATCACTTGAAGAATAAGAACCGCCTGGAGAAGGAGTGGGAGGCGTTGTGTGCCTATCAAGCTGAACCCAATGCAGCCGTGGTGGCCCAGAAGGAAGAGAATGCCCAGAAGAATCGCTCTCCAAGTGTAGTAACATGTAGGTGCAATTTCAGCTCAGTGATTGAGCCTCTCTTGTGGCCCTGTGGTTTTTATTGGGTGAGAATGGGAGAATTGTGTGTGTTGGTCCATTGCCATTGTAAATGTGCTCTGATTCTTTTTTCTTTTTCCCTAAAAAAAAAATGACTTGCAGTGTGTTCCCCAGCTGGATTCTTACCAGCTCCTGGTATTCACCTATTCTGCTAATATAGTAGGATATTTGGATTATCAACTGGCGTTTTTATTTGTAAAAATCCCAGATGTGCTCCACTAAATTTCAATGCTGCGAGTGCACAGTAGCATGTAAATCAATACCCATTGCAGTTTCAGGTGGAAGAGCTGCCATAATAGCCATTTCAGAGCAATGAATTTGCCTTGGCTTTAAGAGAGCAATTCCACGTGCATCCCAAGTCTTAACCCCAGAAGTTAGCAAATAGAGGTAGAGTGAGGCCGTTCACCAAATATTTAAACTGCTGGCGAATGACCCCTTTATCATGGCTTGAAAAATCTACCGGGACTGGCTGTTTCTTAATGTTCGATAGATAATGAATGGCAGGCTAAAGAGTGATCAATATTGATAGCTCAAAAAAAATCTCATTTCGTCTGAGAGGAACAACTGGGGAAGTGATAGGATTGCGTGAACCCAAACTCCAAATATTAGAATGAAGTGTTGTATATTTTCTCATTAGATGAATTCATTGGCTGGAAGCAGAGTCTCCCTTGGTGTGAAAGGCTAAAGGGTTCTTAAAAGAACTCTGAGAAGGAAAATATGGGTTTCTCTGAGCAAGTTGTGATCCAGAAGTGCCTTTGCTTGAGTGCAGTGGGTAAACTAGAAAATTGAAGGAAAGAGGAACCAATTTTCCTTATGTCAAATCAGTACGGTGGCCAGTCGGATGAGAGCAAAAGGTTGAAGGATCAGTAAAGAAGCAAAAAGACAAACAAACCTCACCAGCTGGCCAGAATGGGAGATAGCTGACTGATGGCCTCCTAGCTGATGTCAGCCACTAAGGACCAGAATTCATGGGGCTCTCCCTGGCCCCAGGACCTCAGGGCCTGGGGGAAGAGGAACAGGAGGAAAGAACTGAGGGGAGCGGCCTGAGGGCTTTATTGTTTGACTCTGCTCCACCTGCCCAAGCTTGTTGGCTCTTGCTGTTTGAGAAGTCACGAATAAGTTGACAGGGGTTTTAGTGGCATCTTATCTACATTCCTCCCTCCCTCCCTTCATTCTCCTTTTTCTATCTTCCCCTTGGTTCTCCCTGCCCCAAGAATCTTAGCTGAAGGTGAATTCATTATCTGAGCTTGTTTTTAAAATGAGATCAAAAGATGCATCCTGATGGATTCTTGAGTCTGACCAAGTTCTTAAGTGAGATATGGGTCAGGTTTGGACTGGGCACCCTCTGGATAGATGGTTTGAGGGAGGTATCTCCGCTCTGTCTAGCCACTTCTATAGGTTTTTGGTTCCCCATTTCTGAATAACCACCACCCATGGGTCTGAGTTTGAGTTGCCAGAAAGCCAGACAGTCTCATGCCTACCTACTCTGTTGTATTGTACTCTCCCAACCACTTAGTACAGTGCATCACACACAATAAGCGCTCAATAAATACAATTGATTGATATCCAGGATCAGGTTAATCCTTACTGTGTGCAGAGCACATGCCCACACTGAGCTTACAGTCTAGATGGGGAGACAGTTATAAATATAAATAAATTATGGATATGTGCTTAAATGCTTTGGGGCTCGGGGATGAGGATGAATAAAGAGAGCAAGTCAGGACGACACAGAGGGGAGTGGGAGAGGAGGAAATGAGGGCTTAGGGAAGGCCTCTTAGAGGAGATGTGCCTTCAGTAAGGCTTTGAAGGTTAGGAGAGTAATTTTCTGTAAGATTGAAGAGGAAGGGTATTCCAGGCCAGAGGCAGGACATGCGTGAGATGTCAGTGGCAAGATAAGAGAGATTGAGTGAGTAGGATGGCATTACAGGAGTGAAGTGTGCGAGCTGGGTTGTTGTAGGAGAGCGATGAGGTGAGGTAAGAGGGGGTATGGTGACTGAGTGTGGAATTAGAAGGGCAACACTAGAGGCTTTTGAGGAGTGGGGAAACATGGACTGAATGGTTCTGTAGAAAAATGATCTGGGCAGCAGAGTGAAGTATGTTGGGAGAGACAGGAGACAGGGAGGAGAGGATGAGTGCCTGGATTAGCATGGTAGCAGTTTGTATGGAAATGAAAGGGTGGATTTTAGTGATATTGTGAAAATCAAGCAGGCAGGATTTCAGAGATAGATTGAATATGTGGGTTGAATGAGAGATGAGTCAAGGATAATACCAAGGTTAGGGGCTTGTGAGACAATGATGGGAAAGACAGGGGAAAGACAGAGTTTGGGTGGGAAGATAAGGAGTTCTGTTTGGGACGTGTTAAGTTTGAGATAATGGCAGGATATCAAAATAGAGATGTCTTGAAGGCAGGAGGAAATGTGAGACTGCAGAGAGGGATAGAGATGAGGGCTGGAGATGTAGATTTGGGAATCGCCTGAATAGAGGTGGTAGTTGAAGTCATGGGAGCAACCGGGGCAGTGGGTGTAGATGGAGAATAGAAGGGGACCCAGAACTGAACCTTGAGGGACCTCAACAGTTAAGGGCTGGGAGGTAGAGGAGTAGCCCACGAAAGCGACTAAGTATCAGCGGCCAGAGAGATAAGAGGGGAACCAGGAGAGGGCAGTATCAGTGAAGTTGAGGTTGAGAAGGGGGTAGTCGACAGTTTCGAGGGCAGCTAAAAGATGGAGAAGGATTAGGATGGAGTAGAGGCCCTTGGATTTGGCAAGAACGAGATCATTTGTGACCTCTGAGACGGCAGTTTCAGTTGATGCATTACCACTAAGTAATGTATGTTAAATAAAAAATGTAATGTTAATTCCTCAACATATGCCTTTATAGAGCAATGGAACAGTTTTTACTCAAGTGCTTAGTATAGTGCTATGCATATAGTAAGTGCTCCATAAATACCATCAATTGATTTTACTCAAACCTCACCTCATCTCTGTTCCTAACAACGGCCCCTGTGCTGGTCTAGGAGGAATAGAGAGCAGATGGTTTTCTCTGTAATGACCTTAGTAATGGTCAAGTTCCTTGACCCTCTATTAAAATCTGAGCAGATCCCTCATAAGAGCTCCCAAAAGCAACGTTTCTTTGAAAAAAAGAAAGCTTTTAATTTTTTTCTGACAAAGCATATTCTAATCTCTGAATGCTAGTCACATGCACAGTTTGAAATGTTTTGCTTCACTTAGTTCTGAGCAACCCCCACCCCCACCAAAAAAAAACAACCCTAATTTGTTTTTTTAATTGAAAACATGGATAACTAATAACTCAGAAGCAGCTGAGGGAGCTTTTCTAAAAGCCTCAGAGCAAGTTTCACCATTAGGTGAAGGCCACAGTTAGAGAGACACATTACACTGTGACCTCTTTTTGTTCTGCCTGGCGGCTCTGCTTGTGCCTCCGTCCTTTGTTTGTTTTAGTGGCGGGTATTTCCGTTCAGTAATGACTGAGAACACCGTCAGTTTGACAGAATGGGAGAAGAGGCTTCCCTGCAGATATGGGGCAGGCAAACAGCCAGGCCGGCTCCTGCCTCAACAGCTCGCCAGCCTCAGAGTAGAGTTTTCTATGCTATCCATGGAGACACCCAACAAAAGATGGCAGTTGTGAGGTTGGTGGGGCTGTGATATTAGCACTTTACTGTTCGGCCACCTAGGGGCTACTTAGACATGAACCGCCTATCAAAAAGTGCTGTTTCTGACCTTCCAGCAAGTGAGAATTAACTTGTTTATGCCAGGGGCCCATTTTACTGCTTGAGTGCTATAGTAATAATACTAATGATAGTTGTGATATGGGGTAGATATAGGATAATGTGATCGGACCACAGTCCCTGACCCACATGGGGCTTACAGTCTAAGGGGAGGGAAAACAGGTTATATAACCTCCATTTTCACAGATGAGGAAACAAAAGCACAGAGGTTAAGCAACTTGCCCAAGGTCACATGGCAAGGGGCAGAGCTAGGAGACCTCTACTCTTTCCACTGCTACAGGGATCCACCAGTTTACTACTTGGCATTTAAATACCATGATTTTAACCCAAGTTTAGGCTCTTGATGTGGTCAAATTTGAAATTTTCTTTCCACAGAATAAGACAGTAACTGCTTCAGTTGTTCAAGTTTTAAGTTTTCTCCTCGAACACAGGGCCACACGCTTCTTTAGTTGTTCAAACACACTAATTTCCTTCCCCGGGGGAAAATAGGAGCTGTTATAATTACTCTCCTCTCTGACATCACGGAAAGTCACTCATACATTCCAACAAGGGTCTGGGCAGCCTTATGATTCATTCTTTCATCATGCAAAGACAACAAATGACCGATCGATAACCCAAGCACCATCTCTTGTCCAGAGCTGATATTAGTAAAAATAAGTAGTATTTGATCCTCAGGAGTCAGAATGGATAGTCTCCATCAGAACAGTCTTCCTGCCATTTAAAGTGTTTTGGGTAGGAGGCAGGCAGGGACATAGCCACAGGCCACAGACCCTAAAGAGTTGGCTTTGGGGACATCCCTAGAATTGAACAAGCAGCATGATGTGTTCCTTGGCAACAGAGGAAACTGCATAAGCTCTGCTCAGTCATACTTGGTGTAAGCAATTACCCGATCAGAGGAAGGCACAGGTATCTCACTCTTCTCCACAAAGTGAGATAACCCTGTTTTTCTATGATGATGAAATCTCTCTTCACTCCTCTTCCACTCTCCTCCACCCAAAATCTAGAGTTCTTCCAGTGATAGTCAAGTGGTATTGCCATTAGATTCCCAAATTTATTAAGCCTTCCTTGAAATTTTCTACCAGATGACAGAAATCTCCCAAACCCCACTGAAAGCACAAGCTTGCTTTCTCTTTCCTGCTTATTCCTTACAAAGCTGTGTCCCCGTTTGTTGACTCGGGCCCATCAGGAAGGCCTGCTTTTCAAAGCCTGAGGTCTCTCCAAGTGCCTCTTCAGCACAGCAAGGAGGGCCTCCAGACCACATTTAGTGTGTATAAAGCAAGCACCTCCCGAAGCCAGGAAATTGCAAAACTGTAATTCGTCTGCTCAATCCCCTCGCTCCCCCCTCTTTGGCTAGTGAACTTGCTTATTGTGAAGCTTTCTCTGACAATTAGGAGGAGTCCCCTGTTTTTTGCTGTCACAAGTGCCTAAAGTTGCCTGTGTTGAAAATATTTATAATGAGGCCGAGCTCCTGGGAGACCCATTGGAGCGGCCAGAAATCCTATTCTCTGATTCCAGTATTATATGGCGACTTGCACAATCCAGTCCCACTGCATTCCTTTAGAAAAGGGTTTCTACGGCTAAGCAGAATGCAAACTGGTGGTCCCGATGTTACATTGTCTTTGAAGAGAGTGAATTTGCAGGGAATGGCTTTGGTGGGACCAAGATGGCAGGGTGGGCCTTTACTTATTTCTTTCTCCTGAGAATACTTTATTTTTTCTGGTTTCCCATTCCTCCTTGAGCATAATATACAGGAGAACAAAATCACTGCTTTCATTATTTCTTTATCACTATTCTTATTTTATCAGTCCCTTCTGTGCTGATGGAGTGATTTGATCGCTGAGGTGACAATGTCACGTAGAAACCATTTCATCCCCTCTGAATACATCTATCCTTTCTCCTTCCCTGGTGCACTCTTAAATGAAGAATAAAATGCATCGTATGCGCTGATTCTGAATGAGTTTGGGCTGGGGTTTTTCACCACTTTCCCACCTTCTAAAGTAGTAATGATGGTATTTATTAAGAGTTTACTATGTGCAGATACTGTGCTAAGCCCTGGGGTAAATGCATAATAATCAGATTGGACCTGGTCTCTGCCCCACCTGGGGTTCGCAAGCTAAGATGGAGGGAGAGCAGGAATCTTATCCCCATTTCCCAGATGAGGAAATTGAGGCTCAGAGGGGTTCAGTGACACTGTGCAAAGTCATTCAGCAGGGCTAGTGGCAGAGCTGGGACTAGAACCCAGCTTTCCCTAAATGAGTTCTAAGGGAAAACAAAAAAGCCCTAACCCCAGGACAAACCTCTTTTCCTTTTATCTGCTGCTCTCCTACAGTCAGCATCCGTTAAGGTCTGAGTAGGGTCTCCCCCTTTGGTCCCTGATAAATTGCACAGGCATTAGCCAAAGGTATGATGTTCCCCTTCTGAAGCGGAGCCTGCCCCAATCCTGCGCTCGTAATATTAGAGAGGAACTTCTACTCTTATTCTTACTACTCTACTCTATTACTCTTCCCCTTTGACTCTGGGTCGGAAATGTGGCTGCAACTTTGTTTTTTTTTTCATTTTCTGTCTGTTTGCTAACAAATACAGGCAGAGCAAGAACCCCGTGCTAATAAGAGAAACACTCCAGAACACATCAATACCAGGGTATCAGGTGAAAGATTTGTTTCCTTAATGTCTTCAAGACTAAACTCATTGTGGGCAGGGAACATATATACCAAGTCTGTTATATTGTACTCTCCCAAGTGCTTAGTACAGTTTTCTGCACACATTAAGTGCTCAATGAATAAGATTGATTAATTGATCGATTTGTCTTGGTCCCTCCCCCATCTTCTATTCTTTAGAAACCCCAGAGGAAGAATACACGTGGAGGCTGAGGCAGAATAGTAAATTTTTCAGATGGACTGAAAAAGTCTCCACAGAAGGAAGATTTTGATGAGGGTCTGAAAGAGGGAAGGTGTGGGCTAAGCCAATGCCAGATGCTAGTAGAGGATGGAACTTTTGGGTTGATATTCACTAAAGCAGTCTAGTGCACTTATGTGTTTTTGTACGGAAGAATTGCCAAAAACAATGACATGTCCTTTTGTTCTGTTTTTTTGGGGTTTGCAGATGATCATTCTAGGATCCTTTTGAAATCTGAAAATAGCCACGACCATTCTGACTACATCAATGCAAGCCCCATTGTAAGTACATGATCTCCCTGCAAATATACGATTCACATCACCTAAAATGTATTTAATCTGAAAGTTAACCAACACTGCATTAGATGCCTTGAGCCCCATGTCAGACCTAATAAATAGCCTTGATCTGCTGCAGCTGTCAGCTGAGCTAAGTAGTTCTGCATCTTGAATGGCTATTCCCTAACCTTGGGATGGAGTTTCCAGAAAAGGTGTCCCGAGACCAAATAGCAATTTGGCAGTGTGGAAACTGGGCTGAGATCACAAAGGTTAAAAACATAAGAACATAAGTGTCATATTGGATCAGCTCAGTGGTTTATCCAGCCCTGGAATTTTGTCTTTCGGCAGAATCCATACAGTGTGCTTGGAGGAATGGAATGGTAGTTGAATTTTATGGAATCTCCATCCTCTCTCTCCAGCATCTTTAACTTCTCCTTTCAACCTCCCCCAACCCAACTGCCAGGAAGAACCCTTTATGGACTTCTCATCTATCAATCCTTCTGGGATTACTTTGTGTGTTAATGAATTCCACACACAGTTATCACCCACTGCTTGAAAGTGTTTCCTTAAGAGAACACAGGAGGAAAAACACTCCTCCTGCAGAAGCAGAGCTCTCGAGGGCCAAGTCAGTCTCTTTTTCTTTTTATCTTAATGCTGCTGCCAATTGTTTTCCCTTTCTGGCAGCTCCAGGTAGTCAGTCATTTGAATCGGATTTTGAAAAAGACTACCTTGGGTCGTAATGAAAGCCCAACTTTCACCTCTCACTCCCCTCCTATTGTCATTCTAATCAATCAGTGGTATTTATTGAAAATTCTCTGTGAGCAGAGCACTGTATAAGCACTTGGGAGACCACAATAGAGTTGGTAGGTGCTGATTTCCTGCCATTGAAGAGCTTAGTCAGTCTAGTGGAAGACCTTACATTTTAGTGGAAAGAGAATGTGATGAGTCTGAATACAGGTGGCAGAGGATCTGAACTGTCCCATCAGACATTCCAAAAGAGGAGATTATATTGAATTTCTAACTGGTATCAAAGCAATGGTAGGAAATAATGATGAGCTTTGAACGGATGTCCTTTCTACAACATTCCCTTTTCAAAGTTTTTGTTCTTGCTGTTCCACAAAGTTGGTCTCTTGGAAAGCCATCAAGAAATGCCCCTGAAGATTCAAAGTTGTACTGGTTCAAAATCTATTATGAGGGATGGCACAGTGAAATTTAGTCCCGTAGTTGAGCTAAAAAAACCGAGCTTATTAACTACAACAGGAAGTTATCAAGCCATTTTAGTCCTAAATGTAAAATGCACCTAAATAGCAAAGAGAGCTCAAAAGCCATCCATCTTCCTTAATCTGTATTGGATGAGGGTCCAGCACATTTGCCCAAGGTGGGCTAGTTGCAGAAATTGTTTTCATATTTTGAATACCTGTGGAAAGAATTCTGTGGAACCAGTATCAGGGAAAGTAAATTTGTAGTATGAATCTGCAAGGCCAATTTTGAGATATTAATTCTGATGTTCTGGTTCCCTTTCCCTTGACCACAGTACAAAACTGAAAAGGCAGGTACTTGTGAAAGGAAAGTGAGCCTTTTAAAGTCAAAGTTTGGTCAGGTGTGGTTTGTGGCGAGTTTAAGTCTTCTTAAGTGATTCCAAGTATTGACTGCTCTCCTGTTCCTCAAAAACCCAAAATAAAAAAAAGGCAGCTATGGGTTCAATGATTTCGATTTTTTTTCTTCTAGTGTTGGCACAGTCGTTGCTCATAAGAAATACTGTATCTGGCTTTCAAGTATTTCTAATGGCAGAGCATACGTAAATTAGTCCTTGTCACTTAATGCTTGGCTGAAATGTGATAAAGACTTTTTCCCTCCCTTTGTTCTGGCTTATGAAAATCATTCCGTATTTACTAACAAGGTCCCCTTACCACTGAAATAACTCTCATTATGATTATGTCACCCTGGTGACATTTCTGGCACAAATCTTGCAGTGCTTAGATTGAAAGGACATTAACACAAGATCAGAATGGTCTGAAGAGAGTGAAAAGAGTGTTCCCCAAGTCTGAGCTTTTTGATGAGGGCAGAGTGTAAAATAAAGCAATTATTTTCCAGCCTAGGAAGAAAAGGCTTCCATTGGTGTACTATCCCGCTATCTCTGGCTTATGAGGTCAGGGGCCCAGCTCACTCAACCTTAACTTAAGTCTAAATGACTGCAGCAGCTTTGGCTGAAGAAATTGTGCTGGAGATAAAAGTTGGCTATTTGCCCACACAGAGTGTGTGTGCATGTGGGGGGTAAGAAGGGGGTGGAAGGGTTGATTTTTTTTCCATCACAGAGTCCCCATTCTTAATTTTGTTACACATTTCTCACAAATTGCTGTTGATCTCACATGGTGGGAAAATGTTGAGATGCTGCCAGGGCAGGGTGATCCTTCAATACTATTCTGTGATTTTTCTTATTGCCTCCTATGAGCAGGCAGATGGGATTCTTTCCCAATTCTGGGTGGGAAGAGTGAGCTGAGGGAAACGTACTTTACAACTCTCTCTGTGAAATAACAGAAAGTACAATGATAATAACTTCACTACCAGCAGTTGAATGAAAAGCTTGCAATTATAGCACAAGGAGACCCTGACTGTGCAGAATAAAACTGTGATAATTACATCTGTCATATTTGTACTTAGTCCTCATTAAATTTCAGGGAAATCATCCAGTAGTAAATAATGTGCAATCTTTGCTTTTAAATCAGAGGTCATGAAAGTAAATGGGAATTCTATTTTCCCTCACAGGGTGTTTGAGAGAGAAACCCATCAGCTACGTTTTAAAACTCAGCTTGCTTATTATTGAAGACACCAGACTGAGGAATGTCATTAACGTGACAGTTTGCTCAAGCATAGCATACAAATTTTATTACAAGAACAATTCTGAAATTCATAAAACATACTTAAAAACAGATTAAATTCTCCATTCTACTTAACTTGGGAAAAAATTCCAAATTGCTTAAAATTTTAATTCAGAACAAATTAAAACTGAGCCAAATAGGTACTGATTTATCATGCAGGTTGAGGGAAAGAAATGTGTAAGATGCAGTGATATCAGGATAAGTGGCCAGCTAAGAAAATGAAAAGTACTAAACTTTGGAAAAATCATACAGGTATAGGGTGTATGTAATAATGTACTAGCTTTATTTACATCGTGGTCCCTGTGCCAGAAATGTTAGTGTGAAACCGGGAGCAAAATATAGGAATTTGCTTATAGAAATTATCCAGTACAGTGCAACGCAAAGTCACTATTTGCACAAGGTTTCAGAGTAGGACATGTGAACCAGAGCTGGCCCATATCTAAGCCTGTTACAAGTAATAGTTAACAAAAACCGGAGATCCAGTGTTAACTGCTCATTTGCATTTTAGAATTTTGATCATTTGTCCCCTCATGTCGCCAGGAACATCAGTAGAAAGCTCTTCAATCATGAGACATTCTTGAACTTGGAGGCAGACACCACAGAGTGCTGCCCATTGAATATGTATAAAGTAAAAATCAGAATTGTTTATGATATTAAGAAAATCGTTTCCTTCACAAGCTTCGACGTTTCTTAATTTCAAATCAGGAAGAGAAGTTAGGTATCTTCTTTTAATTGTGCAAATCTCTTGTTTAAGCCATACCTACTAGATCTTGATGAAAAAAGACAACTGCGTTCTGGCTTCCTCTTTTTGTTGTTGTTGGAGAAGGAGGGTGGGGGGGAGAGTTGAAAATGTAGCCTTCTTCATAGAAACAGCTACAGCTGAAAAGAGCTATTTCTATTTTTTTTTAAGTCATAGTAAATGCAGAATTATGCTAGTTAATTACACTTGGGTTGTGATGATCTTTGATCCTCTTTTACATGAAATCACAAGGCAACAAATCACGATTGATTCGCTGTGATACTGTCTTGTTTGCCGCAGCAGCAGGGTTACAGTGGAAAATTCCATTATGGGAGAAAATGTTTAATAATTGCCCTACTTTCCCTCACAAAATGCAGAGCCCACTTAGCGTTTGCTGGAAACCACGTAAACTCTGAGCTTTTGGGAGAAAACCCTCTTCAACTTGTGGAGTCTATCAAGTAGGTTTCAGAGCATATTCCAAGAGGCTTCTGAAAACCTGGTAATCTGATTATGATGAAAATAAGTTCATTAGTATCACAGTAAAAGACTTTTTGACTAATTAAGTTTGTGAAATGGTGAGTGAGAGCAAGGTAAACCATTGATATGGGAAGGGATGACAAACAGGATGCTGGTAGAAAGGCAGAAGGAAGGGTCGCCTGAGACAGATCGGAATTCTGGAGGTGGCAGAGGGAGACTCATTCACTGTACATTTAACACTGGAGAAGTAGAGACATGTCTGTCATGTTGCAGTGGCCAAGAGAACATTTTCAGTGGGAATTTGAGTTCAGGGAAAATGTACTTACTTTCCTCAATGAATCCTTAATTTGAGCCATCAAAAAAATTCCAAAAGTTAATAAAAACTTGTATTTATGTTCAAGTAGTTAAATCTTTGCTTTATATTGTTCCATTACAGACCGGCTAATAACATGATAGGGCTTTCTGTCGCCTTATATTTGCTCTGAGAGCAAAATGTGTTTCTGCCCATAATTGTTTTCCGTACAACAGAATGTGCCTAGAATGTAATAATTGTAATTGTCTTTTGAGTTATTGTTAAATTGATGACACATTTCAGCACTCTGTGCTCATTATGATGTTTGCCACATCCCAAATAGCATCTTTGTGACAGCAGCTGATTAGTCCTGAAATGCCAACAGTGGCCTGTTCCTGATTTTCCATAGAACTGAGTGTTTGCAAGTATTTCTTCTATGACAGTACTACTTACATCATCACTGACTTTTCTTTGCCTTTGTTTTCTAGCCCATAAACAGGTGGTTGGCTTAAAAAATATTTTTTAAAAAAATACAGAATAAAGCAAATTATGACCTTTCATAAATGTTGACTGACTTCCCCTCCCCTTACCAGTCTCAGTTTTTTTCCATTAATCACATATTTCCCATTTTGAATATAGTTAAAGTATGCTTGGTTTGCCCATACTGGTGGTTTAAAATTCTTTGCCTTCCAAATAGCTTTTGGCAAAAGATCCATCAGCAAAGGAAGTGGTGCTTTAATTTTTCTTTTCAACTCTTTTCAGAGAAGAGACCTAGGGTCTCAGAAAATATCTTTTACCCAGCAAGTGCGTATTTTAAAAATTAAAACCCTTTATTTCTGTTGAGCTTTTTTTCTTACTGCAACATTTTAATTAGGGCTTTCAGTAGAAGTAACATAATTTTACCTGCATTGTGTTTTGTCACAGTGAATTTTAACACCAGGTCCAGTTTTAATTATGAATCAAGGAATTTGAAGAATAAAAAGCTTTTCAGCTTCATTTTTTTTGCAATGAGCATCACAATTGTTGTTCTCTTAGAATACCTTACATCTGTTCTTGTATGCTCTTTTTCTCTTTTATAGCGCACATAATTATAAAGAGCATTCTTTTATACTGACAACTATCATCGCTGAAAATTTAGATAGATTATGAATAAATCCCATACATGTCTGTTGAAGGAAATATGAAATTTTTGCATTAGGTCACAGTGAAATCTAAACTTAGAGCAGCAAAATTTAGGGCAACATTGAGGTTTGTAACTTCGTTCAGAAATATCTGTGACAGAGTAAACTCGTAGGCTTCATCTTGCAAGAGGAGAAAATGTTATCTCATGTCTTTCAGTATACTGGAAATGCATCTTTAATGGCAACAATACTTAAATTGAGATTGTGGCTTTTGGATTGCATAATCAGAAAAGCAAATTCCCAACCCACATATACTCTTGCAGAACGATGGGTTAGATTGCTGAAGCACAATTTCTCTCCAAATAGTATTGCTTATCCTCAAAATAGAAATGGAAAGGAGCACCAGGTACATCCCCCACCACTCAATCCCAAGCCCAGTGGGCAGTCTCTTATGTCTCCGGCACATTCCCTACAGGGTAGAGAATTCATCCAGTTAGATATCACTTCCAGCACTTCTAAAGCAAGCCCAGGCCTTGCTGTCAGAAAATGTTCTTGGACTTTCAGCCAAACTTCTCCCTGTTGTCCAACAGGATGGCTAAAGAGTTATGGGGGTTGTGGGGGTGGGGGAGGGTGAAGAGAAAGAAAAACAGACCCCTATCAGTGGGTCTGAAAACCCTCAGTGTAGCACTCTAATCCTCTTTGCTTCAGAAGGCTTTGTTTCTTGAATTCTTTTTTTTCTGCTCAGTCAGTCTCTGAATTAAATGTTATAATTAAGGTCCTTTAATCCCAGTTTCCTCTGTTGAGGCTAGCAGGATGCATTTGGACAAATCAACTAGCCAGAAAATCCACAACTGCATTCTTTTTTGTTTGTTTGTTTTTAGTTCCTTGTTAACAGGCATGGTGGAAATAGAATAGGAAATTAGCTCCTTGAAGGCTGAGACCGCATCTCCTCAATATTTTGTAAAGTGCTTACCACACTGTGGGCACTTAATGAATAATATTAAGTGGGTGCAGCCGCACGCTGAGTCGGCTGGGAGGAGGGGTGGTGGTGAATGCACTCTTTCAGGGCACCAGAATGCCAGTTGTTAGCTTACCTCTGCCCCCCTTTGTGTGGCCGAGTGGCGATTTAACTTCCTGATGACAGTCTGTCATCATCCTGCCTCTGCAGCCTCAAGGTGGGCTCGGTATTTTCAACATACCCGTCGCCAGTGGTGGAAATTGAAATCATTTGCTTTCAGAACTGGGACCGGATTAGTGAGAAATAGACTGTGCTGATTTGCATATTGCTCAGCCTGGGATGTTCTAGAATGATCTCTCTCCCTCCCACCCGCCCAACACACACACCTTCCATTTCCATCAAGGAACATCACCAGTGTAATGGAATCTGGGTGGCTTAAGGAAGGAGAGTGTTCATTCTGAGTAAATTATTTGTCAGTATCTGATTTATTTGAGGCACTGATCCTCATTTCTACTAATGTTGCTCTTGAAACCCCAATCTTGGGTGAAATAAAGCATCTCAAACTCAAGGGGACATGGGATCTGTTTTCTCATCTCGTGCTTCACACAGAGCTGCCACTGACTTGAATCTAATTGATACCTTGTGGGGAAGCAAAAGGAAGTAGCTCTATGACAGAGGGAAGGGACATGGAAATCAGGCTGAAAGGGGTTTAGCCACCCCTGGAGGAGCTGAGTGCCATAATGGTCAAGCCAGTGCACTAGGCTGAGACTTTGCAACCTTTTCCAATTCTGCCTCCCAACTGTCAAGTGCCAATTTCTTTCAGCTTTACACTAACAAACTGAGGACTGGGTGGCTTGAGTACTGTGGACCCCCTGCCCCCAGGTCACACTTCGCAGTTGACTGATTTCTTTCCCTCTCCCCCCAGACTGAAAGCTTGTTACGGGCAGGAAATTCTGTTGTGTGGTACTCTCCCAAGTGCATAATAGGGGGCTCTGCACCTAGTAAGCGCTCAATAAATATCATTGATTGATTGATCTTCCCCTGAGCCAACACGTGTTTCCATCTTCTGTGACTGTCTCATTGGTAAGGCTCATTTATTAATGCTGAGGGACTGGAGAACCTTCTCGTTTTTCCAAAATTCTAGTATTACTCTGGAAGGTTTGTGATTCATATTTTCTTCCTTGAAGTTCTTTTAACATATGTTTCTTTTGTCCAGTTTTTTAAAGCAAAAACCAAAAATAAAGAGGTAAATCTTTGCTTCACTTTTGTCTATTCAGATGGATCACGATCCCAGGAACCCAGCTTATATTGCTACTCAAGGACCACTTCCTGCTACGGTGGCTGACTTCTGGCAGGTGAGCCTTGTTCTTTAAACCTTTTTGAAAGTGCAGTTTATTAAATTAGGGTCTTTGAAATCCACCAATGGTACTTAGATGTGGAAAGCATTGTGTTAAGCGCTTGGGAGAGGACACCAGAAGCAAAGGACATGGTCTTGGTGTTCCATGAATTCAGAATCTAATGATTAGAATATATATTCACCTTCTTGATAAGACTCTTGCCGCCTGGATTAAAGATCTATTGGTTCTTTCATGTTTTCAAAAAGTGAGAATTAACCAAAGTGGCTCTCTTTTAGAATATTTAAGCTTGAACTGAATGTACCCAGAACAGCATGAATATAAACTTTCTTTTGGAGTTTGCATAGCTGGAAGGTAAGGCTCAGGATACTGAAATTTATTTCTAGTATTCCACCAACTCGTGGTTTGAAACAGAGTCCTAGGTTTTTCCATCTGAATAATTATGGTTAAAAAAAAAGCCTGAACTTTAGCAATATTATGACTTTTGCACACACACACACACTGAGACATTTAGGTATAAAGACTGACCTGGGGGAGATTTTTCCCAATTTGACTTGTTTTCACTGTGTCCTGTATTGAAAAGTATCAGTAGCTGTTCAGATTTATTTTCAGATTACATCCTATCAAATTCTGCCTTTTGTCTGTGATGGTTTAACTTTGTAACTGTTCAAGAATAGTGGCAAAATGATCCTTCATCCATGGAAAGGCAAATATTTTGTTTTCAGACAGGGCCTCTTAGGTCTCTGCTTTGAAGATTGTAAGAAACACCCTGGAGGGTGCCATCCTGTAAACATTAGGAGGGGTTTTTTTCAGGAGGGGTGGGATTTTTTTGGTTTTTTGGGTGGGGTTACAGCATTTAAGTGCTTACTATCTGCCAGGAGCTCTACTAAGTGCTGGGGTAGATATAAGGTAATCAGGTTGGACACAGTCCATGTCCCACAGGAGGCTCATAGTCTTAATCCCCATTTTACATATGTGGTAACTGAGGCATAGGCAGGCCACACAGTAGACAACTGGCAGAGCCAAAATTTAGAACCCACAAACTCTGACTCCCAGGCCCATGCTCTCTTCACTAGGGCACACTGCTTCTTAGGGTGAGGAGCAAATGCTCTTTGAATATTTTTAAAGATTAAAATGGGACTAAAATTCTGGCCAGTCAGATATTGTGAGGACAGGAGAAATGGTTATTATTTGTAGTTTTGATACTACTACTACAAATAGTAATAATTGTGGTAATTGTTGCCAAGAGGGTTGAGAATGGCTCTCATCCTCACCTTCCATGGTTCTCCTGTCTGCCTGGGAGATGGGAGACCAACATACTAGCTCAGAAACACAAAGAAGCCCAGATTTAATATGAATCTCCTTCAGTTGGATGCTTGACAAAGGAAAAATAATGTTCCTCTCCATATCTTCCCCTACCTGTCCAGGTACCTATAAATCAATCAATTGTATTTATTGAGTACATTGTGTGCAGAGCACTGTACTAAGTGCTTGGGAGAGTATAATACAGTAGAGTTGGTAGACACATTCTCCAATCTCTGTAAACCATCTTCATTGGAAAAAGAGATGGCAAGATAGTTTCCTGCTTCCAAGACTCTTGGGCCTCATTTTCAAGTGACTTTGTTTTTTTCTTCATTATGTCATTACTTGTCTGTTTTTCATCCTTGACATTTATAAGAGCAATAACAGGGTTCCTTCAGAGATGTGCCCCAGTTACAGTATTTTTCTAAATTGACCTTACTTACTATGAAACATGGAGAGTTCAACTTGGTATGTTCTTGAAGTCTGAATCTGAGGTGAGGGGTGGAAATTTTAAACTGCCGGCATCTGCTCAGGACAGCAGGAGAGGGGAAGAGAAGGAGAAAGATGGAGTTAAAATGAGAAAGAAAGCAAAGAAGTGATAGTGACCAGTGAAGCAATCCAGAAAGAAAAGGCACAGGAGGAGAGAAATGGGGGGGAAAAAATAGGAAAATTCTGGTCAATTTTATTGCCGTAGTTAGAGTCATGATAAGGAAAATTTTACATTTCTCATGAAACCTTTGGGAGCATCTAGGTCTCTGATAGCCTTTGTTGCCCAAGAATAAGCTTATTCACAAACTGTTCACTTTTCTCATCTTGGAAAAAAAAATATTTCCTGGGTTCCATTCCCTAACTCCCCTCTCCAGATTGGCCACCTCTTCACACCATCGGGGATCCGGAGGAAGGCACCTGCCCTCGGTTTCCAGTCTTCCCTCCCTGTCAGGAGCTACTCATTCCCCTTTCATTCATTCATTCAATAGTATTTATTGAGCGCTTACTATGTGCAGAGCACCGTACTAAGCGCTTGGAATGAACAAGTCAGCAACAGATAGAGACAGTCCCTGCCATTTGACGGGCTTACAGTCTAATCAGGGGAGACGGACAGACAAGAACAATGGCAATAAATAGAGTCGAGGGGAAGAACATCTCGTAAAAACAATGGCAACTAAATAGAATCAAGGCGATGTACATTTCATTAACAAAATAAATAGGGTAATGGAAATATATACAGTTGAGCGGACTAGTACAGTGCTGAGGGGATGGGAAGGGAGAGGGGGAGGAGCAGAGGGAAAGGGGGAAAAGAGGGTTTAGCTGCGGAGAGGTGAAGGAGGGGTGGTAGAGGGAGTAGAGGGAGAAGAGGAGCTCAGTCTGGGAAGGCCTCTTGGAGGAGGTGAGTTTTAAGTAGGGTTTTGAAGAGGGGAAGGGAATCAGTTTGGCGGAGGTGAGGAGGGAGGGCGTTCCAGGACCATGGGAGGACGTGGCCCAGGGGTCGACGGCGGGATAGGCGAGACCGAGGGACGGTGAGGAGGTGGGCGGCAAGGGAGCAGAGCATGCGGGGTGGGCGGTAGAAAGAGAGAAGGGAGGAGAGGGGAGGTCCCCTGCCAACCCCCCCAGTAACCCTCACAGTTCTGTGAGCCTTGTGCAGAAGGGAGGAAGATAGTGTGTAGCTGCTCTGTTGGAGCTCAGTGGTGAATTTATTTTAATATCTATCTCTCCTAGCTCCTTGTAGGCAGGGATCATGTCTACCAACTCTGTTGTACTCTATCTCCCAAATGCTTAGTATAGTGCTCTGCACACAGTAAGCACTCAAAAATGCCATTCATTGATTGATTGGTCACTTTCTGGGTATGGAGGTATATGGAGGCAGGGCAGCCTCAGGTGCCACCCCTGCTGAAATCACAGTTGTACATTGAATATTTAAGTGTTTTGTTAAAAACAGATGCCATCCCTCCCCCACAGAAAATAACCCCATCTTTGTTCCTAAGTAATGTAATAGTTTCAGGAGTGACACTGTAATCTCTGGTTAAGAATGAACCTAAGAACTATAGTGACACCACTTTTTTTTAATGGTATTTATTAAGCACTATACTATGTGCCAGGAACTGTATTAAGTGCTGGGGTTGATACAAGGTTGGCCACAGTCCATGTCCCACATGTCACAATCTTAATCCCCATTTTACAGATGAGGTAACGGAGGCACAGAAAAGTGAAGTCACTTGTCCAAGATAAGAACTCAGGTCCTTCTGACTCCCAGGCCCATGCTCTGTCCACTAGCTCACTTGGCATGCAGTAGGTGTTCAACAAATGCAAATTATGGAGCTAGGTGCTTTTAAAAACTTAGAGCTCCTTCCTTCCAACACCTTCCTAACACTTCCTTCCACCTCTTCCTTAATCTCTTTGTGGGTATGCTTCTGCCCCACTATCCCAACCATGCGCACTGTGTAAAGTCTTCAGGATACTTGCTCATGAAGACATACTTATCACTGAGTTGTGTCTCAGAGATGCTCATTCATTTTATCAAAATTGTTTTTCTCATGGTATTTGTTAAGCACCTACTGTGTCCTAAACTCCCTATTAAGCACCGGGCTAGATACAAGTTAATCTGGTCTGACAGAATCCCATCCCACATGGGGCTCACAGTCTAAGAGAATGAGTATTCATATATGAGGACTACCTTACACTTGCCTTTAGTTATAGGAAAAGGCTCTTTGGGATATTATTTACCGTTTGTATTGCACTTTATATGGGAAAATGGCATATTATGTAACAAAAAATGCTATTGTTTCACATGGAACAGTAGACTTATATTTACAGAGAATTTAAGTAACTTTCTTTAGGGAACTAAATGAGTTGGTGGCAAAGTCATAATTATAATTCCTGGCTCTTGAATTCTTGACTTTTTCTGCAAATGATGCTGCCTCTCCAGCAGCTAGATTATGGCTAATCTTCTGGCTAATGACTTCCTCAGGAGGAAGTTGTTTGATTTACAACAAAAAATTTAGAAGTTGTGATCCCTTAGATCACACAAATCAAATTCACAAAAGGAATCCATTAATTACAGCTCGATTCAGACTTCTTTTTGCTATATATTGACAGTGGAAAGAGGTCAGTTTCACTAGCCTTCTCCAAAACAACTAGCCTGAATGTAGGACCTGGTTAAACGTAGATCAAACTTGAATTTAAGGTGTATTCCTGTTGAAGGCATTTAAATGTGTTTTTGTGCTTTCCAAGCAGCCAAAAAATAAGTTAGTGCCATTCGGACAGTTGTGGAAGGCAAAAATTTAATCATTCCACTTTTGTCAAGAAGCATCAAATGGAAAGGACCTAATTGAAGGGTGCCAGTAGCCTTCAGAGACCTGTTAATATTCATCCATACTGAACTTCTATTTTAGGATCCCATACAGTAATATGGGAAGCAGCGTGGCTCAGTGAAAAGAGCACGGGCTTGAGAGTCAGAGATCATGGGTTCGAATCCCAGCTATGCCACTTGTCAGCTGTGTGACTGTGGGCAAGTCACTTAACTTCTCTGTGCCTCAGTTACCTCATCTGTAAAATGGGGATTAAGACTGTGAGCCCCACTTGGGACAACCTGATTACCCCGTATCTACCCCAACGCTTAGAACAGTGCTCTGCACATATTAAGCACTTAACAAATACCAACATTATTATTATCATTAATATCTGTGAGTCATGGTATTTCTTGTTTTGGGTCTTTGATTTCCTTTTAATAAACCATGAACAAGTGTCAGCTTCACCTGCAAAGAGAGCTAAACTTTTTATTTACTCCAACATGCAATTCCATTAAAAATGGTCTCAATCAATAGTATTTATTGAACACTTACTCTGTGTAGAGCACTCTACAAAGTGCTTGGGAGAGGAAGAATTCATAGACCTAATCCCTGCCCTCAAGGAGCTTGCAATCATGGTAGGGAGACAGGCACTAAAGGATATTACTGATGACTTATTTACAAAATGAATACATGCTGTACTTTTAACATTGATAACATCCATTTAAGATGGTTTTGTCATCTGAGATGTGTCTATAAGCCATTTTTACCTGCAGTCATTTTTAATAAACAGGTGAGTATTCTAGCATTCTTTCCAAAACAGTTAATAAATAAAAGCACTATCTTCCTGCCCTGCCTTGGGCTTTGTCACCTGGCCACTGGGGGAATTCTGCTACTAAGTTTACTTAGTAGTGGACAGAAGGCTTTTTCATGGATATAATCATCAAAGTTGGTCATTTTATCCCAGAAAGAAAGGATTTGCATGGGCCAATGCATTTTTTGGGATCAGTCAATGGTATTTGGCACTTACTTGTGCAGAGCACTCTACTAAGTGCATGGGAGAGTATAACTACAATGGAGTTGGTAGACATGTTCCCTGCCCACAAGAAATAAGCTTACACTCTAGTTGACATGGATGAACCTTGCCAGTTTTGGAGTTAGTAAGGCTGGGTGCAGAGTCTTGCCCTTCCAATACCTTTTGGACCCAATCTCCAGATAATGCCGATTTACTTGAAAAGCAGTCAAACTCAGAGGGTCCGAGGCGTCAGGATGGGGAGAGGAAACGGGCTGCAGAAACCTCCATGTCTTCCATTTTGAAGCCCATGTACAACAGTTGTGCAATGGTGACCATTAATAGAGCCCCCACATTAATTCTGGAGAGGAGGGAACCTCGGTGTTTCTTTCTGCTGAGTTTACTAACAGCCCACAGTAGAAAACGTGCAGACCGTTTGGCTTTCGAGATTGGCTTTAGTTCACCAGCCTTTTTTGGCACTTGACTAACTTGATGCATTCCTAGTGGTTGCTCATCTTCAAAGGAACATCAGCCTGAAAGAGTCACTTGTATCTAAGGTGTAAAATATGCATATTTAATTTCTACTTAAAAGCAGGCAGAGGAGAGAAAGTAGATCATAAATAACCATGCTCCCTGCGGCTTAGGTAGCTTACTGTACATGTCAAGCTACAGAGAATAAATACATCAACAATAATTGCACAAGTGTAGTATGTGAATATGCATTCGTCATGGTAACTCCTAAATCACAGGGTGGTTACACCAGGCTGAACTGAATTTGGGAGCTTGCCAAAGGAAGCACACTCCTAAACCCTTTTCCAAAAAGTTTCTCTTAACTTCTGTTTTAATAGCATCAGGTTTTAACAGTTTCTTTTTTTCCCCCAAGGGTAGTATGAAATTACCCCACTGTTGGTTGCTACTGTGAAATTACCTTCGAGATGGATATTGCTATTTATCGATGATTAGTTTGAGTACCAGCTTCTGGCTATGTTACTTGGAGTGTGCATGTGTTTTAAAATGATTGAATAAGTGTGTTTTTCTGATTACTGTATCCATACTTAGTTTCGGGTTACTCCACATTTAGTTTCTATGAGATCCAGAGTAGCAGTCATTGCCTATTCAAGTCCGGTGTCTCTCAAGGAAAATTCCATAGTAATTTTTCTGCTCTCTGAAAGTCAGATGTGATTAGAAACCTGTTCCAGTAGAAATGTCCAAAGGCATTTCTGTACTTGACTATTTTGAGCCTTATTTGCCAAATTCCAATTTGCTTCACATGCTTCTGAGTTAACATGTAATAGACAAGTAGCTTCAGAAGTGCAATATCTACGTTACATATTTGACAGAGTTTTATGTGCTCACATCAACCCACCCTAGGGAAACTGGAGAATAGGCTAAGAAATTCTATTCAATTTGATTTGTTTATCTGAACGTGGGATGCATTACCTGTATTTTGAAGGTGAAGGAACTGATCCATCTGTGAGTCATGTTATTTCTTGTTTTGGGTCTTTGATTTCCTTTTAATAAACCAGATACACTTCTGTATTGTCACACCAATTTTTCAACCCAAACTAATTCTTTAAAAATTTGTGAAACCTTTAAGGGAAGAAGTATGGTTTAGAGACAGGCTGCCTTTGGGAAGAATATAAAGACATAGACTTAATAATAACAATAACATTAACTGTGTATTGGTTAAGCACTTATTATATGTGCCAAGCACTGTACTACACACTGGGGTAGATGTAACACAATCAGATCAGACATAGTCCCTGACCCTTGTGGGGCTCATAGGGAGAACAGAAGTTTAATCCTTATTTTACAGATGAAGAAATTGAGTCACAAAGAAGTTAAGTAACTTGTCCAAGGTCGTGTAACAGGCAAGTGTATTTTGGGTTTTGTTTTGGCTATTTTTTTAATGGTACTTGTTAAGCACTTACTATGTGCCAGGCACTGTACTAAGTGCTGGGTAGATAAAAGCAAATCAGTTTGAACACAGACCCTCTCCCATATGGGGCTCACAGTCTTAATCCCCAATTTACAGATGAGGTAACTGAAGCCCAGAGAAGTTAAATGACTCGCCCATGGTCACACAGCAGACAAGTGGCAGAGGTGGGATTAGAACTATGGGCCCTTGACTCCCAGGTCTGTGCTCTTTCCATTAGGCCAAACTGCTTCTCAGTTCTTTGAGTTAAATGTAAACATCTTTTCAGAAACATGTAAGCAACACCTCGATAGAGCATGGACCTGGGAGTCAGAAGGACCTGGGTTCTAATCCTGGCTCCATCACGTCTGCTGTGTGACCTTGGACAAGTCACTTAACATCTCTGGGCCTCAGTTACCTCATCTGTAAAATGGGGATTAAGAGTGGGAGCCCCATGTTGGACAGAGACTGTGTCCCACCTGATTAGTTTAGAAAGGTGCTTGGCACGTAGTAAGCACTTAACAAGTACCATAATTATTGTTATTATCATTATTATTACTATTATTGAGAGGCAGCCTGAATAACCTTCTCCAACTGAACATGGGACATCACAGGGCTGAGCCCACAAGTGTCTAGAATGATCCAGTGATAGGAAACCCGGCTCTCCCAGGCAGGGAAGGAGGATGCTTTCAGTTCAGAGTGCATTGTAGAGTTTTGGGAGCCATTTGTGATGACCCTTGACCTTGGTTAGGAAGAAGTATGACCTAGGAGTCAGAGGACCTGGGTTCTAATCCCATGTCCACTACTTGCCTGCTCTTTGACCATGGGCAAATCACTTAACTTTTCTGGGCTTCAGTTTTGTCATCTGTTAATACGGAGATTCAATACCTGTTCTCCCGCCCACTTAGAGTCTGAGTCCCTTATGGGACAAGGGCTATGTCCAACCTGATTATTTTCTATCTACCCCACATTTGGTACAGTGATTGCTACACAGTAAATACTTAACAATTACCACAGTTGTTATTATAGTTGCTGAAAGGCCTTCAGAGAGAAGTCCATCTTGAATAAAGGTTCCACCCTTTGGCTGTCGGGCTGCGTGATAACTCATGTGTGTCTTCAAAAAACATGATGAAGCACCATCTTTTCAGTTCACAATCTCCACTGTTCTGTTGCAAGGAATACTTTGAGTGGTAAGCGTTGGATAAACTCACAGTTGCCTTAAATCAAATAATGACATCTCTACCTCATTGTGTTGCCTTTTTGTATGATTTACTAAGTTCCTCTCTATGCTTCTTACCTAGTGACCTAGAAGAAGTATTATACCCAAGAGAACCATTGAAATTGTTTGTTTAAATTAAGTTTCATTTGGATTTAGTCTTAACCAAATCTTCAGAGAGTCAGGCATCCCTCTGTAATGAAATGCTGTGTGTTTGAACCAATGAAAGTTGTTGCCAAACTGTAAGGATTCCTCTTTAAACGAGTGGGCTTTCTAATGTTACACTTGGGTGGCACAAGTAGAGTGCTAGATGATTAGTTTATGGTCTAGATCATTGTATTTTTATTACACTCATAAAATCTGTGTTTCTCCTCATTTTCGTAATGGCCTCAATGAGCTTCTGTACCTTCTAAAGGCACATTAAATTGTTATGTGATGAAAGAACCGATTTAGTGAGACCTGTTCCAAAGCCCAGATATTTTAAAGTAAAACACACATCTTGAATTCCTGTCTTATTGTTTGATTTGCACTAAAAATATAGCCGTATGGGGAACTGAATGTAATTCATATTTATTGTGGGAGTTTTTTCCTTAAGTATTCTTCACTGGGTTCCACTAAATTGCAGTGTTAAGGAGACCAGTGAGTTTTCTTAAGGGTAGTGACTGCTTCTATTACATGGGAATATATATCAATGTTAAAGGAGGAAAAGTTCACCTATACATCTGATTTGTAAAATATAACAAAGTGGGAATTTAATAACTTGAACTATGAAGAGAAACCATTTCTATTTGAGAAATTGTATATGTGGCTTTAAAAAGAGTCAGAGCTTAATTGAATTTACCATCCTTGTGCATTTAAGAGAAAGGAGGCCTTTTTTGTGCACTGAATTTACATTTAAATACAGTTGCTTATAAATATTTCTGTGAAGTTAATGTAACCCTTAATGCAAAGGGCAGGTTTCTTTTCACTCTGCAATTCAATATGCTAATAAAAGTTGTCTGTAAATATAACATCAATGTGCCCCATAATAATAATGGGTTTTAGTGATTATGCTGTTAAGTATTTATTCATAGGAGTGTTTGCAGTGAGGAGCTGCCTTTGAAAGGCAGTTTTGCAGGAACATCTTTGTTTGCTCTAGCTGTTTATCCTTTTGTTGAATGTGCCACTGATCTTATCTTTCAGTTGGGGCTATTATACATTATTAAACCATCAGGCAGTTAATTCAGATTCACTATTTGTTTTCTTATGTACTTAATGTAGTTTGGACATTTGCATGAAATTTCTGTGTATGTCAAAGATGAAATTCAAATTACAAAATGCTTTTTGCTTAACGAACATTTTTTTAAGTGCAATCGTTTCAATAACGAAGCCTGTTTCAGAACTTTTTCTTTGGGAAATACTATCACCTAGGCAGGGTGCAATATTTTTTTTCTTTCAATCGATCAGGTAGACTACTTGTGAGACCTGAAAATAACCAGGTACCAGGCAGTTGCTGATTTCATTTTGACTCAGAGTACATCAGCATTTCCATGACTGAATTGATATGCTGTGTTAAGTAGGAAACATCTGATGTTGCATTGAATGTTTTCTTCAGCCTTATGGGAAGTTTCCCTCACACACCAAAAGTTTCTAAGCAAACAGCTGAACACAGAACTGAGGAGATTTGAAAAAGCCTGGAATGAATTCATTGGGAATTTTTTTTTAATATTTCATGGAAGCACAGAAAATATGGTGCCAGTTTATTCAGGGATTTGAAAGCAGCTGCAGAGTAAAAGTGTCTAATGAAAATGAAATAAATTTCCTGTGAATGGAATAGATTTTGATTGTGTCTCCGAGTGCAGTAATTATACATGTCACACAGTAATTAGACAGTCACAGTGTGGCCACGGTGTCTTTCTTTGTCTGCAGATGGTCTGGGAGAACGGCTGTGTCGTCATTGTCATGCTGACTCCCCTCACCGAAAATGGAGTCAAGCAGTGCTACCACTACTGGCCAGATGAAGGGTCAAACCTTTACCACATCTATGAGGTACTTAGGCAACATCTCTAGCTGTAAAGTTGACGCTATGTGGATTGATTTCATGTGGGACAAAATATTACTTAATCTGATTTGCCCTAAAAACTGTGCTGAGGCCTGCCATAAAAGTCAGGAGTCGAGAGACAGGGAGGAGAGCATGAGCATGGTAGTTTTCTACTTTGCAGCAATTGAAATACTAAGCTGATTTAGGGAGCTTTGGGGAGGAAACCAAGCAAGAAAATGACAGGTCAATTTTATTAGAGACAAGGGAGCCAATATTCTTTATTTCATCCTTTTCCCTAGACTATTGACAGTGTTATGGAGCTATAGAGCACTTAGTACAGTGCTCTGCACATAGTAAGCGCTCAATAAATACTATTGAATGAATAGAATGCATCGTGAAACAAGCTGAATTTTTTTTCTCTTAAAGTAGCTGAATTCAAGTGGGTCTGTAATTCAAATCTTTTCTCATTTTTACTGATTACAATACTGATTTAAAAACAAACTGTTTTCATCCAGAAGGTGGTGAGTTTAAAGTCTCAGTCTGTCAATCAACCAATGGTATTCATTGAGTGATTACTGTGTGCAGAGCACCTAAGTGCTAAATGCCCTGAGATGAGGCCTATTTTCAAGTGGGTCAGCCCTCCTTTTTTAAATTCTCGGTTTTATTGCTTTGGCTCAGTAAATGTAGTCCTAACCACAGCACTGTCCAAGCTTTTATATTTGTAACATTTGACCTTTATATTTTAGGATAGCCTGCCAAATAGTCTTATTGCCCTTGCTAGACTCCCTACCTACCATGAGGGTTGATTAAATTGGAGTTTAAAGTAAAGGAGGGCCTACTTCCTCCCTTTGGTACAGTTTTGCATTAAAATAGGTCAGAGTGCCTAAGTCCCACCTCAGAAAACATTTTAGAAATGTGAGGCTAAATGCCTTTAGACTACAAAGTCCAAGGAGAATGTATGCTGTTCTTTTGTTCTGTTTTGTGTTCAAATAAAGTAACAGAGTTTCAGAACAAGAATTCTAGAACCACACAGGAGAATTGGATTGAGGGATTGACAGGAGATCACCATTTAGTTCTTTTAAGTCAGGAAGGCTCTGAAGACATAAAGGTCGTCTATTAAGTTGAGTTGGAATTCCTTATTTATAAGGTGGGCCGATTCTAAACCTCCAGTCCTAGATCACATTTCATTACCCACAGAACATGTCTGGCTGAAATAATTTCAGGTCAATATAAGAACATGTCTGGCTGAAATAATTTTAGGTCAATATATTTGCTGTTTTTAACTAGCAATACTGATTTCCCCAGGATATGTTTCTTGAAGGTTTATTCAATTTCAAAGGGGCAGAGCTCAAGCATATTGCCCAATTAAGATTTTCTCATTTTTGTGGAACAGGTTGTTCATCACTCCGAACTCCTTCCCTCTTAGACCGTGAGCCCATTCCCTCTTAGACCGTGAGCCCAATGCAAGACAGGGACTGTGTCCAACCTGATTATCTTGTATCTACCCCAGTCCTTAGTTCAGTGCTGGGCACATTGCAAAAGCATAAAAAATATCCTAATTGTTGTTGTTTATGTATGGCATCCCATCTCTCCTCCCCACCCCAAGAGCCTGCAAGGGGCGGGGGCTTCACCAGTGGTGGGTAGGCCCGCTAAGATGCCCATGATGTGGAAGCCAGATAACTGGCACATTTCCACACTCGCCCCATTTCTCAGGTAGTACCAGAGAACTGGGTTGTCAGTGTCCGTAGAGAGCTCCTACTACAAAGTGAGCAATTCTCCCTTCCAGGTCATGCCCAGTGAACACTTGTCAACTTAACAGTCTTTATTGAGCATCTTCTGTGTGCAGAGTACTGTAATAAACGTTTGGGAGAATATAATAGAATTGGTGTAATTGATCCCTGACTTCAGAGAGTTTACTATCTTAGCAGGGTTAACAGAAAGGAATAGGGAACTAGAAGGAATGTCCACTGCGACCCGAAGGCATGTTTAGCTTACATCCTTCTGAAAATCCATGGGTGACACAGACCCAATTTAGATATTACTGATAAGGAAATGACAGTGAAAGATTGAATGTGTTTGGTTTAAAAAAGAAAAAGACAGTCCTGGCTACAAGTTTATCCACTGTCTCTGAATCAGCAACACAGCTGTAGGATGGCTTCAAGGATTGATACCTACTTTGCACACATACAGTAAAAAAGATTAAACAAACAAATCTAATGTACACTCTTTTGTTTCTGTGTGTGTGTGTCTCCCCTTCCTATTTCCATACAGGTAAATCTGGTCTCTGAGCACATCTGGTGTGAAGATTTCCTGGTGAGAAGCTTTTATTTGAAAAACCTTCAGACCAATGAGACACGTACCGTGACCCAGTTCCATTTCCTCAGTTGGTACGACCAAGGAGTTCCTTCTTCTACGAGGTCACTCTTGGACTTCCGCAGGTACACACAGGAAGCATTGTCTCATGTTAATGCCGAGACGATGTGGATCAATGCCTCTGCCTACTGGTTTAAAGGAAGTACATATGTAATCACTTTAAGTGAGAATGCCTCTGGGGAAGAGATACCAAATTCTTGTTTTTAAGTTTCATTTGATACTTCCTGAAACTATTCAATCTCCTAAATTTAAGAAAATGCAATAGGGCTTTGAAACTCAGTCACCTTATCTCTCTACTTGATAACTACCTATGGTTCACACTGACATAAGGATGGCCAAGTGAGAAACAGGGCCTAAACTAGATTCTGCTAGGCATAGGAAGAAGCAAGTTTTGGCTCTGTTCAACAAGCGGTGACAGTCTTAAATATACAGGTGGGTTACTTACAGTATCAAGAAAATATGCAAAACATTTTGTCCAGGCTCAGTGGAAGACAAAAAGTACTACTAACTGCATTTGTCTGGCTAGAGATATACTAGACTTAATTTGATACTAGGAGGTGCAATCAGTGACAGCAAATTTTTTGAAGGAAATCCTTCATTGCATGCTGCACTCGTTGCATTATCTACAGTGGTTGGTTGGCTAGTATTGGCTATTTCATAGTGATAAATTAATGAGCTCAAGGGAGCTCAAAGTTTGGGGCAGTATCAACAGAGTTCTGAGTTGTTAATTTAGGTCATTTTCATAGTACTAAAGTGATCTATTGTAGAGGGAGTTGGGAAAGAGCATACAGAGCATACATCCTCTGGTATGAATGAATTCTAGCCTTAAATGTAGATTTTCCAAATCATAGTCAATTCAAGGGAGACTCTCACTGTTAATTTGATGTCAAAATTTTGGCTTATTTTATCAAATTTAGAACAAAGAGAAAACTTTTTCATTGACATGCTTCCTTGGACCAGGTAGCAAATGAATGAGCCCATGACAAGAGAACCCAATTTTCTGTGGCACATATAATACACTTTACCTGACCCTGACCTTCTCTATCACCTTTCCTGTAACAAATTGTGTATTATAGATCCAGAATGCTGAATGCATAGTAAAATCTCTAAGAAAAGCAATGACTTAAGAGCTGGATTGCCACCATTAAGATCTTAATTTCTTGGCCACTTTGTGTACTTTTATGATGTCAATTCATAGCAATCTAAGACAAACTATTTAAAAATTTACCTAGAGTAAATTATCTCCAACAAGTATTGGAGTCTTAAATTTATTTCTCTAGAAAAACACTGATGTATCTTTAAGATAATACCAGCAGGTGGCTACTCCCATGATTCATCTCTTTATGTGCATTCAGTGTGTTTGTATATATGCATGTGTGTATATTTATATGGCCACATACATATATGATAGATGCATACATAACCAACCCTCTAATTTTATAGTTCATTTCCAAGAAAAATAGGATTCCCAAAATTCCCTTGCCTCAGAGTCTGTGGAGATATGGGTACAATACTTGAAGATATTTTGTTTTTAGGAGAAGGGGTTTTGAGGGTGCTTTTACTTTTTAAAAATACAATACATTCTTACAAATCTCTTTGGAAATGGAAAGTTTCTATTTCTTTGCTTATTCTACACTAGGCCATGGTTCAGATGATGTTGCATTTCAGAGATTAATCTGAAAGTTGAGCTAAAAAGACCATACTCTATGAATGCAGAACACCTGGATACAAACTGCTACCAGAGTTAATGTTTTAGGTGTAAAATCTCCACACAAAATGTGGTATTTGAAAAGGTGGAAGCTACGTTGAAACCACCGGTCAGTGTAATGCTTCTAAAATCCTAATTTCATTCTGAACAATAGACCAACCTTTATAGCTCTGGACTAGCTTGTTAGTCATGCACTGATATGTGTAATTAAATATTTCTTGAGCCCAGAGGGAGCACATTTACACTTTAAAGAGAGACTGCTAAGCTAAAAGATAATTAGCATCACATGTGAGGGCTTTGCTTAAAATATATATATTATGCTATCACTTCTTGCTGTGTGCAATGGCATTTACTAACACTGCTCACTTTAAAAATGGACAAATTCTTATTTTGCCAGCTAATTAGCGGTTGCCAGTGTCATTTTTGTGATGTTGCAGCTAGTAATATGAGCCCAGTTGCATAGTCACAAAAGTGATCATTGGAAACTGTGACTCTGCTGCAGGGACAATGTGGGAAACCCCTTTTCTGAGCCTCTAACGACCTCTGACCTTTGCTTGCTGATGGTTTGCATGACGATTTCTTTTTCACTCAATGACCCATGGGTTGGTTTGTATTACTAATCATTCTTTCTCTGTTAATTCTTCCTGGATAAATATACCTATATATACATATATTTTTTTTTCTTAAATGTTTGAGACCTATTGCCTGCTGATACATTTTCAATTCCCTCTAGCGGACAAACTTAGAGTAAAACTTGGGTGTATTGCTGAAATATCTTCATTAATCATTGGTAAACTATTCTGAAGGACAAGCGGTTAAAAATCTTTTGTTTGATGTGGTAGTTGGCTTTTAAGTTTTTCTATTGCTTTTTTTGTTTTGTTCAACCCCAACTGTAATGGTATATGTGTTTGAATTTTTGTAAGAAACCATGTGGTATTTACATAACATGTTTCTTTAGCTGCTTGGGATTCTTGTAAATAGGGTTAGAAAGGTTTTTATTAAAATTATCTCACAACCTTTCTAAATTCTGCAGAGGCAGCCAGTCACAACATTTTAACATACCACAGAATGCAAAAAGCAATTACAGTAGTGCTGAGCCAAATTACAAACAAATTAGTTAATAATTAGGCTTTTTAAACAACATTTCTAAGTGGGAGGTTTTTCTCTCAATGAGTGTGGAAAGAGGGAGGGGGCTGTCTTTGACCGTAATACTCTTCTGCCTGATGGTGGTTCCAATTTTGAATGTCTAAGAATTCTGAAGAAGGGCTTCTGTTATTTTCAGTGCTTTAAAATATACTTTCATTGTACACTAATGGCTGCCAAGACACTGAATAGCATATAAAAAAGGTCTAGCCTGAAACTCCAACCAATGAGGATTGGGCTCTTGAATATGAAAAGTCACAAGGTGGATGCAGAATTGAGGGGGGGGTAACCGTTGTCATGTGAAAAGACTGAGCTAATGGGAAATATCTTTTAAAATATTTTATTTGCCATTAAAAAGCCCTTAAAAGTAGACTATGACCCTTTGAGGGCAGAACTGTCAAGTGCTTAGTAGAGAGCTCTGCACAAAGTAAACATTCAATAAATACTTTAATTAAAGGTAAAACCATCCTAAATATCTCTGACAGTAAGCTCGGCTGATTTGCTAAGGGAAAAAAGGCATAATGTTTGAGGAAGGTTCTGCAACTTCTAATTTAAGAGGCTGCCAAGAAGGCTTGCGTCTCTTTTATTGGAGCTAGATGTGCCTTGCTCACCTGAACCATGAGAGACTTTATATGTGGCAAGGAGACTGTCTCCTCCTGCCAACTGCTTTATACTCTAAAAGCCAAGTACTTCCACTGTTTACTTCCATGCCAGGCTGTGGCAAGGTCACCTCTCCCCTAACCTCCCCCTGATGCTTATCAGTGACCTCAGAGTAGCCCTAAAGGAGATCTGTGGGTGGGGAAGTGAACACTTACTGTATGAGCTAACTCACTTTCCTCCAGCTTAGGTGACTTTTTGTCATCAAGAATCCATTATCTAGGTATTCAGAAAGCAGCATCAGTCATTTTAAGGCTGCTGATGGAGGGCCAGTGGAGGATTTTCACAAAATTACAGAGAAGGGAACAGTCATAGATCAGGTACTGCAGCATAGAAGGATTGATCAGAAATACTACCTAGTGTAAACCAGCCAAAGCACTGTGACCATGTTTAATCTTATTTCAGAAGTTGTGATGCTTCGAGTACTTCACCTCATTCTAAACTGGGGAAAGTTGATTCTATATTAGGAAATTATCTGCTCAGACAGATGGTCACTGGCCATGGGGTAAAATGCAACCTGTAGTGGAAGGAAATGGTGACCTCTCATTTCTGTTAGAAGTAACTACTTGTTTTTTTCCAGCTTTAATACAGAAATATGTACCTGTTTTCTATTTGAGGTGAGGAATATATTCATTTTCCCTCCTCTAAAACATCTAGTCTTTTTTCTGCATTTCCCAGTAGAAATTTCAAATTAATATATCAAGCCCTTTGATATAAATTTTGAGTACTTTGGGTGACGTTTTGGTTTCCAATTAATCTTGAGATAGGTTTGTGTTTTTCTAAAACATCTTCCTGCACATGTCTTCCAAATCCTCAAAAATCTCCAATGGCTACCCATTCTTCTCTGAGTCAAGCAGAAACTCCTAACATTTAAAGCAATCAGTCAGCTCTCTTCCTCCCATTTATCCACTCCCTCCTCTCGATATACCCCAGCTTTTACTCTTTATTACTCTCAAATTAACCCACCACCTGTGCCTCATTAACATCTCTCCATAGCCAAGTTCTTGCTCACACCTTCCTCCAGGCCTTGAACTTCTCTTCCCTTCAAATCTGATAGACCACAGCATTCTCCATCTTCAATACCCTTCTGAAATCACATCTCCTCTCAGAGGCCTGATTAAGCACTATTCTCCCTTAATTATATACCCTAAATCCCACATCAGCCCTTCCACACCTCCTAAGCATTCAAATACTCAAAAGGCCCATCTCCTATAGCACTTTTGTATGAATCATTTATACTGTATTACTTCCTCCTAATCTGTAACTAACATGTCTGCCTCCCCCAATAGATTGTATGCTCCTTGAGGGCAGGAATCATGTTTGCTAATTCTGTTGTACTCTCCCAAACACTTAATGCAGTGTTCTGCACACAATGGTTGTTCAATAAGTGTTACTAATTGATTTGATCGATGTAAATGAGTGGGAAAGACTGTGTGTGCTTTGAAATTGATAGAATGGAGCAACTTCTAAATGACCCAACTGAAAGATATCTCTGGGTTTATGGTTGTTTTATATGTGTTTAACTCAAGTTCACATTTTTTTTAAGTGCTTAGAATGAAGAAAATGATTATGGTGTTTATTAAGTACTTACCATGTGCTGGACACTCTGCTAATCATAAGAATATATATAAAATAGCCAACTCAGACTTAGCCTGAATTTCTTGGCTAATGTTTATGTCTTAGGAGTGCCTGACTGTTTCCCTCCAAACAACTGGAGTATTGGGATTTGAGCCATAAATCATGAGCAAGCATTTCTGAGAAGAATCTGAAAATTGGACCCCCATCTCCCCAAAATCAGAAGCTTGTTCTAGTGATCTTCAATGCAGTAGAATAATTCAGACTAGGAAGAGTCTCCTCTCTTTCTCCCTCTCTCCATGAGTTTGAGTTTACCGTTGCAACATCAAAATCACATATTCAAGGACTCTATTTTGGGGTTGAAATTGTTTGTTATAGACAGAAAACTAAAAGACTTTTGAATATACTGTAAACAGACAGACTCATGAATCGTTTCCAAGAGTGAATTTTGCTTAAGTTTCAATTTTCTGGCGAAATCTGCATGATATTTTTATAACTTTTGTATTTCTTTTCATTACAGAAAAGTAAACAAGTGCTACAGGGGTCGTTCTTGTCCAATAATTGTTCATTGCAGGCAAGTACAATTTTTAAAATGGATTTAGAAGGTTTTGTAACATAAATACATTTCTATACAAACAGCAAAATGGAAAAACTCCAGTCAAATAATAATAAAGAGCTGCCCTCCCCAGACAACTTGGGAGTAACTTTATAATCTTTTTATGCTAATGATAATTGGATATTAATGGTCTCATAATACATCTTCCCATCCCACAATCATAATGGTGTGCCTTCACTAGCATTTTAACAGGGGAATATTTGTCCTTTGTAATTTTAAAATTGTTTAGATCTTATGCCTTCTGCATGGTGTAGACACTTCTGTCACCTGATCATGCTGTAAATGCACAGAGTTATCTGCCATTCTCCCTAACTGGCAAAAAATAGCTAACCAAATAATATCATTTCTGTAAGTGAAGTAGATTGGTTCTCCCTAGATTTGGGGAGAAACTAATTGGGAGAGAGAATCTGAGGGCATTCAGGTTGCCTAAACCATCCAGGAAAAATGGGGGTTAGACTCCCAGCATTAAATTCCCAATAGCTTGCCTAGCATTTTCTCACGGAGGCATTCCAGAATTTTTTCCTTACATCCAACCCAAATATCTCTTTCAGGACTTTAAGCCCATTTCTTCTTGTCCGGCCTTCAACCAGTCAACTTCCTCATCCTAAAAAGCCACCATATACTTGAAGACAGTTTTGATCTCCACCTCCTCACCCAGTTTTCTTTTCCCCAGACTTATCTAACTCAGCTCTTTAATCTTTCCTCTCGGCACCTGCTTGTCATCTCCTTCACTATACTCTCTTCTAGCTGCTGTCTCCAGTTTCTCCATTTGGTCTTCAAAGTATGATGTCCCAACCAGGCATAAAACTCAAATTTTAGAACCTCTAATATTACCAAGATTACCACATCTTGCAGGCAGGCAGTTGCCAGGGTAGACATCTTGATGCTCTGCTGTAAGCTCTGTTGTAGTTATTTAGGTCATAAATTGGTTTCGCATGTAAATTTCTTGCTTGCAGTTTACAATGGGCTGCATCCTGGCCTGCCTACTCACTGGCTGTATCCACTACCCCGACGGGACCATGACTGGCAGGGGTGAGAGAGTATGTATGGCACTATAGCACTACAGTCAATTCCTTAATGCAGGTTCTCAAGTCCCAATGTCTTTTGGGCAGGGATTGGGTCTCTCTATTGTCTTGTACTCTTCTTAACTAAATGCTTGGCACAGTGCTGTGCACATAGCAAGTGCTGAATAAATACCACTGCTTGATTGATTTGTGACTGGACAGAGGGTCATCTATCTGTCTATCTCAATGGGAGATTCCATCAATGCATCCTAGTACCATGTTGGTTTCTTACATAATGGTACTGATGCATTCAGTTATTCACTGGTGCCTGACCAATCATGTCTCATCCAGCACTTGAACTGTGAGTTTTGGTTCCTTAATGTGCTTTCATCCTGTTTTGAGAGTTTCTATAATTTATCACAGTCACCTGGAATTTATTTTCCTGTCCTCTAAAATGAGAGCAACTAATATCTTGGCAGAGAGGATCAAATCAAGGAGGTCATCTGGCCTAGCTGATTCCTCTACTTATGGTTCTAGGAAACTGCTCCCACTGCAAACATTGTCTGCAGTGAGGGGAGCCCCCTGAATTGCTTCTCTGATTGAGTGATTGAGACTGTGAGCCCCACATGGCACAGAGACTGTGTCCAACCCGATTTGCTTATATCCACCCCAGTGCTCAGAACAGTGCTGGCACATAGTAAGCGCTTAGCAAATACCGTGATTATTATTATTACTCCATCTTCTTCTGATCCAAAATCACTGGGTTGAATTTAGGCCTCATCTTGCTGGCTTTCCTGGTCTGGAGTCCTGAGATGTACCCCTAGCAGAATCACCCCCTTTTCTTCTGAAACACCACTGCCTATCTTTCCTGAACAACCTTAACTCCCTCTCCAGAACTTCTTCCTGAATGTTGTGTCCATTTCTCAGTTATTAGATTAACAACTCTGCACGCAGTTTGCCGTAATGCATGCCTTTATTGGGCATTTTGGGTAGAATGCAATGGCAGAATTAGGGAAAGTTCTTCTGTCAGTGCAAACCTGTCTGGATACGGCATGGCACACTGCATTAGAGAAGGTGAGTATTACTAGCTTCCTCAACATAGCATTCTGCAAGAATGCAAGCACCACATTATAAAGAACTGGGTGCACATCATTATCTCAGTCCTGAACCAAGACCACTAAGATTGCTTATCAATTTCCCATGCATCTTGCATTTATGTTCAAGCAATTCAGATGGTCCCTGGTTATTAACCTTTCAGTTTTCCTCCTTGCTGCATTTTTACCCACGGGCACAAATTTCCTAGAGTACATTTCTGATCTCCCAAATATAAATACAAATATCTCTTAATCAATCAGTCAATCAATGGTATTTACCGAGTGCTTACTGTATAGAGAGCACTGTACTAAAGCGCTTGAGAGAGTACAATACAGTAAAATTGGTAGACACATTCCCTGCCCATAAGGAGATTACAGTCTAGAAGATCTTCAGGCTTATTTGATCTAATCCTGACTCATAGTGAGTGTCAATTTATATCCTGGACACCCATCATGGATCAAACTCTTGTTCTACATTATATCTATTAACCCAGAAACATGATTTTATGTCCTTACAGGAGAAGGGCTATAGTAATAGATCTTTGGGGAAATTAATATTATTAGCCTTCTCCCCAGTTGGAGCCTTTCCCATGCTGTTCAAGAGAAGAGTTGTCATACCTGGACTTGGGAGAAGGAGGTTTAAAACAAAGTAAGGCTGTTGGGAGCATTTGTTCTGAGGAGGAGAAGGAAGGGAAGTGATATTACATGAGAACATAGCCCCAACAGTTTGCTACTGTTCTTCTTTACAGGACAAGATGGATAAAGGTGCTTATGAAAGTTATTGTATTGTCACTATATGAGGACAACTAGGAGAAACTCCACTGCTTAGTAGGTCATTAGTAATGCCAATTTATTCCAAACTACCAGCTGAGATGAATTCAAGATGCACATTATTAGTGCTTCTTTCCCTCAGAAAAGCTCAGGCTAGATAGCATAAACAGTTCAGGTGACAGAGGTAGGGAAGCACACCACAAGACAGTACTCTGCTTCCCCCCAACATCTGGCCAGTTTTCCCCTCTTGATTGCATAACTGGGTAATTTTCACTTCTAGGAGACTGCGGAGATGGAACAGTCTGCAGCCCTGTCTCTTGGGTGCCAGATGAATTCTAAAAATGACAATGGGAATATGCTCACAACACATAGACATTCCCCAACGTTAGAACAGTCTAGCATGTCAGGAGCCAGTCCTGAGAAACACAGGCCACCCAAAGTGGAGCAGGGAGGTCTGCCCTTTTGATACAAGGGATCTAGTGAGCTGCAGGTGGGCCCCCTGCACGACAGAACCACATTTACATTTCATACTGTAAATGCATTTTCATCTTTGTACATTTCAGTATCTAATCTTTAGTTGCACCCAAACATAAGTTTCTGTCTGGTTGAAGGATCCTAGCTAGTCACCTTCTTCATCCTCTGTGTCCAGCTTATTCTGGTGAGTTAAGCAGTGGTTGGTTTCGGAAATGAGTAACTTCTAGGTATAGTCTTTTGCATAAAATTGCCAGCATGTTTAAGGCAGCCAAACATTCTCCTCATTGGATTTTCATTCTCCTCTCCAAAGTGGATGAAGACCTCTTCGGCTTTATTGAAAAAAGGAAAAATCCTAACCATGTAGAATAGTTACTCCCCTCCTGAGCGCTGGTGCTGATTACAGGCCATTGCGAGCTTTCTTTGTCTCTCCCTCTCTGGCTGTCTCTCTATCTCTGCCTCTCCCCTCCGTATACCAACAAGGTAAAAAGTGGTTGCTGCTTTCCGGTGTATATAGATAGCATTTTCATTTTCTCTCCTTCTATTGACAGTGATGGCGCTGGAAGAAGCGGCACCTACGTGCTGATTGACATGGTTCTCAATAAGATGGCCAAAGGTGAGATTCAAAAGCCCCATCGCTTTGTCAGAGCTGAGCTAGGTGCTGGTGTTGTCATAGTAACATAGGATGCAATAGTCACAGAAGGCCTCAAATAAATTAGAGAAGTGAGTCCCTTCTCCAGGACTATATTAAATCATTTGCAGGCCTCCTAATGAATTTGAAATAAAATGTATGTTCTTTGTGAGTGGAATGCATGCATGATGTTACTAATTTTATCCTTTGGGAAAAGGTAGCCATTATATTTTTAAGTCTAACTGGTTCAGAATTTCTAACTACATTATATCCTCTATGATTTATATTCACTGAGTGAATGGACTGATGCATATTTTGGGCACAATCTTTATTCCTGACACAAATAATACTAAGTAGTTGTAAATAGTTTGTAAACATAATTACTTTTTACTATGGGATTTCTCTCTCTCAAAGTTCTAAATCCCTTGCTGTCAGTATCTAGAGAGAGTTCTTTGCTTGGGTGAGGAGAGCAAAGAGTAATTTACATTTTAGTAATGAGTGTTTAAATCCTTATATAATATCTAAGTGTTCTACTGCATCTTTAGAAACAAATTAACCAGAAGAAGACTTTGCCATTGCTTTTGTCCAGATTTTTAAAGAGAAGTAACACCATTCCATTTTCCCAATAAGAAGTTTGATGTTGCTCCACTTTCTACTGAATTTTCTTGTGGCCACTTAGGAACTGATATACAAGCCCTCATTTATACCCTGAAATATTCCAGAGTAGAAGCTTGGTTTTTTTGAAATATTTTTAAATGAGTGCAATATCTGTATTTATGGAAAAACTCCTGGATGCCTATCCGCTTCAAATGGAAACTTGCTAAAAGCAGCCAAAGTACATCTTAAATATGTTTGGAGTATTCTGGTGTTCACCACTAGGAGAATGGGATGAAATTTAGAGTTAAAATATATGCCATTTAGTTTCATAGAAAAGTAAAGGAGAAGTATTTTCCAGTTTTGGGCTCTAAACCACTTAAGGAAGGGTTGACTTTGTTGCAAGAGCACCAAAGAATGCCATTTATTGACTCCATTGTACCATGTAATGTCAAATTCCATTTTAAGTGTGGGCTTAGTGTTGCACAATACAAGACAAGTCATGTGAAACTGGCCAAAGAAAGGAGTTGCCGGGCTTTTTTTTTTTAAGATTGGTCGCTCCCCCCTCTTCTCCCCCCCATTTTGTTCTTGACCTGCTCCCCTCTGCCAATGGGGTGTGCAATTTGAAATCCTCTGACCTGGTGCTTTGGCTGTAGTTTAAATGAAAGATCAAAGGGCAGAGCGGGCATCTCAGCCCTGCTGAGGTGGGCCTTTCCCAGGCCGTCACACTGTGAGGCAGCCAAAGGTTTTGTTCTGACAGGAATCTAGGCCCGGTCTGTGAGGCCTAGGCCTTCTTTGTCTGGCCTGAGAAGTTTGAGGCCCAGGTTGAGGAGCCAATGTTCATCAAATGATCAAAGGCCTGAAGCCCTGGACATGAAATCTTTCTTTCCATTTCCTTTTCTTAAAAAGAATGAATTGCACGAGGACCAAAGAATGCCATTTCCAAAGCTTTTATGTGGAGTGCTAGCACTAACTTTAGAGCCCTAAACATAAAAATGGAAGTGCACTTTCAGTCTCGGCCCAGCTGCAACTGCAGCATCTACTATAACATTTCTTTCATAAAGGCTTTTAAGGATTAAGGCCTTCAGTCTTTTTAAAGGACTTTTAAGAATAAACTTAGAATAATTTAAGTTCTTGTTCCACTGTCTGGTTTATTAGAGAGTAGACAATAATAGTTTTTTAAATCAAAGTAAACAGGAGGCGACTTAGTTTTGTTTTGCAGTGAGAAAGCAGATATCAACTGTTTTTGCTCTTTACTTTTTTTTAGTGATACACATTGAGTTGAAGGCTTCCATTTTTCAGATCACTTACACTTTGCAGCAGAAATTATTTTGTTAGCCTAATCATTCACCTGATTGAAATCTTTCACTAAAGTAGTGTTTTTGAGTGCTTGGCACATAATAAGTCCTTAGCAAATACCATCATTATTATAGTTATGTAGGTGGTAATTAAAATGCATAGTGAAACATTGTCACTGATAAGATAATGCAGTTTTTTGGGTAAACCTTTGAGAAGAGAAAATAATAAAAATAATTGTGGTATTTGTTAAGCGCTTGCTATGTGTCAGGCATTGTACTAAGCATTGGGGTAGATACATGGTAATCAGTTGGACACAGTTCCTGTCTAACGTAGGCCTCACAGTCTTAATCCCCATTTTACAGAAGAGGGAACTGAGGCACAGAGAAGTGAAGTGACTACTTGCCCAAGGTCACACATCGGACAAATGGCAGAGCCAGGATTAGATCCCAGGTCCTTCTGACTCCCAGGCCCATGCTCTACCCACTTGGCCACAATGAACTTCTGGCAAATGGTGTTTTTTTCCCCAAGATAGTTGTCAAGTTCATTTGTAGACTAGCATTGTGATTATGGAAGGCTTCTGTTAAGATTTTCATTTTGTGGCCCAAGATCTAGTTTGGACTGATGGAAGAAGAATTTGAAAAGGTCTCTAGATGCCAGAGGAAGTACAATGCTGAGTAAACACATTCTTGTATCTCAGTTGCAATTGTTATTCAAAGGCATTTTGGGGGGTCCTGTTCCTTTTGTTTGGCTCGGGACAGACGAATGGGAATTTCCATTCACAAACTTAAGTTTGGCATGTCAACAGTTGTCTTCTAAACTATATTAGCACCAAGTGCTAATCTAAATAATATAATTGCAAGAATGATAGAAGTGAGATGATGATGATATTAACTATTCAACCTTAAAATTCTCATCCTCGCAAATCTGAGCAAGTCGATAATGTTTTTCTGTGGCACAAAATGTGCATTGGTAAATATGTTCTTGCATGAGGTAAGTGGAGTAAGTGTTTATGCTTAACGGCCCATTTTATATTTGTCATTCAATTTAATTTTGTTCTGCTATATTCATTATGCAGAACAGTTCCCTAAAAGAAGCAAGCTTCACAAATGATATTCCATTTTAACTGTTAGTCTTTTCCAGGAGCCAAAACAGTGAAAGTGTTTTCTATTGAGGTTCTTGGGAATGTACTCAAGTCCAGACTTTGTGCTTTTGAATGAATTTAGTTTGTGTTATTCAAATTAAGATACGGTTTCCATTTTTGAGAAGGACTGAAATAAATCTTTTTTCTTAATAGTGTAGATAGTATCTTTAAATATTGAAAATCCATTCTGTGTTAGCATGAAATGGCAAATTTAGTTTTCTTTGTCCCTAAATTCAATATAATGTGTGGTTGTCCTCAAAGGCCAAGTGCAACAGTAGTAGTAATAGTATTTATTAAGTGCTTACTGAGTGCAGAGCACTATACTAAGCACTGGAAGAGAACACACAAGTAGAAATTAAACATGTACCCACCCCAGCTACTTGATTGTCCCGCCAACACCTCAAATTTAACATGTCTGAAACTAAACTCTTTATCTTCCCACCCAAACCCTGTCCTCTCCCTCTTTCCTATCACTGTAGACAATACCACTATCCTCCCTATCTCACAAGCCTGTAACTTTGGTGTTATCCTCGACTCATCTCACATTCCACCCACATATTCAATCTGTCACCAAATCTTGTAAGTAGCATGGCCTAGTGGATAGATCGGGCCTGGGAGTCAGAAGGACCTGGGTTCTCATTCCAGCTCTGCCACTTGCCTGCTGTGTGATCTTGGACAAGTAACTTCACTTCTCTGTGCCTCAGTTACCTCATCTGTAAAGTGGGGATTAAGACTGTGAGCCCCATGTGGGATAGCGACTGTGTCCATCCCAATTTGCTTGTATTCAGCCAAGTTTAGTACAGTGCCCGGCTTAAAGTAAGTGCTTAGCAAATATCACTATTATTATTATTATCATTCTACCTTCACAGCATTGCTAAAATCCATTCTTACCTTTCCATCCAAGCACTTAACCTATCCCGCCTTGACTACTGCATCTGCCTCCTGGCTGATTCATTCATTCATTCAATAGTATTTATTGAGCGCTTACTATGTGCAGAGCACTGTACTAAGCGCTTGGAATGAACAAGTCGGCAACAGATAGAGACAGTCCCTGCCGTTTGAGGGGCTTACAGTCTAATCGGGGGAGACAGACAGACAAGAACAATGGCAATAAATAGAGTCAAGGGGAAGAACATCTCGTAAAAACAATGGCAACTAAATAGAATCAAGGCGATGTACAAATCATTAAAATAAATAGGGTAAAGAAAATATATACAGTTGAGCAGACGAGTACAGTGCTGAGGGGACGGGAAGGGAGAGGGGGAGGAGCAGAGGGAAATGGGGGGAAAAGAGGGTTAAGCTGCGGAGAGGTGAAGGGGGGGTAGAGGGAATAGAGGGAGAAGGGGAGCTCAGTCTGGGAAGGCCTCTTGGAGGAGGTGAGTTTTAAGTAGGGTTTTGAAAAGGGGAAGAGAATCAGTTTGGCGGAGGTGAGGAGGGTGGGCGTTCCAGGACCGCGGGAGGACGTGGCCCGGGGGTCGACGGCGGGATAGGCGAGACCGAGGGACGGTGAGGAGGTGGGCGGCAGAGGAGCGGAGCGTGCGGGGTGGGCGGTAGAAAGAGAGAAGGGAGGAGAGGGAGGAAGGGGCAAGGTGATGTAGAGCCTTGCAGCCTCCTGTTTTTGATCACTCCAATGTATACATCACTCTGCTGCATGGATCACGTAACAAAAGCGTTCAGTCCATGTCTCCTACTCCTCAGGAACCTCCAATGGCTGCCAATCCCCCTCTGTGTCAAACAAACTCCTTACCATCATCTTTAAAACACTCAATCAGCTTGCCCCATCATACCTCACCAATCTCCTCCTACAGCTCTGCCTGCACACTCTGCTCCTCTAGCACTAGTTTACTCACTGTGCCCTCGTCTATCTCACAGCCAACGCCTTTCCTGCATCCTCCCTCTCCATTTACACAGACCACTATTCTCTCCTCCTTCAAAGCATTATTAAGGTCACATCTTCTCCAAGAGGCCGTCCCCGATTAACTCCTCTTAATAATAATAATAATAACAATTATGGTAATTGGTTAAGCGCTTACTATGTGCCAGGCACTATGCTTTTCCTGGATTGCTCTCCCTTCTGCGTTATCTATGCAATTCTATCTGTGACCTATAGACATTAGATATTTGCCCCACTCCCAACCCCACAGCACTTACATACATATCTTTAAATTATATATTATAAATTACTTATTTACATTAGTCTGTCTTCCACTCTAGACTGTAAGCTAGTCATGGACAGGGAACATATCTGCTAATTCTGTTGTTTGGTACTCTCCCGAATGCTCACTACAGTGCCCTACACATAATAAATACAATTGACTCCCTCTCTCTCATGGGGCTTACAATCTACAAGGAATGCTGACCATTAATACTGAATTTGCTGGACTGATTTGGATTGCATGAAGTTTCAGACCCAATCAAATCTGTCCTAATTTTCCCCCCCAAAAAAACAGGCCAAACCTAGGGTATTTTAGTTTATAAAGCCTTCCTTTCCTTAATACCTCTGTATTTCTTCCTGGTTCCTGCTTGGCCTGGAAAGAGGAGTGCCAAAATCTGGAAGGACTTCTTGCAGTATTCCCACCCACCAGACCAGGAGCATAAAACACTATAATTGTACAAGTTGATCTCCTGTTATGACTTTCCAGAACAGGACAATTTTGCAGACTTTCTGTTACTCAAACTTTGTATAAAGCACCTGCCCTGGAGCTTTCACATCAGAGACGTTACAGATTTCCTATGCTCCCTCCAAAACCTCAGCTAAGTTCTACCTTTAAATATTGGGAAGCCACAAAGAAGAAAAAAATGGAGGGAAATTAAATGAGAATGAATGAATTTTAATGTTCATCCATACTGGTTTATAACATTTTGAAACAATTTGATTTTCTTGCCAGAATACTCCACTACTTCTGCCTTGTGGTACATTTTAACCCTTGCAACCAAGCACATAATAATAATAGTATTTGTGAAGCACTTACTATGTGCCAAGCACTCTGGTAAATGCTGGGATGGATAAAAGCAAGTCGGGTTGAAATAAAGCAACCATGGCATCTCCACTAAGAAGTGAGGTCTCAGAAGAAGCAAAAGCAGTACGTTTTGAGAACTTTCTCTTTGAGCATTCTCATTTTCATGCTGAAAAACATAATTTGCCCATAAATTGGGCAGCAAAATGTCTAGAATAAAATGCAGCAAGGGGAAAAGGATAGAATTTAGCTACAATTTAAAGCAGGTTGAAGTGCAAATGGTAAAAAAATGGAATTGTACAGCAACATTAGGTCCTCAGCTTGCTTTTTCAGCTAGAGTGGCTGAAATTTTAGATCACAAAAGGCTAAGTCTTAAGCCTGTCCAGAGACATGAGTGGAAAAAAAATGCTTTGTTGTGTCCAGCTGTAAGTAGTTATCCCCAAAATAATGTAAGGTCAGGAAGGCAGAAATGTGGATTTTTTAAAAAAGCATTTTTTCCCTTCCAATTAGGTCATCAGGGGATTAAAAATAATGACAGTCTGGTGGTGGTAGAAATGCCACAACCACATTTTAGGAAGTGTCCTTTGCAGCCAAGTAGACATAGTGTATATTAACAAGGGTAGGTCTGCAAGTGTGATTCCATTATGCAATATAAACTGGGAATGAGTTACCAAGGAAGCACAGTTAAGCAATATTGCTTGTTGTTGTGGGTTCTACCAGCAGATAATTGACCGCGACAGGAGTTGTGCCCCAAGCCGCAGGCAGGGGTGCATAAGGGATACGGAGGTCAATTATTTAATGGAAGGGCCTGCCTTGAAATGGGGCCCGTTGTTATGGAGAAACATTATTTGAGAGTGCATCTTACAGTGGTATTTCTATAAAGCATCTCGCGGCCAGTAGTCCCATTGTTCATCTTTTAAATGGACGGCTGTCCTTGTGGAGCCCAGGCTATTATTCATAAACAGCATAAAGCACAAACCTCCAGTGTACCAAGAACTCAATTGTTGATTTCCCCACCCATTTTTCATGTCTTCCGCAGACTGATTGTGTAGATTGAGGCCCGTGGGGCACCAGTAACACTCCCTGCTTCTGTCAGCCCACCCCAAACTTGTCCGTGACCATCACCCACTCAATAACACACGTGGTCTCTCTCGCCCCTCTTTGTCTCCCCACACTGACACACACACACAGAGATGTAGAACTACTGGCCTACAGTAGAGATAGCCACCCGGAGAAGAAGGGAAAGGGCAGACCACAGGAACGGAATGAGGATGATAAGGCGAGGCGGGAGTGATGGAGGATTGAACTTTTAACTTGATAGTCGGCTGATGGGCCAGGCACACAGAGGAGGATGGGAGTTAAAACCCTCTGGTCATCTCCCAGCAGCTGAGACCCTATACATTCAGCTTTCCTTCTCCAACCAACTTTTAAAAAATTGCCAGGGGCTGGAACACTTTACCTCTCCCACAATAAAGACTGGGTAGGGAGGGTTCTGTTATTTCCCCATGACGTGTCAGAGGCAATAATCAAAAGGTAAACTAGATCTCTATTGCCCTTTTTCAAAAAGGCCACACGTCATGTGTCTGAAAGGGGGAATAGCCAATCAATCAGTGATATTAATTGAGCACTTACTATGTGCAGAACACTGTACTGAGCACTTGGGAAAGTATGATACAATAGTGTCAAGCCTCCATTTTCTAGGGTGAAGATCAGCACTTAAATATGTTTTTCAGCTTCTCTGAGCTGTGTGAGGTGAGAGTCTGAAGATTTTGTCCATCATTTCTTCCCCAAACTACCAAGGGAGACGGAGGCATCAGCGGTTGGAGTTAGGTGAAGGAATGAGTAGCTGTTTTCAAGAAACTGATTGTCAGAGCTGGGGTTAAGAGTAGATTTGTTGGTTTCTAGAATTCGGAAGAGAAATCGCTAGGGAACAGAATGATGGTCTCCTGGTCTTTCAATTTTCCAGATGCCTAAAATAAAATTGCTGCTAGACAAGAGGGCATTTCTAGCATAATACAGGACTGCCAGTGGCTTACTTAGTAACTTAACATTTTCAAATTAACTTCGCAAGGCCCTCTGCATATTGATTCTGCACCCAGAAGTATTGGGCACAGCACAAAAGTGGCCTGTTACATGACATACATATAGACTGTAAGATCCTTGTGGGTGGGAAATGTGTCTTCCAACTCTGTTGTATTATAGTCTTCCAAACACTTAGTACAATGCTGTGCACACAGTTCATGCTCAGTAAATCCCAGTGCTTGGCTGACTGATGTACAGCCATAGTTTGGGGCAGCTAGCACTGACTTGGGCTGAATTACCCTGGCTTTGGAGAGTCACTGCTTCTGCCCCTCTTTGGTGGATTTCTCACTGATTTGACTTTCCACCTCTCCTTGATGCCCCTGCTTCTAGCTCCATGTTGTTGAAAATGGAAACACTTTAGACATTCAGTGTGTGAATAATCCCATGTTGTCGGTTCCTGTGATCAGGCTTTCTCCTCGTTTTTTCACTCACCTGCAGAGGAGAGGTCCTGCCATAAGCATATATCTTTTCCCTGCTGGATGCTTGTGCTTCATTCCCCACCCGGATAACGCCGAGCAGCTCACTCACTGGTGCACATATGCCCCCTAGTTGCTGAGTCTGGTAACACACACCCAAGACTTTTAGGGCCTGGAGCGACTGAAAGCCATAGGTGGAATGGACATTCTCTGGCCCCAGCAAGAAGGGGAGAAGGGCCGAGAAAGGACAACAGGGGGTCCAAACCACAGCTCTCCCATTGTCTTGGAAGAGAAGGCCAAGTCTGATTAGAGTAAAGGAAAGGATTGCCCCTCCTTCCCTCCACTCCTCACACTTCTCCACCTGAGCCAGACCACTCCCAGCCAAAGGGAATCTGCCCTATTTTTTTTTTTTTTAAGACTTGAGAAAGGATATTCCTTGCTGAAAAAGAATGTGGTCTTCCCGACCCCTCCCATTTGCTACTTAACCTACCCCAACCCATCACTGTCGTCTAGAGAGTATTGAAAAGTTTAACACAGTGTCATACAATTTAAGTGGACAGCAGCATAGCCTAGCAGATAGAGCATGGGTCTGGGAGTCGGTAGGACCTGGGTTCTAATCCCAACTCTGACACTTGTCTGCTTTGTGACCTTGGGCACGTCACAACTTCTCTGCGCTTCAATTACTTCATCTGTATAATGGGGATATAAGGCCGTGAGCTCCAAGTGGGACACTGACTGTGTCCAACCCGATTAGAGTTTATCTACCCCAGTGCTTAGTACAGTGCCTGGTATATAGTAAGTGCTTAAGAAACACCATAAAAAAAAACTTGGTAATTTCTTCTAGGTCCTAAATTTTGTGGTTTTTTACATGACTACAAATGAAACACAGTGCTAAGATTACCTGCACAATCATAATTATTCCTAACATTGCACTGTTACCATCATCTTGCATAGGCAGTGGTTCTCCTAGGATGCATTTTATCATCCCCCTTTTTTTAGCTTTACTAATTACCTCCCCCTAAATTTCTCTTTGTAAATAACTAATTAGCATCTATTTACATCTAGATACCCAGTGACTGGTTTCTTCATATTCATGCTGTCAATAAGCTGAAAGTGCTCTCCAGTAGCTTATACACAATTGCCAGAATATTTAGCTGGGGCACTTACTCTCTCCCCCATTGATGAATAATAATGGCCTAAAAATGATCATTTAAAAAAATGAAAGCTCTGCAACGATAGGTGTGATTTAGATATTCTATTTTCATTATAGACGGTCAGCCCTCCAATTAGATGCTCCTACACTCTCCCAGGAATTAGAGCACAGTTAAAAACTTATCAGAAGAAAAAAGTAGTCATTGAGAGCATCAAGCTTGCCTCACTACTGAAGTTCTCGCATTTAATGAGTACAGTGCGAACTTGAATTATTTGCTTACATTTAGAAATTGCAAGATTAAAAAAACCCCTGGTCTGGGCAAGAATAATATCGATTATAATTTTTCCTTAAGGATTTCAAGGCTTTGAATGTCATAGTGTTAAGAAGGCATTTTAGCAGGATATTTGAGGAAAGCTGCAAGTTTCCAGTGCAGTCAGTTTTACTGGTACTGAAGATGTCACTTAATCTGAAGGAGTGATGATCCTACGTAAGCATTTTTAAGACCATAAAATTTTTTCTTTAGACCCCATACTGCATAGAAGCAGATGAATTGCTCAGCTCTACTAGAGATATGTGCTCAGTTAAGGGCCTCTCCCACTATCAGGTGGAAAAAGAAATCTTAGCCAAGGGAGGTCTTTGAGTTTGAAAAGATCCAATAGCTGTTGCTTTCCAGACCCCCTTGGGTTAAATAAACCCAGCCCATTCAAGCCTCCCTGAGCTCGTAGCTAAACAGCCTTTTTTCCAATGTAAGCTGATTTGCTTTATGATGAATTTTGCATATTACTACTGGGAAACTATTGTTCTGAGGGTTGAAAAATTGAGCAGAGACACATACACCCTGAGCTCTCACATATATATCTGCCTACGGCCAGGAGTTGCTTTTTTCCATTCCAAATTGAAGGATTGTCTGTTTTGACAATGAAATCCAGTTCTTTTACACTTCAGTGTGTGCCTTCATGGAGACTGGTCTAATGTAATTAACTGGATCATCTGTCTCGCTCAATCAATAGCCAAACTCCACAAGGAATGCAAACTCTAGTATAAAGAAATACGAATGATCTCTTTTCTTGATTGTCTTTTGGCTGTCTCTGAATCTTTGCTATTAAATATTAAAACTTTTTTTAATTATTTTTTTTGTTATCTTAAAAATGTGCTTAATGAATCAGAGAATTGCTCAAATTTCTAAACTGCCAGCCCTCCTAAACCATTTAGAAAGGGCAGCTCTCCCTGACTTTACACTGGGGGATACAGCTATTAAAAGATAGTGTAAAGCCAATCATGCAGAAGAAAGCATTTGACAATTTAAAAATTTGGGCCCAGATTCACATGAGAATTCTACAACCTCAACTGCACAGGCCAAGTGAATGTAATTTACAAGTGTAAATATCAAAATCACCTTATGCTTATATATGTATATTGACAGATAAACCTCAATCAATGGTATTGAGCACTTACAAGTAATCCTGTTGCTGAGACTATTCTGTGCCTCGCACAAATTATTTCATCTAAAATATTGGCAAGGCCATACAAAGGGCCCATGGCATATTCCCAATCACACATCTTCCCTCTCCTCAGTATAACTTTTAGGCCAAATCACAGCACTGTACAGTGTCTTCAGAGTTCATAGACATGTTCCCTGCCTAGAAGTAGTTTACGGTCTAGAGGGGAGATAGACATTAAAACAAATTATGGTCATTCAAGTTGAGCAACACTCTGAAGGAAATCAGCAAACAGAAACTATTTTGCCGGAGTAACCTTGTGGCTTTACACTGTATGTAGAATTACCAATGGTTTGGTTGCACTTGCAGAGGGCCCTATAGTCAACGAGTGAATTTTGGGTGGAGAGCCTTCACAGATGCAGGTGCTCAAGTTAGGGGACCAGATTTGGAGCAGCAGAGGGAATGGAAAAAGGAGAGATGGGGAGGGAAGGTGACAGAAATCTTGTCACCAAAAGGATGTCAACCAGTGGTATTTATCGAAGGCTTACTGTGGTGCACAGCATGTTTTATTTTGTTTTGTTGTCTGTCTCCCCCGTTTAGACTGGGAGCCCGTTGTGGGGCAGGGATTTTCTCTATCTGTTGCCGAACTGTACATTCCAAGTGCTTAGTACAGTGCTCTGCACATAGTAAGCGCTCAATAAATATCATTGAATGAATGAATGAATGCACTAAGTGCTTGGGAGAGTACAGTACTATAGAGTTGGTAGAAACGATTCCTGCCCACAAAGAGTTTACATTCTAGAGTCGTGGCCAACAAAAAAATAGGTACCTCCCTTCTCCTCTCCTTCCCCCAGTTGTCAGGGCATGCATTTCTATCCCTAAGGAAAACTCTACTTATAACAGCACACCTGCTTATCTAATCTAAAAGTAAGGGAGGCACATGGTCTGATGGAAGAACCAGACAAATGCTGAGAGTCAGGGGATCTTGGATTCTAGTTCCAGACTTGCCTGTGACCTCTGACAACTTGGCTTAATCACTCCATGCCTTGGTTTTCTTGGTTGGAAAGCGACATCCTGGCTTCTCTCTCATAGGGCTCTTGTGAAAAAAAATGCAACGATACTACTTATTATGGTATCTGTTAAGTGCTTACTATATGCCAGGCACTGTCCTAAGCATTGAGGTGGATGCAAACAAATTGGGTCGGACACTAAAAGATCACTAAGGGATGTTCTCCCAAATTACTTGCTGCAAGAATATAACTTGCTCAATTCAAAGAGACAAAAAGGCTCTTCAGTGACCGCAATTTGCACAAAAAAGGAGGGGAATAAAGTTGATTTTTCTTTGAGAAACTACTCAGTGTAAAAGGCATTTGGGCCACAGAGACCATTCTGTGCCTAGCACAAGTAATCCTGCTGCTGAGACCATTCTGTGCCTCGCACAAATTATTTCATCTAAAATACTGGCAAGACCTTACAAAGGGCCCGTGGCACAGTCCCAATCACACATCTAATCACACCTCTTCCCTCTCATCAGTACAACTTTAAGGCCAAATCACAATACTCAAGATCACAGTGAGAGGTGCTGTCACAAAGAGTCATGCCTCTTTATTCCCTTCCTCACTCCCCATCCACCCGCCAGCTCCGCCACACTCCCTGATACCACTGTCCGGTTGGGTGGCATCTTAGTTGTGGGGGGGGTGGGGCGTGAGGCAAAGGCAAAAGCATCTGCTTCTCCCACTGCCTCACGCCCCCAAGAGAAAAATGAGTGTTTTACCACCCCCCTCTCCCCACCATCTGTCACTTGTGCGGCAACTATGGCATTGGTCACACTTGCCATTCCTGCCCTACTCTGAAGCATGTCCCATGGATTCAGACATCTAGGTACCCACTGTCAAAATCACACTGCTGGCTGGGGAATAGCAAATGGGGTGTGCCAGCTTTTAGCACTGGTTAGCAGATCAGGTGCTCTCCCACTACACAACCCAGGTTCCACAAGCAAATCCATGTTTAATGTACACTAAGATCTTGACTCCCTGTGGTTCCAAATCGGAATTGCCCTGCAACTGTTCACTCATCCTTGAACACCTATGCCTGCTCCAAAATGCTTTCCTCCTTGGAGAAGCATCCGGGTTTCCTTTTTCCCTTTTTAAAATGCAAATCTATATCAGAGTGAGCTGTAAATGGCACATTAAATATGTGCCACCTTCTTGGACCAGATTTGAAAACTCGTTGTGAGCAGAGTATGTTTCTACCAACTCTGTTGATCTGTACTCTCCAAGCACTTAGTATAGTGCTCTGCACATAGTAAGCACTCAGTCAACACCATTGATTTGACTGATTGATTTGAAAGACCCAGACAGAAATGTCCGTGGCCATCTGTTTCCTGCATTTAATTGTCATTTTAGATTTTTGAGTCCTTTCTTCCACCCCTCTTTCCTCCCATTCCCACCTGATTCATCTTGTTGCTAAAACCTGCAGTGAAATCATAGTTAATATTGCATTTTGACACAAACCTGTTTCCATGGAAATATTTCCCATCTATCTAATATTTCCCACTTAGCTTGCCTTTGTAGCACTACTGGAATAATTATTAGTAATGTGACAAATTTAGCATCATGACTTTACTACTGAGTTTAAGGATGTGGTAGGGAAGATTGGATTGGAGATGAAAGAAATTCATTGCCTGAAACAGCTTTAACATTCATCAGCTATTTTTAAAAATTTATGAAAGGAGCATATGGAGATGTTTCTCCCGCCTGACGCAGTGACATTTTCTGATGCCACGACAAGGTCTGGTATTATTTTCTGACACTGAATGCTTTTTGCAAAGGGTAGCATCCACTGGAGCCTGTGTCTAGTCACTTTTATGCCACCAGGGAAGAACAGGAACACCTCAAGAAGCTGCAGACCTCATGAACTGCTGAATCATTTCACTGAGTACAGAGTACTAATAGTGTCAGTTAGCCATTAACTGTTCCTCCAGGCCCAGCAGGAGTGGGGGAACAAAATCTCCTAAGAATGGCTCGGAACTGGCCCCCTGGCTCATGACACCCACTGGTTGGCATGGCAGTGGCCCATTTTGGGGCAATAGGCAGCCCCCTTCACTTGCCCAAAGGGTTCAGAAATGGCCCAGCAACAGATCTGCATATGAGTAGGTCAATCAGTCAACTTATATTCTGAGCGTTTACTGTTTGCAAAGCACTGTAGTATGTCTTGGGGAGAGTACAATATATCAGTGTTGGTAGACAGGTTCCCTGCCCACAGTGAGCTTACTGTCTGGATGGGGAGACCGATATAAATATGAATAAATAAATTACAGATAAGTACATATTCATTCAGTCAATCATATTTATTAATTGCTTACTGTGTGCAGAACACTGTACTAAACATTTGGAAAGTAATTGTATATAAGTGCTGTGGGGCTGAGGGAGAGGTGAATAAAGGGTGCAAATCCTCCAAATACAAGGGTGAGCATGGGAAGGACAGCCCAAAGCTTCCATTTCTCCAGGGCTTCAAGGGTCCACTCTCCCTCTCTCACCTCCCCGCCTTGCAAATGAACCCCCATGCTCCCACAGTAGGGGAGGATGGGCAGGAACACATAGCCCAGGGCCTCCATATCACTGGGACTCCAACACCTTGAGTGAAGTTGGTACCTTTCCATAACCTCAGGAATGCCACAGCAGTTAGTAGCCTCATCTGGGTACAGAGTGTCTGTGAGATACTGTCTACCCAGTGGCCATAAGACTAAGGGCAGATACATCAGGACTGTTTTGATGAGAGGAACAGTGTGGCCTAGTGGAGACAGCCTGGGTCTCGGTGTCAGAGGACCTGGGTTCTAATCCCAGCTCTGCCACAGCCTGCTGTGTGACATAGCACAAGTCATTTAACTTCACTGTGCTACATTTTCCTCATCTGTCAAATGAAGATTCTATGCTTGTTCTCTCTCCTACTCCATGAGCCCCAAGTGAGACAGGGACTATGTCCAACCTGATGAACTTGTACCTACCCCAGCACTTAGAACAGTGCCTGACCCATAGTAAATTCTTAACAGATACAATACTACTGCTACTACTAATAATAATAATGACCTGAGATCAAAGAGCTACCTGTAGCAAAGCAAGTGATGCATCAACAACACATCCTGACCACACGAAGGGACTGTTACAGAGCCGACTTTGTGGCATGCCAAACAAGCTGAGGAACAGTCCATAGACCAGGGGACACCAAGGCAGAGAAGAGCCAAGGTTCTGCAGATCAAAACAGGCCACAGCCCCACGGAAGAACTAAGATGGTGCCAACCTCAGCCCTGGATAAGGACAGACGCTTAAAGATTGGCAACAACCCTTCAACGGTCACCTTCACACAGCTCTCACCATTAACCACGATGCTCAACAAAGACTAATTCCCCTGTCTCCTCAGGGAAACAGGGCCTGCTACTGCATTCCACCACACAGCCTAGTCCCTCCTGCTTCTAGACTTGTGCAGAATGGATCTGGATCTGGATCTGGATCTGACTGGATCCTTCCCCAGACCTGAAGGCGAGGAAAGGACTGTCTTCCCATCTGGGATTGCCTCGACATAATGGCAGAATGAGAAAGTGCCACCATAGGATTTCAGAGACACCAATCACTCCACCTTCAGGGAGAAAGGTTAAGAGAGCTGACCACAGAAACTATCATGGAATCCCTTTGGCCTGCCTGGCTAGCAAAATCCCACCAGGTCCCCTTGGAGCGACTACACAGACCATCTTTAACCATGTGATGTGGCCTAACAAAGCAGCTGCACAAGCCTGCAGAGAGAAGCAGCGTGGCCTAGAGGAAAGAGCATGGGCCTGGGAGTCAGAGGACCTGGGTTCTAATCCCAGCTTCGCCACTGGTCTGCTGTGTGACCTTGGGCAAGTCCCTTAACTTCTCTGTGCCTCAGAGTGAATTCATCTGTAAAATGTGGATTAAGACTATGAGCCTCCTATGGGGCATGGAGTGTGTCCACTGTGATTAGCTTGTACCTGCCCCATACTTGTACTTGGTACAATTCCTGGCACAGAGTAAGCACTTACAAAAAACATTTTTAAAAATGGGCTCTCAGAATCAAGGTAACATCAGGCCATCGTGCGACGACCCATCAAATGATAGTATGTTTTCAGCATTTACTCTGTATAAGAGCACTGTACGAAGCACCTGGGAGAATCCAATAAAAGTTAGTAGATATGCTCCTTGCCCTCAAGCAGCAGCCATGGTCTTTGGAACACATCAGGTTTGGGAAAAATGCAGGAGGCCATGGAGGAGAGCAGAATAATAACGATGGCATTTGTTAAGCATTTACTACGTACCAAGCACTGTTATAAGCACCGGGGTAGATACAAGATAATCAGGTTGTCCCAAATGGGGCTCATAGTTCTTAATGCCCATTTTGAAGATGAGGTAACTGAGGCACAGAAAAGTGAAGTGACTCGGGAGATGGGGAGGGGTAAAGCAGGTGGTTGTCTGGAGTCTCTAACTTGAAGAAGTTGCCGATTCCAGGCCCCACCCCTCGTATGTAGCAGAGCCTCAGAGGGCAAAGTGCCTGATGGGAATCTCCCTGCCTCTCACTGGCCCTGGGCGGCTGGGACCCCATGACCCTGGGAAAGGCCTGTGGGAAGAAACCCATCCATGCCCTATAGTTCGCAGGTGTAAGTTTTGCCTCTCTACCCACGGTGGAGGCGGACATGCAGCTAGGGCCCAAATCCGCACATCTGGCAACCCTAGATTTGTCCCTATAGTGAAGTTCCCCAATAACAGAAAAACCATACAATTTAAGAGAAGCAGTCATCCTCTTTTATTTAGTAACTGCCTCATCTCTTCTAGTAACTGTGTTCTATAAAGGCAATTCTCCATGTAATTACTGCTGGAAATTTGCTAAATAGGCACTGAGCACATGGCATCGTTGATCTAAGGAGGAGTAGCAGGAAGAGAAGGAGGAGAATTGCTCAAGAACAGAGCAACAACTCATGGAATGTTGACTCAGATCATCTGTTTGGGATTCTTTTCTTACTCTGATGGCTCTGGCAGAGCTGCTACCCTTTCTGAACCATCACTGGGATGGTACCCTCTTTAGTTCTATTTCTATTTACAAATGAACCTCCGAGGATAATCAATCATATTTACTGAGCCCTTCCGGTGTGCAGAGCACTGTACTGTGTGCTGGGGTGAGTACAATATGACAGAGGTGCCTGCCCACTTAAGAGGTGGGGCACTCACTTCCCCCAACCCCCGAATACGCCCCACACTACCCACATGCTCTCCTGGTCCGTGGCTTCTCTGGAGAGGCGCAGGCAGTAGTGGGAGCTGGATTCTGGCTCACGCAACACCCACCACCGTCTCCACAATGCCACCACAGAGATGAGCCGGAGGAGGAAGAAGGGGATGGCTTCTGAGGGCAAATTCTCTGGAGGCAGGCCTCACCCAGAGTTATCTCCGAGATGCCTCCTAGTGAAGCGGCTCAGAAAGGCCATGAGTCAGATACTGCCACCATCAGCCTAGGGGCCTGCCCCTGGCAGCTTTCTTTGAGCCCCAGGGTGTGGATCCCGAGGGCTCCCCTACATGTTTTCCAATCTTCCTACAGACATCGGGGGAAATAAAGAATGTTCATTCTTAACACTTTCCTCAATTTCCTCCGCTGCTTCTAGGGAGTGCGGAGTAAGGGAAGTATGTATATCCTCTCCCTCCCTTAGACTGGGTGGTCCTCAAGGGTAGAGGCAATGTCTCCTCCTCCCCATGTCCCCCAGTATAAGAGTGTCTGTGTGTGCGCACTTGCACGCACTCTTTTATATCCAGTGTATATCCTTAAATTGGAAAGCTTTCTTCTAATGACCTCAGTCACCCTCCCACATGGCAACAGCCTCCTGAAGAATCCAGGCAAATTCCCCCACCATTTTTCACATAGGGGAAATGAAGTGCTGAGATACTGTGAGCCCCTCAGTCATATTGAGGTTTTCCATCTCCCTGTCTAGTGCCCTTAACATAACTGAGTAGGTCTGAACACTGTGCTACACTCCTTGTGCGCAGAGAACGTCTACTATTATACTGTATGCATACAGTAAGTGCTCAGTAAACACCATTGATTGACTGGCAAGATTTAATTTCCCAAACACAAAATTCAAGTAACAAATTGTAATAAGATGGCTTCTTTGAAATATCAATTCATAATCACTCTGAATTGAAGTTTTCATATCCTGCCAAGCAATATAATCTTTACATTATTTTTTTCATTGTGAACTTAGCTTTGTCAACATGATTTGTTCTCAAATTTGGAAGATTAAACACATTAAACAGCTGAGTTAAAAAGTTTTCTTTGTAGGTTTAAAAGATTATCATCTAGCTATATAACCATACAACTGTCCACATTCCACTTGGAAACTACTGTGCATTTCTTAAACTGTTACGCGTGGGAAATAGAGAAATAACCACGGTAAGTTCTTTATTTTCCAAGAATTAGGTTCTGGATTTTATTTCGTAAGTATTGGTAGAAGCACTTCATAAAACCTCGTAACAATCTGTCCCTGAGATTTCTTCAATTAATACTAATCAAACCTGCCCTCACTTCTTATTTTCCTCTCTGAACCTAGAAATTGGAGCTGTCTACCACTTGGATTGAGGAACGAATGCAATCATTTTCAATCGGACTGTTAGCCTAAAGGGAACCCAAGACTGGGAGATTGACAGATGTGGCGTAGATTATCCTGTTCTCTGAACTCGGTCCAATTTGTGGTTTGTTACAGGTGCGAAAGAGATTGATATTGCCGCTACCCTGGAGCACTTGAGGGACCAGCGACCAGGCATGGTCCAGACTAAGGTACTGTCAATACCATCCCCTTGGATTTTACCGGCACTAAAGGTCTTCCCCATCATCATTCTTGGGAGAGAGAAAACAGAGGCCTGTAGTACCGGTCCCTCACCTTATTTTTAAAATAAAATTTCCCCAACTAGTTAGACAATATTCCAAACTAAGTAACTTCTTCCAGACCAAGAGGAGAGGGGCCTTCTGGGCTCCTTAATCTGAGGGTTTATCCCCTTCCCTTGCTAGTGCAGCAGTACACATAAGAAATGGCTTTGGGGTGTCCTCAAGACCATGGGTTAAAAGTCATATTAAAGAATGGTCCCAACTGTTGGTACCCTAGAGATCCCCAGATCCCTTGCCTGCAAGGCTGATCTCTGGATCTATTCAATTTTTCTTTTGAATTTTTAAAGGCTGTGATCTTAATGCAGCACTTTATTTCTAGGAGATTCTTAAGCATCTGATTTCATGAAATTGTCCTGGCTCTGCCACTTGTCTGTTGTGTGACTTTGGGCAAGTCACTTAACTTCTCTGTCCCTGTTACATTATCTATAACATGGGGATTGAGACTGTGAGCCCCACCTGGGACAGGGGCTTTGTCCAATCCAATTTGCATGTACCCACCCCAGCGCTTAGTAAAGTGCCTCGCACACAGTAAGTGCTTAACAAATACCATTATTATTATTATTATTAGGATTTCTGTCATCCTAAATTTGCACTAGCATCGTAAAAGACTAGATGGGAGACACACATCCCGATATGCCTTAAAAATCACAGCCATGAGAGGAGAAATTAATCACTTTGGGAGAGTAAATGCTATGATGGTGAGCTTGTGAACATATTCTTTTTTCCCTTCCTATCAGTGTATCTGATAAAAGTGATTATTACCAATCAAAGTGTCCAGGTTTTTCCGTAACACATCCTTGGGCGATGTGTTTCTCATCACTCCACAGTAAAAGTTAACAAAGTTAACCAAAGACAAGAAGCCTACATTCAAGACAGTATCACCTGCACCAGAAGAAAAAAAGTATATCCATGGAGTGAACAGAAGTGCTCTCCTTTTCCTTTCCTGGCCCCTCTCTATGGTCTGCGATCCTTCCATGTCCTCCAGAAATCTGGTGTGCATTTCTCCCCTTTCACTCATTTCCATCACATTGACCCTTGGACCCCTGAGTCCCAGGTCACTGGGTTTTCCAGTGGCTCTCATTGACCTTGGAGTCCCACGTGGGTTCAAATCAGCCCCAACTCCTAATGGAGCCGAGCTTGCAGGGGTCAGGACCAGTAGGGTTTAGTGAGGTCCCAATCAGACCCCCAAAATAAATCCCTCCCACTGAACACAGTGGAGTTGGCTAGATTTCAAAATGGCAATGTCCAGAATATCCTGGGACAATGCCAGCTAAAAGGGATAGTTTTACAGTTTCCAAATGTGTCTACCATCGGTTTTGAATCACTGACTTTACATGCTGCCTCCCACATAAGAGAAAGTCACCATGGGTACATTCAAGGTCTAAACAATGGCATCTCTTATACATTTAATCACTAGGCATGAATTGATGCAAACACACATGGGGCTGGGGCTGGGCTGACCTTCAACCCCCACACTTCAAGCGCAAGCTCTCAATCCACTAGTGTATCAAAAAGCGGCATCCAAACCAACCATCAAGAGAAGGGAAGGGCAAGCTCCTCCTAGACATGACAAAACCCTCCAAGGTCTCTGTGACATCACAGCAGGAACCTCAGCTTCAAGTGATGACATAAACAACACATGACACTTCCAGGCCACCCTGAAAACTGGGTGTCTGGCCAGGAGAAACCATCAGGCCTGGTTTGATGAAAATCAAAAATGGCTCATAACAGGGCAAAAGGCCATCGACAACAACTGGCGGCTCCTTAGGACAGTAACAAGTGGAAGCTTCAAAATGCTCTGCAGGCCACACAGGCCGAGTGCTGAGTTGCTGGAGTGGGAGGGGCCCAGGGACACGCTGCTTTCATCAAACTGAGGATTTGGGCTCAACAGTACAAATGCTGAATGTCCCAAACACCCTTCTGCCCAATACCACTGAAGAGGACAAATGGGAACCCTGCCCAGAGGGCAAGGGCACTCTCACCATCATCTGAATGTGGAGTAGAAGTTGTGTGGCCTAATGGATGGAGCAGGGGCCTGGGAGTCAGAAGGACCTGGGTTCTAATTCCAGCTCCGCCCCTTGTCTGCTGTATGACCTTGGGAAAGTCACTTCACTTCTTTGGGCCTCAGTTACCTCACCTGTAAAATGGGGATTAAGGCTATGACTTGGGACTTGGACTGTGTCTGACCTGATTAGCTTGTATCTACCCCAGAGCTTATTACAGTGCAGGGCACATAGTAAGGGCTTAACAAATACCATTAAAAAGATAATAATAATTGAAAATTGACTACAACAAGAAGTCATGGTTTTTAACTGCAAGTTTTAAGAAAACAATTCCCACAGTTGAAGCAGTGACTGGGATTTTGAGACAGATAAAAAAATCTTGCAAATGATTATGAACCCATCTGGAGAGTCAGTACAGCACTTTGGACTGACAGTGAGCCTGAAGAAAACTGACTGCATATACTAGCCCAAACCTAGAAAACCCCAGCAAAGCTTCATATCAAATTGAATACCAGTAAGGCACCCAATAGGATCCAACCGTCTATTTGGGAGACATGTCTTGGCTACTGAAACACATCTTTTTTTCTCGAGGATCACCTATGAACCGTAGTCAACATCAGAAGGCCAGACAAGATAATCATCAACATTTCAACCCACCCATATTCCAGCACTGCTGACAGCGCACAGCTTCACTAGGCGGGACACGTGAGATGAAACAGCCCTGGCAGCATACCCAAACACCTGTTGGATGGTGAACTGAAAGGGGAGGGGGTGCATACAGAGAGGAAGGGCAGAATAAACAGTTTAAAGACAGAGTACAGCACAGTCTCAATCTAATAAGAGAAGTGGACTAACCTGGCAAGGAGTCATAGAGAGAAGGCTGGCCATAGTGTCAGCCAAACAGTGATTTTTACAAGTACACCCACATGTGTGGATAAGATTTTACCATCAGGAATGTCATCTTGGAAAATGATGGGTAACTACAACAGCTGTTTTAGCTTACTAGGGACCCTGCCTGTGCTTCTTCTTGGGGAAGAAGCAAACACAGGTTGATATTTTTATTTTAGGGTGCCTGAAAAATTAAAATGAGAATATGGCACCAGCAAATGCTTGGGTCTCATCAGGAAGACACAATCCTCAGATACAGAGGCATTTATGTAATCAGATACACTTTTTATGAGTGTGTGCAACAAGCCAATTTCATCAGGCTTTTCTCCATTACCCCCTTCCCCGCTATCATGCGGTGCCATTCTTTTGCGACCAAACGTCAGGACAAGATAACTCACAATGTGATCCTGAAACAGTCCACCCTGAGACAAAGCTCATAGCAACACAGCCACGTTAATAGCATTTTCAGACCGGGGGATTTGGGGGGTGGGGGTGTTAACATGGTGTGCCTGACCATTGGTTTAAGAGGGAAAAACACAGTCGACAAAGACTTGTGAGTTGTGGCAATAGAAATACTTCCTTTGAGCAGCAATTACAGTATCGTTCTCTACACTGTGTGCACTTCAATCAATGGTGTTTACTGTGTTCCTTCCACCTAGAGAGCACTGTACTAAGCACTCACGTGGCTTACTGCAAAGAGCATGGGTTTGGGATTCAGAGGTTGTGGGTTCTAATCCAGGCTCCGCCACCTGTCAGCTGTGTGACTTTGGGCAAGTCACAACTTCTCTGAGTCTCAGTTAACCTCATCTGTAAAATGGGGATTAAGACTGTGAGCCCCACATGGAACAACCTGATTACCTTGTATCTTCCCCAGTGCTTAGAACAGAGCTTGGCACATAGTAAGCGCATAACAAATGCCACCATCATCATCACTTGGGCGAATACAGCAGAAGCTAAAGACACAGGCCCTGCTTTCGAGGGACTTTTATTCTTCTGTACAGAGAGCAGACAAAGATTAATCTGTAAACTGAAAGATCAATTGTAGCTGATATTGTCTGGAATGGCAGCTAACAGCTAAAGATTTTTATTTTCATCTTCCCACTTTTCCCTCAGGGAGAGTTAACTCTTTTCTGATTTGGAATAAGATACTATTTTGCCTTCTCCTTCAGCTCTCCTGTTTGAAAGTGATTCCGTGGTCACACACTTCTACCAGCAGCTTTTTCCTCCCCTCTGATAAAAGATTTAATTTTTCCCTTAGGATATGGTACTACTGATCATGGTATTTGTTAAGCGTTTACTCTGTGCCAAACACTGTACTAAGCCCTGGAGCAGATGCAAGATAATCGGATCAGACACGTCCCTGTCCCACATGGTGCTCACAGTATAAGAGAGAGGGAGAACAGGTATTGATTGAATCCCCATTTTACAGATGAGGAAACAGGCACCGAGAAGTTAAGTGATCTGTCCAAAGACACCCAGTAGGCAGTTGGCAGATCCAGGATTAGAACCCAGGTCCCCTGACTCCCAGGCCCATGCGCAATATCAAGTGATTTGCTTTTGCTTCCACTAACATAAGAAAGCGGGATTGTTCGATGCAGTTGTTTAACAAGTTCTCTCTGATACTTCACTGTGAATAATGCAGCAGAAAGAAGGTTTGGGGCGGAGTAGGGGAGTACTCTCACAAATACTATCAATGTTTTTTTGTTTTGTTTTGTTTTTCCAATCTCCTACAGGAGCAGTTTGAGTTTGCATTGACAGCGGTGGCAGAGGAAGTAAATGCAATTCTCAAGGCCCTTCCCCAGTAACTGTCCCTGAGGCTTTCTGAGGGTTCATCGCTCATCTTCTCGTCCTCGGTCCCTGTGAATGTTGTTGGAAACCATGACCCGACCTTAACTGTGTGTCTTCTATTGTAATCGCATAGTAATAGGGTCTTTAAAAGTCTTATAGCCAGTACAGTCCGACAGTTAAAATGTGTATTTTTGTTTAACAAAATTTAAAAAACAGAAATATATGGAAACATCCAATTAAGGGACAGAACAGTTCATCTAATTTTGTCTTCTCGGATAAATTGCTTTACACTTCCTGAAAGCACATATTACATTCTTAATTACAAATGAGGCCACACTGGTGATACAGTAATTGGTGCATTCAGTTCATGTTTTGGGAGAAAAGGGTTCTGGTTCAGTCCGTAATTTTCCAAAGAATAGAGGGAAGGAGGGAAAAAACTTGATTTTTTTTTTGTTTTACAGACAAGAGTAGGAAAGTCTACCTTCTCAGCCTGAGCTTGGGCAGCGGAAAAGGAAGTTTTTCCAGCTGTCGATCAAGTTTTTTTTATGCCGGCAACTACAAGAGAATATAAATGGCCTCTGTAGCCCCGCTGAATTAGGCAATAGGTTGGTTCTCTGACTTCAACAAGAGAGTTGTTGTTGGAAGCAGAAAACAACCTGCTGATGTTTCTACAGCGAGCTACGGTGCGCATCACAGAGAAAGACCAGGAGTGCTTGGGTGGCATGGTGAAAGGGCATCATCTATGGTTATAGGCCATTTCACCTTATCTGCTGTACCTGTTCATTAGGCAAAGCTACAGTTTCGGGCTTGATCAGATCTATTTCTTCACACACTGCAGTCTGTTTTGGGGCAGGAGCTCAGTAGTTTTGCTGCTGTTTGATTTTCAGAATTTGGAAGGACAAGTCAGTGCCATTAACAAGAAATTATATTTCTGAAGAGCACACCAACTGTAGTCATGCACCTGTATTAAGTACTATGGTTCCTACATGAGGGCTGTCCAGGCTGACAGCTGCCCCAGGAATGTACAATGGGAATCATTACCCATTTTATAAAATGGGAGAAGGGGAGGGAAAGGAAATCCCCTGAATGTAATATCTTTGCCTTCTTAATTTGAGGAGGATTTCCTTACTCCTCACAGCATTGTCATACTCAGTTTAACCCTCAAAGACCCCAATTTCTTCTTGCCTTTGTGGCATTCACAGCTACCATGCCCAACCAGCCATGCACATTTTCTGTGTGTTCCCAGGCTTCACTTGCAGTTTGAACGAAATGAAGGCTCTTCCCAACCTGTTGATCATTTTCATTTCTCCCTCCACGCCACAAGATTGTAACTAGCTATGACTGTTTCTGGAAAACCAGTCCGGTCAGTAGATGCTATCTACGTTCTGGGACCTACTAGAGGGACAAGAGATGCCAAAATATTAGTGTCTGTCTGTTAATGATATAGTAATGTGATTCTGCTTTAACCCATCTACCATTTTCTAGAATGTATTTCTCTTAAAAGGAATAAAAATCACTTCTAGGACATGACTATCTGAACTAAGAGAACCATCCAGTTGTAATCAATAGCTTCATAGGTTTCAAAATCAAATGTGGAATATTCGTTTGTGTCAAGATTAAACTTTTGAATTCAGACTTGCATGGTCTTCATTTGGGGGACTTCTTACTCACTGTCTAAAGTTGCTATCTGATCTACTGCAAGGGGTGGGTTTTGAAAGCCTGAGGGTCTATGCAATTACCTTTTATTTATGAGATTAAAGAATTGGATCAAATTTATTGAGGGAATTTTCCTAAGTGTTTTTTTATATTATCTTCTGAGTTTTCACCACTTCATATTTGTGCACCGCATTACTCCAGCAATCAATCGTATTTATTAAGTACTTACTGTGTGCACAGCACTGTACTGAGTGCTTGGGAGAGTACCATAGAATAGAGTTGGTAGACACATTCCCTGCCCACAAGGAACTTACAGTTTAGAGGGGAGTTTTCAGGCTAGAGTCCCAAGCAGTGTGGGAGAAGCGACTCCAGTTACCGACTTCATCTGAATTTTACATTCATTGACAGGTACTCATAAGAAGCTTCAAAAGTCTCCTTCTATGTAAACTTCATCTAAACTTCATCTAAATATATGTAAACATATTTATCTGTTCTTAAAGGCCTCCAGGGAAAAAACTCTCACAGCCCCCTCAGTAACCAATACCCTTTTCCAGGGCTTAACCCTTCACTGTAAGGAAGTGCTTCCTGTTAGCCCATCTAAATCTGCCACACTGCAGTTTAAATCCATTCCTTCAGAAGGCAAGAGTGGCTTATCACCTATTCTTTGCTTAATGACCTTCTGTGAGTTTGAAGCCAATTATTAAACGATTCCCACCGAAAGCATTTCTAAGCAATAGAGAGCAACAACAAAAAGCCAGTGGAGGCAAATGTCATAAATTTTTTTAAATCCAAATCTCTTTATCAAATACTAAATAATATGAAGTTTAGTAAAATTAATTCATCACCCTTAAATAAGATCTGAACAACAGCTTTGCACTTTTGAGTTCTACTGAGTCAGGAAGGGGTCGCTCCAAACAACTTCTGAAGGCATAGGCAGCTGCTTCTAGACTGAATTTCCAGGATGTTAATCTTGGGCTCCCTCCTAATCCGTTTTAACTAATTTCAAAGAAAGACAACGGTCTCAGCCTCTTGGCAAGAAGGGCATAGATGGTTCTGTTTGGTTGTGTTTGGGACAGGGAATAAAAAATTGCTTCTCTCTCTTCTACTATTTGGGGATTTCCAAGATGGGAGGGACGGCTACCTCACTTGGTCGCAGTTGATCAATTGCTGGTATATCCTTGCAAAGCCAGGGCTCACTCCATACTGTAGGGGTTCTGCCACTAGCCATGTCTCTCATGAGATGGCTCACTTTCAAACCAAAACCAGAATGGCTGTCCAGGACAATGGGGCCAGGAAAATGAGGGAATGTATGATAGCATCAGTTGCCTTTTTTAAATGTTGGTCTTCTTGCAAAGGGTGGGCCCTGCCCAGGAATCACATTCCAAGACTTCCCACCGCCTCTAGGAAACAAATCACTTACCCATGCCTGAGGAACCTGGTGCTCCCATTATTTGGAAGGTACACAAATTGAACTATATGGATTGTGTTAGAAAAAGGTATTGTGACCTGAAATGTAGGAGAGTATCTCTGAAGGGTCATGATCACTTTATCACCAACCTTCCAGAAAGATGAACTCATTCTTCAAAATATGAGAGAATTGAGCCAAACAGTGAACCCATCAGTCATTTAACAATATTCATTGAGCACTCACATCCCTACGGGATGGCTTCAGCCCACCGGAGGTGCCATACAGGCCACCCTCTAGCGTCACCACACTACGCTATAGGCATCGCTCCAGAATAACTTCATACAAAAGTCTGCCCAAACCTCAGAACTTGGAGTGTTCCCTCAGGGGGACCCGACCCCCCTCCACCTCACCTAAGAGCCACTGCACTTCCCTTCCAATGTTAACACAGGCTGCTTCCGATTCAGGCAGAGAGAGACAGGGAACTTTCAAACTTTTCACCACAGCCAACTCATGGTGGTTGGTACACTCTGAGGCAATAGCCTCACTCACCGCCTGAAGCCAGATCAGAGTCATACAGTAACTGTCCTCTCAGTATCTTATCCATGTTTCTTCCTGTTTATTACCTTGTGCCATGTTTTCTTCTTTTCTGTCTCTTCTTCAAATTCCAATAAAACCGTTTTTAATCCAGCTTCACTCACATAGTAATTAGTAGTCAGCCACTCCAGCTAAGCTTTTGGTTAAAACTACCTCTCCAGACTGGGCCAAATTATGAATTGAGGGAAGCTAAAAAGGCTGGCAGGACAATTCAGAAAATGTCCATGGCCTTACAACTACAATGTCTACCTACTCTATTGATTCATACTCTCCCAAGCACTCAACACATAGAAGCCCTCGATAAATACCACTGATTGATTTTTCTGGAAATAGATGCACATCAGGCTGGCTGAAGTTACAGTCAAGCTCCCAAGCCGTCAGTGAAAAAGCCCACCTTTCCTAGGCAAGGTCAGCCACCAGTTTGAACTCAACATAGTGGTTGGTTGGTCCAGAGGCAGACCTCAAAATCATTTATTTCTGGCTAGACCCTGGCAAGCCTGCTCCCAATCCTATCCCCCACACTTCAACCTCTCAATCAATCAGTCAGTCAATCAATGGAATTTATTCAGCACTTACAATGTGCAAAGCACTGTAAGAAGCACTTGAATGATAGCCTCAGTGCCCGGGAACCTACATGTCCTCTCTGGCTGCCGCACTCTGATATGCAAGAAAATAAAAAATGAAAAACAATATTTTGTTTTCACTTCCTACTTTAGTTAAGCTAATAGGCCCACTGTTTGAGTGATGAGGGAAACACAGGCTTCAACCTCCACTTGATTTATCTGAGACCTCCATCTTTCGGGTCTATGAGCTAAAGCCGGTGCTTCTAGAATTTGTTCCTCTTCGGGGTGTTGCATTCTGAATCTGTTTACGAGTGAGTCTGGGTGAGCAAAGCCTCAGGTCAACTGAAATACAAAAATCGTTCCTTGTGTAAAGATCTTGGGGGTCGGGGTTACAACGATGTTCAATTTCATGGTCAGAGGGTTTGGGATTGAGGTTCCCTTTTCTTAGCTGAGGTAAACGCTCCCATTTAACAAATCTGCCTTTTTAACCTCATTTATAAAAATCAAATCTACAGATTGTGAGTTTTGTGTTTTTAAAATGTTCAAACCAAGAACCTATATTTAAGATTTTATAGTTTTGAGGATGGTGCGAAACAGTACTTTGATTGTTTTTATGTTTTTAACCAAATGGGAATGCAGCATTAAAAACAATCGATTTGCATGCTCTCTCATTCTTTCTTCTCCCCTCTTTTTTTCACTCCCGTTTCCTCTTTTAAATGCATGCATAAAATAGCCCCTGCCCATTCCATGGGGAGATGACAGCAGCATCACATGTAATTGTGTTTTGTGCTTTATTAATCAAGTAGAACATTAATAAAAACCCTTCATAATTAGTGGAATAGGCATTAATTTTAAATTGTTTATTGGAATAGAAAATGAGATTTTGATTAGGCCTTTGTCACTAAACAATAGCTATTTTAATTTTCATTCTGCATATTTATTTAGAAGCTGTTACAATCCACTTTTTTAAATTGTGGAGTTTACATTATTTGCCTTTCAAATTGTGTCCAATTTGTAGATTTGATGGTTCCATTTTTCTGAGTGTTTTCAAGTTTTTCCATATTTTGGCATCCTAATTTAGTTTAAAAAAACACACTGCTACCTACTTTGGCAGACCCATTTATCACTGAAATTATATATGCTGAAAGTATGGCCTACATAATCCGATCAAGGCATGATATTTTCTCAACATATTTAATTTTCCATTCTAAGACATGAAAATGGGACACCAGCAACATCATATTGAGGATGTTCTTGTGCATGCTCTTTGTATTTGATGGCATTCGTTTGTCGTCAGATGTTTCTTTCCTTGTGCAATTTGATTCTTTATTTGTACATATTAAAAAATATACAGAGTATTTTGTTCTACCTCTGTCAAGATTTCACTTGTGAATAAAGTCACACTGTCTGTGCGGTACTGTGAATACAGAAATGTGCTCTGTCCCATTCTTGGATGTTTGGTTGCTAGGAGGCTCAAAGCGCCTGGGCTCTGCAGAAATTGAACACGCTAAGGTTGACTCAAAGAGTCTCTCATGACTCCTTCATAATTTAAGTACCATATTTACTTGCATAATTGCCCCACTCTTTTGCAGTTTTTGCAACCCAAAAACAGGGATCATCATCATCAGTGGTATTTACTGAATGCTTACTATATGCAGAGCACTGTACGAAGTGGTTGGGAGAGTACAACAGAGTTGGCAGACACATTCTCATCCCAAAATGAGTTTACAATCTAGAGATGGGACTGTTAAATAAGGAATTAAGTCAGGCAGAAGGGGGGCAGATATAAAGGTGGAGAAAAAACATGGAAAAAGATGAGGAAAAATGTAAGAGGACACTTGAGATTGTGTGTCTTATTTCGGTTTCAGACTCCTTCCTCTGCCTCCCCCAAAGCAAACCCTTTTCAAAGAAGAAGCTCCCCACCCCCCAGCCCTTGTCTGAATCTGGGACTTTTTCCCACTCCACCCCATTTCCTCTTCCTTCTCTAGTGCGCGCACAAATGTTTCAAAGAAGAAACTTTCTGCTGTGATCCCGTATTTGTGCCTTTGGCTTGCTTGACCCTTCTACTCCTCCTATCCCACCTCACATTGCTATAACTGCTTGCAAAAATAATCTTGTATCTCCTCCTCAAAAATTGGGGTTGGGCAGGGGGAGGGTGGGAATTATGCAGTGGGGTCAATTGTGAGAGAAAATATGGCATTTTGAAACTACAGACCCTTCCATCTTTCTTGAGGGGCAGTAGGGAAGCAGAGTTCCTGGAATTTTTGTACCAAGTCTCACAGGAAGGGCAAGCATGAAAAAAGTGTAGTTGATATTATCAAAAAGTCCAGGTCATAAGTTTTTCTTTCCAAAATGCCTGGATTTGGGGGGTAACTTTTCCTTAAGACAAGCAGAAAGGTGATAAAGTTCAAACATTATGCAGCCGCTTGTCTTGGATAGATACTCATAGAAAGAATCAGGTTTTTCTTCTCCCTATTGTCGGTTAAAATGTATTAGCCACAGTGAACTCTCTAACTCTTCCAGGAAAAAGTGGTCACTTTCATGTCAGAATGAATATAGCTACGGCTTTAGCGATATCTTCTTGGGGTGTTTTAACAGCTTTTCCAAGCCCTGGTTAGCATAGGAATAATAATTGTGGCTAAGTGCTTGAGGTAGATCTAAGATCATCAGTTTGGACACAGCAACTCCCGGGGTATTTGAGAATGAGTCTTAGACACGAATGGGGAATGTGTTCTAGAGCCTGTGGTTCTTCCCTCAAAGTGGTGGGTGGAACTGGTTCGAATGGAGGGCTGGAAGGGGCTGTGCCTAGTACAGTGCTCTGCACACAGCAAGCACTCAATAAGTACCCCTGACTGATTGCAATAATTCATCTAGTATCATCCCCAGCCTCGGGACAGGAGATGAGAAAGACACTCAACAAAATAGTCCACGTAGGGATTGTCTCTATTCATTGCCAAATTGTACTTTCCAAACGCTTAGTACAGGGCTCTGCACACAGTAAGTGCTCAACAAATACGACTGAATGAATGAACCTATTTCACATTCTCCTGAAGAATAGCCCTGAAGACAAAGGAGCTCTTTGACATTTCTGCCCCTTATAACACTACAACCATCCCACACATACCTTCCTCTTCCTTTCCAACCCCTTCCCACCTACCAGAGGTGCCTATTGAGCATCTAATGAGTGTTGTGTTCTGTACTAAGTGCTGAGGACAGAACAGCTGAAGCACAAGCCAAGTTCCTGCCTACAAGAAGCTTATGCTCAAATCTAAGGTCCTGGAGGGCAGAAAACCTGTCCACCTACTCTTAGTGTCCTAGGCGTTTAGTTGAGTGCTCTGCATATGGTAAGCGTGCAAATAAATACCACTGATGGATGGATTGATAAAAGTCTGCAAAGGACAGAGGAGCTGGTCCACGGGGTGGAGTGGGGAAGGGGTCGGTGGGGGGGGGGAGGGGGCTCCCCGCCTCATCCCAGCCCGTGTCCTCCAACACTTTTCCACTCTGACTCTCCGGGAACACCTCCCACAGCGTGGCACCATTTCCAAGCCAGGCGCTTACATGCCATTTAACAATTAAGCCCTGAGTGAGCGTTCCATTATGATTTATATTTTGTCCATCATCTGTTAAAGCTCATTTAATAATATTAGCATTCTAAGTCATGGAAAAGCAATTTAATTAGTGAAGCTGCTTGAATTTCCTCTTAGGTGTGTGTTTAAAACACTAAGTCTGCTATAAGGATTCTAATTGAATCTTTTTGTATGAGTCAGAATACAGCCGAGGTAATTTGAGTATTTTAAGAACTGCTGAAGGTTAGAAGCCCCAGGAGGCAGACAGGAACAGGCAACATCATAGATTCCCAAGATTTGAAAAGAAGAAAAATGAACTGGCAACAGCACCAAGTAATAGCTGCCTGCAGAAGAGATGTCCCAAAGTTCATCACTTTTCCTCTGGTGGGGATGTGGAAAGGAGAAGAGATCCAAGGCTGAAGAACCAGCTTGAAAACCTCTTCTCGAACCTGCATACCCCACCCCTCCTGCCCCCACTTCAGCAGCAAGAAGTTTCAATGGCGGGGGTGGGGAGGGGGGAAACAAGCAGGCTCCAGAATTGGTTTCAAATGGGAAGGAGGGAGCGAGGGGTGTCAACTCCATTCTTTCCTCCCTTCACCCCCTTCCCCTCCTACCTCTGCTCCGTCCCCCCAAATAAGGCCAGGAGGGGTTTCAAATGAAAACTAGCCAAAAAAGAAGCAAACCTAAGGTGCCATGGATTTTGTAAAACTGAGTATGACAGAAGAAGGTCATTGTAGTGGGAGGAGAAAACTACTTTGTCTCTCCAAAATGCAGGCATGATAGCAAAGGCTTGTATTTCTAGGGTTCTTTCTTTTGAAAGACTTAAAGCACTCTCCTGCCTTCTATCTTCTCTGATACTCACAACATTCCCAAGAGGTAGGGGTGATTATCCTCATTTTACTAATGGTAAGCTCCTTGCAGGCAGAGAAAGTATCTATGAAATCTGTTGCATTGTACTCTCCCTAGTGCTCTCAGTACAGTGCTTGGCACACAGTAAGCACTCAATAAATACAACTGATTGATGGACTCACTGAGGAACTGCGGCCCAGAGAGGCCCAAGGTCCCACAGTGGTGGTGGCAGAGACTGAACTAAAACTCAGGTCAACAAACTTCCAGTTTCATCCACCTTTTGTATCGGAAGCCATCAAAATCTGGTCTTTTCCTTAACGAATCGTCTGGTTCCTCAACTTCCTCAACTCCCTGAAGCCACAGCTGGCCATGGTCGTGTGCAGGTGGTTAAAGGCCCAGAACAGCAGTCTCCCTGCCACATGTGGAACTAGAACAGCCTCCAAGAGAAGCAGAGGGGCATATGGAAAGGGGCAAGGAAAGGGAGACAGAGTGTAGGGAGGAGTCCAGTGAGGTTACTTCACTGCAAGGGTGGTAAGGCCTCTTCCTAGAGGAAAAGACCTATCGGAATCAGGATTCGCAGGGAGAAGATGGTTGAGGGGAAGAGTAAAAGCCAAATATATTGGGTGCAGCTCTAGTTCCATTGCCACAGAAAGTCCACTACTCTGAATAGGTGAGGTCTGGGCTTGGCTGCCAGAATTCCCTCCCTCCCTGGCCAGACTCTGGCCACCCCCCAACCAGGCCAGCTATATGCCTGGTCAAGTCATTCAACCCCTCCGTGCTCTGGAAGGTGGTAACTTGACAGTAATAAACATCAAATTTGTTAAGCACGTACTAAGTGCCAAGTGCCGGGACAGATACAAGATGATCAGTTCGGACACAAGGGGAGGGGGAATAGGTTTCTAATCCCTGTTTTACAGATGAGGAAACCGAGGCCCAGAGAGGTTAAGTGACTTGGCTAGGATCACACCCCAGGCATACGGAGGAGCCGGAATGAGAAGCTGGGTCTCTGATTCCCAGCCCTGTGTTCTTCCTACTAAGCATGCAGCTTCTCGTGGCCTGCTCCCTAACTACTTCATCAGCATGCTGCCAAGGCAGTGCGGTGAGTACCTAGGGGACTCTTAGCACTTCCTGCAGAAAGGCGTCTAACAAACACAAAGTCATTCTAGCTGGGTGTATATGTGTGTGTGTGCGCATACAGAAATGTATTTTAAGCAAGGGAAAGATAAAGAACACAGATTTAATCCTCGAGCATTTATTTTTAAACATGCATTTAAGACCCAGATGATGCCTCCCAGAAAAGCTTGTTCGTGGCCATATTTAGAAATAATTCTGCGGGTGCTGTAGATTTTAGACTTTCTTCCACTCCCATTTGGCTCTATTCAGCAGTTCCTGCTGTTTCTCCTGCCTCTTGCGGAGTCCTTAATCTTCCCGCAGCCCTGATGCGGGCCTGGCTGCCTTTCACCCTGGCAAAGGCCGAACCGATGGCCAACAGAAGTTGAGGAAAGGTCAGGCCTCATTCTGAAGGTTCAGGATGGAAGAGCCTGACAGCAACTTTGAAATGGCTTTCCTAACATCAGTGGGCCTATCAGAGAGGGGGCCTTGGCCCTGTCCATCCCACCCTCTCCTTCCTGGCCAGAACCTCCTCTGCCATGGCTCCCAGTCATGAGGATAGGAGTCCAAGCAGCTGCCTGCCCCAGATACACTCAGTTTCCTCAGCGAGTTCCATGAAAACCAAACAAAGAGGAATAGAAAGGAGCTCTGGACATATCAAATTGATCTTATAATGCTGTCTGATTTTGTTTAAGCTGCCAAATTTCTTTCAGGTCATGCCCCTAGGCCAAAGGGTCCCTAATGGTAGGGATTTTGTCTACTTACTCTATTGAACTCTCCCAAGTGCTCTACACAGAGTAAGTGCTCATAACCCAGCATGGAGGGATCATCCATTAATCTATTTAGACCCTTCAACTATCCTTAACCTTTCTCTATAATAATAATAATGACAATAATAATAATTGTAGTACTGTTAAGTGCTTACTAGGTGCCATGCTCGGTACTAAATGCCCTGGAGATAAGAAATAATCAGGGTGGAAACATTCCCTTTCCCACGTAGGGCTCACAGTCTAAGGAAGAAGGAGAACGGGTAACTGAGGCAGAGAAAAGTTAGGTGACTTTCCCAGCAGACAGCGGCAAAGCTGGGATTAGAACCCAGGTCCTCTGACTCCTAAGCCTGTGCTCTTTCCACTAGGCCTTGCTGCTTCTCCAACGGCCACCCAATGGGCCCATAATCCCTGCCACCACACCACATTACCTCACCAGTCCTCTCGGGCAAGAACCTCATCATATCAGAAACAGGTAAAACCCTTCCCAGAGGCCCAGAAATTTTACCACACAGCCTTTATCCAGGCATTTCATAATGGCATTTATTGTGTGCTGAACACTGTATTAAGCACTTCGGAGAGTGTGACAGAAACAGGACACAAGGTCCCTAACCTCAAGGAGGTTACAATATCAAGAGGGAGGCAGAGAGAAAAGAATGGTTTTAAGAGGAAACAGGATGTGCTTTCGTGTTCTGGGGGGGGGGGGGGCGGGCAGCTGAGTTGTCAAGAATGAAAGTGTTAGAAAGCTTCTTTCCAGGTGGGCTGCTGCTTGCTATCTCACAAATGGAACCCAAATCCAGATCCCTCGAGGCTGACCCTGACCCTTCCCTGACTTATTATTACTATTACTAAAACTAATATTAATGGTACTGGATAAGAATTTACTATGTGCCAAGCACTGTGATTAAGCACTAGGGCAGACAAAGATCCTTAGGTTGGATGCAGTCCCTGTCCCACAATGGGCTCACAGTATAAATAGGAGGGGGAACAGGTATTTAATCCTCATTTTACAGATGAGGAAACTAAGGCACAGTGATGTTAAGTGACCTGCCTAAGCACACAGTGGGCAAAGGGCAGAGCCGGGATTAGAACAGAGATCCTCCGACTGCCGGACCTGAGCTCTTTCCCCTAGGCCACACCATTTCTTGATATTTCCTCAGAGACTCACTCCAACAGAAATGGAGAAGAGCAGATCCAGGCTCGGAGGAGCAGGAGGCAGGATTCTGGAGGGTGGGAGTGTTTGCCCAGAATGTGTGCACACAGCACCACTCCACTACAACCGAAAATGACAATAACCCACACTTACTGTAGGCATAGTCAATTAATGCGAATGAGGCAGGGAGTATCATAAACCAGATCAGCAACTCTTAAACTCCCCCATTATTATTGATTGCCAATGAATGCTAATTATCCCAGAGAGCCCTGAAGACCACTTGATCCTAATCAGACAGGCTTTTAATCAGGTGTGGAGAGAGCAGTCGGCCTCACCTCCTTGCTTCACCCCTAAATGGAGTCCAGCTGCAGGATGTGTATTATTTGATCAGAGGTTTACAGAACTAAACATTGACAAGCAACCTTAGGTTCCCCCTGTAGCCAGAGGAGACTACCTGTTTTTCTAAAAATCTCCGAAGAGCTTACTCCTTCCCTCTCACTCCAGGGCCTGATAACCCTCATATCCTTCACCTGTGAGAGATGAATCTTACAGGAATTTAGAGTAGCATCGGTACGGACTCATGCAAAGATCACTGTGCTAAGAGCTCAGAAAACCTGAGCCCTAATCCTGCCTTTAATTTTCTCTGCAGCTATGAGACCTAGAGGAACCGGCTCTAAAGCAGTTCCACTGGCATCTTTTATGGGCCAGGCTCAATATCACATGGCAAGAGCAGATCATGAACAATGAATGTAGCCAGTCTCCTAGCATTGCAGCTATGCTCACTTAATCATGGCTACACTGGTTAGGACCCCTGAGGAGAATGAACAACAGTGGGATATCCAAATAACTGTTGTATGGGGGGCTGAAACTGGGAAACTGAGAGCTCGGAGGAGAGCGGGAGAGTTTTAAAGACTCAGTTAAACAAAGTCTCAAAAAATGCTGCATCCTAACAATCATGGAAGGTGAGAAGGAGGGGCCCTGGATGCTACGAGGGGGGTGTCCGAGCAGACTTGAACCAACTCTCAGTTGTGCAGTTCTGATTGTCTCATTGGAGGGTTGGTCCCCTCTGCTAACTTCCCCTTGGCCAAATGATGGCCAGATTGTGTGCTGTCCTCTAGCACCCCATCGTACAGCAGAGGAAGTGGACCTCATAGCCACGTTGGTTCTGGGTTGCAGTTGGGCCACAATCTGATAGCGAGATTTCTGACATGAACTAGGTGATGAAGGGTTCTTTTCATTCATTCAATAGTATTTATTGAGTGCTTACTATGTTCAGAGCACTGTACTAAGCGCTTGGAATGTACAATTCAGCAACATAGAGACAATCCCTGCCCAATAATGGGTTCACAGTCTCCCAGCCCCACAGCTTTATATATCTGTAATTTTTTTTATGTCTGTCTCCTCCTCTAAACTGTAGACTCCTTGTGGTCAAAGAATGTGTCTACCAACTGTTATACTGTACTCTCAAAGGACTTAGTACAGTGCTCTGCACAGAGCAAGTGCTCAACAAATACAACTGATTGATAGGATACCTGCGGCCTGAGACTGAGTCTAATCTGATTGTCTTGTCTATATCCTAGCACTTAGCATAGTGCTTGGTGTATAGTACGGGCTTCAAATTCCATAATTACCATCATCCTTATTATTATTTATACTATATTTCTCTAGTACAAAGACCATTACTCCATCTTTCTTCTTGGGGAAAAAAAAAATCAAGAAAGACCCTTAATCCAAGAGATGAAAAAAATTTCCAAAGTTTCTCAAACGACAGGCAATTAGGGTGGCTCTCATTCCCAGAGATTTTATTACTACTTTTCAGCAGCCATGGTAACCAAGGAAATGATTGTTTTGAGGATTGAGAATAGCACTTTAGACCTGTGATTGTTTGGTTTCTTTTGTGGGGCTACTGAATTTATTCAGTCTTTCCATGACTACTGTTATTATTTTTCTGCCCAGAGCCCATAGTGGCCCCTCTGGTTTGACCTCTTTCACAGGTTTTACAGCTAGAATATTGATTCACCCTACCTTCATCCAGTCTCCTTGCATTCACACTCCTGTCTTGTGGAAGAGCAATTAATCAATAATACTTACTGAGCACTTGTGGGCAGACCACTGTACTCAGTGCCTGAAAGAGTATAATAAAATGAGAAGACATGATCCCTGCCCTCAAGGAGCTTAAAATCTAGCAAGGGAGATAGGCATTAAAATAAATTTCAGGTAGGAATTAAGACCATAAAGACATGGACATAAATGATGTGGGAGGGTTGTAAGTACTCAACTGTTTGGGCAGTGTAAAAGTGCTGGGAGGATGGAGGTAGTACTGGGGGGGCTGTAGAGTGGAAGATTAGAGATTAATCAGGGAAGGCCTCAGGATGAGAGGCAATTTTGGAAGAGTTTTGAAGATGGGGAGATGAATGATCTGTTAAATGTGAAGGTAGAGGGAGGGGAAGGGGTTTCTGGGCAGGAGGGCAGTCATGAGTGAATATTGGATTGAATCTCCAGCCTGCTTACAGACTATATTTCTAAGATCTTCCTAGCCCAAGCACATACTGTCTCCTCACCTCAGGATCTAATCCCCTGCAAAGGGTCTGGACCACCTCGAACCCATCAGAGGACTGTGTTCTCTTCCCAGAATGGGAACTAGGATTCACCCATGTCTCAGAGTTCTTATGCACACAGCACTGCCCTCTGTCAATACACAGCTCCTCTGTGCCCTTATCAGACCAACGAGGCACCTTGGGTTAAAGAGTAGACATGGGTCATTGTCCCATTTAAGTCCTTGGGAGGAGGGAGGAGAAAAGAGAAGGGGAGAGGGAGGGGAGAAGAGGAAGGGGAGAAGAGGGAGGGGAGGAGGAAAGGGAGAAGGGAAGGAGAGAGGGGAGGAGGAAAGGGAGAAGGGAAGGAGAGAGGGAAGGGAGGAGAGGGAGGAGGAAAGGAGGAAGGAGGAGTGGAAGGAGGGAGAAAAGAATGATGATGATGGTATTTGTGAAGTGCTTACTCTGTGCCAGGTACTGTACTAAGCGCTGGGGTGGATACAAGGAAATTGGGTTGGACACAGTCCCTGTCCCATGTGGAGCTCACAGTCTCAATCCCCATTTTCAGATGAGGTAACTGAGGCACAAGAAAAGTGAAATCATTTGCCCAAGGTCATACAGCAGACAAGTGGGGAAACCAAGATTAGAGCCCAAGACCTTCTGACTCCCAGGTCCATGCTCTATCCACTACAGAAGAGGGGAAGGAGGGAGGGAGGAAGAGGGGAGGAAGGAAGAAAGGAGGAGGGAGAGGAGGGGGAAAAGGAAGGAGGGGGAAAGCAGGGAGGGAAGCAAAGGAAGGAGGAGAGAAGAGGGAGGGGGGAAAAGGGAAGGGGGGGAAAGGAGGGAGGGGGAAAAGGGAAGGGAAAGAAGGAAGGGCAAAGTTCTGAGACAGGAAGAACATTATGAGATTACTCTGTGGGGCTTTTTAAAAAATTCTGCTTTCTAGAAGAAAATTGGCTTGATTCCTCTAGGGCTGGGGAATAGGTCAGTCAGGGTCTCGTGTTTAAAGTATTCAGGCTAATTAACACCCTTTCTGGGTTACTGGTATTGCCGATCGATTGAGCGGCTCTTCCCTGCTGAGGCTCCGTGCTGCTGCAAAGGAAAGAGTTCAGTCATATAAAACACGTTGAAATGGAATTAATGAAAAGCCAGCCCTGACTGACAGATGAAATGGTTTTTACTTCTGGCAGCCACCTGAGAGGCCTATTGGGCTCCTTCCTCCCAGAGCTTTAAAAAGAAAATCACATCTGTTACGAACATAAAGTTTCAACACAATAACAACAACAACAAAAAAAAACTTTCCTGTGTGCCCTGCGTCATGAATGGGCTGTAATTTCCAAACAAATGGAAATAAAACCGATGGGTTAAGAGCTCCAGAACTGAGCCAGAGGGGACAGCGTCCCTTTCTGATTCCTTACTTTTGGAAGGTTTTGTGTTTAGTCTTTGGCAGTGTATGTGTGTTGGGGGGCAGGAGGTGTGTGTTGGGAAGGAGAGTTACAGCACCAGGGACAGCTGGGTGGAAGGAGGTTTCCATGAGAGGGTATCTGTATGGCAGAAGCCCAGGCTTGGGGGCCAGGTGTGAAGGCCATGCCAACCATGGCGGAGGAAATGCTCAAAAACGTGACCATCTCAACATGGCTACTATCCCAGCTCTGCCACTTGTCAGCTGTGTGACTGTGGGCAAGTCACTTAACTTCTCTGTGCCTCAGTTACCTCATCTGTAAAAATGGGGATTAACTGTGAGCCTCACGTGCGACAACCTGATTACCCTGTATCTACCCCAGCACTTAGAACAGTGCTCTGCACATAGTAAGCGCTTAACAAATACCAACATTATTATTATTATTATTATTACTCACTATCCATCCAGGGCCGGGAGCCCAGTGGCTCCGTCTCACCAGGAAGCCACCCCTACCCTCCTCCTCTGGACGTTTGAGCTTGTAGGTGGGCCCATGGCAGGCTCTGGGAAGAGCTGGGCTTAAGGAGGGAAACATACGGCTCTCTTCTCCCCGCTGCATCAGCGGGGTCTGAGGTTGGCTGCCAGCCAAAGCAGCACCCCTCCTGAGGGGTGGCCTCCCCACCGCTGAGACTGGGCCAGGGAAATGATTTTTAAAACTGTCCCTGCCTCCCACGTCAGTGTGTCCAGGAGGATCAGAATGTCCATGTGGAAGCTCAAAGAGTGATCACCTTGTCTCCAAGGATCCCATTGTAATAATAATAATAATAATAACTGTGGTATTTGTTAAGCACTTTGCCAGGCACTGTACTGAGCACTTGGGTAGATACGAGATCATCACATAGGACATAGACCCTGTCCCACATGGGGCTCACAGTCTTAATCCCCATTTTACAGTTTACAGGTAACTGAGGCACAGAGAAGTTAAGTGACTTGCCCAAGGTCACCTAGCAGACAAGTGGCAGAGCCAGGATTAGAACTCAGGTCCTTCTGACTCCAAGGCCAGTGCTCTATGCACTAGTCAACACTGTTTCTCACTACGAAGATGGGGTTTGATCATTGCCAAAGTGGACACCCGGGCCAGACTAGCCCATGCTCAGGAATAATTATTATTAGTGATGGTAATAACAATAATGATCATAATTATATTTGAGAACTATGTGCCAAGCACCACACTAAGTGCTGAGGTAGATAGAACACAACCAGATCTGACATACTCCCTGCTCGACATGCGCTCCCAATCTAATGAAAAGAGGTATTTAATTCCCATTTTACAGATGAGGAAGTTGAGGCATAGAAAAGTTAAATGACTCGCCCCAGGTCAGACAGCAGGTAAGTGGAAGAGCTGGAATTAGAACGCAGGTCTCCTGGCCTACCAGTCACTAGGCCTGTGACTGGCTCAATGAGTGGCCCAGGCCCTACAATCCTTTCTTCTTTCCTATTCCTCCACTCTCAAGCAACCGGTTAGAATTTTGGAAGAAATCTGGTCCCAAGAGATGCACAAAGGCGCCCTGATGACTTTCCCAAAGAACTCATTACACAGTCTACTGATTCCAAAATCTGCAGGGGAAAAAAGCCAAATAGCAAAATGGGTATTTACAATTTAATGGCAATTTTCTACATTAAAAATGTTCCTTTAAAGTTTTAAAAAGTCTTCAACAAATATTTCCTCAACTCAGTCCCAGCCACTGCTGTATAAGTCTACCACATGCACATGTCTTCTTTATAACTTATTTCCAAACACAAATCTACCTTTGACATCTTCATCTTTTTTTTTCCAAATTTCCACCCAGCAGGACCAAATCTACAAATACCTTGTCTACTTTTTCTGTCTGGATGTTGTGATGCTCATCAACTTCAGACTTATTAATAAAACAGAATGGGCACAACCTAGGGGCACTTGTTGTGAACTTAATTATTTTTAGAGAACTCCTAAATCCTACCTTTACAGTCTTACTAAAAATCACATCTCCAAAAGGCCTTACAATATGAGGACTTACAATAAGCACACAATAAGACTCAATAAATACCATCATCGTCATTATTTATTGAGTGTTTACTATGTGCAGGGCACTGTACTAAGCATTTGGGAGAGTATGACAGAGTTGGCAGTCACATTCCCTGCCCACAATGAGCTTACAGTTCGAGAAGGAGAGACTGACATTAATATAGTTTATGTCATATAATTTAAACATAAAATGGGTAGAAACACCAGCTCCCCCATTTTCTGAGCCTAAGTCTGGGAAAGCATGCATCTCACTCATGACACAAGCACTCTTTTTCTTCATCTTCTTTCTGCCTTCCTCCTCCCCAAAGGCCCTGAAATCTCTTCAATCTTCAAGGCATTTCAGCTAAAAAAATACCCCAAGTAAATAGCTTTCACACATAAGCACATTTCAACTTAATTCCTTGATGGCACTGTTTCAGGTATCTCAGCAAACAATACATGCACAGTAAAGGTGATCATGAAAACGATAATCATGATGATGCAAAAAAACACCCCCAAGATTTATTATTATTAATATCCACTAGGACACGCTGCTTCTCTTAGGCCAAGCTGTGTAACTTTGTGACCTGAAACTCCTACCACCCAACCAAATGCTTGGCATCTGACTAGAACCTATCTATTTACTTTGAAGACTCCCTTCAAAAATTGATTTCCAATTTGCTTTGTGGCCAAACTCTCCTTGGTAATAACAATGTACCACTTGTTACCAAGGTGAAGTTTGGAAACTGAATTAGTGACCATCCCATGGTAGATAAACTTGGGAGCCATGTTGTCTTAGTTATCATCCCATCGTGACCATGCAGTCAAATAGAGAGAATCAATGACTAGGCACATCAACTGCAGGTGAGAGATCTTCACTCAGAAAGATCTATAAACCTGAGAAAGTTACACACCTCAAAAGCTGAAAATTGAAAACAAGGAGGTCTACAAAAAATTATTCTCCAAGGTGAAAATTTACGTCGTTTTGCCCTAGCACACAGCTGAGCTTTTATTGGTTAGGGGCCCTGGGGGAAATATTCTAGTCATCTGACTTCACATCTGCTTGGCCTGCAGGAATATTTTGGGATATTTGCCAATTAAATTAGGATCGCAAGTACAAATTATCACCAGGAGGTATACCAGAATCACTATAAATACCATTCTCTTACCGAGAGAATTGCCAAAGTAGTAGGTCTGACAGAAATTTAGTTGTCTTTAGGGTGAAGGATTCCCAATTTATCCTCTTTTAAAAGCCCAGCACAGTTTCTAGAAGTTATCTGAGCATCAACAGAGAGTATGCCACTCTATAACCACTTTGAAAATTGTGAGATTTTATGAAATTCAATCAGAATTCAACCAGAATGGCTAGAGAGCTGGAAACCTCTTCACAACCACATCCCTTATGATCCAATGTCACAGTCCTGGAGAAAAGTTCTGTCTGTGGGAGAATAAAATCCTGGCATGGTCCCCTAGGAACACAGTGACATGGATGATTTGGTCGAGTTTAGAAAACGAACCGCATTTCTACCAAAGCCTTGAAGATAGGCTCCAAACAACTATGGGTCCATCATATTTTTACCAGTGTATAAATTTTATACTGGCCACACCTATTCCAGCCACTCCCCAACATGTCCATCATTTCCTACTCTTCCCCACTGCCCAGTCAAGTTAACCTGAACTACCGTCAGCAAAAAATACTCTCAGAACTTCCTTCCTGAAATAAACTCTATGAAAATCCAACATAAAAGGAAGATGCTGTCTGCTTTAAAATTATATTGGGCTTATTGCAAGACTTCTTTCAGGCCTTGGGCTTGTGGAGACTTGGGAATTTGGGTGACCTACCAGATCACTGGAAGCCCAAATTGTTCAAGCAATAACGATAGACACTTTGCTTGCCATCTTTCAGGGCCTCCCGGACTTTGCTAATGGAACAACAAACCTTAGTTCAGCTTTGCGCCAGAGGAGGCCACAAGAGGCTCCCATTTACCTGCGGGTAGAGAGAGTGAGCAAAGACCACAGAGAGGAAACCATGCCCTCTCCTCCATTCAAGGGAAATTCAAGTCAGCAGCCAGGTGCATATCACAGGATTTAACCTGAATTGACTACGTCCTGGCTGAGGGTGACTGATTTTTTCACTTACTATTGACCCCAGGTAATGTACATCACTGCCAGCTGGAGAAGTTGTCATCCATCCTTCCTCTTCATGTCTCAGCCATCCTGAAGGGAAAACAACCCCAACCCACCCTTGCACCCTTAAATCCTCCTTCTTACACTTTAAAAAGAAATCACCAAGGAGTCGGGTAATTACCTTAAAGTGGCTTTGGTCGTGAGGCCGTGAGTTCTCATCCTGGAACAGACACTTGGGCTCTTCAGTGACTCTAATTAGCCGGACTCTCTGGGTTAAACCTGACTGGAAAGAAAGACCCTCCATTAGCACTATCTGCCCCACAGGTCTGCTTGGATCTTTCGATACCTGGGTTTTCACTAAATGCTGTGGCTAGATCACGGTTAGGGTATTAGGGACCTTTCTTCTGACAGCCTGCATCTTTCTGCACAGAAAGTACTGGATGTTGGGAGAGGTGGCTGTGTGCAGGTATGTGGCACCAACCAAGGTACATTTTCTAATGCACATGTCCTTCTTAATATGGGATTCATCAGGAGCATACCCCATAGCTCAAAGGAGAACTGAGGGAAGTAACAATAACTGCAGTATTTAGAGTTTACTAAGTGCCAACCACTGCTCTACGAGGTGGAAAGATACAATATAATCATAACAGACACGGCCTGTGTCCCACATGGGGATTAGTCTTTTTTTTTTTTTTTTTTTTACAGATTTTACAGATGAGGAAACTGGGGCACAGAGAAGCTAAGTGACTAGCCCAAGGTTACAGAGAAGGTAGGTTGCTTTTAACTTTGAAAAGATGGATTTCTGAATTGTTCATCAGACAGGAGGAACTAGAAAGTAACCAGTTTGAAGAGTCATTTCTCTCAAAACAAAGACTCATGACAGGGAATGTGCCTACCAATTCTGTTGTATGGAACTCTTCCAACTGCTTAGTACGGTGATCGGCACACAATAGGCACTCAATAAATACCACTGATAATGATTGCTGTTGATGATGAAAATTACACACCTACTCTTTATACATTTTTAGTCCCTAAAATAAGTCTAGTGAAAATAATGGAATTCATACTGAGTGGGTTTTGCTAAGTAACTCATTAGGCTGAAAGTTCCCGAGGCAGGGATTGTGCCTACAGACTATGTTGTAATGTACTCTTCCAAGAGCTTATCCCAGTGCTCTGCATGCAGTAAGCACTCAACAAATACCATGGACTGATTAGCTGATTGATAATATCATCCCAAGTGGAAATGGAGTTACTTAGAAATCCACACTGCAGTTGCTACAATTGTGTGACAGGAAAACATACCTTTTTTCCCCTTTACTGACAGCCCAAGGCAATGCTTATCCTTTCAAGCCCCTTTGTGGAAACTCTTGAAAGAGAATTTGTAATTTGAAAATAGCAGAGATCCCTTTTGCCTGGAACTTTCCTTTGCCCTAAGAGCTGCTCCTTTGACTTGCATCCTCCAACCTTCCTTGCTCCCAGCCCCAATTCATCCTCAATGGAAAATTTTACCTTTGTATTGCCACACCATAAAAAACTATGAACACCCTAGCTTGTAATGTAAATATATATATATATAAATCTCGGGGACAGTTGAGTGGTATTTTTCCTGAGTAACTAATTATAGCAAGCATTTTATTTCTTTGATCAGATTTGTGAAAGATTTGTGAAAGATTTTAACCCCAGCACCTCAGTATGCAACTACACTAAGCATTTCTTACCCTACTCCTTATCTGAAAACTTCTGATCATATTAAAAAGAATCCCACAGATTCTAATCAATCATGGCACTTATTAAGGATTCAGTATGTACTAAGTGCTGGGGTAAACACAAAGTTATCTGATCAGATGCAGTCCCTTTTCCACTAACCATTTTATCCCCACTTTACAGATGAAGAAACTAAGGCCCAGAGAACTTAAATGACTTTCCTAAGGTCATACAGCAGACCAGAGGTAGAGGTGGGACTAGAACTCTGGTTTGCCAGCTCCAAGTCCTGTGCTAAATTCTTCCTACATTAAACCCTTTCTAAAAATACAAATTTGTCTAATGAAGTTTTTATGTTTTTTGGTTTTTTAATTTTGAAAGTAGCATAGCCTAATGGAAAGAGCACAGGCCTGGGAGTCAAAGGACCTGGGTTCTAATACCACCTCTGCCGTTTTTCTGCTATGTGACCTTGGGCAAATCACTTAACTCTTCTTGGCCTCAGTAATCTCATCTGTAAAATGGGGACTAAATCCTGTTCCTTCCTATTTACACTGTGAGCTCCATGTGGGACAGGGACTGTGTCCAACCTGATTATCTTGTTTCAACCCCAGGGCTTAGTCCAGTGCTTGGCACATAGTAATCACTTAACAAGAACCATAAAAAAAAATTGTATCTCCTCTGCATTCCAATTCTGCCTCATTGTTCTTCAAATAGAGTAGTGTGTGTATTAATTTTGCCTCTTGCTGTTGCTCTGTGTTGACGTTAAACACTCTCACAGCAAGTTCATCATGCTTTGGCTCTGACATTAACAGGTTCCCCTATTGAACTCTGAAGGTTACTGACTACTGGGGACCCCCTGATCTGAGGGATGGCTAATTCTATTCATTTTTGGTTTTGTTCTGATGGCTTTGGTACCTGCCTTTGTTTGAACACTTGTACAGAGGACTGTGCTCACAGGCATTGGGGAGTTCAGGTGAATTAAATGTGATCATTCTTCAATGGCTGTTTACTTTTCCTAATTTTATAGCATGGGAGCTGATTTTTACAAGTACACGACGGTTGATCCAGTCAATAAAATCTAAGTCGATACCACAAACGTGGATGATGAGGACTCTTCCCCCCCCAGATTCATTTCAATTTCCAGTGGCATAAAGAGACACTGGGGTTTCAAAATTAATGAAGACTGGTTGGGGGGTTTTTGAGAATAAAAGCATCAGCGAATGTTTTGCATGCCTGCAAAATGCCCCTAAAGTCAGAGACATAGCAAGTTATTCTTGCATTTCTAAGATGGCACAAAAGCAGTTTGACAATTACTTTGGATGGGTCCACCCACAATAAACATCATGTTATCTTGGTCCATTTTTAAAAAAAACAACACTCCGTAAAATGAAAGATTTCAGGTTGAGATTAAGATGCTATTTTCCAGGGGCTGAGTGGAAGGAGAGTGCCTTAAGTGATGGGAATGAGAAAACGGAAACCTCTCTAAGGGACAAGCCAGGTTCTGGATGCTTCAGTACAGTAGAGCATGGATGAGCAACAAGCCAACTCTCATTAACACTTCCATCTCTCATACTGGCTTTTGTAGTGTGATAAAGAATTAGGTTTAGCAAATTAGGTGAGGGAGAGGGAATTTGGAAATGACACCCCAGATGATTGATGATACTAATAAGCTCTGGGCCAAGGAGACTTCCCACATCTCCCCCTCCTCACAACCTCGGGAACATGCCCCCACCTCGTCTCGCACTCTGATTCTCAAATACACACACCTCCATGCTGCTCGCACTCTAGATGAGGTTCTTAGACACTAGAATCCATTCATAAAATAAAAAACAAATCCCCATTCAGCAGTCTCATTGCAGCTGGTAGAGTGTCATGCCCCCATCGGTACACAATCAACACTCCTTGACAATGATAATGATGTGAGGAAGGAGGTGGGCGGTGGAAGTGGAGGCGAGGAAAGGGGAGGGGCAAAGAGGGGAGAGGGAGGACAAAAAAATCAATCGTATATATTGAGTGCTTACTGTGTGCAGAGCACTGTACTAAGTGCGTGGGAGAGTACAAAATAAGAGTTGGTACACACATTCCCTACCTACAATGAGCTTACAGTCTGGAGAGGGAGACAGGCATTAATATAAATCAATTATGGATATATACATAAGTGCTTTTTCCCCGATTAGACTGTAAGCCCGTCAAAGGGCAGGGACTGTCTCTATCTGTTACCAATTTGTACATTCCAAGCGCTTAGTACAGTGCTCTGCACATAGTAAGTGCTCAATAAATACTATTGAATGAATAAAGGAAGCAAATCTGGGTGATGCAGATTAGAGTAGGAGAAGAGGAAATGAGGGTTTAGGGAAGCTACCACGGAGGAGATATGCTTTCATTCATTCAATAGTACTTATTGAGCATTTACTATGTGCAGACCACTGTACTAAGCGCTTGGAATGTACAAATCAGCAATAGATAGAGACAGCCCCTGCCCACTGATGGGTTTACAGTCTAATAGGATGCAGTCTAATCTAATCTAATCTAATCTTTCAATAAGAAAGTGGAAGGAGAGAAAAGAGGGCAGGAAAAAGAAGAGGGAAGGAAGAAGGAGAAGGAAGGGGGCCACTCCATTAGCTTTCTTGCTTAACCCCTCACTGGCAGAGCATCTTATCTAGCTCCCAGTTCCCTCCCGGACTGTTTCACTGTCTACTGTGAGCCCTCATACCAACCAGAGCACACACAAATTTCAGGAAAGGATGGTAGCTTGGTTATATAAACACCAATCACAATCGCGTGGCTGAAATTCAAACCAAGGACCAAACTTCGTTTATTAAATGTGTATACTTAGTTGGCTAATGATAAAAAAATTTTTAGGCCAGTCCTGTTCTGGGTCAGTTACTATATCAGGACCCTTGAATCATAGTCAGCCTAACTACTCAGCAAAAGGAAATTAATTATTAGCGTTTATGGAAAATGCTTTATCAAAACCACTAAAGAGGAATACCGATGAAGGCTTTTTGAATTAACTTCCACATGACCTGGATAAATGTTTGCATTTTGATTCTAGCATAAATGAACTTTGCCCCGTGCCTACTGAAGCAGTGAGGTCATTCTTAGTTACAATGAATCCGTTTTGTTGTTGCTTTTTAAAAAATGGTATTTGTTAAGCACTTACTATGTGTCAAGCACTGTTCTAAGCACTGGGGTAGATACGAGTTAAACAGGCCAGATACAGTCCCCGTCCCACAGGGCTTCAACTACCACCTCTATGGAGATGATTCACAATCTACATCTCCAGCCCTCATCTCTCTCGCTCTCTGCAGTTAATGCTATCATTAACCTCACACCTCACAATGCTATGTGAAGGGAAGACCAGAAGGCTGAAGAGAAAACACTGTCGAGTGATACAAATACTAAATGTCACCACAGAACGAGGAGCCACCTTTTTATGAGGCCAGTGTGACTGGGACCATGAGTCCCACACTGGCCTTTTCAACCACACACATTCATCTCACCTTATGTTTCTGTTGCAATCCCCTACTCCCCCTAAATCCACTACTCCCCCTACTTATTTTTAGACTGTGAGCCCCCTGAGGGATAGGGCTCCGTTCTATTTCCCACCTATATATTCTTTCCTAGAATTTCATACAGTGCACTTAAGCACTTTGATACTCACTCCAGCCCACCAGAACTCTTATAAATAATCTTATACTCTATTTCCCCTATCCATAATCTATTTTAACATGTTTCCCCCTGTAGACCATGAGCTTCTCATGGGCAGGGATCGCATCTACCAACTCTGTTGCACTGTACTTTCCCAAGCGCTTAGCACAGTCCTCTGCACACAGTAAGCACTCAAATACCACTGATTAATTAATATTATTACTACTCATAGGTGAATTTCACCATCAGTGATGTCTTTGTCCAATATGAAAGACAATCATTTTATATATGAAATTAGCATCTAGTACAGCCCATTGTGTCCAGGGACATTTTGTCGACAAATCAATGGGGAAGGGGAGGAAAAAAAGAGTTAGAAAGGACCAGCGCTTGATATTAGGGAACTCTGCCTATCTACTTCAGAAGAAAGAAGGGTACCCTGCTGAAGCCAGAAGTTACTTCAAAGATAAAACTGAAAACAATAAATGCTTCCCTTGAACCTAAGAGAATAGATTTGTTGACTGGTACTACTTTGAAAATATGGACTCCATCGATCATATATTCTCCCCGGATTCAATAGATTGGGTTTTCTCCATTTGTCTCATCAAAAAACCACCAAATTTGGTTCTACTTGTTTACTCTTCAAAAAGCATCAAGCAGGCCAACCAAGAGTAGATGCGGATGGAAAAAAAGCCAAGGAGGGAGAATAATCAAGTGTGGGTGGGAGGGCTTTGTGGCCACATCTTAGAGGTGGGATTTGGAGAGAGAACACTGCTCCTGGGCTTTGGCATGATTAATGATATACAGTCTCATCAAAGTCAAGTTGCAAGATCTGGAACTGTTTAAAAAACTCCCATTTGTGTGGACTGACCCCTCTGTCCCCCCCTTCCCCAACAGCTAGAACACCTCAGGTCTACGGAATGACTCCAGGCCTTGACAGTATTTCTGCTGCTTCCCCATAGGGCAAGATGATTTAACTCCCCTTAGCCTTTCCTCTCAATGCATACACTCTCCACCTCTCCTCGGGATGCTTTAGATGAGAAGCCGAAAAAAATAGGAGCAGCACATAAGGACTGATGATTTGCTCTGCCTGTCCAAAGGCCACCTCTAGCTACAGAGAATTGCAGTAATAATAACAACAGTAATAATCATGGAATTTGGTAAGATCTTACTCTGTGCCAAGCACTGTGCTAACCACTGGGGTAGATACTATACAATCAGATCAGACCCAGTCCCTGTTCCATACGGGGCTCACAATCTAACTTGGGGGAGGGAGAATCAATCAAGAAATTGTAATTATTGAACGCTTAGTGTGTGCAGAGCACTGTACTAAGCACTTGAAAAATTACAATACAAAAAAGTTGGTAGACAAATTCCCTGCCCACAAGGGGCTTAGAGTCTAAAGAGGGAGATAGACATTAAAATAAATTACAGATATGTATTTAAGTGTTGTGGGGCTGGGGGTGGGGTGAATAAAGTATACAAAAACAAGTGCCAAGGCAACACAGAAGAGAGAGTGAGTAGGCCTCTTGAAGGAGATGTGATTTTAATAAGACGTTGAAAATGGGGAGAGTGGTGGTCTGTTAGGTGTGAACGGGGAGGGAATTCCAGGTCATTGGCAGGATGTGGCAAGGGAGATGAGATCATGGTACAGTGAGTAGGTTGGCGCTAGAGGAGCACACTGGGTTGTAATAGAAAAGCAGTGAGGTAAAATAGGAGGGGCATGGTGATTGAGTGCTTTACAGTCAATAGGAAGGAGTATCTGATGTGGAGGTGTATGGGCAACCACTGGAGGTTCTTGAGGAAGGGGGAAACATGAACTGAATTTTTTTTAAAAAAATGATCTGGGCAGTGAAGAATGAAGGGACGTGGGGAGAAACAGAAGACAGGAAGGTCAGCAAGGAGATCGATACAGTAGTCAAGGCAGAAAAGGCTATGTTTGGGTCAACATAGTAGTTTCGATGGAGTGGAAAGGGTGTATTTTAGCAATGTTGAATTCCAGAATTCCAGGACTGGGAGTCACAAGACCTTGGTTCTACACCTGGCTTGGCATCTTCCCCCCTGTGTGATCTTGGGCAAGTCACTTTACTTCTCTGAAGTTCACTTCTCCCTCATCTACCACTCTCCAAATCAGCGGACTCAGAACAAGAAGTGTATACTCAAAGTATCACAGATTTCCATGAAAACCAACCATGAAAACAAAGCAGAAAGGGGAAAAAGAGACTATTAAATGTATAAGTCTGACTGCCTGAGTTCTTAAGATTTAGTCATTTCTAACCCTAAAAATCACATCTCTCTCAAGATTCACTTCCTGGGCAAATTTCTTATTTTTTTTCCTGCTTCTCCTACCTGTAACTTACTTTACTGCCTGTCTCCCCCACTAGACTGCATGCTCCTTAAGGGTGAGGATCATGTCTACCAACTCTACTGTATCGTACTCTCCCAAGTGTTTCTTAGTTCAGCCCTATGCACCTGGGTTCTAATCCCACTTCTGCCATTTGCCTGTATGTGACCTCGGGCAAATCACTTCACTTCTCTGTGCTTATTTCCTCAACTGTAAAATGGGGATTCAATACTTTGACTGTGAACCTCATGCGAGAAAGGGACTGTGTCCAAGCTAATTGCCCAGTGCTCAGAACAGTGCTTAATGGAGAGTAAGTGCTTTAAAAAATACCACTGGAAAAAAAGTGCTCAAATATCACTGACTGATTTCCCTTTAGATCAAGCCCACACTCATCTTCCTGGATCAATTGCTCATTTTGAGGGGAGGCACCCAGGCATCCTTTCACTGTGAGAGTGTTTGAGGGAGGGAGAAAGGGAAGGGCTATTGGGACCCCCACGTTTCAAGAGCCTCTGAGATGAATTAGGCAAACTTCAAGCAAGCCTCTTCCTCTCCCATCAATACGTGGTTTGAAGATTAAATAGAAAACTTGGTAGTGATGGATGGGTTTTCCATTTGCATTGTGGAATTCAACTGAAGATGAAACTGAATGGGTGAAAAGCCTAACTCCTTTCAACATCTTTGTCATTAATTACCACTGTCTAGGTGTTAATGAATGCTTTATATTGGACTTCTCTGTAGTCCTGGGTAGATGGTGTCTGTCATATGTTTCATTACACTGAGAATGTGTGAAATTCTCAGCAGGAGCAATTGAACAGATTGCAAAATGAACAATACACTAAACACAAACCAAACTCCATGTACACACCCCTCAAAGCTATGACATGTTTTCCAGCCTCTCCCAAAAACCCAGCCTCAAGTCACCCTATGCTTTGGGCTACCTCACCCCTTCAAGTCATTGACTTCTTCCTCTTGGCCTCCCCAGCCTTCCAGTGCTGGGTCATCCATTCAGATTTGAAGGATACAATAGGAAAGAGATGAAGGAAGCAGTCTCAAGGCAGAGACCCACTGATGGGGCCAAAAAGAGAGGGTGGCAAGCCTATTCCACAGGAACTATAGGTTAGGATCATGAGATATGGTCAACAGTTTGGGCAGGTTGAGTTTGCTCCTAAGCAAAAAAAGAAGCATCTGTCTTTTATTATTCCTCCATTTGCTTTATGCTTAAAACAGCTCAGCTACAGGCTCATTCCCTCAAGTCCCTAGCTGGACCACAAATGCTTTCTTTTCTTTTCTTTTCTTTTCTTCTTTTCTCTCTCTCTCTCTCTCTCTCTCTCTCTCACACACACACACACACACCTCTAACTCAAAAGTCACGCCAATTCAAGGTTCCTTCAGACAAAATCCTCATTTGTTTTTATTGGTCTATTCTATTGCCTACATTGTAATTAATACCTTCTTCTATATGGCAGTTTTATTGTACTGGAACACCAACATGGAGCAAATGATGTGCAAATGGTGTGAAGGAAGTCAGATGATGAAAGGTTTAGCTTTTCAAGAATCTCCTATCTTTCTAGGAGATTCTCGGTCTCCTTCTCAGTCTCTCTTGCAGGATCCTCTCCTGCTTCCCACCCTCTAATCGGCGGGGGTGGGGGGGGGTGCCTTCAAGGTTCAATTCTGGCTCCCCTTCTATTCTCCATCTATACTCATTCCTTAGGACAACCAGTTGTTTCCATGGATTCAACTACCATCTTTACACAGATGATTCCCAAATTTCTCTCTCGAGCCCGGACCTCTCTCTTGCTCTGCAGTTTCACATTTCCTCCTGCCTTCAAGACATATTTATGTGGATGTCCCAGTGGCACCTCAAACTAAACATGTCCGAAACAGAACCCCTCACCTTCCCACCCAAACCCTGTCCTGCCCATCTTTCCCATCACTATAGACAGCACCACCACCCGTCCCTGTCTCACAAGCCCATAATGTTAATATTGCCCTCAGCCCATCTCTCTCATTCAACCCACATATTCAGTGGGTTACCAAATCCTGTTGGTTCTACCTTCACATCATTAAAATCCACCCTTTCCTCTCCACCTAAACTACTACTATGCAGATTCAAGCACTCACAATATCCCACCTTGATTACTGCATCAAACTCCTCACTGATTCCCTGCCTCCAGTTTCTCCCAACTCCAGTCCATACTTCACTCTGCTGCCCAGGTCACTTTTCTAAAAAAAGGTTCAGTCCATGCTCCCCACTCAAGAACCTCTAATTGTTGCCCATCCACCTCTGCATCAAACAGAAACTCCTGACCATTGTCTTTAAAGCCCTCAATCACCTTGTCCCTCCTACTTTACCTCACTGATCCCTTACTATAGCCCAGCCTCAAAAGTCACTCCTCTAGCACCAAAGTGCTCACTGTACCTCAATTTCATCTATCTCGCTGCTGACCCCTTTCCCTCTGACCTGGAACTCCCTTCTCCTCCTCCTCCTCCTCCTCCATAATGACAGACCACCACTCTCCTCAAAGTGTTTAAATAATAATAATAATAATGTTGGTATTTGTTAAGCGCTTACTATGTGCCGAGCACTGTTCTAAGCACTGGGGTAGACATAGGGGAATCAGGTTGTCCCACGTGGGGCTCACAGTCTTAATCCCCATTTTACAGATGAGGGAACTGAGGCACAGAGAAGTTAAGTGACTTGCCCACAGTCACACAGCCGACAGGTGGCAGAGCTGGGATTCGAACTCATGAGCCCTGACTCCAAAGCCCGTGCTCTTTCCACTGAGCCACGCTTAAAGAGTTACTAAAATCATATGTCCTCCAAGAGATCTTCCCTGACTAAGCCCACTTTTCCCCTACTCTCTGTCACCTATCCATTTGAATCTGCACCTTTTAAGCACTTGATATTCACCCCACCCTCAGCCCCAGAGCACTTAAATAAATATCTACAATTTATTGAATGTCTGTCTCCCCCTCTGGAATGTAAGCTCCATGTACTGTACTCTCCCAAGCTCTTAGTACAGTGCTCTGCATTCAGTAAGTGCTCAATAAATACAACTGATTGACTGATACAGTATTGACCACCACAGCTTGAAAAGTCTGTTGATCCTGTTCATTTGTCTGAGAGCGACTGCTCGGTCACTTTTCCATCTTGGTGCCACTCCAAAGAGAAGTGGGAGAGGGTGGGGAGGGGAGGAGAGAGTGGACAGAAAGGGCTAACCTGGAACCTTTACCTTCAGCTCATGGAGCTTATTCACAGCCGAGTCTTTCTATCAAAGGAACTGTCAGTGGAAGCTCCATGGACCTACCTTCATCATGCACTTACCACTGATTACATAAATAATCAGAGGGGGAAAAGATTACATTTCACCTTCCCAAGCTAATTCACATTTTTGCTAGTTTAATGTCTTTATATGCCTGCCCTCACTCTATGGAGAAAGTTCAGGCTCTCTGTCATGGACACACTGCACCAGTGGATGTCATCAGATGTAAGCAAGGCCCTGTGGTCTGCTCAAAGAGATCCTACTTCTTGGCCCTCCTCTTAGGAGGATTCTTGGAACATGCCTAACTCTCTGGGACGTTAATTAGCGGCAGTATTTACTTGGGGAGCACAAAACCTAGAAACGACATAGTCTCTGTCCACAGGGAGCTCACACTAACAGGGAAAAGAAACCATTCTCTGCCCATCCTCTAAAACTAACTTTACCTGGGATAAAGGAATCAGGTGGCTTCAGTCCCCTAACTGGACTGTGAAACTATTGACAAACCAGTTGGCCCTATTTACTCGTGGTTGGTAAGTTGGCTTTGTACTCTTTATCTATCCCACCCTGAGCCCCACGGCACTTATATACATATTTGTAATTTATTTTTATGTCCATCTCCCCCTCTAGACTTTAAGCTCCTTATGGGCAGGGAATGTGTCTACCAACTCTGTTATATCGGACTCTCCTAAGAGTTTGGAACAGCACTCTGCACAAATAAATACGATAGACTGACTAATTGAACTTTCCATGACAGTAATTTCTCCAAAATTCCAGGAGCTACATGACCCAGTGGCTTCTTAGTGCGGGGCTGGGGGGAAAAGACATACACAGGGGAGTCCCTGCCTAGTCGCAAGCCCAGGACCACCTCCCTCCCACCATTTAAGTTCTTCATGCTACAGAGGGGATGGTGGCATGAAAGAAGCATAGCAGGACAGGTAAGATGCAAACCCCCCTACTTTTTATGGCATTTGTAAAACACTACTTGCCAGGCACTGTACTAAGCATTGGGGTAGATATGAGCTAAGCAGGTTGGACACAGTCCCTAGGTCACATGGGGCTTGCAGTCTTCATCGCCATTTTAGAGATAAGGTAACAGACACAGAGAAGTTAAGTCACACAGCAGACAAGTGGCGGAGCTGGAATTAAGACCCAGGTCATTCTCTCAGGTCCGAGCTCTATCCACTAGGCCATGTTGCTTCTGCTTCCTATCCAACACTCTCTCAATCCCTCCTCTCAGGGAGCCTCTGCTTCCCACTCTACCCACTGCTCCAGTGACCCCGCTCCTACCCAGGGCCAGGCAGAGTTGGCCTTGAGTTCCCAGTTCTTCATAGACACTTGTGAAGCTCTAGGCAAGGACTAAAGTGAGATCTGTAAGTAAGCACACAAATAGCATTGATTGGCCACTTTTCCAACCAGCTGTCCCTTTATATTTTTATGGCCTACCCACTGGTTGGGCTTTGTACTTAAATTTCTGCCTCTCCTTATGCACCCTGGAGGCGAAAACCACTGAGGCCTCCATGTGTTAGACTTATCATGAGGATGGAATTAGAGATGGGCAGAGTCAGGAAGGGAAGGAGAAAGGACAGATGTCATAGAGAGAAACCATCACCCCAAGAATCCTTTTGTCACTGTCAGAGGTGGAAGATTGAGTTGGATAGACCATTGGCCTGACCCAGTTTGGCCTTTCTTGTGTTCTTGTGAACAAATCTAGGGCTCTTTGGTATTAGTCAGAAAAATACACTGAAGGCACTGAAATAACAGCTCATGCAGTGTGCAAGAAGCTGTCAAGGATGGCAATATTCCCAGCTGAAAAACAGAGACTAGAGCAAGGCTGACAGCCAGAAGGTTGGGGGAAGTCTGATTAGCCTCAGATGTATTGTTGTTTAATCATTGATGTTGTTAAATATTGAGTTCTAACAAGAACCACAAGCTATCATACCATGTGGCATGGTGCCTTTTGCCACTTCTCAGGGGGCAATATGGAAACCATCCACAGAACAACCCAGACAACCATTTCCTCCCCCTCTCTGCACACCCCACAAACCAACCCCCTGGCAAATTAATCCCTTACCCCCATGCTCAAATGTTCCAGAGGAGTGGGCTCTGGAAACAGGGAAGCCAAAGGAAGGAGAAATAGCATGGTCTACTGGAAAGTGTATGGGCCTGGGAGTCAGAAGGACCTGGGTTCTAATCCCAGTTTTGCCACATCTGCTGTGTGCCTTTGAGCAAGTCACTTAACTTCTCTGTGCCTCAGTTACCTCATCTGTAAAAGGGGGATTATGACTGTGAGCCCTAGGTGGGCTAGGGACTGTGTCCAATCTGATTAGCTCATATCTGCTCCAGGGCTTACTAAAGTGTTTCACACAAAGGAGAGATGGGACAGGAAGGGCAACAACCACAAGCCAAGTGACAGACCGGGCTCTGTACTGGCCTAGGAGATTTGTGGCATCTGTGGGTCACCCGTGGTTCCCACAGAGGCACTTCCAATTGGCTCTGCAGCGCTACTCTCCCCCACTCCTAACCCTCCACTTCTTCAGCTTCTGAAAGTAAGGTGGAGAAGGGGGAGGAGGAGGAGAAAGAGAAAGAATAATAGGAAAATGGAAAGGAAGAATAGGACCAGGAAAGGAGGAAGGCAGGGAAGGAAGGAAGAAAGAAAGAAATAGAAAGAGGAGGTAGGGAAGGAAAGAGGAGAAGTAGAAAGGGGAGGTAAAAGAGAAGGAGGAAAGTAAGGAGGACTAAAAGGGGTGGGGTGGGGGGGGGGGAGAAGGAGCATTAAAGGTAGTATGCATAAACCCCAGAAAGACCACCAAAACACTGACCTCTAAACCTTGCTCCTATAATCTTCCTAGGGAAATGTTCCAGGGAGGAACGTCCCCACCTTTTTATGGTATTTGTTAAGCACTTACTATGTGCCAGAAACTGTACTGAGCTCTAGGGTAGATACAGCTAATGAGATTGGACACAGTCCATAACCTACATGGGGCTCATGGTCTTGAATTCCATTTTACAGATGAGGTAACTGAGGCATCAAGAAGTTGAGGGACTTGCACAGGGTCAGAGAGCAGACAAGTGTCAGGGTTATCGCCCTATCTCCCTACTACCCTTCCTTTCCAAAATCCTAGAACGAGTCATCTACAATCGATGCTTAGAATTCCTTAACTCCCATTCTCTCCTAGACCCCCTCCAATCTGGCTTCCGTCCCTCCACTCTACCGAGACTGCTCTCTCTAAGGTCACCCATGACCTCTTTCTTGCCAAATCCAATGGCTCCTACTCCATTCTGATCCTCCTCGACCTCTCTGCTGCCTTTGACACCGTCGACCATCCCCTCTTCCTCCATACCTTATCTCACCTTGGTTTCACGGACTCTGTCCTCTCCCGGTTCTCCTCTTACCTCTCTGGCCGGTCATTCTCTGTCTCCTTCGCTGGCGCCTCCTCCCCCTCCCATCCTTTAACTGTTGGAGTTCCTCAAGGGTCAGTTCTTGGCCCTCTTCTGTTCTCCATTTACACTCACTCCCTCGGTGAACTCATTCGCTCTCACGGCTTTGACTACCATCTCTACGCAGATGACGCGCAGATCTACATCTCCGCCCCTGTCCTCTCCCCCTCCCTTCAGGATCGCATCTCCTCCTGCCTCCGGGATGTCTCCACCTGGATGTCGGCCCGCCAACTAAAACTCAACATGAGCAAGACTGAGCTCCTCATCTTCCCTCCCAAACCCGGTCCTCTCCCAGACTTCTCTATCACCGTGGATGGCACGGCCATCCTTCCCGTCTCTCAGGCCCGCAATCTCGGTGTCATCCTTGACTCGTCTCTCTCGTTCACCCCACACATCCTATCCGTTATCGAGACCTGCCGGTTTCACCTCTACAATATCGCCAAGATCCGCCCTTTCCTCTCCACCCAAACGGCTACCTTACGGCTACGGGCTCTCGTTATATCCCGGCTAGACTACTGTGTCAGCCTTCTCTCTGACCTCCCTTCCTCCTCTCTCGCCCCGCTCCAGTCTATTCTTCACTCCGCTGTCCGGCTCATCTTCCTGCAGAAACGATCTGGGCATGTCACTCCCCTTCTTAAACAACTCCAGTGGTTGCCTATCAACCTCCGCTCCAAACAAAAACTCCTCACTCTAGGCTTCAAGGCTCTACATCACCTTGCCCCTTCCTCCCTCTCCTCCCTTCTCTCTTTCTACCACCCACCCCGCACGCTCCGCTCTTCTGCTGCCCACCTCCTCACCGTCCCTCGGTCTCACCTATCCCGCCGTCGACCCCTGGGCCACGTCCTCCCGTGGTCCTGGAACGCCCTCCCTCCTCACCTCCGCCAAACTGATTTTCTTCCCCTCTTCAAAACCCTACTTAAAACTCACCTCCTCCAAGAGGCCTTCCCAGACTGAGCTCCTCTTCTCCCTCTACTCCCTCTGCCACCCCCCCTTTACCTCTCCGCAGCTAAACCCTCTTTTTCCCCTTTTCCCTCTGCTCCTCCACCTCTCCCTTCCCATCCCCACAGCACTGTACTCGTCCGCTCAACTGTATATATTTCCATTACCTTATTTATTTTGTTAATGAATTGTACATCGCCTTGATTCTATTTAGTTGCCATTGTTTTTACGAGATGTTCTTCCCCTTGACTCTATTTATTGCCATTGTTCTTGTCTGTCCGTCTCCCCCGATTAGACTGTAAACCCGTCAAACGGCAGGGACTGTCTCTATCTGTTGCCAACTTGTTCATCCCAAGTGCTTAGTACAGTGCTCTGCACATAGTAAGCGCTCAATAAATACTATTGAATGAATGAATGAAAGGGTCAAAATTAGAACCCGGGCCCGGGCTCCTTCCACTGTGCCAGGCTGCTTCGCACTCAGACGGGTAGCCCACAATGACAGCATGGACACAGGAGGTCGTTTTTCCCTGGAAGGTTATTGGTATAGAGGAACAGGAAGGGAAACCTCTCTGCTCTGCCTGAGGCTGCTCCAGGGTGGTGAGATTTGCTGGAGGGATTGGGAGCAGAAGGATCGACTCATCCTTGCTACATTTCGGAAAGGCCTTGTGCCTGATTCTGGAGGATAAATAGGTAGTAACGGGCGGGGGGCTCCCCCTCCCCCGGGCCACTCAGAAAATACATTAAACTGGAGGTCAGACAAATTTGCCGCCCTACTGGAAGTCCTGAATCTGCCATGCATTTACAATTCATGCCCCCGCCTCTCTGCTCAAACTCCTTCCCTTTCTGCTCGGGTTTTTATCCAAAAGCACCCCAAGCCGTGTGGAAAACCCCAGGATGGTGATTCCTTTGGCTCTCAGCACCCATCTGCTTCTCTGTTTTTGCAGATGTGATCCGAGCCAAACACAAGGTGTTTAGTAACCAAATCAATCAGTGTTTATTCATTGAGCCCTTACTGTGTGCAGAGCACTCTACCAGCACTTGGGAAAGTACATTACTGTAGAATTGGGAAACACAATCTCTGCCTATATGGAGCTAACAGTCCAGAGGGGGAGATAGATTTAAAAAAAAAAATTACTGATGGGGAAATGGCCAAGTGTAAGGATATGGACATGAATGTGAGGCTAAGAGTGGGGTGAATATTAAGTGCTTGAGTGGTAAGAGCCAAGCGTATACATGATGCAGAGGGGAGAAAGGAAATAAGGGAAGTTTTAATAGCATCAAACACACTGATGCTTTACTGTTAGGCTACAGATAGTCTCTGTCGGTCACTCCTGTGACCCCTTCCCACCTGCACCATTCCCACCTATGCCAGCCTTTTCCATTTAGCCTGTACCGCTCCCTTCTCACTCGTTTTATACCTTCCTCGGGCAGAATCCCCGAATGATATTGGGGCACTGCTCCAAAAGACCTGCTGGTGCCTAGTCATGGGAACCAGAGGGTAGCCCCCGTCAAGACTGTCTGGGGAAGGGAATGTGCCTGTTTATTGTACTCTCTCAAGAGCTCAGTACAGTGTGCTGCCACAGTAAGTGCTCAATAAATACAAGTGAACGAAGGAAAGACATTTTCCTATCGCAGATCCCCAAGTTGGATAGAGAAAGTGGATCCCTCTGTGGGAGAAACACAGTTGACTGAAATCACATGTGGGGAGGCCAGAGGGAACGGGAGAGGGAGAAATGGAGGAAGAAACAGAAACTGAGTTAACAGAACACTGACGATTATTAACTAATGAATTGCTATTTAACAAAGGAATGGGCCAAAATACACTGTTTGCCTGCATTTGCACATTTTCTTCCATAGAATTCAAGCACTGGCAGGGTGAGAACAAGCAACATGCTTAATATGGTAATTGATTGATGAATGTGCTCAGAAAGAGGAAGAAATATTTCTTCATATGGAATTAGGGAAGTAGTGCAGCCTAGTGAAAAGAGCATGGACCTGGGAGTCAGAGAACCAGGGTTCTAATCCCAAATCCACCACTTACCTGTTACATGACCTTGTGCAAGTCACTTCACTTCTCTGTGGTTCAGTTTCCTCAACTATAAAATGGGGATTCAATACCTTTCCTCCTTCTGCCTTAGACTGTGAGCCCCATGTGGGACAGGAACTGGGTCCAACCTGATTAACATGAATCTATGTCAGCGCTTAGAACAGGGCTTGACACATTGTAAGGGCTTAACAAATACCATTTTTAAAAAAAATTAAAAAGCCTTCCATCCCAATGTCTAGGCAAGCCTGAGCTCATTCTGAGATTGAGTAGTAATAATAATGATAATGGTTGTACTTGTTAAGTGCTTACTATGTACCGAGGACTGTACTAAGCACTGGAGCAGATGTAAAATAACCAGGTCAGATGTAGCTGTTGGTACTGAATATCCATTTTACAGATAATGAAATGGAGACAAGAAAAGTTAGTGACTTGCCTAAAGTCACACAGAAGAGAAAAGGCAGAACCAGCATTAGAACCCAGATCCTCTGAGTCCCAGGCCCATGTTGTGGAGGGAGCCTTTCCCAGGCCTTGCATCAAGGGCCAAAGATTTCCTATAAGATTTGCCCGCTTGTGTATCCTTACAGTTTGTTCTCCTGAGCTGCTCTGGGTAGCCAAATTCAGAAAAGCTATAGTAGCATCTCCTCCAAGAGGTCTTCACCAATTAAGCCCTCTTTTTCCTGGCTCCCTCTCGATTCTGCGCCATCTATGAACTTGGATGCAAGATCTAAGAGGATTTCATTTTTGACCCACCCTCAGCCCCATAGCACTCCTGTATATATCTATGAATTATATCTCACAAGGTATTTATTTATATTAATGTGTTCCCCTTCTAGACTCTAAGCTCACTATGGGTAGGTAAAGTGTCTACCAACTCTGTAATACTGTACTTTCCCAAGAGTTTAGTGTTCTGGTCTGCATACAGTAAGTACTCAATATATATCGTTGATTGATTGATTAAAGCCATACGGAGGAATGGGTGGAAGGGAGATAGAGAGAAATATGGAGGAAGAGAAGCGAAAAAAAGAGGATGAAGAAACTTCAAGCCAACATGGAGGAAGGATAAATCCATAGCCTTGACATCGGCTCTGAAAATAATAGGGGTTTTTAATGGTTAAAAGGTTTTAAAAAGGTCATTATGCATTTAGCAGCAAAAGAGCAATATGAATTTCTAAGCAGCAACATCTGGAAGATCAAAAGAAATCATACTTCAATCACCATGAAAATCTCTCCTCATTACACACAATCATATTTAGTTATTAATAGACACTGGCTAGACACTGACATTTTATACATTTCATCCCATGATGCGCCAGGGACACTTCTGGCATTTAGTTTATCATTTTCATCAGTGTCTTCCATGGATTGACCGATACGACCCCAAAAACCTCACACTGTCACTCATCATAAGTGAATTTATCAACACATACAGAATCAGAATACACATGAGAGTTTTAACTGTTTGCATACTAAATTACTCCATTCTTCACGCTTCAAAAAAATTCAATTTTGCATAATAAACAATGATAAAGGGCCAGTTGACAATTATATAGGTGGGAATAGTATGTGAAATGATTGGAATTTAAATCTGCTGTGTGAATATATCTGGAGGTTGCTTAAGTAATCAGCCTCAGTGGCTGATTTTATCCATTGTTAGAGGTTAATACAAAAACTCTTCAGCTCATATTAGAGGCAGCCTTACTTAAACTGCAAATTGGTGCATATCCTATTAGTATTTTCCTCCTATGACATACCCTCCAACTGACTTAGATGCACAGGCAGGCCAATATTAAAATTAATTGGCCCATTATTTGAATGCAGAAGAATACCATCTTGTCCAAAAAAAAACAACAGGGACACACACAGGTACTTTGTTCCTCTGAAAATTCCAAATAAAGAGTATAGAGTGTCATGCTTAGGCACAAAAGAACATGCACCACAAATTGGTAATGTGACACTAAAATTGCATGTTTTTCCTTGTGGGGACTAGACTGTGAATCTGGCATCCTCAGTTTCATGACCAATTTTTGTGTGCAATAATTGCATTAAACAAGTGATGAGACTGAGGTTCATTCTAGGTTTTGCCAAGGACAGCCAGTCACCACAGCAAACCTGATGAGTGGCTGTTTCAGAGATAAATGCAATTTTGCTTCTAATGACAATTATTCTTGGACTGGATTATAATTTATTTCATTAATTAGCTCTGTCATTGCATTCTAATGCAGTTATTGCATTCTTTGATGATTTCACTGGAGTTACATTTCTATCTCTGCCACTTTGCATTCTATACTTAAATGGTTCTTAAGATGGATATCCTAGGGCTGTTGATTACATTTTGGGCTGTGGTAACATGACTGCTCTTCTTTGGTTCGTGGATTCAAAATCCTCCCTGACCACTAAAGCTACCCCCGGGTCAGGTAGCTTGTGATACAGGGCTGAAATGTTCAGAGGGATTTAGCAAGAAAGCAATTATATGCATGATTTCTGCACTGTAAATTGAAATAATACAAACAAGATGCTGGGAATGACAACAGAGTTGTTTTTCATCCTACACAATCTTCAAATCATTTCATTATCTTCAAAATCAAATTTGGCACATTTTTCATTTCTACCATGGCTATTGTGATTGTTCTAAACTTCCAAAAAGCCAATCCAAAATACAGTATTTTCACATGGTAGAAGGACAGTCCTATAGAACTATTCCAAATGCACATTGAAGTGCATTGAAGTGGGGATAGAGTTTGTTTTGTTTGTGGAGGCTAATGACCTATGAAATTTGGCATGATTTTGTTTAAAAGGTGTTTTGCAACTCAACAGAACAAAAAGGAATAGGCTCACCCTGCAGCTGGAGGGACTAAGAAACAGCATGGCCTAGTGCATAGAGCACAGGCCTGGGAGTCAGAAGGACCTGGGTTCTGGCCTGGCTTGGCTACTTGTCTGCTGTGTGACCTTAGGCAAGTCATTCAACTTCTCTGTGCCTCAGTTGCCTCATCTGTAAAACAGGGATTAAGACTGTGAGCCCCATGTCAGACAGGGATTGTATCCAATCCAATGATCTTGTATCTACCCCAATATTTAGTACAGTGCCTGGCACATAGTAAGTGCATAACAATACCAATTTTTGAAAAAAAGCTAAGCACCTAGGCACAAAGAAGATTTTTCCAACCAGCAATGGGTTTAAACAAGGGTTATAAAATGACCTCCAGAAGCCTCTGAAAACAGGGTAGACTTTTCTCAGCCAGGCATGGTGGGGGGACTCCCTCCTGAAAGAAGACCGTGAAGGGACTGCAGCATTTTTTGTTTTTTAATGTTATTTGTTAAGCACTTACTGTGTACCAAGCACTGTACGAAATGCCAAGGCAGGTACAAAATAATCAGGTTGGACACAGTCCAAGTCACTCATGGGGCTCATTCTTAATCCCCATTTTACAAATGGGGTATGAGTCACAGAGAAGTTAAGTGATTTGCCTAAGGTCATAAAGCAGACAAATGGTGGAGCTAGGATTAGAACTCAGGTCCTCTGATCCCCAGGTCCGTGCCCTATCCACTAAAGCACACTGCTTCCCGGGTCCCTTTAATCAATCCATCAATGGTTGAGGGCAGTGTACTATACTAAGTGCTTGGGAGGGTACATTAAAACAGTGAGCCAGTCCTTCCCGCTCTAGGATTTTCAGGCCAAAATGGAGCTAGTTTTCACTCAGTTCAAGCCCAAAGATAACAAAGTGTCATTGGATGCCTTGGGTTTTGCTGAGAAAGAAGAAACCCCGAATGGTTCACAAAGGAGGCAGAGGCCTAATGAAATGTTGAGGGAGAGAAAGAAAGGCAAGGAGAGGGTCCTGGCTCCTCCTTGGAAGACCAAGTCAAGGTTATTCACAGTCATTCATTCAAGAATGTTTCAAATTACTGCTTGATTTTAAAAATATTTTATAATAATAATTGTTACATTGGTTAAACACTTACGACGTGCCACGCACTGTTCCAAGGGCTGGGGTAGATACCAGGTCAGTTTGGATACAGTTCCTATCCTGCATAGGGCTCACAGTCTAGGTAGGAAGGAGTAGAACTCACCTCCTAAAAAACCTCCAGTGGTTGCCTATCAACCTCCACACAAAACAAAAACTCCTCACTCTTGGCTTTAAGGCTCTCCATCACCTTGCCCCCTCCTACCTTGCTTCCCTTCTCTCTTTCTTCTGCCCACCCCGCAGGCTCCATTCCTCTGCCCGTCACCTCCTCACCGTCCCCCATTCATGCCTATCCCGCCGTCGACCTCTGGCCCACGTCTTACCGCTGTCCTGGAATGCCCTCCCTCCTCACCTCCGCCAAACTAACTCTCTTCCCCACTTCAAAGCCCTACTGAGAGCTCACCTCCTCCAAGAGGCCTTCCCAGACTGAGCTACCCTTTTTCCCTCTGCTCCCTCCGCTCCTTCTCTGCTCCCCCTCCACCCTCTGCTCCCTCCCCCTTCACCTCCCCTCAGCTGAGCCCCCTTTCCCTCTGCTCCTCCCCCTCTCCCTTCCCCTCCCTTCAGCACTGTGCTCATTTGTATATATTTTATTATCCTATTTATTTTGTTAATGAGATGTACAACCCCTTGATTCTATTTATCATGATTATGTTGTCTTGTTTTTGTCTGTCTCCCCCGATTAGACTTTGAGCCCGTCATTGGGCAGGGATAGTCTCTATCTGTTGCCGAATTGTACATTCCAAGTGCTTGTACAGTGCTTTGCACATAGTAAGCGTTCAATAAATACTACTGAATGAATGAATTTAATTCCCATTTTACGGATGAGAAAACTGAGGAACAGAGAAGTTAAGTGACTTGACCAAGGCCACACAGAAAACAAGTAGCAGGTCCTCCTACTCCTAGGCCTGTGCTCTTTCTACTAGGCCATGCTGCTTCTCAACATATACGTATGCATGAACATGCCCATGTACAAACACACACGGAGGAACTCACACGCTGGGAAACGCAACATTTGGATTAACTGTGGAGCTGGCTTCTCCCTTAGTTTGAAGGGTAATGGGAAGTTCATGGGGCTGTCAAAGGCAAAATTGTCAACTAGAATGTTGTGTTTCCCATCTTTGATTTTCACAGACCTGTGTAACTGAAGTTACAGACCCCAAAATTCTTACTGTATCCACTGGAGCAGTAGTTGGCCCTAAGGAACCAGTGTATTACAGTACATTACAGCAAGCGATGCTTACCACGTGAAACAAGAATTAATATTTATAAAATCCCTTTCTTCAAGCAGCTCAGAGTTACAAAGAGAATTCCATGAATCAAAAAATATTCCTGCTGGACAGTTGGTGGAGAAAGAGAAAGAGCCAGAGTGTTCACATTTAAGTTCCATCAGGTTGGCCCCTGATGGCCCTTCCAGACTGTGTATGTTACACTGGGCAAGCAGAGAGACATCAGTCAACAAGGGAGCTCTGGAGCTCATATTCGAATCCTGTTCAGACTCTTTTATCTCTTTTAATTTTTCTGCAGGCTCCTGATTCAGTGGAATAATAATCCTGATGTTTGTTAAGTGCTTACTATGTGGGAAGCACTGCAATAAACACTGGGTTAGGTACAAAACAAACATCACAGTCCCTGTCCCACACTGGGCTCCCAATTTAAGAAGGTATTGACTCTCCATTTCATAGAGTAGGAAACTGAGGCAAGAGAAGTGACTTACCCAAGGTCACACAGCAAGCAAGTGGCAGGAGCCAGGATTAGAACCCATGCCCTCTGCATCCCAGGTTTGAACTCCTATTCATTAGGCCACGAAGACAGAGATGAAACATCTTACACTAACCTTTTGCAGAGAAGAGGGTAGGAGGGAAACGGAGTAGAGACAACCTAAAAAAGATATATTTTTGTAGCATTCCTAAAACATAAAAATAACTTTAAAAATCGGATTCCAGCTCCCCAGTTTCTCCTGGCCAAGACAGTTAGAATAGAACAGATTTTCACAAGGGAAACACGAATCACAGACAATAGAGACCCACAAGAATAACAGCACCAGGAGAATATTTCACTTGGGCTGTCTGTGACTGGGTTGGGATTTTCTTCTCAACCAGCACCAAATGGAAAAGTTAAATGGAATGAAAATACCCACCTAATTGTGCAGATGCTCACTTCATTAATCACTTCATTTAACCCATTTAGTTTCATGGGAATCAAAATATAACCTGCCAGACAGGAGAGCTCTTCTTTTCATATAATCCAACGGTGGAAAACACCTCGAATCTAAACGTATCAGGCATCGCTAACATTCATTGATCAAAACTCATTTGCATGTTTAAGGCTTTTGCCATTCTCTGTAACTGAAGAACTCGAGGAGAAGCTATCACTTCCCCTGGGAGCTGGGGCTTGGCTTGGTGGGGGCGGGGGTGATCAGAAATAGTCCATGTGGAGAGGTTGACTCAGGACCTGAGGTTTGAAGGGCTCTAAGTTAAGTTCTGACCACTGGCATCATGAACCTCGGTTAGTTATTCTTCCAAGCCACTGATTCCTCGATTCATTTCCCAGCAACGTGAGCCCTATCTTCCTTTCTGCCACTTCCAGCCCTCTTGCACATATCTCATTTTATTGATATTAATAGTGTTGTAAATACTTTTATGCTTTGCCTTCCCCCACTAGGGAATAAGCGCCTTGTAGGTAGGGTGTCACTTGGTTAATCTGTACTTCCCAAGTGCCTAACCCAATTCCACTGCACCAAGTGGACACTCAATAAATGCTTCTGCTTATAGAAAAGGGGGGGGGGCAGAGATTACTGACCTACTTCTTGGGGAGCTTGTGCATAATGGCAATAAAAATTATAGTGTGTGCTACAATTATAGATGCTGTATAATTACATATGAAACCAGCTTCATTTCAATGAAATATTCATCTGCTTTCCTGGAAGGAGGCATAGCCGCTCCTCACTTGACTTTTATTCATGCTAATTCATACTTGCATGGGACCAAGCCACCCAGCTGGTATGGAAAATTGAGTTCCCTGTCATGGATTCTGCCTTTTTCCCCAAAAACATACCATACCGCGCAGAACACCCTCAACTTTCATCCATGAACCTAAAGTTGCCCTCACAGTACCTCTTCATAAAAAAGAGAGAAAGCGTTGAAGGCTAAAATTATTGTGGCGGCGGGGGGGTTGAGGGGGCAAGACAGACAGCTCTCTGGGGGATGTGGCCAGCTTCTGCACTTAGGTGAGAACTGGTGAAACCCTATGGCCCGAACTGAGCCAGGTGTGCTCAGTGGTATTTACTAAGTGTTTACTGTGGGCCAAGCCCTGTACTACGCACTTGGGAGTAAACAACATGGTAATGTTGATACACATATTCCCTGCCACAAGGAGCTTCCAGTCTAGAGGGGGAGACAGACATTAAAATAAAGTACTGATAAGGGAAATGGAAGAGTATTACCAATTTGCCCCAAAGTATTGTTATTCACACCCCCACCGGCCCTACAAGTGCTTAAGGGAAGCAGAAGTGAGGGGCAGGATGGTCAGCAAGAAATCTGATGCAGTGGTCTGGGTGAGAAGTAAGTGCTTAGTGAAACTAGTGAAGAGGAGAGACAGGAGGAGAACCAGGAGAGGATAGTGTAGGTGAAGTCACAGCTAGATCATGTTTCCAGGAGAAGATCACAAGATATTTGGGTCAGAAGTGGCCAAGGACAATGCTAATGGCCTGGGCAAGGCACACATTATGCATTCAGTACCCTTCAAGCCTGGAACGCCTTCCCTCTTTATATCCGACAAATAGTCTCTCCACGAGGCCTTCCCTGAGCCTTCTTTTCCTTTTCTTCAGTTCCCTTCTGCACCCCCTTGACTTGCTCCCTGTATTTATTCCCCCTCCCAGCCCCACAGTACTTATGAACATATTTGTAATTTAATTTCTTTATATTAATGTCTCCCCCTCTAGACTGTAAACTCGTTATGAGCAGAGAATGTGTCTGTTATACTGTATTCTCCTAAGTGTAGTACAGTGCTCTGTACACAACAATAATAATGATGGTATTTGTTAGTGCTTACTATGTGCCAAGCACTGTTCTAAGCACTGGGGTAGATACAAGGTACTCAGGTTGTCCCACATGATGTTCACAGTCTTCATCCCCATTTTACAGATGAGGTAACTGAGGCACAGAGAAATTAAGGGACTTGACCAAAGTCACACAACTAAGTGGCAGACCAGGATTAGAACCCATGTCCTGACCTCCAAGCTTGTGCTCTTTCCACTAAGCCATGCTGCTTCTCTATAAGCACTCAAATACGATTGACTGACAGGACTGCTCTCTTGGGCCAAACTCCCCAGAAAAGGCTGAGACCAGCAAATATGCAGGAGCCTGACAAGGGATTTAGGGTAGCCAGAAAGGGGCAAATTGGAGCAATATTCAGGAGAGAGGATACAGTTAAGAAATTGCTGTGCTGCCCCTTTTGAGGAGGAGTAATTCCATGTGCTAAGGCAAGGGAAATGACAGGTACTGAGGTTGGAATGGCAGTATGCAGGAGAGTAAACCCAGAGACACCAGGCATCTTGGGGGCCTGGAAAGGGAATAAAATCTTCAGGATTAGAGCTGTGGCAATAATTAGATCCAATGGGGTCATTTTTTTAAATGAGCTGCAGCCTTTAATTAAAAAATCCAAGGGGACAATTCCACTCCAAGGGCTTTTGGCGAGATATGCGAGACACTGCCAAAACCCGTTAGGTCTTCGGCAGCTTCAGGTGCTAGAGTAGCAACAAGTGTCTTTTTTAACTCCTCTGGCTGGCATCATCGGCAAAATATTCACTTTGCAGGGATAAAGAAAACCCAAGAACAGTGTTGGAGGTGTGTGTCAGGGTGCGGGGGGTGCTGTGGGGGAGCTTTGGATGGAATTCTGTGTCTTGCTAACATAAAGCATTTGTGTAGTCAGTGATTCCACTGCTCAAAAGATGGGTCACCATTTCCAGGAATGAGAGCAAGAAAAGGCAATGCCTTCCCCAGGGTCATGTGACAAGGATTCAGACTCAAAGCTCCTAACCCTTTTCTGCCATGTGGGATTCATCACCCAATCCCTCCTAGCCAGAAAACTCTGCCCATTAATCCAGTGGAGGGCTTGGGCAGAGGTAAGAGGGGAGGGAGAGGAGAATGAAGAAAAGGAAATAGACAAGAAAGAGAGCAACTTATGCCATGGTCGGGGTGGAAAGAAAAAAAAAGCCCATTCAGCCTGACAGCCCCCAAAAAGTTTGTGTTAGAAAAAAAAAGTTACTGTGCAGAGAAGTAACAGAGCTGATTTCAAATGGGAGGGAGAGAGCTGGTTGCCTGGACGGCAAGATCAATCGCTTCAGGTTAAGCCTTCGCTGATTTTCATTGAGTCTTTTGTTTTCCTGCCATGTGTGTTGATTTAAAATGCTGGGAAGGCTAATCCTTGAGCGTACTATGGTCTTAGAGAAAGTTGTGGTGTGAGACCCCAAACTCCCGTGTGACCAGATTGTAGCAGACATTTGATTGCTTTCCTTTCCTAACTCCAAAGCAGAGCCCCTGTCAAAAGAAGTAGGCAGAGGAAAAGGCACAGGCAGGGTCATCACGAACTTGAGTTTTTCTTGGGATAAGACAGGAAAAGCATTTCTAAGTATGCTGGAGCTCATGTAGAGGGAGAGAAAATCTTAAAGGATTTCAAATGCAGAAAGATTCTAGGTGACTGACTTTGAATGGTTTAATAGAAGGATGGTGGGATAGGGATTTACTGGACTGTTAATAATACCACCTTTTCTTCTATGACAATGTTAATGGCTTTCTCCCCCTCTAGAATGTAAGGTCCTTGTGGGCAGGGATCTTTTCTACCAACTCTGATGTATTCTACTCTTCCGAATGCTTCCCTTAGTAGCATGGCCTAATGGATAAAACATGGGCCTGGGAGTCAGAGGACTTGGGTTTTAATCCCAATTCTGCTACTTGCTTACTGTGTGACCTTGGATAAGTCATTTATCTTCTCAGTGCCTTGGTTACCTCATCTGTAGAACAGGGATTAAGAATGGGAGCCCCATGAGGGACATGAACTGTGTTCAACCTAACTTGTATCTACCCTAGCACTTAGTATAGTGCCTGGCCCATAGGAAGTACTTAACAAATGCCATCAAAAGTTCTTAATACAGTGCTCTGCAGCACTCAAATACCACAGACTGATTTTCCCAAATGTTTACCTATAATTGAAGAAAAGTTTTTGGAGAGGAGAGCTGAACTCAGCGAAAGAGGATGGAATGCCAAAGGTGTGTGCAGGAGACAGAACACTCCAGAGAAATCCCTCCTCAAGGCTAGAACCACCACAAGTCGAGACTCAGCTTACTGGAAACTCCCAGGAGGAAGACTTGATCAAGATCAATTTCGGTGAACCGATCCTGTCATCCTGGCCAGGCCCCTCAAGAGGATGAGCAGACTAATCAAAGTCCATTGGCTTATCCAGAGTGTGAAGATAGGAAAAGAGACACCAACCACCCAAGTAGTGTGTTCAGACACCTAGGCACAGATGTGTAGCTCCCCCTACCCAAGGTCCAAAACGAGTTTGGTTGGACCAGTGCGCTAGCCTTGCATCTGACATTTTACAGTTTCCCTCTGCCTGGGCATAGAGCCCTGGAAGAATCAGAGGAGTCTCCTTTGTGCCTGGTCCAAATGAAGAACTGAATGGACAACTGAAAGAGGGCTGAGACATAAGCATTGTTGATGGGTATAAGTACATAAGTGCTAGAGATGGTTGATGGGCATTCAATCGGAGAAGACATGTTGGAGGCGGTGGGCTTTCAGAATATGGGGAAGGTTATGGTCTGGCAGATTTGGGCTGAAAAAGGAGGGGCTTGGATATGCCTGACCCTTCCATCCACCAATATGCACACATGTATTCGCTAGGGAAAGAAAGTCAGGCAATTGTATCTACTGAGTTGTTACTGTCTGCAGAGCTCTGTATGAAATGTTTGGGAGAATATAACAGACACACTCCTTGCCCACCACAAGCTTACACTCTAAAGGAAGGAAAGGGAGTCTGGCTAGGGACTGAACTAGCGAGATTCATCCAGTCCTCACACTTTCTGGAGGAACAAAGCCCTCCCAGGGACTCCCATGCATTTCCTTAGTTCAGTGATCTTTGCCCTGAAGGCCTCATTTTCACCTTATATCTACCTTAAAGTGAAAGAGAGATGGAGAGACATGATGAAATATCAAAGGTCATTTTTATTAATTCTTCATCTACACTGGTCATGGATAGTATAGAGATGAGTCAATTATCGGGATAATTCATTCAAAGAGAGATAGTATAATCAATTAATCAATTGTATTTATTGAGTACTTACTCTGTGAAGGGCACCATTCTAAGCACTTGGGAGAGTACAACACAACAACAGACACTTTCCAGGTCCACAATGAGTCTAGAGGATCAATCTATAATGTTTACTGAGCACTTATTGTGTGTGGAGCATCATATTAAGCACTTGAGAAAGTGCAAATCAGTAGACTTGGTAGACAATCCCTGTCCAAAGGAGGTTAATGTCTGGAGGGTACAGTCAGATGTTAAAATAAAAGAAGTCAAGATGGTTTTATTAGCAATCCAGCAAGACATATTACCACCCACAACACAATCATTTATTGAGAATTTTTGGCTTATTTAGATTCAAGCCATTAGATTCTTCATTCATAAGTGCAATTTCCCACTTTACTGTGTGTGGCCTCAGCTTCCCATAGAAAGAAAGTAGAGGCTAAAATTTCTGTGTTTGGGGGCGGGGAAATCTTTTCTATATACCTCTGTCAATGTGTATCTGTTTTTGTTATTTAGAGATTGTGGTTTGGGAAATTTATTTTTCCAATACTGAGGCTTCACGTGAAAATGCAGTAGACCTGCCACCCAATAATTACTTCTCCTGTATCTCTAAGAAAGGATGAATGAGATTCTCAAAATAATGGAGAACTCCAGTACAAAAGACAAACAGAGCCACTTGCCCATTAGATAAAGCCACCGTTAGCCAGAACACCTGTCATGAAGACAAATCCATAGCTTTCAATATCAGGCACCCACGAGATGAGTCCAGACAATATTGAGTGTAGGAAGACATCCAGGAGAGAGACTAGATCAGAAGCCAAGATTTCACACTTATCATGGCCTTGGTATCTACAATGGATACTAATCAGTGCTTGTTTTTACTATGTCTTTTTCTCTTGCGCTAATGGTTCTGGGAGAGGATAGAACTGGGCTACACCCAAGTGCCTAAATTTTACTTTTCAGCACCATGCTTAATTTTCTAGTGTACAGTATTTGAAACCTAGATTCATTAAAGAACAAAGAAAGGATGCAGTCACTTTTTTTTAATGGAACATATTAAACATTTATGTGTCAGGCACTGTACTAAGCGCTGGGGTAGACACATAATAATCAGATTGGACACAAAACTCTGTCCCACATGGGACTCACAGTCTACATCAGAGAGAGGAAGATTTAATTCCTATTTCACAAACATGGTAACTGAGACATAGAAAAGTAAAATAACTTGCCCAAGATCACCCAGCAGACAAGTAGCTGAACTGGAATTAGAACCCAGGTCCTCTGACTCCCCAGCCCGTGCTTCTTTCCACTACACCCTGCTGCTCTGTCCCTTATTCCCATGCTCTTTTCTCTTCTGCTGAATGGTTTCTACCCCTTCTACAGGTTCCTTCATTTGACTCAGTGAACATTCTCAGTGTTTCTCAGGGTAGAGAAGCAGTGTGGCTCAGTGAAAAGAGCTTGGTCTTGGGAGTCAGAGGTCATGGGTTCGAATCCTGGCTCTGCCATTTGTCAGCTGTGTGACTGTGGGCAAGTCACTTCACTTATCTGTGCCTCAGTTCCCTCATCTGTAAAATGGGGATTAACTGTGAGCCTCACGTGGGACAACCTGATTACCCTGTATCTACCCCAGCGCTTAGAACAGTGCTCTGCACATAGTAAGTGCTTAACAAATACCAACATTATTATTATTAGATGTGGAGTACCGCACACAAAATTGATGCCTGTTTACTTGTTTTGTTTTGTTGTCTGTCTCCCCCCTTCTAGACTCTGAGCCCGTTGTTGGGTAGGGATTGTCTCTATTTGCTGCCAAACTCTACTTTCCAAGTCCTTAGTACAGTGCTCTGCACACAAATTGAATGAATGAATGAATGAATGAATGCAAAGCCCTCCAACTGGACTTGTAGGACTTGGGAGCTTTATCATTAGCCTATGTGCATTCATAAAGTCACTTAGCTCAGTAACAATAATAACTCCACATTTGAGAAAGTCATCCAAAGCTAAGGCCCCTGCACCCAGGAATGGCTATCTAAGGTTTTTGCAGGATGCCCAGCGGCAAGGTGAGGAAAGAAGACACAATTTTCAGCTCCCTTCTCCATTAGTCTCCTCTCTGGCTGAGGGCTGGATCGTGGGGGAGGCAGGCTGGGTAGAGAACCCCTCGCTCTCTCAGTGTAAGTCAGTTGGAGGCCCAGACTAGACTGAGCAAAGGAAGAAGCAGCAGGGCCTCGTGGAAGGAGCACAGGCCTTGAAGTCAGGAAACTTGGGCTCTATTTATTTTGTTAATGTGGTGTACATCCCCTTGATTCTATTATTGTGATTATGTTGTCTTGCTTTTGTCCATCTGTCTCCTCCAATTAGACTGTAAGCCCGTCATTGGGCAAGGATTGTCTCTATCTGTTGCCGAATTGTACGTTCCAAGCACTTAGTACTGTGCTCTGCAAATAGTAAGCGCTCAATAAATACTTTTGAATGAATGAATGCCACTTGCCTGTTGTAGGAGCTTGGACAAGTTACTTCATTTCTGTGCCTCAGTTTCCTTATCTGTAAAATGGGGATAAAATTCCTGTTCTCCTACTCAGGCTGGCCCCATATGGGACACAGATTGTGTCCACTCTGTTCATACTGTATTAATCCAGAGCTCCATCCAAACTGCTACCACATTGATCTCGATTACTGTATCAGCCTCCTTACTGACCACCCTGCCTCCTGTTTTCCACCACTCAATTCCATACTTCATCTTGTTGCCTGGATCATTTTCCTACAAAAATGTTCAGTCCACATTTCCCCACTCCTCAAAAGCCTCCAGTAGTTATCCATATACTTCTGCAAATGGAAACTCCTTACTATCAGCTTTAAAGCATTCACTTTGCTCCCTCCTACCTCACCTTGCTATTTTCCTATTACAACCCAGCCCGCATACTTCGCTCCCCTAATGCCAACCTACTCACTGTACCGCGATCTCATCTATCTTGCTGCTGCCCTCTGGAAGTGTTCTGCTTCTGGTCTAGAACACCCTCCCTCTTAATATCTGACAATTACTCTTCCCCCCTTCAAAGCCTTATTGAAGACACATCTCCAAGAGGCCTTCCCCAACTAAGCCTTCATTTCCCCTCTTCCCACTCCCTTCTGTGTCTTCTTGACTTGCTCCCTATACTCACCACCCCCCACCCCCCAGCCCCACAGCACTTATGTATATATCCATAATTTATTTAAATGTCTGTCTCTCCATCTAGACTGTAAGTGCATTGTGGGCAGGAAACATGTCTGTAACGTTTTGTTGTACTCTCCCTTGCACTTAGTACAGTACTCTGCACATAGTAAGTGTTCAATAAATACGAGTGATTGATAGTAAAATACCACAATTATTACATTATTATTATGGTTATTATTAAGGTTTGGGGTCCTGGTGACCTGCATTTGGCTGGGAGAGACGCCCAAGTGGCCTCAGTTTCTCCCTTGGACCCCGGTTTCCTGACCTGAAAAGCCAGATTTCAGCGTCACAAAGCACACACGGTCACTCTGCCCTTCTTTGGGAAGGTCACCCAACCCTGCATTTGAAATGAGCAGCCTGACAAGAATGAACACCCCGCCCCCGCCACCCCCATCAGGAACGCAGTCAAGTAGAAGGACAAAGGAGCTCCCGGAATTTTTTTTCCATTAAGCAGATGAAATTTAACCGGGGAGTTGGCATCTTTGTGTTTAATTTTCATGAAACCACCCGTTTCCCAAAGGCTCCTCCGAGACCCCCCTGAGAGCCAAGGGCTGCTGTCCTTGTGTGAGGAGTGAGATAGATGGCCCTATCTTGGCCAGGAGATTGTTTGAGAAAGCCTACGGAAGGTGGCGGCGGCAATACAAAAGAATACTTAGTTATTATCTCGGCAGCAAGGGACTGCATCCTCCACAACAATTCCAAGCTCGACGGAAGAAAAATACAGAGCTCATAGTGGCCGAAACACATCTCTGAGAATTTGTAAACCCAATCTAGAGGGATTTTTGATCTAAATTGTTTTTTATGGATCTGGGGGATTTCTGCAGCGGCAGTCTTAGCTCCTATTTCCATCTTTAACCTGCTCATTCATATGCTCCAAAAGTTAATAAGTGAGGAGGGACGGACTGCTCACATAGCAGTGGAAATAACAAGGGGAAAGCAATGGAGACAACTGTGAAGGACAACTGTAAACGTCCAAGTACAGGAGGAAAGACATCCAGCAAGGAAAAGAGATGAAGATAGGCAGGTTCTGTGAGGAGCTTTAAAAGGGGAATGAGAAGGGGGCAGAGATGACACTTCAAAGATACAATATCCTGGTAATACTAATCCTTATTAATATTTCTTCACACTTTATAATCACTCAAACCACGCTTCCGTCAGACCACCATTGCTCTTTGGGGACCACGGGGGCCTGTGCTTGGGCTTAAAAGGAAGGAGTAGATGCCATTTTGGTTATGACCATTTTTCAGGAGATGAAACCAAGGCCCCAAGAAACTCAGCAAGCACATCACCCAATCCCTGATCTAATGTTTAGCACAGCTGAGGGACCCACTCACTCACTGAAAAGCAGCGATCCTCCAAGCTGTGTGCAGTTCAAACTCAAGATTTAGTTGTGACAGACCACTGGCAGTGGCAGAAAAGAAAGAGTTGGGAGGAGCAGAAAAGCCTCCCTAAGCTGTTGGGCACTTCTTTCAAAGCCCTTCATCCTCCTTATACTTACAGAAATCAAATTACACTCTCCGTACCTCCTGGCCACTCGAGGTGTTGACTCAGGCATTGGTTTTTGGAGCAGGACAAGTTATGAATGTGAATCAGACCCATTAGAGATAGTCTAAAAGTCATCTAGTTCATGACCCTGAGGACTATCTTTAACTCCAGCGTATATTAAACACGGCCCAGAATCTTATTTTGCACGCATGCGCACACACACATACACACACACAGGATGCTCATTTACTATCAAAGGAATAGGATTATTAACCCACATTTGCACAACGGTGTATAATTAGACAAGTCTCCTGAAATTTCAAGAAGCAAATATTTTGACTTTATCTTTTCCCTTTGTCACAACAGAGGTCTTGTTGGGCTTTATTAGCAAAATCATTCACCTTTATGAGGACTGACAGCACTAATGAAAATAGCACAATCTTCAAAAAAAGAGTCACTTGCCTACTCACCCAGGGTGGGTATTAAATTACAACGGGTGAATGGAAAAGAATAAGGACATAGTACCAGTGTACCTCTTGTGAGGAAGATAGGGTGGTCAAAATTTTACACCCTAGCAAACTTTGAACTCTTATTTGCCAGGTGAAACGTCTTATCACTTTATCAACCAGTAGCTCCTGTGTGAGGAGCACTATATTAAGTGCTCCAGAGATTCATTCAATCTTATTTATTGAGCACTTACTGTGTGCAAAGCACTGTATCCCTGCCTTCAAGAAGTCTAGTAGGACTAGTGGAGTCAGGTAGGGGAAGCAACAGAGTTTAAAGATATGTACATAATTGCTGTGGGTAGGGGTGGGTTGAATACCTAAGTGCTCACCAATGGCATTAATGATGCAGTGTGGGGGGGGAAATAGGGTGGTGAGTTGAGAGGTTAGTCAGGGAAGGCCGCCTGGAGGAGGTGTCATTTCAGTAGGGTCTCGAGGACAGTGTGATATGAAGTGAGAGGGAGTTCTAGGTTCACGGGAGGTTGTGAGCAACAGGTAAACTCATCCGAAGACCCTGGAGCTTCTAGCAACTTTTCTCCCCTCAGCCATCTCCTAGGTATTCTCTCATGGTGAACTGCCCAGAGGAGAGTGAAGCACATAATGTTTGGGCTACAGTGACCACTGTTCTATGTTGAGCTACACCAAGGACATACTTGGGCCTTTATAAGCCCAACTACAGCATCGCTGTATAGTGGTAGACTCTTTAAAATTCTCAGCCACCTACCTAGGACCAGATTGAAAACCAGCAGTGGAAAACAAAGCCACACGAGGGCTTGATAGAGCAGAGTGCTGGAACAAATCATTCTGAACATGAAATCCACTCAGGAGTAAGAATAATATTTATTGAGCGCTTTCTGTGCGCATAGCACTGAGCTAAGTGCTGGGAAAAATAGAAACTAGATACATTCCCCATATCATGAGCCTGCCAATTAGCCAGCCCTGCAAATAATCATATTTACTGAAGGCCATGTGCAGAGCGTTGTTCTAAGTGCTTGGGAGAGTACAATATAACAGACATGTTCTCTGCCCACAAGGAGCTTACAGTTTAGAACCCCTTCAAAACACTTCCATAAGGAAGGGTTATACTGTGTTCTCTTCTCATGTGTAATCCTCTTTCAATGCTTGAAAGTTAACCTATTATTCATTTCAAGCAGCCTTGATGGGCTCAAGAATAAGAGACACTTCAAACCCAGAGGATGAGGACCAGTAGGTTTTCTCTCTGCGTTGGCCGAGAGGAAATGAGCTTAAACTGCAGCATAAAGGATTCAAGTTAGGAGAATTAATTGGGAGCAGTGAGAGATGGGTTAAACAGAGAACTTATGGAACCCCCTGCTCTGAATATCTTTAAAAACAGGGTGGATCTCAATAGGGGTGGGTACTTAAATGTGGGCCTAGAAATAGGGACAGATTGGCTCGCTCTTAAAGTCCTTCTTGTCCCAGGATCCTCCAGGAAGATGAGAATGGTGTGTTTACTTTTTAATGAAGCTTCGGGGATCAGTTGCTGGAGATTTTAGCTGTGATGTTCCAAGTTGTCTGGTGACAGCCTGGTGTGATATATGGAAAGAAGTAGATTCCAGAAACTTTTTCTGTGGGCCTGATTTCTGATTTCTATACTCGAAGTATCCCCCATTCACAAAGATAACTGAGACACAAATTATATGAAAGTTACATCTGAGAGAATAAACTTGAATCAAACCAATATTTCCATGAATATACTAGTGGGGATTAGTGCCTGAAGACATAGGGAGCTTTGTGGGGATGGGGAAAAGGTTTTCATTGGACAGAAGGAACAAGTAGATACTAACATACCTAGTGCACAGAAGCTAAACTTGCCATCACCTGGCTATTTGAATCAATTGCCATATTTGGACCAAAGACCCTCTTCTGCTTATTATGGCATTTGTTAAGCACTTACTATGTATCAGGCACTGTTATAGATTTTTCTAAATGATCCAAAATATTCTCTCAGGGGTAAATATACCTCATTTTACTGGAGTACAGCTCCAGAGAGTGAAAGGGGTAGATGAGAGAAATGGAAAAATTGGATATGGCCAGGTTCCCAAATCAGCTGACACCTGGTGGGGAAAACCCTCAGAGTATGCTGAATAAAGTTAGAGAGCATTAAAATAGCAAAGAGTAATTTGATCAGTAATATATACAAGCCATCCATCACGATTCTGGCATACTGGCTGCAGGTTTTAGTATTATTAAAAGGCCTTGCTTTAGGGGGTGGAAGTGCTCACTTTGGGGCCCTGCTATAAGGACGGGTTTGGACAGATGCTATGAATGTACTTATGAATCCATCCCATCCCTGCTTGTACAGGCTACTCTATATACTGTTTACCTTCTACCTAATTTGAAACACGATCATCTTCCCTGGGGAAAATATCTGACAACTAGACAGCTTAGACAGTATTAATAATGTATTAATAACTATTTAAGACCCAGTAAACCAAACAAGCTAAGATTTCATAATAGAATCAATAGTGCTTTCAAGTGATGGTGGTTTATTTATCTATAAGAGATATTCACAAGTTGCCTTTTTTTCCAATTTATCTGAAAAAATCCTATCTCCTCCTTCATGAAGATGAAGGATATCCTGGATGAAATTTTTTCTGACATTTTGTTCACTTATTTTCACGGGAAACATTCTCTAGTCTGAGAAGCCACAGTTTCCCACGAACTCCTTATGATTCTGACAAATCAAAGAGAATGTTTGGCAATGACCTAATACTTCATCAGCAGCAGCTTTTAATGTCTTCTGTACTTGACACTCACGACTTTACTGAATGCATATAAGCAACATGGCCTAGTAAAAAGAGTAGGATCTGGGAGTCAAAGGATGCAAGTTCTTATTCTGGCTCCTCCACTTCCTGCTGGGTGACCTTGCACAAGTCATTTAACTTCTCTGAACCTCAATTACCTCATCTGTAAAATAGGAATTCAGACTGTGAGCCCCACATGGGATATGGACTGTGTCCAGTCTGATGGTCTTGTATCTACTCCAGCACGTACTACAATTCTTGGCACATAAGCACTTAATAAATGCCATTTTTAAAAAAGCATCAAGTAAACTGAGCCTCTGCTTTCGAGGAGCTACAATGTAATGGGGAAAACAGGCGGACAGAGAGAAAACACATTACAATGGAAACAAAAGGGAAAACATGGATGCAGTTGATAATAAAAATAAGCCAATAATGAATAAGTAATAGAAATGCATATAAGTGCTACGGACAGACGGTTGGGATAGATCAATCAATTGTATTTATTTAATGCTGTGCACAAAGCACTACACCAAGCACTTGGGAGAGTTCAATATTAAAGAGTTGGTTTACATGTTCCCTAACCACAATGAGCTTACCGTTTAGCAGGAATGACTGGATCAAGGAAGGATTAGTCAGGGAATGCTTTGGAGGAGTTTCTTATGAAGAACATTAAGAGGTGAGGAGAGTTAGGGTTTGGTTGATTTTAGGGGGAAGGCAGTTCTAGACCTATCCAACACTTCATATGATCAATGCATCTTAGTCACCCACTAAACTATGTTTCCCCTAAGTCTATCAATTTCGATATCTGCGCTGTACAAATAGGTAACCCTAGGTCAGGACTGTACTTAGTCACAGACTATTCAGTTATCTGAACATGCCATGTAAAAGTGCTTTGTTTGGTCTGAATTATCCAGAAATTCACTTCATTGGGTCCCTTCAACTTAGCAAGATATAGACCTGAAAACGAAGAAACTGGCCTATTCCTAGCAATCTACCTCACTGCTCTACTCATTCTTGTGCATGAGAATTGCTATTAAAAGATTCAGATCACTCACACACACACACACACATACACAAAAAAAAATTCCAGAACAAAATGTGTGAAATGTATACGTGTTAGCCTTTGAGCTAAAGCCTAAGTCACCCAGGAGACATCCTTGCTACCCTCTCCTCCAACCCCTTGCTCATGCCTGTTGTCCTGCCTGGAACTCTTTCCCCTTCAAATCTACGAAACCACAGCTTTCCCCATCTTCAAATCCCCCCTCCAGGAAGCCTTCCATGAAAAATTTCTCATCTCCTCAGCTCACATATTCCATCTACCACCTCAGTATCTACATACCCACAATCACCAATAGCAGTTATATACATATTGACTTTCAACCTCTATTTAAGCACTTATCCTTCTTTCCATTCTCTTTTTCTTCCTATCTATAAATTATTTTATGATTGCCTCCTCCACTGGATTCCATGCTCCTTGAGGGCCGGAAGTCTATCTTTACCCTCTATCCTACTTTCCCAAATTTGTTGTAAAATGCTCTGCATAAAGTAGGTACTCAAAGACTATTGGTTATTGTAGAAAATTACTCTATTAATCCTTATTAGATTAGTTTCAGTCTTCTATCTCTCTGATATTTTTAGGCTTTATCACCAGGGTTCTAAATCTCACACCAAGTCTATTTTTTAAGGAAGTTCAATAAACACTCTAATACGGGGGTGAAAAACGTAATTTTCACCTGAACTGCTTTTCTGCATGTAAAGACTTTTTCTCTTTAATTTTTTTTCTCCTTTCTTAATTATAGTCACTCTATCCACGTTGGTGAGAGATTACCTGCTGGTTGAGGCAGGTAACAACAGGTATTTTCAGTCTCGGCCTTAGCTCTGTTCGCTGCATTTCCAGTGGTTTATTTTTCATGCTCTTTGATTTTTTAACATAGCATATTTTGTTTAGTTCAATTCTGGAGGTAATGCAAGATTGTTTCTTTGATCATGAACGATTTAGTTAGATTTGCTCCACTTCAAATCATTTACCTCTTACTGAGGGTCACGGGATAATCCAAAACACTGACTATGAAACTTTAAAGATTTGTAGTGATGAAGCTAATTCCATTAACAGTCCTATTAGGGAATTTTGGGTTGTTAGTTAACTTGCGTGGCGCAGTGGAAAGAGCACGGGCTTTGGAGTCAGGGCTCATGAGTTCGAATCCCAGCTCTGCCACTTGTCAGCTGTGTGACTGTGGGCAAGTCACTTCACTTCTCTGGGCCTCAGTTCCCTCATCTGTAAAATGGGGATTAAGACTGTGAGCCCCACGTGGGACAACCTGATTCCCCTGTGTTTACCCCAGCGCTTAGAACAGTGCTCTGCACATAGTAAGCGCTTAACAAATACCAACATTATTATTACTATTATTGTGGTGGATGATGACCTTAGAAAATGATGTCTTTGATTTTGGAAAAAAATGCCTTAACGCCAACTCATTTCTATTGCATTAGCTTCTCACCAGCACCCTCTACAAGTAAGATTTAAAAAAAAAAAAAACTTAATAGTAGGAAATGCTCCTATAGCAGTTCCTAAGGATTCAGTTAGATCTGCTCCACTTCAAATCATTTACCTCTTACTGAGGGTCATGGGATAATCCAAAACACTGACCGTGAAACTTTAAAGACTTATAGTGATGGAGCTAATTCCATTAATAGCCCTATAAGGGATTTTTGGATTAAGTTAGTTAACTTGAGGTAGATGATGCCACCTTTGAAGATGATGTCTTTGATTTTGATAAAAAAATACCCTGAAGCCAACTCATTTCTATTGTATTAGCTACTTACTAGCATCCCCTATGAGCATGATTTAAAAAAAATCAAGCTATTAATATTAGGAAATGCTCCTATAGCAGTTCCTAGGAAGTGAAATCCATGAGGGGAACCTCACTTTTACACAGAAAAACTGTCACGCACAGTAATTTAGTCCTGAAGATGAGCTCGTAGAGTGTTTTCCTTTCTAATTTCTGCCGATTCATAGATTTATGTGTATGCGAGTAGGCATGTGGGTGTGTATGAGCATCGCTTGGTAAGGAGGGAAGAACTCCAATGGCTATTGACTTCCAGGGCTTCCACTCCCTGAGCCTGAGGTATTGTTCAAGACATGAGCACCAGCTGGTGTGCTACATGTGTGTAATAACATTCTGGTTTTCACTTGTGTAAAAAAGTAAGCGCATTGTAAATGTAACAGTCGCTGACACAAAATGAGGCTCCCCTCTCCTGCAGAAAGCTATTGAGGATGGTGATTAAAGAGGGCTAAATTGCATACGGTCTGCAGACGGAAGGTCCTAGGTCATATTCAGGCAAATACTTCTTTGACTCAGTATTAAAAAAAAAGGGACCCACACGTTCTCTTAACTCGTCTGCCAGCATACTCTCCTACCAAAGCTCTCCAAACTCCAACGACACAGTCCAAGGAGAAGATTTGTTCTCTAATATTTAGAAAATACCACTTCTAGTGTTTGTATCCTATTTTGTCTCTGAACAAAAAAAGAGAGACCCCAAAGGGTCACAGAGTTCAGTGAAAATCCTACAAGCTTTTCCTGAACAAATAACAGATAGTGACCTCTAGCCCTCTCTTTGCATAAGAATTAACATCAGTATTCAAGAGTTACTGCTGTGGCAACTGGGACTCTGTAAATGCCAGATTCTGATTTAAAACTGATTTTTTTTTTTTAAAGAACCCAGAAGAAAAGGTGGTTTGGGGGGGTGGGGGCTGGGGGGAGGACTTGAACCTCATCTGCATTACAGATCAGGCCTCTTTGAGAAAATCAACCATCCATAATTCATTACATGTTTCCTGCAGGGGCTGGAGACAGCCGTGATCCTAGCAACAGAGTCATAGCAACAGCGGTAAACCCTAGCCAATCCTGTGTCAGGTTTTCTGATCCCGAATAACCAATTGGGGAAGACGACAAGAGACAGATCGGTTGTCTACCAAGTGGAAATTCTGTCCTGAGCCTAATTTCAACCAATTGGACTTTTTAAACTATTAATATTTTGATTAGGGAAAAAACATGGGGAGATTTGCCCCTGTGAAAATATTAACTAAATCCTAAATCTGATGTGGTTCGTGTGTGTGTGTGTGTGTGTGTGTGTGTATGTGTGTGTGTGTGTGTGAGAGAGAGAGAGAGAGAGAGAGAGAGAGAGAGAGAAAGAGAGAGAGAGAGGGAGATACAAGACAAGATTTAAATTGGTCTAAAGAATGAAGGGTACTATATTACTCAAAATAAAATATTACTATGCATTGAAGTGGTAGAAGCTTCAACAGAAAATGCACCTTGGACTCACGTTCTTCTGAAGGAATACCTTTATGAATACTTGAGGAGGTTGTGGGGTTTTTTGTTGTTGGTTTTTTTTTTTTAGTGAAAGGCTGTATTTCAGCCCTTGTCTTTCATCTTCAAAAATCACTGTTTGGCTTTAGAATTCTGTTGAGAAGTGTTCTTGACGTGTCTGTTTGCAGGCTTAGGCATAAAATAGGAAATCCACTTTTTTCCTCCTGACCATCTGATCCTGAATAGGTTAGGAGCGACATAAGAAGAATATGTCTTTTACACGCCACAGTGCTGCCCTATAAAAAGCTGAACAGGTGAGCCATTAAACCTGGTTTAAAGCCATTGACATTTCACAAATAAGAGATCCTAGGAGTTCTGCCTTTGAAATGTTGGGTTTCTGATTTGGCCTATAAAAGAGGTTTCCTTTCCTGCCACAATAATTGCCTTATCTGTGACTTTATCCTGAGAGAATACCGACATCTTATACCAGCAGTGTGCTGGCTATTCTTGAAGAAAAGGGCTTTATTGAAAACACCATCACTCCAACAAAGCAACTCAGTACACATCTAGAAACAACAGCAAATTGATAATCTGCAGCCTGCACTTTAAACAGAAATAAAGGGTTCAAAATCTGTGCCTGCCCTACTACATGGAATTCTACTATACAGTGTTCTGGCCAATCTAGAATCAAAACACTTTTTCCCCCCCAAATACAAACAGATTGTCCTTTGTGTTCCTTGCAAGCATGGAGAATAATTTAAACAAGTACACAGTCGTTGACCAGACCATTTCATATGATCTACCCCATGGGAAACATTTCTTGAAATGTGATTTCATCAGCCTATTAACTGAAGGCACCTGAAAATGTTTAATCCTTGCCATGTACGCATAAAGAATAAAACAAGGGGACTCCTTAGCATTTATCTTACAAATATGTGAAAGACAACTCAGTGATCCAAACTCACAAGGAATTTCAACTGAGGTGCTTAACTTTAACCAACAGTGTTTGGGTCCTCAACCCACTCCACAACAGATGTAGCTCAGCTAGTGAGATATGAAGTTTCCATTATATTTTAGGACCAAAGATCCTGTTTTGAACTTTACAGAATGTGCACAAACTGACTAAAACCTGGAAAAACTCTGGGGGTGATGTACTTGCACACGACAATTCTTTCTGAAAGAGTTCTAACACAATATGTTGTGTGACTCACTGCTCCTTCATGCACAAACACTGCTTCAGAGGCTGCTTTGATCATTTGGCTATCTTAGAGTGAAGGGTTGATTTTGAAAAACTGAGGAATTTCTCCTTTTTCTTTCAGCATAAATATGTTGCTTCCTACAATCTGATTAAAATAAAATTCCGGAGAAGGCAGTGATTTGGAGTTACAATAAAATTCTTCCAGTGCTGCATAGTTAAAAAGGAAACCAAGACGCCTATGGTATGAGACAGTGAGGCAGAAAGACAGACAGACAATTAGTGTCAAAGAAGAGCCAAGCATGATTACAGGAACTGGCCATAAAGTTAAATTTACATTTTATTTTCCTAGGAGGATGGTTGGTATTTATTAGCTTAATATTTTGGTTACAATTAGTCATAAATGAAAAGGAGAGTTGTGCATACGCACACACATGCACAAACACACACACACAAGGTCTGAAACTGTTCATTAAAATCATTTAATGAATCCTATGGCCCACAGAGTTAAAAATAAGGAACTGCCTTGCAGGATTGATAAATGGTCTCATTCTTGCATCCTTAACTTCGACAGATTCCACCTAAGCCCTCTCCAAGTGGAAGGCACCAGACACTCTAATGAGCTGTTGGGATCATACAACTAATGAATTTCCTTTCCTCTCACACGGTTACAAGTTGATGATAAAAGTGAAAAGATCTCTGGTATTTTAAGTGGATTTGTACTTTGTTTATTAAAAAGACAATCACAATCCCAACTCCTCGTTGCATGGCTAGCGAAAACATAAGCTCCTTAACCAACTGAATCTCAAGAACATAAAGCTTAGAGGGGCAGAGAAAGGATTTGCATCAGGTCATGGCAAAGAAGGAAACATTTAGAAATAATGGACACAGCTCCCAGCGCATGGAGAAGCTCATTTCCTATAAGTTGCTGATGGCAAAACCCACTGTTCTTGCCTTTCATCCAGGTGGTGGAACTAGGGGGGTTTCAAATAAGCCTATTCTTACCACCTTCTACTCTAACAAACCACTGTATACTCTGATGGAAGGGTAAGCACAAGGGCATCGAAACAAATCCATTCCAGGGAATTTCTACGGCACTAAAGGTTGCACTTAGGCATAGGTGCCCACTTTTCATGCCAAGCAAGGAGGAACAGGGATTTTAAGTGGGATGGGACAGAAGGGTAAGGGATTGGGAGCTACCAAAATACCAGCAGACTGGAAAACGGCCACGTAGGGCCACTTCAGCTCAGACGGAAGTTCTCACATCTCCTCAGAGTGGTGGGATGAACCAGCCAGGAAGTCCAGCTCACAAAGCACATAGCCACCCACATTAAACAGCCCCTATGAACTCTTCTACACTGATGATGCATCAGTTTTATTGGTTGCTATCATCATGGATTTGGATTCCAGTGAGTGATACCACTAGCCCTCCTTGATCACTGCATTAGCCTCCTTGCTGACCTCCCTGCCTCCTGTCTCTCCCCAGTTCAGTCCATATTTCACTCTGCTGCCTGGTACTTAGTACAGTGCTCTGCATATAGTAAGCGCTCAATAAATGTGATTGAATGCATGGACCATTTTTCTACAAAACCATTCAATCCACGTTTCCCTATTCCTCAAGAACCTCCAGTGGTTGCCCACCTACCTCCTTACCATTAGCTTTAAAGCATTCAATCACCTTCCCCCTCTGACCTCAACTCTCTGATTTCCTATTACAACCCCTCCCACACACTTTGCTCTTCTACTGCCAACCTACTCCCTGTATCTCAATCTCATCTATCTCTCCACTCATCTCTCATCCACATCCTGCCTCTGGCCTGGAACTCCCTCCCCCTTCATATCTGAAAGATAACTCTCCCCACCTTCAAAGCCTTATTAAAGTCTCAACTACACCAAAAAGTCTTTCCCAACTAAGCTCTCATTTCCTCTTCTCCTCGCTCACTTTTGCATTATTGTTGTATTTGGATTTCCACCTTTATTCACCTCACCCTCAGCCCCACAGAACTTGTATACCTATCTGTAATGTATTTATACTAGTGTCTGGGTTCCCCTCTAGACTGTAAGGTCATTGTGGGCAGGGAACGTGTCTTCCAACATGATATTGTTATCGCCCAAGTGCTCAGTACAATGTTCTGCACACAGTAAGCACTCAATACCATATATTGATAGATTGATGCTTTGAGAGGATCTCAGAAGTTTATGAAAACCCTGGCCTGCATGGAATGTCCTGTTTTCTTTGAAATCTTCATAAAAAATATTTCACTGGACTAATGCAAAACACCCACCATGTCTTTAATAGAGTCAAAAGTGGAGTTTAAGGATTTTAATGTGGTTGGGTTTGGTTCCTTGGTCTTCCCCAAGTAGTTGATGGGATAGGAGGTTGAAGTGGTGATTAGGGCAATCTAGAAACTCTCCACAGAGATGAAGGGAGAAGCAGAAAACTCAAACAAGGGCCTCTTTCCTCCCCCACCAGCCACAATTCTAGTTTCCACCCGATTTTAATTTTAAGGATTCCAAAGAAACCAAAACAGAAAATGGCACTTCCAGGATAATTCTTCCCTCCTTCTGAAAGAGATGTTGCATGTGTGTGTTTGTGTGGGAGGGGAGTAGAGTGGAGAAGAACTGGAGGAAAAGGAGAGATGAGAAGATGTGGCCCAGAGATATGGCAATGACCCATTAATGCAGCCTTCAACCAAAGCAGCCGTGGCAATGACACATGGCTTCCCCTCCTTTTGTGGGGAGGGAGGCAAAATGGGGAGGGGAAAAGCCAGAGGAAATGACTCATGCTGTTCCCTTCTTCTTTAGAGCGCACCAGAGAAATGACCATTGTTCCTGTCCCTTTTCTGCCTCCAGAAGGGGAGCCCAGGGAACTAACTCCACTAAAGCAATCACTGAATTTTCTTTTTTTCTTTTCCCTTTCCCCCTGCCAAAAGGGAGACTGGGAGAACGGCCCCTGGTATTTTAAGAGGGGAGGAGAGGGGGAGGGCTGGGAAAATAGCATTGGTCTTGCCATTTGCAAAGAGAAGCAGAGTGGACCTCCTCTCTTCACAAAGTCTTTTCTTCCCTAGAGGATGGCCGGGGAGAGCCACACAGCAGGGATGTGGAGGGAGAGTTCTCATGGAGGGAGATCGCAGACGCTCCCCTCCCTGAACAAAAGTTTTAAAAATGACTCGATGCTCCATTCAGTCTGAGGGAAGCTGGAGGGGCTGAGGGGTTGAGGTGGGGGAGGGAACGGAGGAGGGGAAGGGAGATGACCTTTGGTTCTTTCCGCCAGAGGGAGTCTGAGAAAGTGACCCTTGACCTTTGGCTCTGTAGGGGGCTAGGGTTCAGAAGAGGTCAGAAAGAAAGACTCTCGGTCCAGCTCTTTCTCCACAGGGGTTGGGAAAATGAGGAATAGGGGAGAATGTGATTGGTGGAATTTCACGCAAGTTCCAGAATGGGAGTGCATCTGTTAACCCCCGGCTCCATAGGATAGGGAGAACACAACTGCCAAACAACAAAACCCATTTGAAGCAAGAATAAGTCTCAAACTCTCTGACCTAGAAATCAGGGAGGAGAGAGGGAAAAAAAAAAAAAAGAAAAAAAAATCAGGGACGAGGCATGAAATCAGGGGGTGCCTGCTGGAGAGGTGTAATCAAGACTCACAGCCATAAATTGTCATGGTTCTGATTAAAGAACACATTCCCGAAGTAAGCTTAACTAGCCTTTTTTTTCTGTTGTTAAAGAGACATGATTTTTTTTGCCTTACTGCGTAAGCTGAACAAGGGCATGCTGAAGGAGACCACAGAATGAAGAGGCCACAGAAAATCAGGATGAAAGAATACAATACCTCCACTCCTTCCAAACTCAAAGTCATTTGCTATTCATCTACGCCCCGTCCCCAACACACAGCCTCCTGCCGTAGAGTGCGGCGGGAGTTCTATCATGGCAGGGACGTGAAGAGAGCACCGATGGGCAAGGAGGTGAAAACCCATGAGGGTTTCACCAGTTGGGGAAAAGCCTCCAAAAGCCCAGCGTTTGAACCAAAGCGAATAACCCCTGGAAAGCTCAGAAGAAAGTCGGGGTCCCTCTCATAAGGAAGGGTGGTTCAGCATGTGCATTTATTCCAGGCATACCTCTCAGGGTTCGCAGAGGCTCTTCAGATTCTCTCTGATGTGTGGGTGCCAAAGGGTCGGGGACTGGAAGAAGAGGCCCTCCCCATCAGCCCCCCCATCCAGGTTGGTGCTCAGGTGGAGTGATTGGCTCCAGACTTGTTTCCGGCCCTCCCTTTCCTGTCAGTGTTATTCAAGAGCAGGCTCTTCCCTGGGCAGGGCCCAGAAGCCCTGAAAGCTACACCTGAATCAGAGACGGAGAGCCTGCGGACGAGCCTCTGTCCAGGTGGAGCTCTATTTCAGCTCTAGAAATCGGCCAAGAATTTACACTTGTTGCATCTTTCCAAGTCATCCCACTCTGCCTGGTGACTCAGCTCCATCACTTCCTCTCTCCCTGCCGCCATCCAATGGGCTTCCTGCACTGGGGAGGGCCAGCAGGCTCCCTCTCACCAGTAAACCAGGGCTGATTAGGAAAGATCCGTTTTTACAATTACTGGCTGTCCCCACCTCCTTTTGCCTTAATTTTCCATTTAGGAAACAGCAGGATTTAGGGAAAAGTTAATTATTGAACAGCGTTGGCTTTTAAAAAGAAAATTTTAAATAATTAAAAACAATAAAACCTCTCTCCGTGCCCTCCCTGCCAAATTCGACACTTTGGAGAGCAAGAAAAAGGCCAAGACCAAAAACCTCATCGCATACAAATTTATGGGTAAGTGTTTTGTGTGGGTTTCAACCTCTCCTATCAATTCCTCCTCATCCAGCAAGGCACCTCTCACTCGGATCCATGCGCAGACATATGGACTCAAACACACGGGAGAAAAGGAACGCCTTAGCATCCTACCCTTTGGCATCCTGGATGCTCCAAGATCATTGGGAATGAAAAAGTAAAAAATGGTCAATGTAGACACACAAACTCAAGCTTCACAGAAGCGGCTTCTGTTTGACTCAAAATCTCCCAGGGTCCGGCAGCCAACACTTCAAAAATAATCTGTCCAGGCCTCTAAATGCTGAGACTTAGAGGCTGGGGAGAAACAAAAACACTAGGGCAACTGAAAAGCACAACAGTGGCATCTTCTTTGAGAAGAGAGCTGGCCGCATTGAGCAATACTCTGCAGCCCAAACTCCAAGCAGCCGGAAAGAAAGACAAGGAGGAAAAGGAAAATGTGTGGAAGAGACTCTGAGATATATATCTTAGGCACAAACCATCAACCGCGGCCATATCCTGACTGGCCAAAATGTTGACTGAATTCCAGAGCTAATATTGCAATTTGCCCTTCACTTCTGAAGTGGTCATTTTTTTGTTTTGTATTCAATAACCACATGTGTCTGATATTCTCAGGAAATCCGGGCGGTACTGTGTTTACATTTCAGTAGCATCCTCTACAGGAAGGACATTTCAAAGTCAAAGCTACCTTCACTAACAGTGCTGTTATTTTAATGGAAACATGATCCCCTTACACAAGACAGCTCCCCTTCAAAGAAATATTCAGAGCTTTTTGCCAACAAATGCTCGATCATCCTCCTATCAGTTCAGTGAGATAAGCCGCAAGGTAGCCCCATTTTAAAAGTGCTAAATCTGAAGGTCTGACATCTCCAAGAAATTTAGAGCACTTTACCCTTGTAATTCTTACAGCCTTCCTGGAAAGTGGAGAAAAGGAGGGATGTTAACAACCCCATTTTACAGCTCAATCAATGGTATTTACTGAGTGTTTATGGTCTGCACAGAACCATAGTAAGCAATTAGGAGGGTACAATCGAGTTGGTAGACATGATCCTTTTCCTCAACAAGCTTACAGTCTAGTTCCCAAAGATGCTAAGGGAGGCACTGATCCTGTAGCCAGGCATTTTGAAACAACGCCCTCGCTATTAGACTCGACACAGATCTGGGGTTTTCCTGTATTCCCAGAAGCCTTGGTTACCCAGTAGCGACACTGTGTTTGGCACCTCTGAGACGAGACTTTCCAAATCATCTTTAGTGATTCCATATCGGGATTTCCATATTGGGGGAAGCAGCGTGGCTCAGTGGAAAGAGCTTGGGCTTCAGAGTCAGAGGTCATGGGTTCGACTCCCGGCTCTGCCACTTGTCAGCTGTGTGACTATGGGCAAGTCACTTAACTTCTGTGACTCAGTTACCTCATCTGTAAAACGGGGATTAACTGTGAGCCTCATGCGGGACAACCTGATGACCCTGTATCTCCCCCAGCCCTTAGAACAGTGCTCTGCACATAGTAAGCGCTTAACAAATACCAACATTATCATTATTATTATATCGGAATAGATGGCTGTTGGAAAAAAAGACTGTAATTTTGACTCACCCACTTGCTAGAGGCAAAACACAAGCCAGCCCCAGTAAAGTTGGTTACTAGAGGCAGCTAGTACAATCATCAACCAACCCCTTCAGGAGCCTCTTCTAGTAGTCCTCTGATTGCAGCCCCAACCCCCAAACCATGGCAAACTTGTCTCCAGGGGCAGGAGAGGATCCCTCCCTTCCAGAGCCCAGAAGAAATACATTTCTGGCACCATTTTTAAATTCTGGTTACCAGTCAGAAAGCTGAGGACCATGTACACTCCATTCTCACTTGATCTCCCAACGGGAGCCAGAGAGGAGCCGGATAAAAGGGAGAGCCAGCTATGTGGAGACCAGACTGGACAAGTGACATCACCCTGTCCATAGATGCCATACTTCAAAAGTGCCAGTCACATCTGCCCAAACCCTTGGATCTAAAGCTTGAGTAAACCAGACAATGAATAACTTTAACAATGAATGAAAACTGAGAAATGGATTCACCTCTTCAGCATTACTAGAATGGCAATTACTAGAGCTACAAAATTAGACCACAAAAATTGAGTGCTAGGACAGGTGTATGAGCTACTGAACATTTTGGGGGGCCAATAAGACTATTTTGCAGTCTTATCAGCAAGGCTGTTGGAGGGCAGAAAAATTAAGAAAAAAATTCTTCAAGAACACTGGTGAAAATTTAGTGAGACACTACAAATTTTTTTGCAGTCTTATCTGTAAGGCTGCCAAAGGGCCCAAGAAATAGAAAAAATACTTTGAAAATACTGGAGAAAATTTTGTGGGACAGTAAGAATTTCTTTTGCAGTCTCGTGCAAGGCTGCTGGGTGGCAGAAGAATCAGAAAATAATTCTTCAAAAATTCTGGTGAAAATTTGGAGGGCCAGTATGAATTTCTTGCAGTCTTATCTGCAAGGGTGCTGGAGGGCAGAAAAACTAAAAAAAATCCTTCAAAATTGCCAAAATTAAACAAATTATCCACTCGACACCAAGGCCAGTTCTTCCCACTATGCACAGGAGAGGTGAGCTGGAGTATGTAAGCATTGGAAGGCTCTTGGCATTTTATATTCCCATAAAAAATGTGGGTGGAAGTTACGTAGAGAAAATTTCTAAGTAAACATTTTTCAAATTCACTTTTAAGTCAGAGATGCACACAGAAGGACAAACAAGAAAACCTTGAACTGTTTCCACAAAGATAAAATTTGAATTTTGCCAGATAGTCATGATTTGTAGAGATAAAAACTGAAAACCTCTAAAACTGAAATGTTCCATGAACACACATACAAAATTCTACCCATGAACCTTATTTTTCTTAGTCTACTTTCTTTTCTTACTAGTCATAGATTTTAATGAGAGGCTTTCTACTTCATTCTTTGCCTAAGAAGAGCTGTATATATCCTTCCAATGGCTTTGGAAAGTACCAGTATTCTTTAAATCCAATTTTGTGCTTAAGGCTTTTATTTCAATATTAATTCCAACAATTTGTGGTGATGTTTTATCAAGATCTCCTTTGACATTGAGCCTTTTCTAATCTTTGTTTGGAAAGGGTGGATATACTTCTCCCTGATCTCTTGATCCCTTCACAATGGCTTGCCCCAGGTTGGTACACATAAAATATTATTATTATTATTACCGTGGTACTTGTTATGCACTTACTATGTGTCAAGCACTGTACTAAGAGTTAGGGTAGATACAAGATAATCAGGTCAGCCACAGACACAGTCCCTCATGGGGCTCACAATCTAAGTAGGAGGGAGACGAGAAATTGAATCCCCATTTTACAAGTGAGGAAGCTGAGGTATAGAGAAGGTAAATGACTTGCCCAAGGACAAACAACAGCCAAGGAAGGTAAGGGGCAGATCCAGAAATAGAAACTGGGTCTCCAGACTCCCAAGCCCATGCTCTGTCTACGAGTTCTCCACCACTCTCCCAACTTCAAAGCCTTTTGTTAAAAGCACATCTCCTCCTAGAGGCCTTCCCCAACTAAGCTCTCATTTCCTCTTCTGCATCACCCTTGCACTTGAATTTGTACGCTTTATTCACCTCACCCTCAGCCCCAGAGCACTTACGTGCATATCCGTAACTTATTTTTATTTATATATATTTACATTACATATTAAAATATATACAATTTATATTATTGTCTGTCTCCCTCTCTAGACTCTAAGCTCATTGTGGGCAGGGAATGTGTCTGTTATATCGTACTCTCCCAAGTGCTGTACAGTACTCTGCACACAACACTCCAATACAATTAATTCATTGATTTTGATCACACTGCTTCTCCTACATATGTCTGAATAAACACACATCCCTACACTCAAAGTAGAAAAGGCGGCTGGCTCTTTGAGTTTTTCCATGACCATAAGAATAGATTTTGGATCTGGAATTAACTCCTTGTGCAACTGCTCACTTTTTCCCCTTAAAGAAGACTGTACAGTAGCTTGGTGATAGCCCTGCCACACTTCAAATCAATCAGTGGAATTTATTGAGCACTGCCTACGAAGCAGAGTACTAAATGCTTGGGAAAGTGCAACACAGTAAATAGACACAATCCCTGTCTTCCGCCTTCCAACTTTCCAGGATTAGAACCCCCTTAAACTACACAATCCTAGACAAGAGTCTCTACCAGGGTTACAGTATGAAACATTAAAATATCTGTGAAGTACTTTGCAAACAGAAAGGATAGGGCAAATGCCTATCAACAGTAATGTTCACTCTAAGATCATAAGGTATTTGAAATGCCGTACTGAATTATAACTGAAAGAACTAAATTACTAGTTCTAATTTACTGAAGAAGTTGCTGAAGCACATATGTAATAAAACTGCCCTTTAATTCCCTTGTCTTTTCTCTGGCATTCAAGTGCTAGGAGATATTGCCTGCCTCAAAAGACTATTCACCACTGGGGAACACTTCCTGTGAGGGTAAAATGGAAATCCCTCAAACAATTCATCCAGAAATTGGAAGGCTGGAAAAAAGCTGCCATAAAAGTTTGTTTTCACGCCTACTAATAATTATTATGGTACTTGTTTGGCGCTTACTTTTCGCCAAGCCCTGTTCTAAACACTGAGATAGATAGCGGTTAACCAGATTGGACAGAGTCCATTTTCCACTTCAAGTTCACACTCGTAAGTCCCATTTTTTTTACAGATGAGGTAACTGAGGTGCAGAGAAGTTAAGTGACTTGGTCGGAGCCACAGAGCAGACAAGTGGTGATGTGGGGATTAGAACCCATGACCTTCTTATTCTCAGGCCCATGTTCTCTCCACTACAGCATGCTGAGATATATATATACACACACGTACATGTCAATATATGTCAACATATGTATAAATACACATGTACGTGTATATCCATATATACACATACACGTGTATATAAGTACATATATACACATATACACACAATATATGTCAACATATGTAAGAAGCAGCGTGGCTCAGTGGAAAGAGCACGGGCTTGGGAGTCAGAGGTCATGGGTTCTAATCCCAGCTCTGCTGCTTGTCAGCTGTGTGACCTTGGGCAAGTCACTTAACTTCTCTGTGCCTCAGTTACCTCATCTGTAAAATGGGGTTGAAGACTGGGAGCCCCACGTGGGACAACCTGATGACCTTATATCTACCCCAGCACTTAGAACAGTACTTGGCACATAGTAAGCGCTATGCAGGGTGGCTCAGTGGAAAGAGCACTGGCTTGGGAGTCAGAGGTCATGGGTTTGAATCCTGACTCTGCCACTTGTCAGCTGTGTGACTGTGGGCAAATCATTTAACTTCTCTGTGGCTCAGTTACCTCATCTGTAAAATGGGGATTAAGACTGTGCGCCTCACATGGGACAACCTGATTCCCCATATCTACCCCAGTGCTTAGAACAGTGCTCTGCCCATAGTAAGCGCTTAACAAATACCAACATTATATACACATATACATAATTATATATAAAGTCATCTGTGTACCTCATCTGTAAAATGGGGATTAAGACTGTGAGCCTCACGTGGGACAACCTGATTACCCTGTATCTACCCCAGCGCTTAGAACAGTGCTCTGCCCATAGTAAGCGCTTAACAAATATCAACATTATTATTATTATTCTCCATAAGACTGTGAGCCCCACGGGGAACAGAAACTGTGTCCAACCCGATTTGCTTGTACGAACCCCGCCCTTAGCAGAGTGCCTGGCACACAGTAAGCACTGAACCAATACCCCCGTTATTATCATTACAAGGCGTCATGCCTACCGTTTCGGCGGTCCTAAGGACCTGACTGATGTCGACACGGAAAGTTGGGGCCGGGGGGCACCAACTTCCCACACTGTGCCGTTACCCTGGGGTGCCCCGTTGTCATGATGCGGGGTAAGTTTCCTTACCTTGACCGATCGGGGGGTGCGAGGGCTGACGAAGACGGGCAGGACCGGCCAGGTGCAGCGGGCAGGGGCCAGGTGGGCCGGCGGCCACATGGGCGCTCCCCGCCGGGCCTAACGCTTCTCGCAGCAGTGGCCCACCTCCACCTCCCACGCAAACCGCTGCTCCACCCACCCACGCCCCTGCTTAGAGTTGCCGCCCTACCAAGGAAAACAAAGACAAAAAACCCCTCCTGGTGGGGGGTGGAGGGCAATCTTCCCTCCTAATAATAATGATGGTATCTGTTAAGCGCTTACTATGTGCTGAGCACTGTTGTAAGCGCTGGGGCAGATAGAGGGTAATCGGATTGTCCCACGTGGGGCTCACTTTTTTTAATCCCCGTTTTTACGGATGAGGCAGCTGAGGCACAGAGGAGTGAAGTGACTCGCCCGAGGTCACGCAGCAGACGAGTGGCGGATCTGGGATTGGAACACACCACCTCGGACTCCCAAGCCCGTGCTCTTTCCACTAAGACACACTGCTTCTCTGAGGGAGGAAGTAGGGAGGGGAACTTGGGTCGGACACTTCTGCTCCTCGCATGCGGGCTTAGTAACTCTCTTCCCCTCTTCAAAGCCCTTCTGAGAGCTTACCTCCTCCAGAAGGCCTTCCCAGACTGAGCCCCACCTTTCCCTCTACTCCTCCTCTCTCCACTCCCCCTTCTCCTGCCCTCTGCTCTTCCCCCTTCCCCTCAGCACCGTGCATATTTGTATATATTATTTCTCTATTTATTTTGTTAATGATGTGCATATATCTATGATTCTATTTATCTTAATGATATCTACACCAGACTACTTGTTTGGTTCTGTTTTGCTGTCTGTCTCCCCCGTTTAGACTGTGAGGCTGTCACTAGGCAGGGATTGTCTCTATCTGTTGCCCAATTGCACATTCCAAGCGCTTAGTACAAAGCTCTGCACAGAGTAAGCGCTCAATAAATACGATTGAATGAATGACAGTCTCTTACCAAAGCCTGTGTCCCTTTTGGAGGGTCTCTCCGGGCGCCCTCCCTACAGCCCGGCGGTGGGGCAGAGGTGGGTTGACCGACGATGGTATTTATTAAGCGTCAATTACTGTTCTAAGCGCTGAGGGTGATACGAGGTAATCAGGTTGCCCCACGTGAGGCTCACCCTCTTCCTCCCCATTTTACAGATGAGGCCAGAGAAGGGACGTGAGGCCCGAAGTCACACAGCTGACAAGTGGTGGAGGCGGGATTAGAACCCACGCCCGGGCTATTTCCACTGATCCACGCAGCTTCTGGACGAACCCCTGAGGGGCTGGGGTGGCTGTAGGTTTCGAACCGGTCGGAGGCGACCCTAATCACTAGGCCCCAACAGCCGCCCAACAAGCCGCAGGTGGCTGGAATCAGAGCTCAACTGGAAGGTACATGGGGCAGGGGTGAAAAAAAAATCCCGTTTCCTCCTTAATAGTAATAATAATAATATGATGGCGTCTGTTAAGCGTTTACTATATGCAAAGCACTGTTCTAAACTCTGGGGAGGATACAAGGTGAGCCGGTTGTCCCACATGGGGTTTACAGTCTTAATCCCCATTTTACAGATAGGGTGACTGAGAATTTAAGTGACTTGCCCAAAGTCACACAGCTGACAAGTGGCTGAGTCGGGATTTGAACCCATGACCTCTGAGCCACTCTCCTTCACCCCGCCTGGGCCGGGGCAGTGATGAGATGGACAGTCCCGGCCATTTCCCAGGACCATTTTGAGTTGGCTTGTCTCCGGAGATCCGCAGGGCCGCACGTGGAATTCCATCCGTTGCATTACCAGCCGATCGCCCGGGCCAGGGGTGGAGAAGGGAGATCTTGTGATAAATGCCTTCCCGAGAAATGTTATTAAGCACCTTACATAAATGTATAACCCACCATTTTCTTCCCTGGAAATAAATCCTTTCTCCTTTAACTTTCTGGCATTTAGTGTAGTGTTATGTTGGCCATAAATAGATCGGAAGCAATAATACCTGCCAGAACAGATTGTGTATAATGTGCAGGAATTACTAATAGCAGAAAACACATCTGTAATGGCGGGCCACCTGAGGCTCCGCACTTAACTCAAGCACAATTCAAGGAGAGTTTTATCAGCACAGGCGCTGCAGCCACCTCAGAACTGCATTCGTTCTGGAAGTGGACGATTTGAGGTCTAGTGAGAACCCATGGGGAGTCGAGTCGCTTTTGTTTGGGGGTGGGGCGGGGTGGGAAGGGGCAGCTAGGAGGGGTTGATGTCAGTTTGATCCTTTAGAAATTTAGAATTAATTTTTTCTGGAACAGGTAGGTGGGGAAGCAACGAGAAGCACCCTAACCTGTAGTGGAAAGAGTGCTCGACTGGGAATCAGGAGACCTGGGTTCTAATCCCCAGCCCTGCCACTTGCCCGCTCCTGTGTGACCTTGGGCAACTTGGCTGTGCCTCAGCCCCCTTGTCTGTAAAAATGGGGATTAAATATTTTAGACTCTGAGCCCCACATAGGACAGGGACTGTGTCTAATCTGTATTCCATCCACTGCAGGGGAGTAGTACAATGGGTGGCACATATTAAGTATTTAACAAATGCCAGTTATTATTATTATGGGAAGAATGAGAATCATTTGTTATTTATGGGACTCATGGTTTGGACAATAATACAATAATTCTGATTTTTTTAATTGCTCCGGGGCCATTTTAATCCTGTAGTGAGCAGAACCGAACCTAGAGAAGAGAGACGAAATGGGATATTTGTGGCTGTTCGGACAGATGTCATTATTCAAGGGTAGAAGCATGTGAAAGGGTAAAGGGGGTTTTAAAGAGATACTCCTTTGTTGTACTTAACACTGATAAATGACATACAAGTCTGTGTGAAAGGGTAACAGGGCAGCACTCCTGTCAGAGAGATAATGATAGATGTGGAGGCTGAGACAGAAAAGTCCACTAAACAGAAATCTGTACATGACACCCTGCACATTTGATAGACTTGTCTGCCCTATCTGACTAATCCATAAAACAATCCTACTGTCTCAAATTATAGTCCCCGAGTCCATAATGTACAGTTCCTAAATTCATATTGTTTTTCTGTTCCACCTTCTGCTTTCTTCAGGCCATGGGCGAATGAAAAACATCCTTCCTTCATCTTAAGAAGCAAGGGGAAGGGGGAAATAAGAAAAAGGCCCCAGGGTGGAAGATCAGCAGTGAGCTAGTGGCAAATGGCTTCAATACTGTTTCTGGGAGAGCTATCTAATAAAAAACAAAAGTAAACAGGGCACAAATTCATGCCCCCATCAACACACCCATTTCTTGGTTCCTTTTGTAAAATTCTAAGCTAAGCTTGTTGATACAAAGGAAACTTCTGAAAAGGAAGGGGACAATAACATAATTATGCCTTCCCTGGAAGCAAAGAAGGCATCTATGACATGCACAGAAAATTGCATCTAAAGGGAAAGGAGAGGGAGCAGAGACACCTGTTAAGAGTATCCCCATCTTCAAAAAGCAATTGAGAGCCTTTCACAAAGAGAAACCAAAAAAAGTATGCCTTCCTGGAGCTAATGCTGAAGTCCCTTCCAAAACAGGTGATTCGCATTTGTTCTTTCAATAGGAAGAGGAATGTGATCACAGGCAAGAATATAAATGAAGAGTGGAAAAGCTTGAAAAAGAAAAGCAACATGCTTGAGAAGTCATTAAATGATGATCCATCAGATTGGGATAGAATTGGTTTCAAACCCTAATAGCCATTAAAAATCAATGTTCCTCTAGTAGACTGTATTGTTGTAGATAACATAATAATAATTGTGGTACTTGTTCATTTTGTGGCATTTTAAGAACTTGCATGTGCCATGCACAGCACTAAGCACTAAGAGAATCATATCAGCCACGATCTGTCCCTGTCCCATATGGGGCTCACAGTCTAAGAGGGAGGGAAAATGGGTAGTTAATCACCATTTTACAAATAAGGAAACTGAGGCCCAGAGAAGTTAAGTGACTTGCCCAACGTTAAGTGATTGAGCCAGGATTAGAACCCAGGTGTCCTGGCTCCCGGGCCTGGGCTCTTTCCACCAGGTCACACTGGCCTTACCCTGTTTGACGAAGTTGAAATGTACTGCATTTGCTTGTAAATGCATTCTGAAAGTCCAGAATAACCTGTGCAAGGACACTGTGTAATTTTTTTCAAGGCATTTCAAATTGCATGGTACAATAACAGGTATTTCATATTTTCACAGTATGGTGGTAGTAGCATTAGGACTTCTAAAACCAAGTCTTTGGGATCAAGACATGCCTAAACAACTTTATATGAAAGAGAATTTTTCATATCAGATTTATTATTGGCGTATCCCGGCACAATTCAGGGTTTGTAATTTTTTCCTCGAGTGCTCTGATATTAGTCTGGCCTGATGCAATAATGGCAGAATTGTTTGCAGTGTGCTACTGTATGCACTCACCTTCTTGCAGGTGGTAAGCAAGGGTGCAAATGACAATACCAGAGGGCAGTAACAATGCCAGATATATAAAAGTGACCTCTATTCTCACTTCAATTCATTCCCATCAGCTCCTGCAAGCTAGACCCTTTTGACTATTATTATGATTGCAAATTTAGCCTTCATGCTCTCTCTATATGAGATTGTGCATATTGAATTCCCTGACAAAAGCATAGTGTTCCACAAAGAAATGTTCTTATCTCTTTGCAGATGGTTTCTCTGTATTAATATGTACACCTTTAAATTAGCGCCATTTACCTATAAAATGGGTATGAGACACTTAGCTTTTTGAGTATTTAATTGATGTTTGAAACTGTTAATAAAAGTATTGAACAGAATAACACAGGATAAAATTCATTTTAATAACTTTTTTTCAGCTGTTAACTAGTTGGACAGAGTTTGTTTAATGTAATGTTTAACATATTGGAATAGAAACTGATCCTGCATCATCAGAATCAAATATTAGGAAAGAGGCAAGATTCTCAGTTTTGAGGCATTTCTGAAATTATTGGTGATAGTTTCCCTCATTAGGCACCACAAATGGCATGTGCAGAAGACACATCCCTAACTTAAACATATTTTTCAATGTTGCACTAAAGGTCATTTCTTATCAGTGTGAATTTGTTTTAAAATCGCTAAAATTCGTAAAAATACGTCTCTAAATATTTTCTAATATATCTAAAGTGCCTTAGTCTTCACAAAAGCCTTTTCGAATCCTAAGAACTAGTGACAGGTGTTAAAACTATACATGTGCATTTAATTTGCTGTAGATTGTCATTGAATATTCATTCAGTCTTTAGTCATCCTTTAGAGATTAAATTCAGTTCTTTCTCTTGACATCTATAGTACTTTCAAATTGGTATCAAATGAGAAATTTTTAGGTGTTAATCTGAATCCCTAAAAGTGATAGTAAAAATATATAGTTTCAAGGCAATTACAGCTTCATTTTAGAGAGATCTCGTTTTGTGAAATACCTGATCACTAAAGACTACAATTTACTTTTTGCAGTTTCATTTAATGATCTGACATTTGAGACATTTCCTAATTAATTCAAACTGTCTAAACCAGCTGTGATAAATATAACCTGTGAAGAGAGGATTATAATGTCACTTTAGGAAAATCCATAGAATAGGCAAAGGTGAAAATCACAATGTAGAGATTCAAATCAGCTACATTATAAATACAGTAGTTGGTACTGTTATTCTGATGACTTTTGTATAGACCTGGTCCATGGAAATCGAATACAGGAGTTCCTTAGGCATCTTCTTGATTGGAAATGAATTCATACTGCAAAGCTAAAGACATGAAACATATCAAACCTTGATAAAATTTACTTTAACTGTTAAACCAAATTCTTACTTATATATTCACTAAGATACTTGGTAAATATATTTAAGCATCTTTCAATGCAGGTAGCTATTAAACAAAAATGATTAAAAAGAGTGTGAAGATAAGAGGTTAGACAGAATTCACTCCAAAATATACATTTTATTTTTCTGGCATTTGGTGTTTCTAGATGATAGCAAAAAAGAAAATTATCATAGTATCTTTACCATCAAACACATTTAGAAAATATAGATGTCAATTTTGAGGTTGGCTGGAAGCATGAATATTGTTTGACGCTTCTACATGAATCATGGCTTTTCCATTGCACAAGAGGGCTGTGTGTTTAGATTCAAAGAGAGCTGTTGGCAACAGTGGGATTTCACATTTTACAGGCTCTTTTCCTTCATTTCTTTGCTTCTTCAAATTTAACAGTAAATCCCTGACGTCAAAAAAGGACACCCATGAAATGGCCACCTAAAGTCAAGGGTCTTCAATTTCAGTTGATACCAAATTCAGGAGGATGGCTTGTTCTTAAAGAACATGAGAGGTCCCTTGTTTTTTATGAACATATTGTGAATCTTCAGACTTGAACCTTTTTGGTAAATAAAATTCTATCACAGTTTGATTTTTATCAGATTCTGAGGAACTTGGCCTTTTGTTCAGTGACAGTAAATCAGGACTTTGGGGGGCTCAATATCACACACTTTAGAAGTACAGATGTGTTAGAAGTAAGTCACTGTTTCATGGCAATGTCCTCAGGAGAAAAAGAAAAATAGTTAAAATAAAAACTTATTTTCATACCTATCTACCAAGGCATTGTCTGGTATGTTGGAGAGCTCCATTGAGAAATTATTAATGGTAAAAGTCCAAATTAAGTCTAACAGCCTCACACCCTTACCAATGGTTTAACAAACAATTTGTAGAGCAGTTTTGACATGGGAAAATATGAAATTTATTTCCTATTCTCTTAAGCACCTAGAATAATCTGCCTTCCTAACTACTCTCTGATATATTTTGGACAGGTTTGACATTTCTTCCTATTACCACTTGCATTTTTGGGTTGGGTTTTTTTTTGGTTTGTTTTGGGGTTTTTTAGTTATTGAATTATTTTAGCTGAAAGGTACTGGAAATCACTGCCAGAATATTACTTTCTCTATTTGTCCAGGAAAACATAAATTACAATTTGTCAGATGTGATTTGGTTAAAACATGTGCAAGTTGGCTGTAGGATCCTGGAGAGGCAGGAAGAAAATGACAATTTTATGTTAACCTGAGAGACAGCACAATTGTTGGGGGATTATTTTTTACTGTTTTTTATATAATCTATGATAATGAATTGTGTTCAAAGGAATTCTCTGACACTGGAGACTTGTTAAATCTTGCACTTAGAGAACCTCTCAATTGGCTTATCCCCATCTTTATGAAATGAATTATTTTATTTCTCCAAATAATAATAATTGTGGTACTTGATAAGTGCTTACTATGTGCCAGGCACTGTACTAAGCACTGGGGTGAGTACAAGCAAATTAGGTTAGACACAGTCCCTCTCCCACAAGGGGCTCATATTCTTAATCCCCTTTTGACAGATGAGGTAACTGAGGCACAGAGAAGTGAATTGACTTGCCCAAGGCCACCCAGCAGACAAGTGACAGAGCCAGTAATGGACCCCATTACCTTCTGACTCCCAGGCCCATGCTGTATCCACTATGCCATGCTGCTTCCCGAAGGAAGCAGTTGTAATTCTATAACCCAATCCTCCCCATCCTCTTTACTGACTCAGTTTCCCTATAAATTTCTGTTCTGATTCCCTTAAACATGAAGTAGGACCTATTTATGTGCCCTTCTCTCTCTCTCTGTCTCTCTCTCTCTGTCTCTCTCTCTCTCTGTATGTAGAGGTCCAGCCATGGACACAGGCACTGTCCTGTTTTCTTTTGTGGAGGTGTCCCTCCAGTGGCTTCTGCAAAAACTGCATTGTAAAATTATCCATTGTCCTAGAGCCAAATACATTGCACAGGGTTGGGGGGCAGGGGGTAGAGAGAGTTGACTTATTGGATTTACGTCACAGAAACTTGCTAAATATGCAATTCAATCATATCTATTGAGCACTTGTGTGAAGAGCACTGTACTAAGCCCTTGGGAAAGTACAATACAGCAAGAAAGAGAGACAGTCCCTGCCCACAACGAGCTCACAGATGAGCATTCAGGCCCTGTTCAAGCCTGAGGAAAACACTTTTCCTCCGGAGTTACTCAGGCTTCTCAGGAACTTGGGGGATTCTGTTTCTCATCTTCCCATTTATGAAGGCTGACGTGAGAGTTTGAATAGGAGATGGCACTGATCGAATAATCATAATTATGGTATTTGTCAAGTGCTTACTTTGTGCCAAGGCACTATACTAAGTACTGGGGTAGATGTAAAATAATCAGGTTGGACACAGTCCCTATCCCACATGGGACTCGCAGCCTAAGCCAGGGGTGGGGGGAGCGGAGAATGGGTTTTTTATCCCGACTTTACAGATGAGGAAACAGAGATACAGAGATCCTAAGTGTTTTTCCCAAGGTCACCCAGCAGCAGGATTACAACCCAGATCTTCTGACTCCCAGGCCCATGCTGTTTCCCCTAGGTCACGGTGCTTCTTGGACCTGGCATTTGGTAGAATTCTAGGGACAGTCTGAACCTCATATGTGTTGAGGTGATGAAGGATCCCTGTTGGGAGGGGCAGAGAAAGTTAATTAGTGTGGATTGTTGAATCTGGTACTGAAGAGTTTGTGTGATCAGTCCTGGAGCAAACAATCCTCCATCCGCAAAAACAACAGAGAACAGGCAACATCCACTCAAGTCTCTGCCGTGAAGAGGAATAGAGTTTGTTGAGACCTTAAAATGAAATTGGACCTCTCTATTTGATATTTGGTTGGGCACTTTCTTGTCCCAGTTTGTATTTTGAATTGGACTTAGAATTTCCACATGAAGAACAGCAGGGACAAAATAATCGAGAAAGGTTCCCCGCATGGAGAGCTGACTCATTCGTACCCCAGATTATCTTTCAGAAGTGCCAGGTGGTTGCAAACAATTGGGCAGACACCTGTCCAAGAAAAACAAACCCAGTGGATATGGCTATCGTGATTTTTTTTAATCTGAACTAACCGGTTATGATGGGCAATTGGCCGTCTTTTGTCACCTATCAAAGATCTCTAGACTGTAAGCTCGTTGCTGGCAGGGAATATGTCTGCTTATTGTTACATTGTACCCTCCCAAGCGCTTAATACAGTGCTTTGTGCACAGAGAGCACTCAATAAATATAATTGAATGAATGAATCATCAGGAAAAAGACTCTGTACAAAGATAAGGTATATTAATATCAAGCATCTATCGACATTTCCTTTAGCTACAGAATAATCAGTGGCTCTTAATGAAGTTAGGCCCTTTATGAATTCATAAATTGAAGAAACAGCATGGCCTATTGGAAAGAGCATGGACCTGGCAGTCAGAGGACCTACCTGGGTTCTAATCCCACTCTGCCACATCTGCTCTGTAAGAGTGGGCAAATCACTTAACTTATCTGTGCCTCAGTTACCTGATCTGTAAAATGGAGATTAAGACTGTGAGGCCCATGTGGGATATGGATTAAGTCCAACCTGATTAGCTTGTATTTACCCTCGTGCTTACTACAGTGCCTGGCACATCATAAATGCCTAATAGATAGCACAAAAAAATCCACATAGATTTTCTGGATGAAATATGGCTTTAGGAGGAGAAACATACAGTTCTCACTGAAAAAAACTTGGTCAATAATATATTATTAATATACCATGGCTAAAACAGTGAAAACTTTCGATGCATATAGCATTTCCCCAGAATAGTGCTTTATCTAATCACAGTCAGTGCTCAAAAAATACCATTGATTGATTGACTCACCGAGATTTTCATATTTTACGGGCAATAATGTCTCAGTTCTTAGTGAACACTGTTCTTAGTATGGGCATAGACAGAGATTTGATTGTAAACTTTTTGAGGGCAGAGTACGTTTGCTTTGCTTTTGGTGTGCTCCAGACCACTAAGCATTCGGTAAATAACATTGATCGATTTGATAAGGAAGTACTTACCTTCTTTCCAGCCCAAGAAAATCCTCCCTACCCACTGACTGGTTGGAATATCAGGTTTACATGTTCCTGCAGAGTCAGAGGGAGTACAGGAAGTGCACTTGGCAAAACCTGGACTGGATATGACTAACCTTCGAAATTGAGAGTCATCCTCCATGTTTTACTGAACTGCCCTCCATCACCCCACACAATCCCCGCTACCTGGCAGCCAGGATTATTACATTTGGGAGGAAAAACAAGAAGAATTGGAGAGCGTAGGATTTTTTAAAGCAATTGACAAGATGCCTTTCTATGTCTGTGCTTGAACACAGTTTCATTTAGATTTTAAGGTCCTTTAGGGCAGGGATGACATATCTTTGTACTGTTTATAGTTTCCAGCTTCTGAGTGTTTGCTAATTTGATTTTTTAAAATTGCCCCTTTTCTGCGTGCTGCCTCGGGGTGAGGGTGGCCAGACAACCCATTGCTGTGAAATTATTCTGTTTTTTACTAGCCTGAGATATCCTCAAGGGTTGGTCTGGGCCCTTTTCCCCTAGATTTCCAAATCAATCTTTCTGCAAGGCTGAGGTGGAACCTGAAAGCTTGGTCTCCTCCATCCCCACCTTTACGGTGTTATTTTAACTGCTAAACTTAATAGTTTGGGTTGTTCATGGAAAATTGGTTGTTGGTTTTTTTCATTTATTTATTTATTTATTTAAATGTCTGTCTCCCCCTCTAGGCTGTAAACTCATTTTGGGCAGGGAATGTGTCTGCTAATTCTGTTGAATTACACTTTCCCAAGCACTTAGTACAGTGCTAGTAAAAATACCATTGATTGGTTTGGGGGCAAAGTTTGGTATTTTAGTCTGTCATCCAGTGATAAAATGATGCTCTATCACTCCCAAAGAGAATATTAGAAGAGAGGGAAAGTTATACGTTTTCCTGATTCCATGATGTGTAGCAAGTCCTTGCCCACCAGAGAAGATAAATGTATCCCCTTTCTCCACCCAAAGGCAGGTCCCAGGGGCCTTTCATCCTGTGCCAACGCCTGCCCAGGAATCAGCCGCCAGTGAGGAGAGTGGCTGTATTTACTGCTGCCTGTCACTGCAGTTGACTCCCGGCATCTTTCCCATCCATGGCCTTCCTGGCCCACCCGGCCTCAGAACTTCCAGAGCTCTAATGTGCACCACTCGCAGCAGGCAAGGGGGCATTCATTTTGTAGGCCTAATAGCTGCCGCTTTTAATTGAGTCGCTCTAGCCTTGCCCTTGTCCAATTCATTATCATAGTATATGAACAACCTGGTGAGCTGGCAACTGCACGAGGCTTAATTAAGTTGGTAACACAGCGCTAACTTGAATACAATTTAGGATCCCGCTTCCTTGTGCCAAGAGAGATCGCGAGGTTACATAATAGGTAAGTGATGCTGTAGCTGACACTCGCCATCCATTCCTGGCATCAGTGGGGCTCAGAGAGCTGATATTATGCATCTCAGCATTTTCTCCATCCCACCAACGGGCAGTGTCCCCAAATGAACCGATTTTAGACAAATGGGGGTAATTATCTTCAGAAATGTTCTCTCTGTTCTCGGGCCTCTGCAGAGACTGTTAGCACGAGGATGGGAAATAAATCCTGGGTTTGGCACTTTATTGCCCATAAAGAAATAATATCTTCAATTCCTTGGGCCTTTCCTTAGCTGCGCTAAGATTGAAAAACTTTTAATACTGGGAGAGTTTCTTCTTTCCAAGCTCTTCATGACCCGCTTATGAAAGGCACAGGGTTTGACCTGGATTGAGGTCAAAGTAGGACATACCTCCCATTGCTCTCCTGCTTATGGGCCAGACCACATGATGAGATATTTCACCTCTAGCATCCTCAATTCAATAGCCCACCTTGGAATCTGGGAGCAGCAGCCCAGCCTGATCAAGCTAAAGAAAGGCATCATGGGAAAGGTAATCTCAACTGTATGCTCATTGTGGACAGGAACCGTGTTTACCAACTCTCTTATATTGTACTCTTCCAAGCTCTTAGTATAGTGTTGTGCACACAGAAAGTGCTCAATAAATACCACTGATTGATTGGGTTGCATAATCACTATGTGTCAGGTGCTATACTAAGCACTGAGGTGGATACAAGTAAATCGGGTAATATTTATTGAGTGCCAGTTATGTGCAGAGCACTACCCTAAGCCCTCAGCAGAGTACACTACCCTTAGCAGGCAAAGATCCCCTGCCCTCAAGGAGCTTACAACCTAGCAAGAAAGACGGGTACTAAAATATAAAGATCTGTACTTAAGTGTGATGTTGCAGGCAAAGGGAGGGGAGTCCCCAAATGCTTAGATGACATGGGAGTTGGCAGTGGATATAGGATGAGAGACTAATCAGAGAAGGCCTCCGGGAGGAGATGTGATGTCAGTAAGGCTTTGAAGTTGGGAAAACCAGTTATCTGATGGATGTGAAAGGGGAGGGAGTTCCTGGTACAAGGGAGGGCCTCTTGCACCCCATTGAGCAAGAGGTCGGCTACAGGCACAGTAGGAAGAAAAAACTGCTTAAATTTGAGCCAGATCTGAGAGGTACTGAAGTATACACCCTCCCCTTGCTGCATCATTTGAGATCCAGAGACCTGGATGAAGCAGCTTCTGCTACATGTTGCATGTACCAAACTGAGTGAAACTAATGGTTCACCTAGTCCACTCTCTTGTCTCTGACTGGGTCAACAAAACACAACAGGAGAAATAATCAAGCAGTGGTATTTACTGAGTTCTTACGAATGAATAAATGAATGCAGAGCACTATACTAAAGCACTTGAGAGAGTACCATACAATAGAGTTGTTGCTACACCCGATTGCTGCTCCCAAGGAGCTTACAGTTTGTGATGATGGTTGTACTCCCTCCATTCATCCATTCTCATGGTTAGGAACGCCTCTTCAAAAACTCTAAGGAGAAAGGTCTTAATTATGGACCCATCCTCCAAAAACCTATCTAAACCCTTTTGAACCCTTCAACATCCTTAGCATCTCCCTCTAATAACCCATCATGGACAGCTGATCAATCAGTCAATCATATTTACTGAGCACTTATTGTATGCAGGGCACTGTGCTAAGCACTTGGGAGACGACAACACAATGTAACAGACACATTTCCTGCCCCCAATGAGCTTAGAGTCTCTGATCCATCTACGCATTCACTAAAACCTTCTTAAATCTACTGCTGTTAGTAACTGAACCAACTGAAGGTTGAACCAAGGTCTGAGTTAGGTTTCTGAGGCACCGTTCTTCACTTAATGATAAAAGGGAGAAGGAGTTCACCCAGTTCTGTATTTCCTAAACATTTCAGGCCGGGAGCGCAGACTATAATCTAATCCCGGCTCTGCCGCTTGCCAGCTGTGTGACTTTGGGCAAGTCACTTAACTTCTCTGGGCCTCAGTTACCTCATTTGTAAAATGGGGATGAAAACTGTGAGCCCCACGTGGGCCAACCTGATCCCCTTGTATCCCCCAGCGCTTAGAACAGCGCTTTGCACATAGTAAGCGCTTAATAGCACCATTATTATAATCCTGGCGGTGTTGTTGGAATTTTGAAACATTGTAATATCAAAGAGTAGAGAAGGCACAGGTGGAGCGGGAGAGGCACCTGGTCTCCGGGGAGTCAAGTTTTTTTTGGTTTGTTTTTTTTCCAATTTGGATTTTGTCCTTAAGTCCGTCTAGGAAACGGGAGGTGAGTGTCTTTTAGGTAGGTGCGACCCCTAGTGGTTCGCAGCTGTAACATGTTTTCCACATTTCGACACATCAGGGATGCCCAGTTATCCAGTCCCACCTACACTGGCCATCAGCCTTCTAGTGGCTACCGAGGCGACTGCTGACTATTGTAATTTCTAGGGCAATTAGCCACCCCATCATCTGCTCTCCTATCACTGGTACAAAAGGTGAGACCCAAAAACAAATAATTAACCAATGAATAGTGTGTGGTGGAGCGGCTACTAAGTGTAGAGGCGCTGCAAGAAGTGGACTAAGGGAAAAAGCACAGGAAGGAACGTCAGAAGACCGGGATTCTAATTCCGGCTCTGCCACTTGAAACAATCAGGGGTATTGATTGAACGCTTACTGGGTGCTGAGCACTGTAGTCAGTACTTGGGAAAGTATAATACAACAGAGTTGGTAGACATGATCCCTGTGCACAAGGAACTTGAAATCTACAGGAGCTTACAGTCTAGAGCCATATAATAATAATAATAATAATAATAATGTTGGTATTTGTTAAGCACTTACTATGTGCAGACCACTGTTCTAAGTACTGGGGTAGATAAAGGGTAATCCGGTTGCCCCATGTGAGGCTCACAGTTAATCCCCATTTTACAGATAACTAAACTGAGGCACAGAGAAGGAAGTGACTTGCCCACAGTCACACAGCTGACAAGTGGCAGAGCCGGGATTCGAACCCATTACCTCTGACGTCCAAGCCCGGGCTCTTTCCACTGAACCACGTTGTGTGACCTTAGACGAGTCTAAGTCTGTGCCAGAGTTTCCTCATTTGTAAAATCCAGATTAAACACCTGTTCTCCCTTCCCCTACCACTGTGAGCCCCATATGGGACAGGGACTGTGTCTGATCTGGTTGTTTAATACAGCTCGTGGCACATTGTAGGCTCTTAATAAATACCATAATTATTACTGCAAAAGAGTAGGCAGGATCAGTGCCCTCCAAGAATTTACAAACGAATTTGGGACCCTCAAATCATTTACAGATAGGAGAAGGAAGGAAAAGATCAGCAAATGAGTTAGTGATAATAATAATAATAATGTTGGTATTTGTTAAGCGCTTACTATGTGCCGAGCACTGTTCTAAGCGCTGGGGTAAACACAGGGGAATCAGGTTGTCCCACGTGGGGCTCACAGTCTTAATCCCCATTTTACAGATGAGGGAACTGAGGCCCAGAGAAGTGAAGTGACTTGCCCACAGTCACACAGCTGACAAGTGGCAGAGCTGGGATTCAAACTCATGAGCCCTGACTCCAAAGCCCGTGCTCTTTCCACTGCGCCACGCTGCTTAAGTAATAGCATATAAAAGATATGTACTTAAGTGGAATGGGTGGTTGTGAGTAAATAGGAAATGAAAAGGAATGCAGAGAACATAAATGACAAGCTGAAAATATCAGGGCAGCTACACCTGGGCATGGAAAATAGGAACTTAGTGGAAAGCCCATCTGTGGCCTCCACAGTGGCAGAGATGCTAACAGCAGTTGTTGTCACCACTGGGGTACAAAAACCCAGTAGTATGGAAGCAAACAAAGCTACTGCCCAGTGCCATTTCTGAGTGCCAAAAGACTTAAAATGCCAAACTGAACCTCAACAAAATAGCATTTGTTGATCGATAACAGTAGCAGCATTTCCCAAGCACTCATTTGGTGCAGTGCCTTGTACTGGACATTTGGGAAGAACCAAATAAAGAAAAAAAAATCTACCCTGCCCACAACTGTGTGCAGAGTACTGTACTAAGTACTCATGAGAACACAACAGAGATATCTTTATGATGTTTTCTCCAATAAACATCATAGGATGATTAAAGGAACAATCACAACACACTGCAACAGAATTTCTGTTCTAAAATGTTCGTGTTCCCTCCTAGAAGATCAACCAATCAGTCATATTTATTAAACACTTAGTGGTTGCAAAGCATTATACTAAGCGTTTGGGAGAGTACAATATAACAGAGTTAGTAGACAGTCCCTACCCACAGGGAATCACATTCGGGGTGCGGCAGACATAAAAAGTAAATTATGGATGCATAAATAAGTGCTGTGGGGCTGAAGGTGGGGTAAATAAAGGGTACAGATCCAAGTGTGAGGATGACAAATGGAGAGGGAGTAGGGGAAATGAGGGTGTAGTCAGGGATCCCAGTTACCCTACAACTGGCCTAGGATCCACTAAACCAACCTGGTTCTGCTGGAGACTGGGGAGGGGTGGGGTCCTGGAACTGGGGTCACTGTGACTAAGAGTTGGCCAGACTCACCCAGGGTATCTGCTAACTGGACCTCCCAGTTAAGTCCAGTTGGCTCTCCAATTGGCTCTTCTGTCCAAGACCCACATCTCCTCTCCCTTCTGACACCCACAAGGCCCTGCAAAGAGTCCGAATGATTTTGCATTTTCCTCCTTTTGATCTGCTGAAAACTCCTCGGGTAGAAATCCAAGTGGCTGGGAACTGAGAGGATGGTTTTATTAGAGAGAACAATGCCAGAAAGATAGCTCTTAATTTTGCAAATTCTAGAGCTGTCGGCATCTCTTCTTTTCAAGGGTAATTTTGGAATCTCTTCTTGTGCACTAGTCCAGCGGTAAACAACCTTCCGGTTCAATATACCAAATGGCAGCTAATCTTTCCTCCAAGGAGAAAGCGATAAACATTTGCACCAGTTGGTATCTTAATGGTGATTACAGCACAGCTCGGTATTACAAGAGCTTGAAACATTTTGTGAAATTACCATTATCATTCTTTCCCTCATCACAATTATATGCATAAAACTTTCAGCTCCTCCAATTACAGATTGCAGCTGCAATACAATGGAACAGTTAACCTCTCCTTGGTCTCCTTAAGCGAAATCCTCAGCAAGCCCTTTGGGATCTCTCTTCTGATCTAGCAATCCCCACTAGCCAGATCTGTATTGGGCTCAAAGCTTACATCCTTAGAGCTTTAGGATTACAGCAGAAGAGGCTGAATTCCAGGCCAGAAAGTGTCATTTGTATTCTAGGCTCTCTCTCAGCACCAGCAGGGTTCTGAAGATGCAGAGCTATGAGATGGGTGCAGTCACCCACCACAGCGTGGAGAAAGGGGAATGGTTCCCTCATCACTTTCACTGGCTCCCACCTCTAGTCACAGTGGCTGCTCATTTCCACAGTCCTCTAGGAGGGGTTGAAGATTGGAGTGCTTGGGGTGGGAGCAGGGATTGCAAAGGCTTCGATATGGTGGTAAACGCGTAGGCTATGTCCTTTGGCCGAAGACACAGAAATGGGCAGCCACACACTCAGCGAGCATGAGGGTGGGGGAATGAAGTAGCTTCAGCATCATCTGCAGATTTTGCAAGAGGCAGAGTGGTCTAGTAGAAAGAGCATGGAACTGGGAGTCAGGAGACCAGGTTCTAGTCGCAGCTCCACCACTTACCTGCTAGGGGACCTTGAGTAATTCACTTACCTTCTCTTTGGCTCAGTTTCCTCATCTGTAAAATGGAGATTCAATACCTACTTTCCCTCCTGCTTCGACTGTGACCCCTACATGAAGCAGGGACTGTGTCCAACCTGATTATCTTGTATCTACCACAATATTTGGCACATAGTAACGCTTAATACCGTCATCAGCAACCCCAAGGAGAACCACGCTGTGATTCAACTCCCACACCAAATGAGATACATGGAATCTTCTGGATATAGACCATGCCACCAGATTCCTGAGGGAAATTACAGTTTACACTCAAATCCTCCTCCCAAGGAATTTAAAATTCTGCGGCTTTTAAAAATAATTGACCCTGTCTGTCAACTTGTCCCTTGAAAGCCTCTACAGTAACCTACTCTAACCTATTCAGAAACAGTAATTGTGGTAACTTGTTGCTTACTCTGTGCCAAGCATTGTATTAAGCTCTAGGCTCTTATGTTGTCGAGTTATCTCTGACCCATAGCAACTCCATAGACACATCTCTCCCAGAATGCCCCACCTCCATCTGCAGTCGTTCTGTTAGTGTATATACAGCTAAGACAAGCTGACAAGCTTGTCAATCAATACCCCTGATTGTTTCAAGTGGCAGAGCTGGAATTAGAATCCCGGTCTTCTGACGTTCCTTCCTGTGCTTTTTGAGAAGCAGCGTGGCTCAGTGGAAAGATCCCGGGCTTAGGAGTGAGAGGTCATGGGTTCTAATCCCAGCTCCGCCACCTGTCAGCTGTGTGACTTTGGGCAAGTCACTTGACTTCTCGGTGCCTCAGTTACCTCATCTGTAAAATGGGGATTAAGACTGTGAGCCTCATGTGGGACAACCTGATTACCCTGTATCTACCCCAGCACTTAGAACAGTGCTCGGCACATCGTAAGCACTTTACAAATACCAACATTATTACATATAGTTTCCTTAGTAAAAATACGGAAGTGGCTTAAGTGGTTTATGATTGCCTTCTTCCACGCAATAAACTTGAGTCTCCGCCTTCGACCCTCTCCCATGTTGCTGCTGCTCAGATGAGGTGAGTTTTAACTTGTAGCAGATTGTCTTCCACTCACTAGCCACTGCCCAAGCTAGGAATGGAATGGATAGGCCTCTGCTTGACTCTCCCTCTCATAGCCAAGACTGGTAGAGTACTGGAAACTCTCCAGGTGCGATCCCTAGAAGGGAGCTTTAGAATAGATCCAAGATAATCAGGTCAAACACACTGCCTGTCCCATATAGAGGTCCCATTATAAGGGGAGAGATCCTTTCTTCTGGAGCCTCACTTTGTTGTTTAGCTTTCCAATTCCATGTGGTCCCCTGTGCTATCCTCCCCATCCCACCAGCTTCAACACTGCTGCCAACATGGACATTGAAATCTCCCACAGTGATCGGACTGTCAGATCCTGGCACTGTTGTGATGAATCTGTCTAGATTCTTTCAGAATCTTCCTCTCTCCCTGTTAGCAGGACTGGGGGACTGCAGACATTCTTCCAGAGCAGGGCGCTGGGCTTGAGAGACAACCTCAAAGTCATCAGGTGATCGCTAGAGCCTCCAAACCACTTTGTATCTGTCTGATAGCAAAGCTTACCCTCTAAGCCTTAACTCGGGAGAAAAGACCTCGCCAGAATATGGTATTATTATTACTATTAATAATAATAATGGGAAGCAGCATGGCCTAGTTGATAGAGCACAGGCCTGGGAGTTAGGATGCGGGTTCTAATCCCTGCTTTGTCACTTCTCTGCTGTGTGACCTTGGGCAAATCACTTAATTTACCTCATCTGTAAATTGGGGATTAAGACTAAGAGCCCCCATATGGGTTAGGGACTGTGTCCAACCCGATTAGCATGTATCTACCCCAGTGCTTAGAACAGTGCTTGCCACATACTAAGTGGTTACAAATACCTTTATTATTTGTATTATTATTACCACAGGGCTGTCCTTGGCAAGGATGGAGGAGTCTCCGAGCCTGACATCTCTTTCCGGGAGTTGCCAATCAGGAAATCTTGCTTTCTTCAGTATGTGATGTCAGCTTTCTGGCTAGCTCACATGAACACGGACCATTCTCTTCCCTGTTTCATTAGCGGCATTCTCATCATTACAGTTGAAGCAGACAGCCCAGCCTAACGAGCAGTAATTAATGATGAGGATGATATTTGTTAAGTATTTGTTAAGCGCCTTCCTAAACACCAGGGATTACAGGAAGTAACTGCAATGACACAGCATAGGACAGAAATGGAAGAGAGAATCTGTTTTACACCTGTCTTTTTGGCCGCACACTAGGATAAAATCCAACAGTAGCACTGTTGCTGCCCCCTGAAGTTCTGGAGGCAGAAATTAGAGGTGAAACTCAAATTGAGGGAGATCCTTTTAATCCTTTCCTTAAGCTCTCTCCTAATGTGATTGGAGGGAAGATTGGTATGTTTGTGGATTTCAATTACTGCCCCAGCCCAATTACCACAGATCACTGAGTATTGGCTGAAAAAAAGCACTTCATACAATCCCTGCTCTTCCCACAGGCAAAGTAGCAGAAGCCATGCGTGAAGTGGAGATTTCTCCCATATCCTCCTTCTCCTCCAAGCCAAAGTAAGAGAATCAAACTCACATTACTGCAGGTGAAATGGAAGATTGCCTTACATTGCTCAAAAGTCCCAGCCTAAGCTTGGGAGAGCAAGCCAACCCCTCCAGGATCATAAACAGGAACAGAATTCTGATATATTCATGACTGTTTAAGTTACTAATCAGAGCAGTGAGTTCCACAATGGGAGGGAATTGGGTTGAGCTGGAGCAGCCTTGTTTAACTTATCATGGGGTAACAGGAACTTCTTAGAAACTGTGAGACGCACGAAGCTCATGAGTTAATCAACCAGGCAAAGCCCCATCTCAGTAAGAATAGAACTGCTTCCAACAGATTTGAATTCACGTTTCTTTAATTTTATGGTAAGGGAATTTTTCTGAGTGAGATTGCACTGGAGTCACCTAATAAAAACTTTCTTGTCAATCTTTTCTGGGCCTGTGATTTAGATTCCTAGTTTAAAGGAGCCAGAGGGGTCTTCAGAGGTCACCTAACCCATCCTCCTGTCTCCAGCAGCTGGAACTTAAATCGTTCTGAACAATTATATCTCTGTCCAAGTTAGATAAAGTTCTATAGGACTCTGTTGGCTTATTTCTTCCAGCTTTTCTTTCCTTGAGGTGGAAGTCAGGTGGAGAAATAAATGGGACCATTGTTCTTTTCTATCCACCAGTAATAAATGATAAGATCGTTTCCCTCTTCTGCCTCTTCACTCTCCCTCATTCAATATGAGAGGACAATTGGCCAGTTTTTTGAGGGCAGGGATTGTGTCTTTTCTCTGTGGTGCTCTCTCAAGCTCTAAGATGCAGAAACTCTGCATTCAGGCCCTCAACTACCATTGGTTAGTTATTATTATACTTAGTCTATGCTATTTCTAAAACTCACCTGGAAGAAAGGTACCACACTCCCCCTCACACTCAACATGCTCACCATCCTACCGCCCACGGTCATTTCATGAATATTGGTATATGTTCTTTATTGTGAGTCCTGACATACCCTCCCTGATTAAAACAAGAGGAGAAGTGGAGAGAGAGGAGAGGTTGAGAGTGGGGGAAAATCCTTCTGCAGAAAGGGAAAAGCAGAGATTTGGCACCTATCCAATTCACTTGATAAACCAAAACATCACTTGGGGACCAGAATGATCCAATTACCTGTATCCACAGAGCAAATTATGTGGATTAATGCCAGGGTCTCCACTTCCCTTTGTGCTCTAATGGCATAGGGTACCGGGGGGTGACCTGGCTTCTTCTGGAGACAGTTTTCACTCCAGTTTGACAGAGAAACTCCCAGACCTGGCCCTTGGGTAACCGAAGGGAGGAGAGATGGGGTTGACAGCCAAGAGAATTCAGAGCACTGATCCCTGAGGGCAGCGGAGGTGAGAGGTTCTTGCCAACTGGAAGCAGCAGCAATAGAGATACTTATCAATGGAAATTGGTGAGTTCAAGGCACCAGCTTGGCTTCCCCATCAGGGAGTTACAGCTCATCGGGAAGTCAGAAGGGCATGCTGGGAAGTGGGGCAGACAGAATAGTCTGCTTTCCAAGGAACCAAGTCCTCTGCACGGACTTGCTTCACACATGCCCAGTGCTGACGGCGCAGATGGGCAGTTGCCAGCTAAGGCGGGAGGGGTGGCTTTTTTTTTGAGCCTCTTGTTCCGCCTTGTTGGTTGCAGGGTCCCCTGCTCAGTCGCCGTGCGGACACCTCAGCTGAAGATCAGCAGGCAGCCAGGAGAGCAGGCACAGCCAGAAAAAAGAGAAAGGACAATGTGCTTACATGTTTTTGGTGAGTGAGAATGCAGTGTTTTTTTTTTTAGTTATTACTATTATGATTTTCTCCATCCTGCTTTGTTTTAGGTAACCGAGGGCAGAATTGTTTATTTAATGAAAGCCAAGCTCTAATCTGTAGTAATGAAAATGAGTTGTGGATGGTGCTTGGAAATGGAGAGGAGAAACATATATACAAACAATTGAGGTCATCTGGTCCAGTCCCCTGCCTTTAGGCTGAACCACACCTAAACTACCCCAGCAGTTGAGGATCAATCCTTGCACTGGCCTCTTGGGGGAGAAGATCCCATAACCATCCATGACTCTCCACCCCACCTATTAGGGAAGTTCTTTCAGAAAGGCTTGGTCCAGAAAAGGCAGAAATGATCAGGTGTGGTCTTCCCTCATGCTGCTCCTAGCTCCTCTTTCATAACTCACCTCTGACTTTGTTTCCTGTCTCAACCAGGCTTTCACGAGCTTTTGCCTTCTCTGCTTATTGCTCCCCTGCTGCAGGCTTGCCATGCGGGCACACATAGAGTTAAGTGAAGGGTCAGAGAACACAGAGTGGGCAGGCAGAGGTGGTGAAGCCACAGTCCCTCAGGGCAAAGCTGAGATGCTGGAGTAGGAGTGGAGTGGGAACCACGCCCAGTCAGCCTCAGGCCCAGGGAAATTCCAGGGTTTTATGGGCAGGTCAAAAGAACATGGTTTTCATTAGTATTTTCCCTTCCCTCCCCACCCTTCTCTACCTCCACCTTACTTTCTGGGTGTGAACACAGCCAGGCCAAGAAGAATCGCCATTCTTCAGGGTAGCACACATTGCTCCTTAAGGAACGGCCCTTATTTTGGCACGTCTGGCTCTATAATTTGAAGACTCAGGAGGCTATTGCTTGCTCTTTTCATAAATCAAATTTACTTTCTTAATAACAGGAAGATTCATAGTTTTCTGCCAGCCGGTGTCAACCGGTAATGGCAGCCAGTCAGAGAAACAATAATTTTTATGCCATAAAAACTGAATTCCGTTTGTTCACTGAGTAAAATGGATGCTGTTGATCAAGCGAAAACCTATAAAAACCAGAGACACCAGCTATGGGATTAAGCTATGATAGATTGACTGTTGTCAGACCTTTCATTGTTCCCTTCCATTATTCAGCGCCCTCTCCAGCCCTTGTTTTACAGGATTTACAGTGTGTGCGGTGTGTGAGCCCTCCCTTCCGAGGGTCTGCCCCTGGGCCAGCTGTGTGACTGAGGACTGAGGACAGACAATGAGGACTGAGGAAATGCATCCCGTGTAAGTCCCCCTGCTTTTCGTTACATTTCCCCCGTCACCTTTATGGAAGGAGTGTAGCTTCAGTCCTAGAGAGAGTTCCTGATTGAAAAATAGAAAAAAAAAAAAAAAACAAAACTCTGAGAACAAAAAATAGAATCCCCAATTGACCCTAAAATTATCACAAATAAGGGTAGGCAACTTTGGGGTGTGTTGGGGGTGTTGTGATACACCTTGAGGGAGTTAATTTGGGGTCAACCCTTAAAAGAGGCTCAGTAATTACTGAACAACAATAGCAAGTCACCCGGGATTCTGCAAAGGATAAATTGTGGAATTTGTTCAGCATTTACTTCATGCTAAGCACTGGGGTTGGTATAAGAAAGGCTGGATGCAGTTTCAGAACGAGTCAAGAGAACTATTGGGATTCCTGGTTCTGAACTTTTAAGGCACCTCCAAGAGGAATGGAAGGAAATTTAGGTGGTTTTTTTTAAAAAAAAACACAACAAAACCCACACACCCTCTATCTCTTAGTTGGGCATGCAAAATTCCCAGGGTGTTTCCATGAGTCACTAAAGCACAAAGCTGGGAATCCCCTGCATTATACACTCTTCCTTTAGTCTCTGGATTTCAGTAAGTACAAGTTGGGGCCCCTATGTAGCTTGGCAGTCACAAGTAATGGAAGAAGAGGCATGAGATTGTCTTGTGGGGATAGGACAAGACAGGCCAACAGCAAAGAGCGAGCTGAATTGAGGGACCCCTTTGAGGATGGGGTAGATAAATCAGGTGCTTAATGGGTGCTCTGAAGAAGAGAATAGGGTACCTGAGAGTCCCCTAATTGAGAAGGTGGAAATTTAGGGGGGCTTTGAAAATGGGGAGAGCTGTGGTTTGGTAGATTTGAAATGAGGGAACATTCCAGGTGGGAGGAAGGGTTAGGAGGTTGGAGAAAGCCATAAATGAAGCACAGTGAGTTTAGCTTGGGAGGAATGAAGAGTGTGAGCTGGAGTGCAGAGTGACAAGAGTTAAATTGGAAAGTGCAAATGTAGCACCCTGAAGCCTGTGATCAGTTCTGGTTTAATTGACAACCCCAAATCTGTTTTATGGTACCATTAATAGATCACAGTCATGTCAAAAATAATTCATTTAAACTACTCATTTTTTCCATATCCATGAGAAAATGCCTCCATACAACTCCTACAGAAGCTTAATATATGCCAAAGTCAGGCAAGAGAAGCTTCTAATTTAGGTTGATGCAGTCTAGAGTGACAGAAGACAGTAACAAGACGGGCTCTGCAGGAATGAAAGCACCTCTGCAGGGCTGGGAGTGGGGAAAGAGTCAAGCAGTGCAAAGCTCTCTAGACCCATAGGCCTATGGGTACACTGAGGCCAGGCTAGGGGAGAATAGGAAACTCAGAGGGATCAAAGACTCCAAACTGCCTCACAGAAAGCACTCCCAAAGAAAATGTGCTCTGGGAAAGCCAATATTTTAATTTAACTCAAATTTAAAACATTTTATCTCATAAGCTACTGTATCTTGTTATTCTCCCCCCAAGTTCTCAGTAGAGTGCTCTGCACAGAGGAAGCGCCCCATGTAGAAACGTGGTTGGAACGGAAACTTTAACTGTGAAGTTCTCTCAGGGAGGATACAATTTTTGGAACCACCCAGCACTGCCATACTTAATTAGGGGGATAAGTCAAATAAAAGAATCCATCAATCATGTTTCTTGAGCACTTACTGTGTGCAGAGGACTGTACTAAGCGTTTGGGATAGTACAATATAACAGAGTTGGTAGACGCATTCCCTGTCCCCAGCGAGCTAAGTGGAAGACATTTTAACATTAAATTGGGCCAAAGGCCTTGGAAGTTGACCTTGTTTCTGTTAGGCTTTTTATCAGCCAGGCCTCAGGAGAGCGCCCTTCCCTACCTCTGCTGGATATGCTGTTCCTGGCTGAGGTGGCAGATTGAGAAGATCTCTCCCTACTGGTTTCTTTGTTCAGTCATGTTGCTCTCATCAGACCCCATAAATAAAAGCAGTGCTCCAGGCAGGGTGCAGCTATTGCATAGATTTCTTCCCAAGGGCTATCAGTGGAGGAGTCTCAGCTTCTTATCCACTTAGATCACCTTAGATCACTAATTAGTGCTGGGTGGCTCAAGCCCCTTGGAATTCCAATAAAAATAACAAGTACTATTATGGTATTTGTTATGCATTGTTCTAGTCATTGGGGTAGATACTAGTTAATAAGTTAACTCTAGACTCTAAGCTCCTTGTGGGCAGGGAATATTTCCATTCTGTTGTATTGTACTCTCCCAAGAGCTTAGTTCAGTGTTCTGCACACAGTAAGCACTCAAAGCAAAGCAGCATGGTGTAGTGGATAGAGCGCGGGCCTGGGAGTCAAGACCTGTCTCCACCACTTGACTGCTGGGTGACTATGGGCAAGTCACCTAACTTCCCTGTGCCTCAATTACATCATCTGTAAAATGGGGATTCAGACTGTGAGCTCCGCAAGGGGCAGGGACTGTGTCCAACCCAACTTGCTTGTATCCACCTCAGCGCTTAGTATAGTGCCTCGCACATAGTAAGCACTTATAAATACCGTAATTATTATTAAAATGGAGATTAAGTCTGTGAGACCCATGTGGGACATGGACTATGTCAACTTGATTAGCTTTTATCTATTCCAGTCCTTAGTACAGTGCCTGGCACATAGTAAGCACTTAACAAATACCATTAAAAAAAAAGTATCATTGATTTATTGCTCCACTTGAGTGAGAATCTGCAGTTCAGATGGTCTCACTCCAGTCCCATTCCACTGAATATCAACTCTTCCGCCTTTTTCCCCAAGAGGAAAAAAAAATATTTGCCCGGTTATTGCAATATGTACTAAGGGCCATGTAATTATTCTACAGCAGAGAAAAATACCAGGAGACATGCCATGGACTGGAGGAGAGATCAGTCCTGGAAAAAATGGGTGATTAAGTTTTCTCGGCTTGGATGAGCAAGTTAGTAACTACTTGCATGTATCGGGGAAATGATGTGTTACTTGCAGAGGTGATCCCCCCAGGATGTTTGAGGTGTTCTTCCTCCACATCCCACTTCACCCCTCTGATAGGAACCCAGCAGGACTTGGACTTGGAAGCCAACTCTCAAGCTATTGATCAATTTATGGAGCATGTTGACTGGCCTGTGAATATGCCATTTACACAAGCTGCTCCCTCCCTTCTCCACTCCACCGCCTCCCCCCAAACACCCCTACCCAGGTTGTGAATACTCTTTCAAGGCTCTTACCTCATCCAAGTAAACACTCTTACCACATTGACTCAAAATCACACAAAGTAATCTTGACGGCAAGGGCTGTTATGGAAGGTGATGAGGGGGAGTGGGTTATCAAAGAGTATTTTAAGAACCTCAAAAGCTGGCTTCAGTAGGGGCAGGAGGACAAAAATAGTAGGACTCCTTAGAGAGTAAATATCAGGTAGCCTAGAGACTTCCTATTCACCCTGGACCCAGAATACGGGATGAAGGCTAAAAATAACCCAGGACTTACCACAGTCCAAGGCTACAGGGGAAGAGGGCATGCTCAGATCACTGGGAATGTGTCTACCCACTCTGTTATGCTGTTATAATGTACTGTCCAAAAAGACTTTGAACAATGCTCTGCACAAAGTAAGTGCTCAGTAAATACAATCGATTGATCTTGAATGAGGCTCAGTTGCTCCTTCTCCTCTCCCTTCCCCACCAGATCCCACACTGGTCTGGAAATGGAAGCTCAACATCCCCAGCTGTCATCTGGGTTGTGAGGTAGGTTTGGCCCTGAGCATTTCACATACCTGAGAGCTTGTTGCTTTAGAGGTGCAGCATCAGCCATGCGTAGGAGGATTCTTGGGTCTTAGGTTACTGGTGAACTCTAGACATACAGTATTGGAAGAAGGCAATAGAAGCTGAGCTTCCCAGCTCTCAGGAGTGCAGAGTGGACACTTCTGGGCAGCAGAGAGGGCTTTACCAGAACGAGGGAAGAAACCCCAGGATCAGAGTGAATATGTTAGACAAGCAAGGGCTTGGACCATCATTCAAAGCAGTCAGCTCCAAAGTTTCCTATCTGCAGTTAATGTTTGACAGATGAATAAATCCACCCCTGACCCCCTACCAGCCTGTCTTCCATTTCAGTTTTCATCCTATAGTTAGGGGATTTTTATTCTTGGAGTATTTCCAGCCCCTCAATATCCATCCTGGAGTTCTTCAGCCCTCTCCACCAGCAGTCACTGATGAAGACCTTTCCCTGAATTAGAAAGAAACTTGCAAGCTCCAGTTCACACACTGGGACAACTGATCTAGGGAACCAGTTTAAAATTTCTGTCATGAAAGAGAACACCTGCACCTGAGGTGTTCTCAGGTACCTTGTGTATGGTTGCTAATTCATTAAAAATAAAACAAGGTCAAGTCAGTTGTACTGGGGGCAGGGGACTGGGGAAGGCAATGGAGAGAAAGTAGATTACAGATCAGTTGGTAAATGAGGAGAAATGAGGACCCATAAGAGAGCCGAGATTAGATCTCAAAGAGAGAGGCTTATCTGGTGGAAAAAGTGGGTGAGATGAGGAGATGAACTAGGAAAAGGGCCCTCGAAGTAACAACAGGAGATGGGAGGATGAAAAGGCACTTGGTATAAAAGGAGAACAGCTGAGTTCTCCACCATTGAGGGTGATTACTTATGCACCTAAGCAGATGATTAGAATGGAAAGATAACGGTTCATACTGGGGAAAGGAAGAATGATTCAGTGAGCATGCAACCACCAAATCTGGAACAAAAGCCCCTGGGAATTTGCTCTCTCACCTTACTTTGAGGGAAGGGCTGGAATCCTAAGAAATGGTAAGAAGTTTGTGAACTAGGTCCAGTCAACCCAGCCTCCTGGAGGTCCTGTATATAAACTGACCATGAGTCCTAAAGTCTGCTCTGACCTGGAGGAAAGGCCCTGGGCTCATCCCAACTTCGACCTGCTCTCAGGACTGCAGCAGCATTTGGGGCTGGAGGGATGAGTTAATCCACCAGCCTCCTTCTCTCTACAAGAAGACTGCTCACCTACACCAGGCCACCAGGCACCTCTGAGGCCATGGCTGGGCTTAGAGGGTACAGCCTTTTGCCTACCAGAAGAGTTCATGACCCAGAGGATGGGCCTTCCTCCACTATAAGCACTGTTGGGCCGGGGCCTAACGGTGATCTTGTGAAAACAACGGAGAAAGCAAATGTCAGCTCTTCCCTGGAGTGGTCACATCTTCACCTTGCTGCATGAAGGTCACACACTTTGCCATCCTAAGAAAGATAAGCTGAAGCAACCAGAAACCTCCATTAAAGCTGTATCAACAGGGATCTGGAATCTGATTTGATGAGGCAGCACATTATCATCGCTCAGGTCAGCAATGCAGTTTAATGCCCACCTGGGACTGAAGAAAATGGGATATGAGGAGGAACTGGGCTATTCAGATAAAATGACATTTTAACCATTCAAACAGAAACCCAGTCTAAATGATGGGATGTTTGAGGTGAGTACTGCTGGTGACACTGAAATGAACCACCCAATTAGAAGGTGGTGTTTCTGTGGAGAGGAAACCAAGAGTCAGGTGAGGTACTTCACTACAAGGGAGTGGGAATCTTGCTGATTGAACATGTCCCTTCTGCTCCCACAACCACCTCATGCCTCACACTGCCCCCTCCTACCACCCAGCATGTGAGAGTGGATGATATAATGGCTTCTCCTCTGAGCTGCTCACTGCTTGTGGGACTGGGCTTGCTATAATGGGTATGGGAGTTCAAGCATGATGTCTGTGAATCCCAGACACTAGTGGGGGGCAAGGCAAGCTAGAACAAAATTCCCAGTTCTTCCACTGCTCCGTTGCCCGCAGACCCTGAGTGAGGGCTGCAAGGGGCTCTAATCAGCTCGCAGTGCTCTAAGCTCCTCCAGGAAAGCCCAGCCCTTCCTTCCCCAGTGCAGGGAATGCAGGAAGAGAACAGTGTTAGGGATTCCTGCCACTGCAAGGATCCCAGAGTACATCGCCTCCATCTCAATGCTGCTCTGGTCCTCTATCTCAACCTGGAAAAACCTTGGATCTCCAATCCTGGGAGCCCATCTGTCTTATGAGAATTGCACACAGTTTTTTGGTCCCAGCAAAATTGCTTTGGTTTTACCTCTGACACCTCTAAGTCATGCCAAAGCTGCCTAAGGCCTAAAAATGAACAAGGGAGAAGGAAAACTATTTATTTTTTAATATTAATAACACTGCACAATTCAGTGGCGATCATGTGACAAACCAAAAAAAAAAAACACCCAACAAGAAACTACTGAATTTTACAATCCAGTTCTGCAGGACATGGCCAACACTCAAAGAAGATGACAGTTTTCCACAATAAAGCATTCAATACTAATCCGCAGTCTAGGTACCCAAAACACTCAATATTACCTACGTGCTCATTGTAGCAGTCATTTGAGAAGAGCAGAGTTTACATTAATTTTCTTTTTTCCAAATCTGGGCATTGCTACATTACTGTTGCTGAAGAACAGTATTTTGCTAAGTAGTTTGGACTCAAAGCAGTACTAGATTTAAGGTATTGGCATTTCTTTCATATCAAACCGCTTTAACCATATTTCTAAAGGACAAAAGAACGAAAACTATAAGACAACAAAGTCCTATTATATTAGGAAAGAGTAATTCACCAACAAGGAAACATGCAGTAAACAAGGCAAATTGGGGATTCAGCTAAAAGCTCAACAGAAATGAAAGGTTAAGAAGCGGTATCTCATGCAAATGAAATAATTACAGGAAGCTACAAGGTCATTTTGCCACATTCAAGGGAAATTATTAATGCAGAAAGTGTGCAAACAAATTTTCTTTGGTGTATGTGATGAGTCAGGCACACAACCGTCTTTTTCCTAACTGGCTAATCACAAATAGTAGCTGCTAAACAGCCAGGACTGCTGTTCTGCCCAAAATAATTTCGCCTGTGGAATCATATGCTTGGCTTAAAAGAAACTTGACATTCCAAAAAAAAGGGGGGGGGGGCGGGAGCAGAGGGGGAGACTCAATTAAAAACAGAATTTTAAAGGGAATTTTCATCTTTTGGTAATGGAGTTTCTGAAAAAATTCTACAGAACATCAGGAATGATTTTGCTTAAGAGTGACTCCTTGGGAGATTCCCATGTATCACAAGCCAAGAGAGGAGCCTTGAATCAGAGCTGGTTACCTTAAAACGCCAGAGACCGTACCTTTCTGATGAACTTCTTTAAATTATCAATAGGCTTAGTTGTACTGCCTTAAATAAGAAAAACAGTGAGCTACTAGGCAAGTGAACAGTCTGTACTTGTTACTCACTTGTTGCATTATGGTTTGAACTTGCAATGCTATAAATATCTTCAGCTGATTGCAGGATAGTTGAATGCATCCTCTTAAAAGACAGATTCCTTAATTATGTTCTAAAGGAAAGCTTGACTACTGGGGGCGATCCTCAACACAAAGTACATTCCTAACCACGGTCTCATCAATTCAGCTGATTCTGACATAACCACCCTGACCATCCATTGTCCAAATTTCCCTCCAGCACTGCTAAAAATGGGGAATAGTGCAATTTTAGTAAAGTATTAAAGATGAAGTACCATTTACCTGTCTAGTAATGTGTACAATCAAAACAATACACACAGACACACAACACGCACACCCCCGCAATTGTGCTCAATTATCATATGAATGAATGGTGCAACTTTTCAGAGGTTTTAGTGAATCTAAGTCCATTTTAGTGATTCCCCTTGGTTGACTTCTTCTTCTTCTGCTCCTCCCTCTGCTTCTGCTTCTTCCTCTTGCCACCTTCTTTGTGTCCTAAAGAAACAAGGCTTGTAAAACACTGTAGAGAATAACTGCATTTCTCTTTAGAAGACACATATTATTTGGTTTTGAACGTTTCCCCTCAACCCTGATGAAGCCTTAAATTCTGACTTCAGTTTTCATGTGTGTACCTATTAGGCAAAAAATACACAAATAGATATACAAATAGCATGATGCAATCCTTAGATTTCTGGGAAGATGGACCACATCCGAAGTCACTCCTGACGTTTCTCCCACTTGCCCCATGTACGCGAGACCCTTGTGGAGTATAGGTGCACCTGCCCCACCCAGTGAATGAGGTTGAAGAACAACAAATCAACAGAAGCCATTACTGATTGACAGACATACACCTTCACTGCTCAATGAGGGCAGTTCTCAGCTAGGCTGGTGGTCATCTTTGCATTCATTCCATGTCCTGCAGGTGAGCTAAAATGTAGCCCAGAGCTTTCCCTTTAGCAAGATCCTTTTCCCTGTATCCTTTGCTGTTCCCACTCTCTCACACATCAAGGTATTCTCAACAACCTGCCTAGCAACCTAAGTTCATCAGTGTCCCCAGTTTGTGATAGGATTTGAGGTTCACCGGTCACACATGGTCAACTCTGAGTCCAAGTTGTGCTTGACCATGGGACAAGATCCCCTCTGCAGGGGAACCAGGCACAAATAACTAATACCACAGTTATCATCACCTGCTGAGCCCATCCTCGTGGCTCCAGGGGTATCCTCCACCAAGGGGCAGCCCCTCAAGTCATCTGTCTGGTGGAACTGTTCTTCCCTTTTTGTATGACTGAAACAAGACAGACTCTAACAGTCTCGAGAGTGACTGGACGGATTCCCTCATTTTATGGCAGATGCACAGATACACACAGAAGGCCGAGTGCAACCTCTGAAGGCTTGTTCAGAAGGGCTTGAAATAACCCTGGCTCCAATCCGGCAGCCATTCTGCCATGCTGAATCAGTGGGGAACGACAGGACAATCAAGCACAACAGATGGGCCGGAGCCTTAATTTAGGCATCAGGAGAAATGGATCTAAATTTGAATTTCTTGATGGTCACCAAACAAGGCTCCCCAGGATGGGATAAAACGCCTCAAAAGCACAGAATATACTAAAGCTACAAAATAAAAAAGCTAATTAGTCATGAGATTATGTGCTCCCCCTTCCACCTGCTTCCTGCTAATCCTAAAAAAACCCAGTAAATTATTTTAAATACGAATAGTTGGCTGAATTAAAAGAAATGGCACAACGTTCATTCTAAAGCCAACTCTAGAACTGTGTCCTAAACAAGGCATGTCTCCATTCTTGGAAAACCCAGCTTGCCTAGGAACCTAAACTATGGGATTTCTTTCCTTTTTGCTGTAGGAGTGTGAAGATCCCACAGGGTCATGAACCAGTAATATTAATAGTTGCATTGTACTGAGTTGGGATAGATACAAGATAATCAGTCTAGACATAGTCCCAATTCCACATGGGGCTCACACTCTAAATGTGAATAGGAGGGAGAACAGGTGTTGAATTCCCATTTAACAGATGAGGAAATTGAGGCACAGAGAAGTAAAGTGACTTTCCCAAGGTCACCCAGAAGGCAAGCCACTGCCCATAGCCAGGTTTGCCTCTTTTAAACCTCAGATCCTTCTGTGTCCTACCCCTCTTCTCCTGGGAGAAAGAAGAAAGGCAAGCGGAGAGGGATGTGCTGGGACTGGGTGCTGGTAACGGCAGTAATACAAGGCAGCAGTAAAATTTGAGGTCCCTCCTAAACCTGGGTACCTGGTCACCTTAGGGAAGAAAGGGCAGAAGGTGGTGGCAGGGGCTGCTCCCAGGAGGCTAGGTCCCATAGTTCACCTGGAAACACAGACACACAGACCAATCTGGAGAAACAGTATCATCCAATGTTATGCAGCCCAACTTCTCAAAATTCTCACCCTGCATTTCAATTTCTTAATTTCTTTGACAAATTCTTTTGCCCTGATATCAGAGTTTTCAGTCAATTCAAGGACATCCCCAGTATTACCCTTTCAACAACATAATGAAAATACTGAGCTTTTGATAGGGCTTTAACCATTCCATTCACAAAATGGTAATATGCCTAGATACTTTTGGAAAAAGAAAAATGAAAAAAGCAAGTTGAAGAGCTATAATGAGGCCATTGCAACAAAATCCCATCAAGTTTCTGAGGGTCGGGAGAGGGGAGGGGAGGAAAGGAAGGGGGGAAAACATCAGCTGAGGTTGATACAGCTGACAGGCCCCTGGGTTTTAACACTGAAACAGCTGAGGGAACAAAGCAGAGCATAGTGCAAATCTAAATTGATTTCACTCCATGTGTGGTATTCTGGCAAGAACGAAGTTGGACAACTTGTTTTTAGTTGGCAAAGAAGTGGCCCCTTAGCCAGTCATGTTCTTTTAGTAAAATCTGGCTAGAAATTAGGGTATCCAGAAATGTGGTTTGATGGACAATTTAAATGTTTTGGTGGGTTTTTTTTAAAATGCCATATCAAAATAAGTCATTCTGGTATGGCTCTCCATAGCTAGCAAGACCATGTTTGGAATTTGACAAATACAAAGTGGATTTTTTTCATGTCATTGGAAGGGTACAAAGCAAAAAGAAAGTCTCTTCTCCCCACCCCCACCATTCCAATTCAGAGTGGTTTTTCAAAACAACATTTTTACAGGAAAAAATAGTTTGTTTGAAATCAGGATTCAGCAGGGATTGTATCTACTTTATTGTACTCTCCCCAGACTAAGTGCTCAGTGAATACTATTGATTGATTGGGATTCTAGTCCTAGTTCTGCAAGTGACCTTAAGCAAGTCACAGTCTTCCTGGACCCATTTCTGTCTCAATAAAAATGGACATAAGAGGGATGATGGGGAGAAAAATAAGATAAAAACATTTTGGAAAAGAAATGTAACAAAAATGGAGTTTACTATGCCCTTTTCCCCTATACCCACCCCAAATAAAGCCTAAAAACTTTCCTGAGAAAACACAGTTTCTGCCAGTTTATTCCATAACACCACAACTGGGCCTTTCTCCTTTCACACCCTTGGTTGGGGTCCTTGGGAGCATCCCTGTGGAGAACAGTAATGATTCATTTAATAAGTTTGAAGCTAAGCAAAATTGTGAGGTGAACGAATCCACACAGTTTCTACTAAATTCCAGTAATAAAGCAAAATGAGCAAAAATGCCCCAAAAGTATTACTCTGAGTAATAATGTTCCCTGACACACATTAGAGTTAAATGGAGAACATGTCTAGAACATGATTAATCATCCAATTCTGTTTAAGAGCAGGGACGAAATTTATAAATAACAGCAAGTTATAGACACTGATGATTCCATCAAGGCTCCGAGCAATTTGAATGGCCCTTTATGTATGTCTCTGGAAGCCCAATAGGTTATGGTAGTGGATGTCTCAAAACAATGAGATGGTAAATTGAAATTGTAAATGGCACATCTTTTCCAGGCTGACTCATTTTTGTCACATTAAAAAAAAAAAGATTTTGCCCATGTTTTTCAGCCAGATTCAATTAAATTTTTATACACTACGAAAATTGTTTGCTTAATCTACCTCTAATCCTCACGTGGCATTTTTTTCTAAGGCAGGGGCACTAAATAAAGTCAGAAAATTAGAACTCCTCCTTTGGATCCTCACCCTGCACAGCCCCAGTGACAGGACGTGATGTGTCCTAGCCATTTTTCTTAGCTGCAATTTAAAAATGAAATCATGACAACCAAATGGCTATAAAAGCTCAGCTGGGATTGGGAGCAAAGCAGCGGTGAGTGAATTAACCTTCAGAGAAAATGTCGGGGAAAGGTGTCTGAATGGACTATTTACACTAAGTGTGAGTGGGATTTGAAATAGCAGGGGAAAGCTACTTAGAAAATAAAAGAAAAAGGGACAGCATCCTCCCAAATAACTCCAGAGCAATAATAGTGACCAACCAATGCAGTAAGTAGTCCTATGTCCCCAGCAGAGTGTGGGGTTTGGGACAGTCACTTGAGTAGACTCTCTGCACTGCTGCCCAGCTGGGATGAACCTGGGAGAGGTGCAGAGAGGGCAGATGTAGATGGAAGGCAGACATGAGGTAATCCTGGACAAGAGGAACTTCACACCCACTCTTAGGCCCTTCAAACTAGAATAACCACAGCTAAGAACAAAAGTGAAGTTTAGGGCCCCCATCTGTCCCTGGCCCTGCACTTACTGAAATCCCAGTTAAGTCAAAAGGAATCCAAGCACAAGAGTGGAGAAAACCTGGGATAACCTGCAATTTCCTTGGTGAAATAAATCCTGATCCAGATTTGGCTGGTTTTCCTGCTGAAATTTTCCAAAAATTCCTTGGGACAAGATTTTGCTAAAGACACAGTTTTATGAGCAAGTGTCTTTGGCAAGTCACAAAAAGAAATTAAAATTTGATATTTTTTTTTTACCTTCCCACAGAAGTGAGGCAACTTGCAAAATATAAACTTATCTCTAATCTCAACCATCTCCCTCAATTGACATGAACATATTTAGAATGGAAATAATGAACATAAGTTTTCTAAAGATCACCTTGCACCTTTCCTCTCTTCAGTCTTCTGATTTTGCAACCCTTACAGCAAGTCACACTACTATACCCTTCCCAGGTTTTCCTGAAGCAGCAGTCATCTCCTCACGTGGAACGAGTTTACTGGGGAGAGTGAAGAGCCTCTCTGAAGACTTGGGGAATTGAATTCACTGAATCAAATATATCTCAGCCGGTGGTAAATTCTCTGGAGATGTTGGTCATGGCTGAGAAAGAGGGAGCAGGCCAATGACTTTAAAAGAGCAGCTGCAGCAGCAGTGGCCTCTGGCCAAGTTTTTTCCATGGGAGAGCACCAACTCACCAGTTGCTCCAAGTGGTGAGAAAACAAGATCCCACTGCAACTCAACATTTTCAGCATCCCTTGCCCATCATTTTCTAAAGAAGGAGCAGGGCACTATAGCCACACTAGGTGGAAGGGGAGGCCATACAATGGGTGCGGGGAGGGAGATGCACAGGAATTGTGCTTGTTAAAGGCAGCCCCTACCCCATCCACACAGCATCACCCAACTCCAGTCTCTGCCGGAGCAGTTACTGGGCTAAAAGTAGCAACTGCAGTTTTGGGAAGGGGAATGTCAATTGGGAAGCCACTTTCCTTGGACACTCTGGAGGGGAAGGCAGGACGAAGAGAAGAGGGAGGAAGTGAGTGAATTCTGGTTTGGAGGGCCCACCAGAACCTTTAGTCTGTCGCAGGAAGATTGGGGAAGGGAAGGTGGTGGATAACAGACAAACCAAAGTAACACCGCCGAGATCAGGCTATGGTCTTTTCTTGAATATTCTGGGAATTTCTCTTTTCAGAGCCTTGCTCCTCACCCAAGGCAGATTACATGGGAAACCAATCAACGATATTTATTGAGCACTTACTTTGTGCAGAGCACACTTGGGAGAGAACACAACACAACAGAGTTGGTAGACACGTTCCCTGCCCAGAAGGAGCTAACCTTCTAGAGGGAGAATAACTTTTTGATCACTTGGGGTTAAAAGTGACTAGGTTTTCCAGCGAGTTCATTATCTGCAATCTCCAAGAAAGAGCTAGTCCTCATAGCACAATCACCACCCAGTGAAAGGTAGGCCAGCCTATCCTGGCTTCATCAGCCTCCGCCACCTCTGGCTCCCACCACCCCTGTGCCAATTCACAGTTCCTACCACTCCTCCTGTTGTTGTCCCTTCCCTCTCCGCCACCTGTCCTCACCTCTGCAGTAACAATAATAATAGCATTTGTTAAACACTCACTATGTGCCAAGTACTGTACTAGGTACTAGGGTGGAAACAAGCCAATTGGTTTGGACACAGTCACTGTCCTACATAGGGCTCACAATCTTAATCCCTTTTTACAGATGAGGTAACAGGCACAGAGAAGTTAAGTGACTTCCTTAAGGTCACACAGCAGACAAGTGGAAGAGCTGATATAGGCCACACCAAGGAAGAATACAAAACACTATACATTCCATTGTGGGGTCAAGCTCCCAGCAACCTGCCATCAGCCTGGTGCAGCAACCAAAACAGCTGCCACGACAGAGTGAATTTGCACCCTGCCACAATAATGATCAGAACATACACTTCCCCAACATGGGTTTTTACTGCATGTTTTAGACAAAACATAGTTGGAGAAGTATTAACTGGTTGGAAACAACATATGCCACTGAGGAATGCTCAAAACTGATTTTAAAAGTTGATAAAACTATAATTATTATAATAATGGTATTTATTAAGCGCTGATTATGTACCAAGCACTATGTTAAAACATAGAGCAAGTACAAGATAATCAGGTCAGACACAGCCCCTGCCTACATGGGGGCCAAGGTCTAAATCGAAGAGAAGCAGGTATTTTTATCACCATTTTAAGTGTTTACTACAATGCTCTGCACAGAGTAAGCACTCAATAAGTACCACTGATTGATTTTACAGATGAGAAAACTGAGCGACAGAGAAGTTAGGTGACTTGCCCAAGGTCATCCAGCACACAAGTGGCAGAGCTGGGACTAGAATCCAGGTCTCCTGACTCCCAGTCCCAAGATACTGCCTCCCACTCCTAATTAGTTAACTAAGAAACAGTGATTTGTCACTGTTTGGAATGATTTCCCATTACTGTCAGCAGATTGGAAGGAACCCAATGGCTCTGCAAATACAGCATAATAATAATAATAATAATGATGGTATTTATTAAGCACTTACTATGTGCCAAGCACTGTTCTAAGCGCTGGAGAAGGTACAAGAAGCAGCGTGACTCAGTGGAAAGAGCCCGGGCTTGGGAGTCAGAGGTCATGGTTTCGAATCCTTCTCTGCCACTTGGCAGCTGTGTGGCTGTGGGCAAGTCACTTAGCTTCTCTGTGCCTCAGTTACCTCATCTGTAAAATGGGGATGAAGACTGTGAGCCTCACATGGGACAACCTGATTACCCTGTATCTACCCCAGCGCTTAGAACAGTGCTCTGCACATAGTAAGCGCTTAACAAATACCAACATTATTATTATATTACAAGGTAATCAGGTTGTCCCACATGGGGCTCACAATCTTACCCCCCCCCCATTTTACAGATGAGGTCACTGAGGCCCAGAGAAGTGAAATGACTTGCCCCAAGTCACACAGCTGATCAGTGGTAGAGCCGGGATTAGAACCCACAACCTCCGACTCCCAAGCCCACACTCTTTCCACTGAGCCATGCCACTCTTTTCCTTTAGCCCAAATATATAGCACTAAAGAGCAGACATTGAAGAAACAGGTGGCCTGCTATCATGGCTGCCGAGAATTTCAGGCCGGGTCCAAAGGGGGTGACCAGTTGAGGTGCAGAGGAGAGAGGGAGGACTGTGAGGAAAATCTGGGAAATGGTGTTTTGACAGCCTCACCCAGCAAACAGCTGCTTTTGTACTAGGGATGAGATGCAGCCTTGTAAACTTGGAACCATTTAACCTTTTAGGGTCTCTGTTCTCCTTCTCCAAGATTCTGCCTCATTCCTGCTAACATGCAAGATACACTGTAGAAATGGAAGGGCCCTTGAAGTTTCAATGTCTCCTGCCTGAGCTAGTCAGTTTTGGCCCCAACACCTGAAGTTATTCAAAGCAAACACTTTTTGCTGCAAGGTTTTGGTGCGGAAGAAAGTGGAGAGGGAGAACAAACAGGTCTTTCAATGATGTATTTCCAAGCCTTCTTTTTCTGGTCAGAGTACTCCAGGGGTAGACAGGACCATGAAAGGTCATCCACGCCATCCCCCTGCCACTGAGCAGTGCCACTCCAAAACAATTCTAGTCAGGTAAATATTGAGATGGTGAAATACAGCTTCTCTCAGAAGTTTATTCTAGTTTTAACAGTGCTATAAGGAAAGTCTTCCTTCTGTCTAACCAGAACTTATTTTTTGCAGAACATGGGGGGGTAGGGAGGAGGATCCTACCTTCTGAAATGCCTCTGGAGGTTTCTTCTCCCTCTCACACCCTTGAGTGAGAACCAGGAGGGGAGGAGGACAAGATGGTAGGTATGAAATTCAGGGGTTCAGGAAATAGTACCTTCAAAAGGACTGCATCAACAAGATATAAGCCATAATTGGGATAGCATGCCTGCATGGGGTATATAAATCCAGATTTTCTTTTCAAGTAACTGAGTTGAGGTAAAAAGGGGCCAGGTGATTGTTCTGGTGCAACCCAGCAGAAAGAGAACCCAGTGTCTAACCAAAATCCCTCCCATTACAGTGTCAATCTATCTGCCCATTGTTTGGACTTTAATGGAGATGGGGAAGGAAGTTGTTCACCACTTTCCATAGAGTAACCCCTTCCTGTTTTCGAAGACATCATTTAATCATTCCACTGTCCACTCAAGATAACTTTGCTCCTTATATAGAATCATCTTACTATTCTTGTGTGAAAGACTGAGCACACATCCTCCCTTCCATTATGTAATGAAGAAAAAAAAATCATTGTTCTATATCTTGTGTTTCTACCACGTGGTTTGGCTAGATCTTCATTGGGGAATTAAGGGGCACTTGTCCAATACCGTGAACCTGTTGGATTCAGATTCCCCCTTCCCTACCCATCCCTAGCCCCATCAGTCCCCAGCCCCATCGGTGTCAGAAATGCCCCATCACTTCTGCTGCATGGGGGAGAACTGGGTGCACATAGGTCATTTGCTAACTATTGGTCTGATATTAGCTTTGCAACTTGGCCTTTCTGTATTTTGTTTGCAAGGAACTACTTTCTTGTGGGTATGTTTCCCCCCGGCACACGCATATGAACTACACAGCTGAGAAATTTACCAAACAGAAACCACACATTAGCTCCACTGGAAAAATTATTCTCAAAAAAGTGTCATATGCTAAACATGAAGTTAAATATGAAGAAATGGTTAGTATGACAAGCTCCATGCTGAATGCAGTGGGTGCCATTACTGTGCAGAAAAACATTCTGGTGAGTCCACTGGTCTAAAGAGGTGAATACACAAATACGCACACGCACATACAAGCAGAGTTATTCTTTTAAACATGAAAACATTTCAGCCACGTTCTCTATCCCCATTGCTTACGGAAATAAGCTTTTGAAAGGGCAGGTGTCTTGAAAAACCCACGGTAGTTCTAGAATTCATAAATACCAAATGATAGCATTATTAATGTTGCTGTCTGTTTCAGAAACTAAAGCAGATTCAAAAGGCCCCCGACCTGAGTGTCAAAGTTATAAGACTGCAGAGGAGTAATAAGACTGCTTGTGCCAGCCTTGGAACAAAACAGGTCCATTTTTAAACATTAATAAAGGAGATTTCATGTTACTGTATATTCAAACAAACCAGTAAGTCAAGTTTGCATCACATTTTTATCCTACCGCCTTTACATCACATTATAGATGTGTTCCACTAATTGGAAACAAAGCTAGGGCTCAAACTTTGATCCAGGAACAAAATTACATTCTTATCAAGGATTTAATTTTATCCTTCAAATCACTACTTAGTTACAATTGTGCATCCTGGATATTCTCATATAAGGTAAAGCAACGGCTAATCTTCTGAGGTTTAATCACATGGGGGATAATGACCCAATTTCTAACATCAAATTATTTTTCAGAAAAGTAAGGGTGTATCCTACATCCAATGGCATCTCAATGCTACCTGAAGAGTTAAACTGCTTCTGAATCAATCTTGTTCAGCATAGTGTACCAGATAAAGTACAGTCTGTACAAATATACACCATAGGAAAGCCAAGCTGTTATAGTTTAGTGATTAGTCACTGAATTGTTGTAGCCTTGCCACATGTGATGCTACTCTCTAAGGCAAATATTTGGTCAACTTTATATTATATGCCTCCTTTTCCAGGGATTTATAATAAAGTGACAAAATTTGATCTTGGCTTCAATTTAGCACATTGAAGTCTCCACTGCTAGAGTTATCTTGCCCCACAAGACTCATGTGCTAGGGCAGACCTCCCACAGGAAGTCAACAAGACACATTTTCACACCAGTCTGTGACCAAATGGAAACAGGCAGGGGATTATATCAGAAGAGTGGACATGGAGGCCTAAAATGAAAGAAACAAGTATCCGACTGAAATTGGCCTTTCTCTGTGCAAACACAAACTGTGGGGACTGACAAAAGTTTTTTTTGCAGCTGACAGTCTTCAAATGGGGGGCTATTTTAAGGACATATGTAGGAAGACACCTCCTCAACATATGTCTTTTACCACCCCTGAATAACCAGCTTCAGGGAAAATCTGACCTTTTAATAATAATAATGATATTTGTTAAGCGCTTACTATGTGCCAAGCACTGTTCTAAGCACTAAAGACAGGTTGTAACCCATAAGGTGCCTTAAAAATCAATGCTTCAAGTAGGCAGACCCAGGGGCTGATTTGGCTTCAACTTGTGCATCGAATCAATCGAGGGCATTTACTGAACACTAACTGTGTGCAGAACACTATACTAAGCGCTTGGGAAAGTACAAGTCAATAGAGTCAGTACGTATGAACCCTACCCACGAGGAGCTTACATAAGGCAAACATCTCGGGGAAAAAACTGATGCATTCTTAGGAGCTTTCAGATTGACTGTTTGCATTGAAAGTGCCTAGGCTCCCAGGCATAGCTTCTTAGATGAGAATATGACCTGCCAGTGGACCGAAATAGGATTGACGACCGGCATTTGTTAAGTGGGTTTGCCTTTCCCTCCCACAGGCACTATCCTCCCACTTCACTCTTCCCCAAATTACTCAGCTTCACTGCTTCATTGAAAACTTTTCTAAGCCCATTCAATTTGGAACTCATTGTGCGTCCACCCACGTCATCCAATTCCCTCTATTTTTTATTCAATCATACAGGAAAGTTTCGCTGCTTCTATATCATCCATCTGCTTTTGCTGGCAACTCTCCGTCCCCAGACCCAGCTCCAGTCTCGCCCTCATAGTCATGGCTGTGCCCGTCGTCATGCCACCCCGGAAGGGAGCTGGGCCACCTTAGAGTGGGTCCCTGTTGCCACAAATACCCATGGGCAGAACCAACCCCAGCTTGCCCCAGTGGATCTCAAACTGCTCTAAGCATTAAATCGACCTTTCTCAGAGACGTATGGAGGCCAAGCACCAGTACGTCTCATTTACTGCTAGGTCAAAGAACATGAAGTGATCCATCCGAGTTGACAAAGCGAATCCTGGCCCTGCAGGAAATAGGTCCCATCTTGTGATTCCCTGCTCGGTTAGTTGTCCCCTGGCCCATGTTTCTGCTTAGGAAAAGTAAAAGCATTCCTCTTAAGTGCCCAGGACCAAGGAACCCTGACGGAAGATTTATAGTATGTCTGGAGTATTTTTGCCAAGCACCGCCTGCTTCCTTAAACTGACACTGGACAGCTTCATTGGCGTCCTTAAATAAGTTGGCCAGGGAAGATTTTCTTGGATGAAAATTTAAAAAACAAACCATCTTAGGCTCTGAAAACAGTACCTTGGTAACAGGCAAGGTTTGCAAGAAACGGATGCCATCTGAACAGGTGTACGATTTAACCTGTATTGAAAGTAGCTTTTTGCATTGAGAGGCCTTTTCAATCTGCAGGTGATTTTTTTTTAATCAAAACCAATGCCCATGCTTAGTCGCAGACATCCTTATGCTGCCACTCATGGGGAAACACTTGAACCAAGCAGGTTAGTACTTGAGGGAATTCCCTCTCACCTCCAGACTTGGCTGGGACACTACATTTTCATATGGCTCATTTGATAAAAAGGAAATAAAAACACTATCCTTCACTAAAAGGCTTTGCTATCTCTCGTGGGCTAGGACTGTAAGCCAAAATGCATCTGAAAGTAACAAGCCAACACCATTCCCTCCTGATATTTACAAGCTGTAGTCTTTGTTGACACCCTTTGTCAGATGTGTCCTAAACGATCCATTTTGTTCACTGACCAAACTATATGAAAAGAGTTCTAACAGCTAAAAAGTCATTAGTTGAGGGTTTGTTTTTTCAAAACATAACCCTAAGCAGCACTTTGCAATTATGTAGTCTTCTTATCCTAGATGATAGGCTTCACAAAAAAATTATATTGTTCCCCACCCCACCCTTTGTAGAAGCGGGGAGATAAAATAAAAATCAAAAAAACTAAGGCACAGGGAGGTTAAATAACTTGTTGACAGAGCCCAGAATGAAACGCAGGATCTCCAACCTTGCACCTGCCTGCTCTGGCCACCCCACAAGCTCAAGTCAGAACACAACAACAGTGGGCAGCTTTCGTTTCTCTTTTTCTCTTTGGTTGAGGGGACATGTCACCTTTGGGATGTTCCACCTTAATTTCTTTGTGCACACCTGCTGAGAAAATGGGGGGATCCCAGCTGCTTGTCACCCGTGGTCTATCCTGCTCCTCCTCCTCCTCCTCCTCCTCCTCCTCCTCACAATTATAGTGATAGGCATGCTTAGGGAGAGTGGCAGGTCTGTGAGACTTCAGAGAGCGAACATTGGAGGGCTGGAAGGGCAGGGCATTTTGTCCTCTCCGGCTGCACTCCTCAGCAAAGGCTTCTTCATCTGCCACACCTGCAAGAGCACACAAGGTGAGAGAGAGGTGAGCCAGGCGTAAGGGAAACGGAGGCCATTCAACTTGAAGGCGTTGGAAGCATGTCTTCCTCCACTTCACCCCGGCCTCGGCGCATGATTACCTAGGAGGCAACCCTCTGAATCGATGTTTGTTGGAGAGTTTAACACCTGAGCTTGGTAAGACTTGTGTGGCAGGGCCCACTGTCCTTCCAGAGGAAGGACAGGAGAAGTCACCCAGTACACATGCATTTCACTGTGTCGCAGTCAGGTCTCGCTTTAGCAGCCTGGAATGAAAGACATTAGGCCTGGTAGGCAAATATATTGCCGCTTTTTCTCTTAAAAAAGTAAAATTTGATTTGTGGGCTTTAGTAAGCTTATGGGTCAGGATTGAGGGCTTAAAAATTACATTTTGGGAAATAAATTCTTCTAACATGGAAGGGGAAATGAAGGAAGAAAAGTTGGTGATGGTTGGGCTATGACTTGCTCCATGGTGGGTTAATGGTTCCTGAGGCAGTGACTGGCAAATCATTTGCTACAGCACTCATGTTGGCTGCTGGGAATGTTGTCGGCGGGATGGTTCCTCTCTACAAACTCAATGCCAAATCAATCCGAACATAGCATCCTGGAAGCCTGGCTAGGGCCCTTATTAGTGATCTGTCCTAGGCGGTTCCACAGTACCTGTTCTCTAGTCTCCTCTCATTCCTCACTATCATACCATTAAAAAGGATTTCTCTAACAGAATGGATATGCAAAATGATTGGAAAAGGCAAGTGCACCGATCGAGTTATCCAGCTATGTGGCCTTCATTCCCTACTATCTTTAATAATAATGGCATTTATGGAATGCAGAGCACTATGTTAAGCTCTTGGGAAATTTAGCAGCAGCACAACCCATACATTCCCCACCCCATAAAGAGCTTATACTCTAGCAAGCCAAATTGGCGAGACTTGCTCAGCCACTGACATTAGTTTCCCAATCATTTCTGAACACTCAAGCCCTCCAAGGCTTATTCCTAATGCAGAGATGACGGTTTACTACAGGAACAGGAATTTCTACTTTTTATCTTGCAAGTTGTCTTATAAAACTTGCTTCTTCCAAATGGGGCGGTGGGGGGCAGGAATCTATCAGCAGCTCTGTAAACTGGAGGACTAAAAACCTGGGGATAGTTGACAATACCCACTGAATGATTTCAAATTGGGTGCTGAGATCTGGAGCTACTTGGATTTAATGTTTGATTGAGTAAACAGGTACCATGTGAATAAATGAGTAGAACTTGAAGCAATTTGAGGAATTCAGCTAACGCTGCAATTATTTTTAACTGTCCAACTAATGAATCCAACCACAAGAAAAAGTGGCGGTATTTCTAAGCATAAATCGATACCCTAAAGGCTTAGATTCTCTAGTGAACAAAGCCACCCCATTTTGCCTTTTGTCAAACTAACATACACTGACAGCTATGTAATAAATACATTAAGCTTGGGTGCTTTTATAACGCTGTCCAATTACTCAGGACACTTGCAAATAATCAAAAAGGGCCCCTTCCTCATTCTCCTCCAAGTTTGAAGCCTAAAACGAAGATCTTTTAAGAAGCCAACTTTAGCAAACAGTGAGCTGAGATCACCTGACAGATATTCCAAAGACATCAGTGTGGTCTAAATACACTATTGGAGAATTCACTTGGCTGTGAAGAATGTGACAATGAAGACAAGCATGGGGGAATATTTCCCCTGGAGACTTTCTCTCAGCAAGCCCCAGGTGGAAGGTAGATCACAAACTGAAGCACAACAATTCCCCTCTAATTTTGAGTTAGGCAGTTTTGGAAGCTGCACTGCGTCTTCCAGACCAGTGGGGTGACACACTAATTTACCAAACTCAAGAAGCAGTTTAGGGCTTGAAAGAATCCTAAAGGTGCAGACTTGTCCCAAAGAAACAGCCTAGGTAGCATGGGAGGCAATAAAGCTTTGTGAGAAGAGCATGGAATTGGAGTCAGGAGACTTGAATTCTGACCAACTCTGCCAGTGGCCTGCTGTGTGACCTCAGGCAAGTCACCTAACCTCTCTGAGTCTCTATGAGTGCATCTGAAAATAGGGATAAGATACCACTCTTCCTCTTAGATGGTAAGAACCTTGTCTGATCTAATTAACATGCCCGCCACATCAAATGGATATATAGAAAGCACTTAAAACCATAAATACTAGAAAAGTCTGGTTCATCATTGGTTTCCCACCAGATTCCACATAGTAATTGTTTGAGTTATGCACAATTTTGCAGCTGTTTTACAGCATTTCAACCAAACGTCATTCAAACTAAACCTTGCATGTGCCTACCTTGTAGGCGGAACCTGGGAGTAGTAATGGAAAAACAGCTCAAAAGACGAGGCCTACTGCTTCCCAGTTGTGTGAGCTACACAAAGAGCTACCTGTGGAAGGGCCAGATGCCTGCCAAGGCTGAAGCAGCAACTGTAAACAGGTTTCACCCTGCTTGGAGTTTCTGCAGGATGACACAGCTGGACCTGAAACTCAGAACTGCTCAGCCAGCAAGGCAAAAACTATGTCAGCAAATGCAAGAGGAGGTGCCTGCAAACTAGCTCAAACTCTCTCTCCAAGGACGGAAATGTACAGTGAGTGGTAATGTCCTAAGCAAATGACCATGCTGAATACTGCACAGATTAAGAAATAGAGGTCTTTGTTTATTTTGCAATGCCAGCTTGGGAAATTCAGGGTTGGGTTTGTAAATGCAGCGTATATTCCATAAGGAAGCTTCAGCCTGGGAATGCTCACCTGGTAGCTTCCTTTGATTTGTATATTTTTCCCTGAACTGAGTCACTGCTGTACAATTATGTCACACCAGAGCGTGTCAATCATATCACCCAAAGAACTGAGGAGTAACCTTTTGTCTTTATCAGTTGGGCTAAGGTTGAATGCTGTAGGTTTTCACCTGGAAAGGAGTAGAAAAATTGGATCTTACATCAGATAGAATCAAGTGAGTCCCTGAGGGGAGGAAAGAGAGAGAAAGTGAGAGTGCATGAGAGGGACAGAGAGAGAGAAAGAGACGGGGTGGGGAAAGAAAGATTTATATACACATTCTCACAGAGAATAAAGCAGTTCTATTCTAAGAATTTACCCGGAATTTCTAGAATTCTTAGAGATGTCCAAGTGGCTTTTTGCAGGTGCTCAGATGAACACAGCTCATCTAGTTCATGGTTTTGAGATCAATTTATGAGTTTTAAAATGGTGAGGGCTGAACTTTTGGATTTTCAATTCCCTGCACAGTGTAAAACTTTCATGACTGATTAATATTGGAATGGTTAAGATTTGAATAAAGCTTCATCTTCTAGAGCTAAGAAGTAGGGAAATATTTTTCATTCAGTTTTGCATATATGGATATAATGCTATCAAATCGATGATGACTGTTTTTTTTTAATTGTTTTGATGTAAGTACTGTGAACCATATTTGTTATTTATTTCCCAAACTCACATCTTTTAATCTGAAGCAGTGTGGCCTAGTGTAAAAAGCACAGGCCTGGGAGTCAAAGGACCAATACGTTCAATCAATCGACGGCACCTATTGAGAGCTTAGTGTCTGCGGAGCACCGCATTAAGCACTAGAGGAAGTATAATAAAATAGAGTTAGTAGACATGATCCCTGACAACAAGGAGTTTACTGTCTAGAAGGGGAGACAGACATTACAGATGGGGAAAATGGAAGACTAGAAGGATAGGTACACAAATGCTGTGGGGCTGAGGGATGGGGGATTATCAAATGCTTAATCCTAGTTAATTGTAATCTAATTAATTTACTTAATCTAATCCCAGTTCTGCCATTTACCAGCTGTGTGAGCCTGGAGGAGTCACTTCACTTCTTTGTGCCTCAATTATCTCATCTATAAAATGGGGACAATACCCGTTCTCCCTTCCTCTTATGCTGTGAACCCCATTTGTGGCAGGGACTGCATCCAACCTAATGGTTTGCATCTACCCCAGTGTTCAGCACAGTGTTTGGCACTTAGCAAGCACTTAATACCACAATTATTACATAGCTTTACATTTGCTTTAAATAAATGTTTTCTAAAACTAGAAGTAGATTTCCTACATATCCCCTATCTATCCTTCATAATGACTTGCCACCTTTAAATCACAATTAAAAGCCTACATCCTGCAAACAGTTTCTCAAGAGTAAACCCACGCATTCGTCAATTCCCAGCATAGATCATAAGCACCTTGAGGCTAGGAGCCAAGTCTTTTCTTTACAATTTACCAAACTCTCTGCACCTTGTGGGTGCTCAACTGATACTTGCTGAGTGACATCTCCATTTGGCTTGCATTACATAAAGGTAATTAACACACTTGGTCAAGTGTGGGCCTGTTTTAAGTGTTTTGGCAGAAAACTGACAAAGAGTTCTGGGACTTTCCACTGATATTTAAAACTCTGTATTTCACCACCATCACTGCCCTTACACTTCTCAAAATTACTTTTCTGCATTTCCTATAACCTTTTATCCAAGGAACCCTTTTTTCCAACCTGAAACAATGATTAGGAATCCCTTATACCACTTCCAGTGGTAAGTACATTACATACAACAGCCGAATAGTCAAACCACTTCCTTGTCAACTAAACCTGCTCCAGTTCCCTGAAATTAGACCACCAAGGCTAGCGTAAGTCTTGGCAAATGAAATGAAGGTCTCAAGACACAAGAAGCCTTAAAGATCAACTTCTTACCCTAAACTTTAGATTATTTTATCACTTTCGGGTACATGGATCTATGCAATACTCTGCAGATCAGCCGAAGCCCACCTGATATGAGAAAAGAGGCTAAATATGACTTGCCTTTAAAAGAAACTGGGCACACACAAAACACAGGACTGATGTCTTTTCTCATATTACTTATGAACAATCCCATCAGCCTTAGCATGAACATACTACTGTAACACAGCATGGGGTGGTGATTATCTTGGTGGCAGAAATATTTTAACTGGCCAATAGACTTGCCCAATACAACTGTAAACCTTTTTTTAAAAAAATGTGAGGAAACTGAGGCACAGAGAAATGAAGTGACTTGTCCTAGGTCACACAGCAGACAAGTGGAGAGTCAGGATTTGAACCCAGTTCCTCTGACTCCCAAGCCCTCGCTCCTTCCACTAGGCCATTTGTAAACATCAGGATTTGGCACTGCCGAATGACAGGCAGCTTAGTATTGTTAAGAAGCAGCATGGCCTAGTGAATAGAGCATGGACACAGGAGTCAGAAGGACCTGGGCTCTAATTCCGGCTTGGCCACTTTTCTCCTGGGTGACTTTGGGCAAGTCACTTAACCTCTCTGTGCCTCAGTTATCTCCTCGGTAAAATGTGGATTAAGATATGAGCCCTACATGGGAGAAGGACTATGTCCAACCTGATTGTTATATCTACCCCTGCACTTAGTAGAGTACCTGGCATATAGTTAGTGCTTAGCAAATACCATTAAAAAAAATACCACTGACTGAATGTGACTTCACCGAGAGGCCCCAACCTTTGTAGTACTCCTGTTCGTGTCCTGCAAATTTAGGGCACCAAGAAGGTCACTGCTTGCCCTGGGGGATGACATACCACCCTGGCCCACAACTCTCCAGTGGAGTAACTGTAGGCTGTAAGCTCCATGAGAGCAGGGGGCTGTGCCTTCTAATTCTATTGTCCTCTCCCAAGTACTCAGCATCATGCTCTGCACACAGTAAGTACCCAATAAATACTATCGATTGATGGTGGGTTACCCACTGGTTAGACTTGCCAGCCAACACTCACCCAAGGGCTTTTAATGCCTTTACCATGGCTATCAACTTTCACAGCCTGCCTGTATTTGGTAATGGCGCAGGCTTAAGAACCACAGAATATACAGGAAAAAGAAGCATTTGTCATGAAAACCCAAACACACACTTCCTTTCTTGTGAGCTAATTATAGGGCAGAGCCCATAACATACCACTCTGATTCTGGGTCCTGAAAGTAATGCTCTGGCCAAAATGTAGAGAAAGAGAGAGAGAGAGAGAGCAATGGGCTAGGGTAAAGATGAAGTAGAGGGGAGCCAGGCAGTGGAAACACTTCCCCTCACCTCTGGCTTGGAGCTGAATTTGGAAGGGAACAGAAAAAAATCATTGGTTAGTTCCTTTTTCTTTTATGCCACAAAGCCACAACATGCTCCCTAGTTGCAATGACATTAATGTGCCCAACCATGGTAGATTCCACAGTTTCTCCAGGTCTGAGGAGTAAAGGAGGTATGAGGGACAGGGAATGTGGCTCGATGCATCCCTCTTTCACGGATACCAAGAAGTGGGCCAAATTCTCGATTGACCTTGGAGAAGAGAAAAGCTCCACTGATCCTTCAAAGTGGCATTTGCCAGCAGAGGGCAATATTGCACATAGAGAAAATGCAGAATCTACAAGTTTCCCAAAATCTGTCTAAAGCAGCTTTTTTTGTTATTGGGAGCTGGCTTCCACAAATTGGAGAATTAGTTTTGCTAACCTAGAGGATAAATCTGTTTACTGGCCCCGTGGGACAATAACGAGGCTGTCATCCAACCCCAAGCTCCCAGTCTTCAGAAAGGTGTCTAATACATTGAGACTTGACAATGGGGAACAAGCTCGTTTTGATGAACATCTGAATAAAACAGGCAATTCCGTATTGGGGTCTGCACCACGCACTTCATAACAGCTGTTTCAGGAACGATGAGTTGGCAACTCTTCCTTCAGACTGAATCTTTTAAAATGCTGTCAACACGTAAAAAGCCTTCACTGCCCACACAAAGAAAGCTCCAGAACTGCTGACAATTGCCTGCAGCACTCCTCCACTGAACACTGGAGCTTCAACCTCATTCCTCATTAGGGAAGGTTTATGGACGGAGCACTGATTTCATTCATACCTACGCACCTCCATAATTCTGTGGACTAGCCACCGCTTCAATTAAACTGAATAATCCTCCTAAGCAGGCTGCTTGGCAAACCCGTTACTGAGGGAGAAATGGCCTCTAAATAAAGGAAGATAGTATCTGGTCCCTAGCAATAAAACCTTGTCTGACTGCCAAGTAAGACCAGACTATTTACTTTCTTCTGAACTCAAGTGCACAGGAAGTTTACACCATTTTAGAGCCATTGCATTTTTCATCCTCCTGTGTTCCAACCAATTCCAAACAGGCATGGTTGGCACAACTGGAGAGGGGAGTGTTTGGAACATGCGTGACTGAACTTGAAATGCCCAGAATGCAAATAACACACCCCAAATCTAGTAATGTGCTACAAAAGAGGAAAATTGAAATAGGAATGAGTTCAGTAGCCATTTACACATACATTTATCCTCTGGAGAAGTTAGAAATTAAAAGGGCTTAGAAGAAGCAGCTGAAACAACTGAGGTAATATTTCCTTGGAGGAATGTGAAGTGTAACTTTCTTGTGGGCAGCAAATACACCTCTTGCTTCTGAAGTACTTTTCCAAGTACTCAGTCTAGTACACTGCATTCAGTGATTGCTCAAATACTACTACTTGCTTCTACTTCAAACATAGATAAGACATCAGGACAATTCTGCTGTTCTGAAGTCCCACGCTGAACTTCAATCCTTTTAAATAGTAATGCTATTTTCTGAGCACCACATACTGTCCTAAAATGCTTGGGAGAGTACAACAGAAGCAAGATGTGTATTTCCCTGCCCTCAAGAACCTTACAATCTAATTAATGGAGGCAAAGTGATCCAACGCAATGGATAGAATTCTCTACAATATAATGGGCATTCTCAAACACTGCATTCAGAGTTTGAAAATAAACAATAATGATGGTATTTATTAAACGTTTACAAGGGGTCAGGCACTGTGTTAAACACTGGGGATGACAGAAGATAGGGGAATGGATATCTTACCTCTAGAACTGAGGCACAGAAAAGATAATTCCTAATCCAATTACCAATTATTGCAAAAAATAGTTGAGAAATAACTTTATATAAGGCAAAGGATGGTGGTCACTCCAAAATGAATTTGTCCCATCTGTGTTTAAAGATTTTTTTTTTAACTTGCAAATCCACACTGTTATTTGTAACTAGGATTTGGTTTCCTTGAAAATTTAATGCCAACTTCAGCACTTGGTATATAAAAATTCACAGCTCTCCCCACAGTTTAGTTGGTATACTACCCAGTGGTTATGGTTGGAAGACTACTTCCAAAATTTTGTGTTTGTCCCAAGACTCTTCAGACACTTAGGAGGAAATTACAAATAATTATGTGGGTATAAATTAATGGTTGCTAATTGTTTTCAGGATGCTGGCAAAAGAAATTTCCAGTTCAAAAACAAGTAGATGTCAGCTATACTGAAATTAGATTAAAAAAAAAAATCATGAGAAAGTAAACAGTGGATAACCTTTACATCATGGAGAATACAGGTTAATTTGAGAATTTACATCTTTATTAAGTGTTTAAGCATCGGAATATCCTCCAACAAGAATTGTTTAAGAATAAAGTAGCATCTCAATGACTAACTTTCGGGACCCTACAAACACTGTCTTAAATGTGTATCAAAACACTTTTATTCATCTATCAATCCAACTCCCTTAGACTGGGTCAGGGACTGTAATCGACCTGATTACTTTGTACCTACCCCAGTACTTAGTACACTACTTGACACAAAGTTAGCACTTAAGTACCATAAAGAAAAAAAAAATCAAAGAGCATTACTTTAACCATTCCAAGATAGTTGACCTGTCCAGTAGTCTTCCTGGCGCACACTGGTAAAACTTTTCTAAAAAAGCAGTAGGGTACATTATCCAGCAGTAACTAGACACCAACCTTATCTATTTTTATATTCGCTTAGCACAAATCCTCTATACTAAATCTGTGCAAGTAAATTATATCTTGGAATAATTTTAAAACAGTTTGATAGTTTTTATTACATTATCAACTTTGGAGCAGATCACCCCTTCTTTCAAATATGATTACTGTGGGGCTTCAGGAATAATCAGCTCATGATTAGAGTGCACTGCAGTACATTACACTGAGGTCATAACCCTTAAACTACTTAAACCCTTAAGGTCAAATGCCCTTAAACTACTTAACTAGAAGCCAATTGAGAAACACTTCCATTTCAAGTACACAGAAAACTGAGCACATCAAGAAACAAGCATTTGATACAGAAAATAAAAACACCCATACCTGCCGATTTCACACTGAGTGTTACTCTAAGAGACCTGAATGGCTCAACTCATTTGGTAGTTTCTAAACATTAAAAGCAAATTGAGAGAATACCATTAACTGCTTCCAAATCAATATTACCCCAATTTTGCTACAATGAGCAGAATCTAAACTTTCACCAAATCACTATTGTACGTTTGGAGTCACAACTCCAAAAGCTGGGGTCACCTGTAAAATTGTTAAAATGATTCTGATTTTGGGTAGGTTACTGAAAAACTGGCCCAATACATAACCGGGGGGGGGGGGGAGGGGGGGGAGCTTTCATGGTCTCTTCGCCCAAAAAGCCTGAAATCATTTAGAAACCATCCCTGGAATGTAACAGCAGCTGCTCTTGCACCATCCTTTTTCATACTCTGGTTCTTTGCCCAAACTGGAAAAGGCATCTTAGTGCAATGTAGGCGTTTTGTTGACCAAATGAGAATGAAAATTTGGACTTCTGTCAAGGCAAAGCCCCTCCTTAAATATGAAGTTAGCCACTTTGACCAAATATGCACTGATCCTAAAAGCATCATTCTTCCCTTTCGGTCATGAAATCCACCTTAAAGCATTCATTCTAGACCTAGACTGTTCTATCCAAAACAAGTGTCCCTCAAAACAATACTCAGGAGCAATTTTCAGGTTACACACAGTGCTCTGCTGGAAACATCTTATGATAGTAGAGCATACACAATCAACTCTCAGAGGTCAGTGAGAGCAAATATTAATGTCAATTAGTGGCTTCCTCCTGAGACTTATCATTTAAGATGGAGGGGTTCATAACTGGCACAGTTGCCTCTGCTTGGAGTTCAAAGGAAAGGACCTACCTAGCCAGAGATTTCCGGAGTCACTACAGCGTTAAGACATTGATAGTTTCATTACTTAAACCCTATTTTAAAGAACTCCATTACTCTCTTATGGGAGCTCCATAATCAGTGAAGCAGGTCACTACCTTTACCACTCTTCTAGTAGTTCCTACTTCCATCCATGTCACAGGATTCCTTATGCCTTGCTTCCGCTCAATACTTTGATCCATAAGCCTTAGGCAGTTCCTGCAGCATTCTGTCTCGGGGACAAGCATACTTCCAGAGAGCATAAAAGTGGTGAGGTAAGGAACAGGAAAACTGGGGGATAAGGGGAGGAGGCAAGGAGGGAGAAAGAGGGAAGGAGGCACAAAGAGAAAGAGAAAAGCTAGGGATTGGCTCATCTAAGGGTTTTTTAACAGAGAACAAGGGAGCTGCCTTCTTAAAACAAATTCTCATTTGATTCATTCCCCTACATTTCATAACTCCACAACCAAATTTAACATCCATGCCAGTTCAATCTGTTCTTCCCCTTCTTACAGGTTAATTTTGTCTGGTGACTAAGTGGCTTCCCTTTCCTACTTGAGCTCTTGGAAGTGAAAAATAGGACTACGGCAGGAGAAGCAATGTTAAAGCAACACTAATCCCTTCCCCTTCAGAGAAGGGTTTTAGATCAACTCAAAAGTAGAAGGGTGTGGTTGAAAGGCGTGGTCAAAGGGGAATAAAAATTTAGCTTTCTAAAGCTTAAAAAAAACACCCCGAAAACCAAAAGCTATAAAAAGATATGAAACCTATCCATCCCAAATCAATGGCCTTCTAATATCTTTATTAAGCTGAACACTTGATCAGTAATATAATAATTTGACTATGATAGGCTTAAATTTCAGCTATGTCTGATATTGCTTTTAAAATTTTAGGAAATGGAAAAAAGAAATGCCTTAAAAATGAAATAACTGAGAAAAATCTTTTTAAAATCATTTTAGAAGACTTCAAAACACGCCGTTGATAAACAACTGAGAATTTCATCTTATTTCTCCACTGGTCAGCAATTTTGTTTTGATATAAAACAAAACCGCTGCCAATTTTCTGCAGAAGTGTTGAAAAACAAGGCTATAAAAGTCTATTACTTACGGTATTACTAAATTGCTAAAAATTCACTTGAATGAAAATCATTTCTTGATAAATGTGTTTTATTTGCTATGGTTTGCAGGAAAAAAAAATCAACTTTTATATTGTGGGGAACTCTACAGAGCTTCACTTGATATTCCTATAAATAAGCTTACTTTGTTAGCTCCTGAATATAATAAAATGAAAAAGGGAATACTCTGCATCATGGAAAGCATCTAATATGGGTCTTAGTATATTATAGAAGTTAAAAACTGTTCAACAAGTAACCATTTTCAATAAAAATTAAGAAGGCTAAGAAAATGAAACTAATTTTATTTATTTGGTGGGGGAGAGCAGACGCTTTAGGATTTACAATCGAATGCCTTGTTAGTTATTTTGATCATTCAAAGTACAGACCAAATTAAACTACTAGGGATTCTTCAGGTGACAAAATGATGTTTTGTGTGTTTGCAATTCAAAGCCTTAGTACCAGTTTTTCAGAAATTTTAAAGTACAGAATCTGACCCCTTGAGGAAGAATCTTGACTACTTATTTATAACAGGAAAGGAGAGGGTTGGGTAATTGCTCCAGTTCTTACTGACTAGCAATCTGGACACTACTAAGCTCTTTGGTTATAAAACATTTGAAAATTGTGTTGGTCTTGTGTAGCTAATTGATTTTTTTTCATTCAAACCCACTTTAAACACCCTGGCTTGAGAGGAACAGCAACTTCACTCGCATACTGATTCACAGGAGAAGCAACAATTTTTCAACTGAAGCACTTATCAATAGCAGTATCACAACCAACATACTATACTTCAGCGTGCCAGATCTCAAAGTGTTTAGTGGTCCACTTTTTCCCTTCAGGAATTCACTAAGGAGACTCCATTTTTTTCATTCAACAGCAACTCCCAATTAATTTGGGAGGGTATCATCACTGAGGATGTTACATTTTTAAACACATCTTTTTACATCTAACTCTTAAATATCAACTTTATGACTATCATCAAAAAATTATTCCAAGAATTATTCCAAGAACCAATGACAGCATAGGAGTCAAATACAAATGCTAAGACTTCAGGCTTCTTACTCCCTGAAAAAGTTAATTGTCTTCAAAACCTGACAAGTCACCAATTTGTTTTCTCCCAAGGGGTGGGGGGTGGGGGTGGGGGGGGTGAATGGTCTCCTCTGTCCCAGGTTCCCATGGGAAGCACTAAGAAGGTGAAGGCAAAGGAAGCAAGCTATTCTTAATATTTAAGTTTGCACTGCATACCCTGTACAAAACAAAAGATGCTGTCCCTGCTCACCATGACACCCATTTGAAAACCTACAGGTCCACTAGGCTTGGTCAAGTGTAGGCCTGTTTTAAGTGTTTCAGCATGAACACTCCCACAGTCTGACATTATGATAGCCTTTCACTCCATATAAAGGTTGAAAGCCAAGGAAAACAAGAACCCTCTATTCATTTTGCAATTTCCGCATGTTATTGCTTCTCTGGCCTGCCCCTGACTGATGTTATATAGCTCCTCTACACTTCCTATTTGAATCATAGCATTGGGGCCTCCCCCATAGGGAATGAAGGGGGTGACTGTCCTCACAGTTGTTCATTCATTCAATAGTATTTATTGAGCGCTTACTATATGCAGAGCACTGTACTAAGCGCTTGGAATGTACAAATCGGTAACAGATAGAGACAGCCCCTGCCCTCTGACGGGCTTACAGTCTAATCGTCTGACCTGGATACTGGCCAAACTGATTCCAAGTCTCTGACAATCCCTGAAAGTTTACAGTCAAAGCTGAAAATATCCCAAAAGGTGGCTTTATAGTCTGCTGGCTCTTGGAAGCCTATTTCCTCTCAATGCTCACCCCCTCTAAAATCCCTGCTCCCTTTTCACTCCTGCAACTCAAAATGAAAAGCGAAATGTTTCATTTCGAGCAGACCAATATAGGGGGAAAAAATGGCCACTCTGGCATTCCTGACTAGCAGACTAAAGGTATTAACCACTTTTAAAGTTACAACTTCCACAAGAAAGCAGGGTTGGCCAAGGACAGCTTTAGGACTGATTAACAATATGAGCAATTTAATAGTGTCATGAGGGTTGAATAAAAATCATTCTAATTTACCATAATTAGAACATCCTGCAAAATTTCTTCAAGTGGATTTTGCTTTTTAACTATGCCTATGTAACTTAATATACCTAATTTAATGCAATTTAGTGTACATCCTAGGAATCTATTTACTCAAACAAATCAGTATTATTTAGTGGATTCTCAGCATTCTTGAGCTCTAGATTTTTAACCTTCAGATTACTTTCTTTCTACTGAAACTTCAGAAGGAAAAAAGAGACATAAATCACCATCCTCCATATACACTTCCTGCCAGAATTTCTTTTTCCTGACTGCATTCAGAACTCCCAACAACTCTCAAACTAGCATTCCTTGGAAGTCGCTGCTTTGCATTGTCCCTGAAACGTGAGTTGACCTTGTTGAGAACGAAGCCCTCTTCAGGATGCTTTGGGTGGATTGGGGAGTAGGAAAAAGGCTAGGTGTTGAAAATTTTTGCCCAGTTTCTTACAAATGGTGACACATTTACCAATGAAATACACAACTACATACCACATGACTACTACAACATAGTACTGGGATCATAATGTGAAGTTTGTGAGCCAAAAATCCCTGCACACCAACTGTACCCAGCGACTCATCTTTACTTTGGAAATACCATTAACTAATAAAATAAGCAGGAAAGAGGTTCAACAAATTGCTATCAATATCTAAGAATATTTTAAGCACCACAGAACTTTAAAAAAAACACTTTCAGGCAATGTTTAAATATACCAAAGGCAATAAGAGATTTATAAGACTTGAAAATTAAATCCCCCACTTCTCCTATAAGGTGGGGAGTACAGGCTTGATAAACACCCCCATGTTAAAGAAAACTCACGTGGTTGTACTCGCTGTGTCCAATGCTGTGCATCTACGAGCATGAACCATTTCTTCAAGCAGTACACTGCACTGCATCCAAACAGCCTTATGCTGTTGGATGAATGCTCTTTCCTCCCTATTGTTCTAGCCAAAATGTGTAGAGAAAACCCACATTATGTCAAAACTGAATGCACATCAATTTTACAAAAACAGGAAAAAGACCACACTATAAGTTTTACATAGTAGGTGTTCAAAAATGAATTGAAATAAATCTTCCAGATACTAAGCAACATTAGTTATTGTGATTAGCTAAAGGGTGGTCACCTAATATTATTTTAAAAGAAGGTAGTGATGTGAAGCCACAGTTTTTCTTCTGTTGAAAACTCCAAGAGATAAATAAGCCTGAGCTTTGAACCCTTATTATTAAAATGAATTCAACAGCTGTTTGGATTTTTTTGTATTTGGGCTCCAATAAGATTCCCATTCAGGCACAGCTTGTTTTGTTCTTTGCAATGTTGACAGCTTTTGTGGTGGGAAAGCATGTTTTGTCTCATGGTAGATTTTGGAGTGTTATTCTAAAATATGAACATGCATAGAAATTATTAGTGGCTGCTGTTCAAGAATGGTTACTTATGGGGTATTAATATTCTAGAATGCTTGTTTCCTTCATCTGAAATGCCTTTTTTGGGCTAGTTTGAATTTAAAATTTCACACTAAAAAGAATCTACCAAACTAAATATCTACCAATTCTTGTTAAATTGTACTCTTCCAAGTGCTTCATACATTGCTCTGCACAGTAAGCGCTCAATAAATGACAATGTCTCTCTGCATGTGTGCAGGAACACACATGGGTTCTCTCTCTCTGTCTCCAGTTTTCAGCCTAAGTGATATGCACAGGAAAAAAGACCCAGACATTTCAGCCCAGTGGTTTTTCTCAATCTAGCAGTGCAGACATACAATCTACAATTCTTACCCCAACAGTTTTGCTCCCTCCCTTGATGCCTTATTTCCTTGTGAGAAACAGCCTTTCTGGAAGACAAGTCCCTTTCTCCCTCCCCCACTATGCTTAATCATGGATACCTCAACCAGCTTTTTGGCTAGCCGATTCCAATCCCAGACATATTCTGGGACACTCACTTGCAGAAAATTCCCTCTTTTGGGAACATCTACTATGAGGAATTCCACTTCCTTACTTTAATCAACCTCAGACATTACCTACTATTAACACAGATTTAGGTAATTTTTTAGAGGAAGAGGGGACATGAGAAGTTTAGATTCTCTACCAAGGGAGTATGTCAAGCACAAGGAAATTTTATTCCCCACAGAAGTGCCATTTTATGGAGGGCTGCTAGTGGGATGATGGTAAGAAAGGATTTCAGAGAAGATTTACTAGAGGAAACTGAATAGAGATTAAAAGCTTGCCTGGAAGTAATCTGCAATGGAGAGAGTAGAAGAAAGAGAACTAGAAGAACCTGAGTGGGATATAAAGGAAAAATACATCGCCTCAGCTGTGGAGTTGACCCTGCCAATACAGTGGACTGGAGACTGCAGTTTGCCACTGTCACTCCTCTGCCAAAGGCAAACAGACTAAAATTCAAGGGGGGGTTTACACCGTGTCATCACACTCACAGAGCTGAAGCTTGGTCACATTTGCCTGTCTCTCAAAAGGCAGTGCACTATTGTAAAACATGGAATCATGGGAGACTTTAGTGGGGGGGGGGGGGGGGAATGTGAAATCCAATATAGAGGGTGCTGAAAATTTGGGAGCCACCTGCACACATAACATACATACTGAGGCTCTCATATAGAATCATGCCACATTTGGAAGGCACAACACTAAACTAAAATTGAAATTCAATTGAAACAAATTCAAACTCCCTTAGAATAGAGACAGCTGAATCTTAAAACCAAACAAAAACTATGACTTAGAGAATCTCTGAGTGTTAGTTGTCTACTGTACATGAATTTCAACACCCTGCTGTGTGCATTTGGGTAACAAGTCCACACTTGCTATCTGCAATGCAGCAATGTTTTTCCAAATGATTTGGAATTTTTCCTACCACACCCAGAAAAACCAGCAATGAACTGACCACATATTGGCAAAGAATTGGCATCTGAATTAAGCAAAATTTTAACTCACATATGAAGTTATATGACATATGCAGTCCTTTCTCTTCTTCAAATTCTCTCCTCACTCTCCCAGTTCCCTTTCTCTTTCTTTAAAAACAACAACAAAAAGCAAACACAAAAATGAAGTCATTTGCAGAAGCAGAACTGTAAAATTTCTTGGGCTTAGCTCTGCTTATTAGGGCATTTTCTCAGTGATTAGTTTCACATAAAATGTGGTCCCACAAAACCAAACATGGAAGTACAAGTACATTTTACATTCTTCAAATGATTTAAACCCACTCTCCCATTGTCTCCCTTTCCCATTTTTTCCTTGCCTCTGGTTTCCTCTACTTTTCCAGGTTTCCTTGCCAATCCCAACCTGGTAGCCTCGTGCTCCCTCTCCGCTAACACCTAACTGGTCACCAGGGTCATGTTTTAAGCCAACCATCATTGAACAAAACCATCTCTCTTCTGCGAACTTTAGTTAAAAGCCATTAGCCAATAACTGCAATTTGATCCACTTAGAAAACAGCATCTGATTTTAGCTTTGGTTCCTGACTATCCACGTTCTTTACTGAATAAAAAAGGATAATTTGATTCTTTTCAAAGTTGGGCTGCAAAGAAAGAATTCTTAAAATATCACCCCTTTTGCTTTAGGTTGCAAACATGCTTTTACTTCTTATATTTCAGAAGTTGTTATGGAATTTTCACCAGTAAATATTAAAATATAAACCCGAAATTCTCTTGTTGGAAGCCCCTCTAGATTGTAAACCTGTCATGGGTAGGGATCATGTCTACCAACTCTGCCATATTTCACTTTCCCAAGCGTGCAGTCCAATGCTCTGTACACAGTGAACGCTCAGTAAATATGATTGATTGTTACCATATACACCAGCCTCAGGGGCCTTATAGATCCATCCCCAGAGGCTGGAATGTTATGAGGGGCATTTAGTGTCCTTTGGTCCTCTTAACTGCACCTCACTCTCGCCTCCTGCCTGAGTCCCCTTGTTCAGGCTGTTTCCCCAGGTTGGAACTCCTTTCCTCCCAACACCCAGTCTACAGCTCTCCCAACACTCACAGCCGGTGGGCAGTGCTGTTGCCCAGCTGAGTTATGGAAGGTGTGCCTATTTGTGGGTCCGTTTCCCCCACCTCACACTATGAAATGCTGATTTCACTTACATGAACTTACGTGGAAATTTGTATCTTTAACGTTAAAATGCCTTACTGCATTGCCCTAAATCCACAGTTGTCTAGTAATAAAAGTGTCTACCTAATGAAGCTCCAAACTATTCCCTAAAGTATTTTTTGTATCAAATAATCCGGTCCAATCCAGAAGTTTTCAGTATTTAACCATTAATTCACAGCAAATAATGAGCTCAAAGTTGTCCAGAAAAAACTAATAGTTCAACTAAATCAATGAGTAGTGCAAGTAAGATCCATCTTTGAAAAACAACACTTTAAAATAACCGAGAGACAAAAACCTTTATGCCACTCCAGAAGGATAAAAAAACAATCACAGATTATTTGAATTAGATGTAGGAAGCTGTATACAGACACAAAGCTGTATACAGACCAAAAAAAACCACTATTCGCTGCTAATATAAGCATTCTGTGTAACTTGTAAGCTGGTACAAATTTATGATGGGCCTGGTTAAGCTATCCTCTACTCCTTTTACTTGGCCTTGCTCATTAGTACTTTTTTATGGTATTTGTTAAGTGTATTACTAGGCGAGCCAAGTAGTAAGCATAATAGATTCCATGGTACTATGATAAATGCCAACTAATATATACATGATATAAATGAGTTTATGTGCAATGTTGTTTCCAAATCACAGCAAAATGAACAGTAAAACTGAAGACTTCAAATTCAAGAATTGGATGTTTTGAAGTTTCAACCACACAAAGAACAATGAGAATATTTGCCTTGCTTAAATTTGCTTGTTAATCTAATCCCACTTCATTCTCAAATTAAAATGAAAACCCTCAATTTTACACAATGGAAATATTATTTTCATCTGACCCTATTTTAAATGGGCAGTTTAAGGAGAGCACAAACAAGCTGCTTCTCCAAAAACAGAAGAATTAAATTGCTCCAATTAAATCATGGTACAGAAGAGTTGCAACGAGCTGTAGTCAATTTCACTGGTTATAATAATTATGCTTTAGGATCAGTAATATAAAAAAATAACTTAGTAGCATGCTGGTTTTTCCATCTATTTTCTCATATCTAATTTGCTTGTTTCCACCCCAGTGCTTAGTACAGTACCTGACACACAGTAAGCATTTAACAAATACCAATATTATTAAAGACATAAATTATTCAACTCTCTCAAGAACTGTTTTATTCCTACAGTGAACGGGGAAAAAAAATCCTATTTTCTGTGACTTTCATTCATTAAATTCAATAGTATTTATTGAGCGCTTACTATGTGCAGAGCACTGTACTAATACTTAACACCATGAAACATTTGCTCCAGAACATTCCAAACTCAGATACATGAAAACTAGTCCATACACACGTCTACATAACTAGAACTAGCTGCTTTTACAATTGATATGGTATTGTGTTGCTAATCATGCAGCAAAAGGAAGTTTTGGTAATTCTATCAAAGTTATGATACTTAAACTTCGAGACTGAAGGCATTCTTCCAAGAATAGAAAATAAATTATTTTCTACAGAATAACATTTGGAGGCTCCCTACAGCAATGAGCCCATTTCCCCTACAATGATTCACCATAACTTTTACATTACAGAAAGATTCCTTAAGTCAATTCATAACTAGAAGGAAAGGCAATCTGATGTTGTGATGCAAACAGAAGATCTTGAATATTATTGTTCTGAGGCACTCACTGAATAATATCAGGCTCAGGAATTCTTCCTTCCCCAGCTAAGTTTCAAACAAAAGCATTTAAACAAAGCCTAATTTGTGCAGAGCACTGGATTACCATGCACTGTTGATATAATGGAAGTAGATCTCTGGGAATCAGGAGACCTGGGTTCTAGCCCTGGTTATATAAGCAGGGGAATACCTGCTGGGCCTCTGCCATCAGTAGTGAAGGTCTCTGACCGAAGAACCACGCAGGGTGTTCTGCAAGGTGGACCGGTGCAGTATGAATCCTGAAAAATAGCATACTGACATGGATGATGAAGAGTGCATCAGCTTCCAAGTCATTCACCTGCTGGGTTATGGTACTATGCTGCCATTACTTTGGCTGTAAATGGGCCTTGTACATAAAAACCCTGTGCATACACCTGGCAATGTGCAGCACCCCTGCCCTCCTGATGGTCTGTTACATTACATGCCCCAGTAGGAACTCAATTGGCAAGGGCAATAAACCACAAATGACACTGAAAAAAACATTAGCACAATCATCAATTCCTTTAACACAGGATTTAATACTCCAAGTTTCCGCACCAAGACTTGACCATCATTTTCATCACCATGATACCAAGTAACTTGGAAAGCATGATAAAAATAAGAATCTCAGTCACTGCCCTAAAGATCTTAGAATATGGTACAATGTCAGTAAACCAGCCAAATTAGATGATCTCTGTTGACTTAACCTTGTAAATCATGAGTACATGTCTGTCCACCCAGAAGAATGGGCATTTCCTCAACCACTCACTCAAGCTGGAGGAGGAATTTGCCTTTCACCTTCCCCACCCCTCTCCAGCCCCCTTTCCACCTCAGATATTGACAGTCCCGAGAAGAAGTGATTGGGGCAGCTCCAGCTGTCCAGAAAGCAACACCCCTGGCTGCCCTCAGCCTCTTGACAACCAAGGAATCCACATTTTCCCTGCTGTGGCAAGGAAAAAACAAATGGCTTTCTTTCTCTACCAAGCACATATTCAATTTTGCTTAATTCTCTCCATTTTGTCTAATATAAAGGATACTCTCCCAAGTAAACTGAAACTCTCAGAAGATTTCACCAGTACCCCATGGATCAGCAATCTACAGAACACCGTACCTAGCCAGCAGGAATTTGGGGAGGCCCTGATCTGAGTTTGATCAAGTGAGGAAGCAAGGCGACGAACTTCTCTTATGGGTATCGCTTTCCTCCTTCCTCACCGCCACCCACAACACCTCCCCAAGAGTTCAGAGTCTGGGAAGCCAGACTTCTTGTTCTAACATTAACAGCTGCCCAAAGACATTGGTCCGTAGATCACTGACTGTCTGGGTGATTGTGTTCCAGAAAATTCAATAGATTCAGTATTCTCTTGTACTTACCATACACTTGACAAAGAACTCACTTTCAACCAGCTAAATAAACATACAGACAGTAAAACAATTCATCACATTTGTTCTCACAAAGTATTTAAGAATTAGAAAGCAAAAGAAGACACTACAATGGCATTCTATGCAAGTTCTTAATTTTTCATTTCACGTTCTACCCAGGCTTTATTTCTCATTATTGAACTAAACTATACCTTTCAAAACATTCATATTTTTTCATCAAACTTATTCGGATTCAGCATTTTTAACATCTTACAAATATACGCCAATACATCTTTGAAGGCAACATGCCAACACATTTTTGGTTCATAGGGACACTTCCTTTCCAATGAAGGGGGAGTGAATGGAATTCTTTTTTCCATGAATCAATCCATTGTCTTTTATATGTGACAGTTCCATACCACAAGAATCCTGGTGGTAGATATATTTTTTACTTTTATCAGCTAAAAGAGAATATTTGGCCAACATACAAATTGTCCCAAAGTGATTTAACTATGCATAATGCCCTTAAATGCATGCTATGAACTTTTTTCCGTTATTTCAGAATGAAGTCATATTTCTAATATTGTAATGCTGGATTTTTGAAAAGAAGATGTTCTGGCAATTACTGAAAAGTTTATTCAAGTGCTGATCCTTATGAAATTACACTACATAGACTTAGAAAAGGAAATAATACATCGTTTTCAATCACAAAGAAGGAAAACATCTGCATAGGACAGAAAGCCCCACCACATCCACTAGCCTGAAGGATGTGAAATGCTGAAGAGCAAAACTGTCCCCCCCAGTTACGGGAAACACAAAGACACAAGAAGGCTACACATCTCATTCATGAAAGAATGCACCACAAACATTAGCATTTATTCATTTTGAGGGATTTTTTGTTTTTGTTTTTGTTTTTTAGCAAATGACAGAAGACCCAGTTTACCAGCTTTACTTTTTTTTTTGCCTAGGCTTAACATTACATATTTAAACAGTTGTCAAAACTTACTAAATTGCCAGAGTTCATGCACAACTAGAAAACATCCTTAATTTATTTTAAACCAGAAATGTATTACCATTAATGTATTAATATCTTTCACTACTAAATACTGAAAAAAAACCTGAAATTCAAATAAAAGTTCAACCTGGCAACATTATAGTTCACAGCAGACAAACTACCACTTGGCTCACATTTCAAACAAAATAGAAAAGCAAAGTTCATGCTGGTGTTAGTGTACATTTTGCCCTAGCACTACTTAAGGATCACTGTTCACCTTGGATTTAAGTTTAATAAAAAGCAAAGTGCATACAGAAATTTACAACAGTTTTAAAGACAAAAAAAAAAATTGATCCTATTAATGTGGTCCCAACAACAAACTCAAAAGTCTATGACAAAAAGGCGCTCTGATGAGCTGCTTATAAATACTTTAGATTAAGTACAATTATACTGAAAGTAGAGTTCGTTCGAAATCTTCAAAAAAATGTTTCTGTTAATCCTCAAATGGTGCTTGTTATAGCTTAACATTTCTGTTATATGCGTGCGTTGAATTACTTGTTATCCAAGCGTAGTTGCTGCTCCTTACCATTTATTGTTAAGGACTTTAACTGGCCATCTTCTTCAATTTCTACTGTTTCTTGACCATTCTCCAAAATTCTGCAGGACAAAATCCATTTAAAAACCTTTTTGGAGTACAGTTTGTTTTTTTTTTAAAAAAAGACTTTACGAAACACACACACACACACACACACCTGTCACCCCCATCCCTCCCACATCTCCTCCCCCCAGCCAGATGAAAAATGTGACTACATCCAACAGAGTGCTATAGCAACCGTGGCAAGTAAACCTCCAAACCGGAATCTGGTTTCTATCTATTGAAGTTATTTTCTAAGCCCAATTCTGTCCACTCAACAGGGATTCAGGCCCCATTACTTATGTCAATTCTAAATCACATGCAGGAGTTTCCTGCCCTTAAAAATTCAATTTGAGAGGAAAATATTTGAAAAAATAATAATCATAATAATTCCCCAACAATTCCAGAAAAGCAGTAAACCTCATCTCATACTAAAATAAACCTTTGGGAACAGACTATATTTCTCTCTAATGAGTTTTGGAAATGCAGCCCATCAATAACTAACTTCAGATATTTTGTCATTACATAGTTTCAGGCAGAGACAAAAGACATGGTCATAATAAAGCCATGATGAGGACAAAGTAGTATTCTTTACCAAAAGTCTATATAAAAAACCCCAAAGATCTTAATGCATCTACTCTAAGATTTCAGACATTTCCATTCCAAAGCCAGCAACTAAAAATGAAAGCTGCCTTAAGACTGCTACCACACTGCATACTGTTTTCACACCTTTGAATTCCTAAACATTTCAAAAATACCACGGTACCTCTTTGTAGTGATTTTTCTGCCATTAACTATTTTGGTAGAGGTTGATATGGACTTGAAGTTACCCATTCCACTACCACCGAATGATGTGGAGGAAAATGAAGACAGACCTCCATGACCCAGTGAACCAAATGAAGTAAAACCTACAAAGGGAGTGGGCGGGAAGGGAAAAAAAAGGAAAAAGAAAATGAAGATAAGTTACTTTAACTTTGTACAAATGCATCCAAAGCTAATTTGCTGTATCTTAAAAGTTAAACGCTACTGTTTGTAAACTTCAGAGAAGGGTTGAGTAACTGCTTGTGACATTACCTAACATTTCAAGATAATGAGGTGAAAACCTGAGGAGTTATTCAAAACTATGGATGGTGGAAAGAGTATGCAAATTAAGCAACAACTCATGACTTAACAACATTCTTAACTTAATCAATGTAGGTATTCTGTCTTTCTTCATAACCAAATACACATGTACAAGAGTTCAGACAAATGCTAGGCTGTTTTATGAATGGAAAGAGAAAGATGAATAATTAAGCTTTTCATTCATTCAGAACTATTTACTAAGCGCCTATTGTGGGCAAGGCACAGAATTGGGTACTCTGAAGAATACAGCAAGAGAAAGAGACACAGTTCTTGCTATTAAGTCAGGGAGACAGCTGTCTCATGTATTGGCTTCTTTTGCCTATTTTCTGGAGGAGAAGACAGTGTACTGCCCATAAAGGTGGGTTGGGTTATTTATACAATTTTGAAGGTTTTCTAAAAGAGGTGGAAAGGGAGAAATAGGGTTTTTACAAAGGAGCATCAGCATGATTCCAGAGTGTTTATACATTAGACTGTGAGCCCACAGGGCCTGGCTACAACTTGATTATTCTGTAATCTAACCCCAGTGTTTAGCACATAGCAATGAATACCATTAGTAATGAGTACCACTATTACTAATACTATTGGGAACCTCTGGAGAGCAAGAGTGAAACACAGGCAATTTATTTCTCTTCCTAAACACAAAAATCTGGTGCACTGGTGATTAGAACTGTTTTTATATTTTCAAGTACCTGTATCAAATGAAGAAAATCCACTCCCAAAAGCTGGAAATCCACTAAAGGCAGAGAAAAATGGTCCTGCACCTCTGCTTCTGCTTCCACGTGGACCTCTTGCACTGCCAAAAAAGCTCTCAAATGGATCTTCTAGGAATAAACACATTTTTAAAAACATTACCATTCAGCTGAGGAAACCTTGATTTTTCAGAGGAAGAATCCATGACAATTTAGAAATAAACAAAATTATTCCATAAAATCGTGAACACTATTTTACCATTTACAAACAATGCTAAGATTTTGACACAAACCAAAATCTGGGCTCCTTTTCTACTGCTGAACACATTTACTAGTCTCTTATCTGTTAAATGATAAGTACTATAGGAAAAGGAAAATCAATTTGATGTTTCATTCCACTTGCAACTGACGATCCTCCTTCACTAAAATATTACTGAACTGCCACTCTCCCAAAACAAGTCCTACTATTCTGAAGGTCAAACTGGATGGTCAAAGTCATTTTGAATTAACAAAATCATCAGCCTTACAGGGATAATGCAAAATAGTGATGTGAAATCCAGAACAACAGACTACAGCATAGACACTGAATAGCAAACTCCTTTTAAGTATTATTAAAAGGCAGGGAGGTTAGCAAGGAGGCTGATACAGTAATCAGAGTGGGACCGGATAAGTGCTTGGATTAACATGGTAGCAGTTTGGATGAAGAGGAAAAGGCAAAGTTTAGCAATGTTGTGAAGACTGAACTGACAGGATGCCGTGATGGATTGAATATGTGGGTTGAAAGAGAGAGGAGTCAAGGATAATGCCAAAGTTACAGGCCTGTGAGACAGGAAGGATGGTGGTGATGTTTAAATTGGTTGGAAAGTAAGGGGAAGGACAAAGTTTCGGTGGAAAGAATAAGGAGTTCTGTTAATATACAGCTCACATACTCCAGTGTATTATGCCATGTAAGAATACTAAAGCCGAGTATCAAAGAAGGGGAGAGTTAAGATTGTCATGGACCGGTAGTAAACTTCATGAATGCAGGAAGTTTCAATGCACATTATCAGCTGTTTAAACTTTACAGCAACTTCTTTCAACTCCCAACTACATTAGAGGAATAGTTTTTGGATAAAGTAGCTCTCAAGCTTGTAACCTTCACTAATCTCCTAGAAACAACAGAGCAGGTCTACTGGTCCTGTCTACAGCTGAAAACTAAATGAGAAGCAGCATTGCCTAGTGAATAGATCACAGGCTTGGGAGGCAGAAAGACCTGGGTTCTAATCCCAGCTCCACCACCTGTCTGCTGTGTGACCTTGGGCAAGTCGCTTAACTACTTTGTGCCTCAGTTACCTCATCTGTAAAATGGGAATTGTGACTGTGAGCTCCATGTGGAACAGGGACTGCGTCCAACCTGATTATTATGTCTCTACGCCAGCTCTTAGCATACTGCCTGACACATGGTAAGCCCTTAATAAATACCATTTTAAAAAAATGAAAGGTTTTGTTTTTCCTAGGCAATAGCATTCACTTTTGGAATTAAACTGTTTTCCACTCCTCAGCCAAAAAGATTTAGTTTTATAAGGACATTAACCAAAACAACTTCTCCGAATTACCATTCAAATTGCCCTTTACCCTTAATATTCTAACATTTCCCTATTACAATTCATCTTTCAGGAAAAGATGCCAATTAAAGAGTAAATTGTAATGTCTACTCCAATATATAAATCTACTCTTTGGGGTAGTACATTAATCATCAGGTAAGATACATAACATTTAAACAGTGGTACAGTGCAATTCTGTCTGGCCACAAATGACTCACATCAGAGCTATGAAGGTCATCCACTCATGTGTACAAACAGTCTATATTATATTACTGCTCACTATTATGTTTCCTATTTATAGCCTACCTTTTCAAAAATGTTTACAAATTTATATGCATTTCATTTAAATATATAGTTCGCTTAACTATAATACTCAGACATGTGATGTGAAACATTTCCTTACATTGCTGAATAATGAACCTGCTTCCCTGCTTGAGATTCACTGAAAGTCCAATAATTCAGTTTTTTAAATATATTTTTCAAATTGAAAATATGAGGGTAATTTGTATAAACGAAGAATCTGTGTTAGCTACTTATAAAAAAAAAGTTCTGTTAGTGTCTAGACTGAGACAAGGCCTAGAATAAATAAGTCCATGGAGTTTGGAAACCTTTTAAAGTTTCTCCAAAAATCCAAGTGTTATGGAGAAGTTTCATACTTAAAGAATAATTCACTTTGACATTTGAGAAAAATCCCACTCTTCAGGAGGTTTATGAATAACTCTTTTTGGATATGCTACTGATCCAAACAAGTGACCTGTTTTCTAATGCTGAAGTATTGGTCACCTTTGAAGGTAAAAGGTTTAAACATGATTAGATTCATATTATGAAACAAAATATCAAAATGCTTATATTTCTACTTACTTGCTCTAATTTTAAGTGTTTTACAGTTACCAAAATGTGACAGCTCAAAGGTATGCAAGCATATCTATCAATAACTTCAAAAGGATTGTAGAATGCAAAACACCCCACACTATACTTGAAATTTCAGCATATCCTATAACTTGGCAAAAATAATCCTTAAAAAAGTGATCTTTGATGATACATTTGTTGAAATTTTTATGTTATTCTACACAATAACATGTTAATACTACGCAGAATACAGTATGGCGTTTTGTCTGCTTTGGGAAGCCAAACAGCAATCCCTAAAAGTAAAAATATGCCCAAATGGAGTGGGTTGATCGAGTTCTATACAATATCTCCTACCTATATTTGAGAAAGAATACCAACACCTTATGACTAGACACTGCCATTAAATTCTGTGACAACAACAACAACAAAAAAAAAAAACAAACCTAGAAACCCATCCAGGTGATTTTATACTGCCTTCTAGAACTTTTTGTTCTTAAAAGAGGATACCCCTGGAGTGGGAGTTTGGGGGCTCAGGAGGGAATTTAGGTGAAACTGAGAACCCAAACATGCAGCAAAACCTAAGGGTGTGGCCATGAGTAATCCTGAGGTTTAAAGGCTGGCTGGCACAGATTATTAAAAAAAAAAAAAGGAGGATGACTGTCTCTCAACTTAATTTTGCTACCAGGGGTTCAGCTTTAAAACCATACAAAAACTTTTTCATTAATTTTAAAATCGAAACTTTTCTTTGCATACTTTATGCATACAATTTTACAACACTTCTACGGTAAAAAAAAAAAAGACTTCATTTGCAGTACCTCAATAAGGTTGCAATTTTATTACGCAGTAATAAAATTTTATTACTTTGTGTGCACTCTGCACACAATAAGCTCTCAATAAGTACAACTGAACAACAAGTATGGAATCATAGATTAAATTTATAAAATCATGGGCAGCTAGTAAAAGGATATAGAAGAGGACCCTTGCTATGACAAATTGTATTATAGTAGCATTAGACTGGACTAAGGAGGAATTCCCTTGGACTAATCCATTAGTATTTTCAGGCACACATTCCTGATGATTTGATGTGGTCCCTCTGGAGAACCTATGCTCCAAAAGACAACTAAAATCAGTTCAGTTAGTATACAAGCTCCCACTGGGATTTGAATAGGATGATATAAACTAATCAATCAACTAAGACAAAATCCACACTTTTCTTGACAGATGGCTGGACAGGATGAGGGGGGATTGTGCCTAAGGGAAGGAATTAAGGGGTTGAGGGGAAACATTTGGGGTGTTCATTCCTTGTTGGTTTTGAATTTTAAATAAAGAAGTTGGCAAGATCTTTGGAGGGAAACGAGGTGAAAGGGGCTCTAAAAGCTTCAGGGGGAGAGTTAAAGGTCTGAAAGTCCTCAAACCTGTCACAAATCACTTGAGATTATAGGAAGGAAAGATGGTGAAAGTTGTAGTTATGGATAGTGAAAAAGAAAGAACACAGTGGCAAGAAAAAGGCTAATAACATGGAGATGACTAAAGGAAAAGGAATGGTACACACCCTACAGAGATAGAAAGACTACACTGTGCTTTCTATTCTTATTCTTTCCCCATGAGCTTAGTTCAGTGCCCCATAAATGACTAATTAAACAAAATTTGATTGGTCATCCCTAAAATGATATTAACCCTTGACTCTATTTATTGCCATTGTTCTTGTCTGTCCGTCTCCCCCGATTAGACTGTAAGTCCGTCAAACGGCAGGGACTGTCTACGTTGCCGACTTGTTCATTCCAAGCGCTTAGTACAGTGCTCTGCACATAGTAAGCGCTCAATAAATACTATTGAATTAAAATGCTAGACTCTAACAATAGTATTCCTTTGGAAGTTCAGAAGTCTGCTATTCGTGATACCCACAAATAATATCTAGACAATATAGTAGCCTTGTGGCCACAGTCTTCCCTTGCAGCCTGTTCTTGATCACTTCTGAAATGCAAACCTGTTCATTAAAGGCTAAAATGCTTCCTCCAAAATACAAATGCAAGTACGGTGGACTTCAGATTCAGAAGGATTAACAAGCCGTCCAGATGGTGCCTTTGGAACCCTCGCTAAATTCATTCATTCAACTGTATTTGAGTGCTCTCTGTGTGCATAGCATTGCACTAAGCCCTTGTGAGAGTACAGCAATAGACCCATTCCCTGCCCAAAACGAGTTCACAATCTAGAGGGGGAGACAAATGACCTGGATTTATAGGACAAGTGTGAAGAATATTTCTGTTCTAAAAATGAACATAGAGAAAACTGCATACACTGACAAAGAATTCAGACAAAAAGACCAGCACCCTAGTGGAAAAGGAAAAGGTTTGAAATATGTTTTATTAAATTTACCATTAACTGTCTCTCTGCACTTCCCTTTATGTAGGTACCGCCACATGAGAGATGAATTAAACAACATCCAGGCAAGTATTATGCGACTGCTACTTAAAATATTTCATGAATACTCTAATACTCTTTGACTCTCCCCACTGGTTGTTTGAATTTTAGGGCAGATTTTTCTTTAAGAATATATTACATTTCATTCACAATTAAACAGATTTTTTTAAAGCACAAAACTCCCCATTCTCTCAAAGCATTGATTTTTCAACAATTGCAATGATAAATAACTTTTCAGGCAATAAAGACTTCAGGCATTTGGTGTAATTATACAGTCCCACATTAGAAAATGAAGGCATGGCACGTACAATATTCTTTTGTTAACACTGATTTTCCCATTATGAATGAAATGGTGCTTTAAAGGCTCAGGAAGGCTAGCCTTGTTTTTAGAAACTAATGTGTCTACCAAGCTATCTCACTGAACTGATGGAAAAATGAGATGAAGTCATACACAAATATTGCTCCTTGCTTCCAGATTCTAAGATTCATCCCTTTCATAAAATGAGGGAAAAAATCCCAGAAATTCCTAAAAACAAGCACTCCTACCCACAATTCTTTAGACTGCATTTATCACCCAACAACAAAAGAGGCATACGGCACCCATGTTTATTCATGTTTATTGTAAAAGCTGTCCTGTTCCATATTCTTCCTCACTCAATATATCTTCAGTATCTTCACTGAGCTCTTCTGGGATCCCTTCACTCTGAACTTCCTCAATGAGATCTTCTTCACTGGACACAACCTCAAGTTCACTCAGCACTTCCTCCAATCCTCGGCTGTGCATCTCACTTGACTCTTCTTCACTAGAGATAACATCCAATTCCTCACTGAGCAATTCTTCACACCCTGGATGTTGACTCGGACCACTGAGGTCTTCCTCAGTGGACACACTATCCAAATCCTCACTGGTCTCTTCACTGGGAATTTCTTCTAACCCTCTATAGATCGCCTCAAAACTGGGCTGCTCTAACGCCTCACTAGGTTCCAACTCCTCGCTGGGCAGTTCCTTGAATCCTGGTTGGATAAAAATGACTCATGATTAAATAGAGGCTCATGTCACTTAACGAGCAACTCCCTTAAGACGGACAGCAAGCCTGTGTGTCACTCCTTCAAATGGCCCTATTTTTCACCCCCCTGCCTTTCTTCACAATGCACCCTCAGAGCTTCTAGAGTTTTCCCTTTTGTTTAGCACCGTAGCTTGGGGAACTACCTCTGCCCTTGGGATAGCTTGGATGAAAAGCCACTCTAAAACCTTCGTTACTGAGTTGGTCAAATTTTACACCGAATAGTTACACAAGTTTATTGCAAATATAATTATGGTACAAAATATTTCCACCCACAAATTATTTTTAAAATTTTACATGATGCTGCGTAAGCAGTAAGACTTATTGCCATCCCATCCCAAGTGATTCAGACTCTAACCACTTTTTTTTTTAAAACTGGCAAAAGTATTTTGACCATATCATGTCTAACCTGCCTGGATTCCATGCCCACAAGTCATATAATTACACCCTGAAAGGGACCCAAATACCTTGAATTACACTGCTTCCCCCCAAAGCCCTAGCACATCAATTCTCACATTATTCAGTATCACTGAAAGTTAAGAGGTGCAGGCATCACGCCCAATTTACAGATGAGGGAAAAGACAGATGAGGTCACTCAGAAAGCCAATGAAAGAGCAGGGACTAGAATACAGACTCTCCGATTCCTAGCCTCAGGTTCTCCCAATCTGACCACATGGTTTGAGTTCATCTATGTACGAATGCTGGATCAGACCCCAAAGGAGGTTTCACAATTGGGAACATGTTTAGGTTCAAGTTCTTCCTCACACCTCACCTATATGTTTCCTATCACAAAGAGAAACGGAAATAACTATTCACCACAACCCCATCAATATTCCCTCATCCACATAGTTTCCCCTCACCTTTCTTTTCTCTGAACTAAATACCCCCCTCCAAATTCCTTCAGTCTTCCCGCAGAAAGTCTATTTCTTACCATTAATTTGGCTATCTTCTCAGAACCCTGACTTCTCCACAAATCATTTAAACTGAGGAGTTAAACTACATGAGATACTGTTGCAAGCCAACTAATGTAAACTTACTTTTCTAACTTTGGGAACAAAATGGACTGTAAAAGGGAGATTTTTAAAGTTTCCTTAGCATTACAGAGAATATCAAAAAGAGTGTTTTACTTTTAAACTCACGGCAAATCAAGACTTAAGAGTTACTGTGAAATGGAAGTCCACTGTTTGAGAGGTGAATTACAATCCACAGATCTAATATTTGTCATATTGAAGACATTAAAAACTACTCAGATTAAAGTATAAACACTTCTATATAAAGCTGAAAAAGTTCAACAACGTCTAAACTACACATAACACCAGAAGGATGAGCAAATACATCATATGTGTAGAAGTCACCAATCACACTCTTTCCCATTGTGAAAATCCTTAGTCCCTGAAAATGAAAGTCATCTAGAACACCTACAAGAACACACTGAAAGTGTCACTAAAAATGAAGGACCATTCTTCAATTAAGAAAAAAGATTTTTAAAAAGAGGAAGGATATTGATGATAATTACCTTACTGAGGCAGATGCAAGTATGTTCTTAGTTCACTATAAAATTCACTTACTCTGTTACATTGGACCCTTCATGCACAAAATTTTAACTTGTGTTTTATACCTAAAACTAGTCATTTAAAAAAAAACAACCCAGATACCACACTTCTCATTTTAAATGTGTTAATTACTTAAAGGTTTTCATTAAATAATTCTGTTTTCAACATTCTATGCAATAACCATAGAGATGAAATAAAATCAAATGTTATTTTTTTTTCATTCCCTTGTTCACTATTGTTCATGTCCAAAGGTTTATTTTTAAACTCCAGAAAAGAAAACATTCAATGGAAGCTTAGAAATTTTCTTTCTAGAAAGCATTCAGAAGGTAGAATAACAAAATTTTAGCCACTTTCTCCACCTGCCTCTCCCTTCCTACTCTTCCCCTCCACACCAGCCACCCCCCAAAAAAATCAAACATATAGTTAAAAAATAATTGGGCAGGAAGGGATAGAAAACATCTGTCACTATACAGGACCATGACTATATCCTTCCCAATCAGATGAGATTGGAATATTTACAAGAGCATGTTGGGTCTTTCTCCCATTGTCACCAAGTTATTCACAACCCTGAAGGAATTTCCTCTCTACTTTTTTTGTATTCAGAATGAAGCAACAGTCTGCACAGCTGTGGGAAAAGACCAAATACATTCCAGTTTGCTGTTCTACTTCCTTCTGCTAGGGATTCAAAGTGTGCTTTCAGAAGAGTAAAAGATCAAACTGCTCACCAGCTGCCAAGTGGGCTAAGTAGAAGAGTTGCATTAAAAAAAAAATGCCCCAAATCCCCCCACCCTACTACCTACCCGATATGGCAATGTTGCTTTAATGCTCTAATTCCTCTTCATCCCTAAGGTACGGCAGGGGCTCTGTTAGTCTGCCCTGTATTCTTTTCATCTAAAGGCAGACTGTTCTTCATTCCCCCCATTCTGATATGTTCCATATGTTGCTCATTGTACCCAGTCTCCAAGAATGGAGGAGGGAAACACCAAATGTGCTTCCCTGTAGGCAGGGAATGTGTCTGCCAACTTTGTTGTATTGTACTCTCCCAAGTGCTTAGTAGTGCTCAATAAATACCACTGATTGATTCAGTGAGCCACAAAGAAAAAATTTCCAGTCTGACTGCACAATATATTTCCTCAGTGCATTCTGATGGCTGACAGTTCCATGAGCCAAGTGAAACTCTAATAGCACCATCTTGACCAGTATCAGGTATGTCTAAAAGTACGGGTGATAAAGACCCTGCTAACTTCTTGTAGGCAAATACTATTATCTCAGCTGTTGGGAAGAAAACCTATTTTTTTTCCACTTTCTCTTTCAGGGTAAAAGGAGGAACAAATGTTACAATATGTTTTCCTACCTTTAACACTGTCACAGTTCAATCCATCAATGGTATTTATTGAGCACTTACTGTCTGCAGAGCACTGTACTATGCATTTGGGGAGAATATAAGAGTATAATACAATTCAGTACATAGACACAATCCCTGCCCTCAAGGAGCTTATACACTAGAGAGGAAGAGAGACACTATAAATTACAGATGGATAAGTACATGACTGTTGGGGGCCAAGAAGTGAGGTGAAAATTGAAATATTTACGGGCTAAGACTCAAGGGCATAGAAAATGCAGAAGGGAAGATGAAAAGGGGAAGGTCTCTTGCAGGAGATATGATTTTAGTAGTGCACTGAGGATGGACAAAGTGGTGGTCTGTTAGTTATGAATGGGGAGGGAAGATGTGGGCAAGAGGTTGGTGGCAAGAGGGATGAAAACAAGGTACAGTTGTTGGCGTCAGATGAGCAAAGTATGAGGGATGGGTTGTAGTAAGAGATGAGCAAGGTGAGGAGGATGAGAGCTGAGAATGCCTTAAAGCCAATGTTAAGGAGTTTGTGTATTTTTACAATAAGGAAGACAGTTTGGAAACAGTGTGGAAGGAGCCACTGGAGAATGAGCAGTGGAAGATAATGGTCAGGGAAGGAAGAAGGTAGGGGGCAAGTGATTTAATATGGTGTGAAGGGATGGGCCTGAGGTGCCTGGGATAGATTTGAAAAAAAACTTACAATGAACTACTTCAATTTCAATCTCCCCATCCTCCTTTTGTACATTATAGAACTCAAAGCACTTTTGGTAGCGCATTTGAAAGATGAAGAACATGTCCATAAGCCACACAAATATTTCCTCTGAACAAAGAGTAGGCTTTAACAGGGATATCTAACCTATTATATAAGCAAATATGCAAGCATATTCAAGAAGATGTTTTCCAAATAAGATTCAACATAAGTAGCACCCAGCATGTGAATTCTTAAAGTATCCCCTTATGAAACTGGGCAGGGGGGAGAAATAGGACCAGATATAAGATGACAAAGTTGTGAATTATTAAAACTGTAAAATCTAAGGGTAGCTCAAATTTGAAAACAAGGCAATTTAGGATTAGAGGTAATACAAAGCAGGTTAAAATAGGGATGATAAAATTCTTCACTAGTACTGGAATTCTGTAAATTTAAACAACCCAATTAGATACAAGCCCGGTGCAGCCATATAAACATGTACTAATATGCATCATACAAGGTCATAACAACATGGATGATATCTTACCAAAGAAGTCAAATGAAAATGGGTCCCTTCCACCAAAAAACTCCCTGAAGACATCATTTGGGTTACGGAATGTGAATCCACATTCAAACTGGTTGTTAAAAAGGTTTCCACCTAAAGAAATAATTCAAAATGATTGGTATTTCATATCTGTAGATGAAATTATTTGAATGAGCTATTTAACAATAATCAAATTACATATTAAAGTGAAATTATTAGAACACAAACATCTAATTTTGGGAATTCCCTCTTTCTCCTTCTATACACCGCATAAAAAACATTTGCTTGAGCTCAGGAAAACCTACACAGTGGACATTGGTACATCTTAATTTATGAAAAATATCTGAACTTTTAGAAGGAATTTGATTCACATATTTAATTCCAGGATAACCAAAGATTTCTAAAATGTTACTCTTTCCTCCACAAAAGTAGCACAAATATAGTGGCATGATTTTCTTCCTTAAAATAAATTCTAAAGAGCTGCATGTAGGTAGATATACTATAAATGTCTAGTACCTACACATTTTTGAGTAATTAAATAATTATTTTAAAATTTTACTCAGACACACCCAATGTTTCTCAGCATTATCCTTGAAATGTTTTGTGAAATATTTACATACCTCCACCTCCTCCATTTAATCCTTCTTTTCCATATCTGTCATAGATATCACGCTTCTTAGCTAAAAAGAAAGAAAAAAAATTGGATTGAATTTTGAATTGAATTGAATCGAATTGGATAGAAATGCTACCTCTTTTCAAGCAAGTACCTTCTCTTTAGAAACAACACTGACTCACTCTTAGGAACTACAAGACTCACTCTCCAATAACTGATTTCAAAATATTTTGTCACAAGGAGAGAATGCACACCCCTTTCCTGAAGAGCTTTTCAGAATCAAATTTTTTTTTAAATTTACAAATAAAGGGAACGGTTGTAGAAAACTGACTTTTAAAGCATCTTTGTGGATACCGTTCTGTAAAATAAGGACACCCAAATTATCAGTCAACTGAAGAGAATAATTTATAATCCTAAAATACTCTACACTATATGGATTGAATAACTCACTTGACCTCAGTCCCTCTTACAAGACTCTCAGGAGATAGAACTCTAGTCAGTCTGAGAAAATTGTGCATCAAAGTATCTTGATGATCCTTCTTATTCCCCAACCTCCCCCCTCAACCCCTTCCCCTCCACCGCATTTAGGCAAGTCAGAGGGTAGTTTTGACCTTCCAACTCAAAGTTAATACAGCTTTCAAGGGAGGATCTCTCAAAGCAGTTTTAAAATGTCTCGGTTAACGGGGGGCGGGGGGGCGGGGGGGCGGGGGGGAGGGGGGTGCTGGGAAGAGACTGAGAGAAAAGGGAGAACTAACTCTGGGTAAAAAAATAATTTTACAGATGAAGAGACAGACACACAAGCCTCTAGACTGTAAATTCACTGTGGGTAGGGAATATGTCTATGAACTCTGTTATACTGTTCTTTCCCAAGCATTCAATTAAGCCAACAGAAGCAAGAGGGGCTATATGAAGAGAACAGAGTGGCAGAGAAATACAACAACAGAATGAGAATTTCAGAAAGGGAGGGAAAAAAATTGGCAAGAGTGGGGAAAGATGAATAGCATGTAATTAGAAATTTTGAGTCAAAAACCAGGATCGAAATTACGTTAAGTCAAAAGTAATCACATGGTAGGGTCAAACAAAACAAAAACCCAGAATGTACTTATTTTTCACAGAGCTATTATTTTTCACAGATTAGGACTATTTGGGACATATAACACTAGATCTCAGCATCTCAGTTATTTGGATTGTGAAATGCTCAAGACTATAATTTATAGTTGAATCAGTGAGTGCCAGCCACTAAATATGGTCTGGAATGGTGAGCCAGCCATGTTTTTGCACTGAAGACACAGGATATTTGTGTTTGTGGCTGGCAGATTCTTGTGTTCACAACTATGAGAGATGAACAGGACTAGGAGTGGAAGTATTCTGAGGAGTTCAGAGAATTACCCAGCTGTTCCCCTGGTTTAAGTCCAAGTCCAATCTGTACCAAATCACAGCAACTAAATCCTGAGGGGGCAAAGGACGTAGGAAGACATCCTAGAACTAACCCAGAACCAGTGCAGACTTAAACATGAGCAACTGTTCAATGCATTACATTCTACTGTCTTGTCAGACAGAAGACAGGAAGTACAGTTAGAAAGTGGAACAGCCAATCCAAATCTCAAGGGCTCAAAAGCAAGAATTTGTGCTCACCTACTACCTCTCAAGAACTATTTAGACAGTTGCTTTGGGGCACCTTGATTATCCTGCTTTCTAGCAGCTCATTTCTCGCTGAAGTAAACTTCTCACACCCAGTTCCTGAAAAGCCTCATGTTTAAGGAAAATTCATCTTGTATCGCGTGCACATACAAAGAGGCATTGTAATTTTTTTAAAATCATATTTATGAAGCATTTACTATGTCCAGAGTACTAAGTGCTTGGGAGAGTACCATATAACAGAATTAGCAGGCAGGTTCCCTGCCCTTACAAACGGTTTCTTCCAACATCACATCATGATGCTTCCCAACAGGCTTGCACTGTCGGACCAGCATTCCTTAATTCCCTAAAAGTGGTCTAACATAGTGAAATCATATGCTTTGGCAGAACTGAGTGTCCTGGGACTTGATTCAGTAAGTACAATACTTGGCTGATCTCCCATGTATATAGCCCAACCACCACAGCATCATTCACATGCCTCTTTCAACCTTCCATTTCATTTAAGGGCATATCTTCCATTCCTCATTACTTAAGCACCAACTCATGTACATATCTCCTTTTCTGACTGCAAGTCTGTAAAATCCTTAAGGGCAGGACTGGTGTCCACCAATTCTATCGTAATGGCCATATACTTAGTACAGTGCTCTGCATTTGAGCTGCTCAGTAAATACTTCTGAATGTTAAGTACAAGGTCCTTAAATAATAGTTTGGCTTCTGACAATGGCAATCACTGTTAATAATTCAAAATCTCTACACTGGTTTCCTGTAAACAAAGATGTAATGAAGTTTTCTATTGACTAACGGTCCTTAATGTAGTTCTACAATGCATTTGCCTGACCCTCTTGGAAATTCAGAGTCAACTTTCATGACCTAATCGAAAGGGCTTCCTTTTATGTCCTAATTTTAACTATGCAACAATGAGAATGGTTACTATATAACTGTTTGCTCAGCTAAGCAGTTTGACTGAAAAATGCTCTTATGATGACCTGTCAATTTCTCACAGCAAGATAGTCAGTGATTTATGTTTAAATTTGTTTTAAAAACCTCTTCCATACCATTTGGGTTCTAGCAGTCCTTGAGGAAGACATTTTGACATCTGAAAATTATTCTTAAACGCTTAATAAACCTAGTACAACTCCATGGATAAACCATGACAAAGTTGACTCAGAAGGTGATTTTTAGATAGACATGAGACACAGTTTTAAAAAAGGGGGCTTGAGTATTTCAAGAAGTGGCACTACAATAGTGCAAAATGTTACAGAACTCTGCTCTGGGGTGCATGTGCAAGTGGAAGCCCCTTCTCAGTTTATGAATTGGGTTGATGTGGGGAGTTGGGGGGGAATGGCAAGTGTTTGAGGATGATGAGAGGAAGAGACAAGAAGAAACAAGTGTGGGGTGAGCACTCTAAAGACCCAGAGATTTTAAGTCTATGCTGACACTGGAAGCTACCTAAGCTCTCTGTAGCCAGCTTTCTAATGCCATGCCCCAAATCTTTGGTTCATGAAGTTTCAGAGAGCCTGCACAGAGTACTTTGTGGAATGGGGTCAACCTCTTCATAATCCTGCAGATGGGCTCTGTTACTGCATAGAACTGGCTCCCTCAGATCCTAGGAACCCAGAGGCAGCCATCCTGGCTGCCTCTTCGCTGCATTTCTGATCCATCAGTGGCAGGAAAACAAATAACCCTAAAAGCCTAACCCACTACCAAAAAGATAGCTGAGAGGATCCCTCAAAGTTTCCTCTGGCACAAGCATCAGAAACAACAGGGAAACGGACAGCCTCAGCCTAATAGGTAAAGCACTATAAAAATTAACAGCCTAACTTTCTAGGTAATTTAGATTAACTATTCTCACAGGATATACAGAATGTAGAATTTAGGAAAAAAAATTTTCAAATTCTGAAACTAAGCTTCGCTCTAAGTCAATTTTGCTAGAGTCAGAAAATAAATTCAAAATGGTTTATCCTATCTCTATGAGAATATGGTTGATAGGCCAACCCGATGGAAGACAGCAAAAGCTGAAATGTAAACAACCTGGAATTGTATGCAAAATTAAAGTACTTTAACACTTTAAAACTAAAATTCTGGCCCCTCTATGCTTTGACAGTTCAAAGATTTAAAATTCATTGTTTGCATGTAATTTCAACTCCATGAATTTCAGGATATTTAGATTGGTTCATATTTTCCTATTAGCAGCACAGATGAGATGGCACATAAACAATTTGGAAATTTCTTTCAGTTCTGATCTGTACAGGAATGAGTCATGGAAATTAAGGTCTTTTTTTTTTTTTCCAAGCTGTCCCCTTCCCCAAGATGGTAACGTGACAAATATAGCTTTGCCAGAAACAGCATTTTACAAACATTTGCTACACACATTGCAACCTAGAAGACAGTCCAACTTGCTCTACTGACAAAGATAGTGCCTTTAGAAAAAGCCCTTACAAGAGTTGGCCACTGAATGACTTCCTCAAAAAAAATTAAAGTAAATCCTGAAAATGCACCCAATGAACTTGCTTGCAGCTTTCATCATAAACTCTGATGTTGAGGGAAAACTCAACAACTTCACTCAGCTGGCTAGTTGTTCCAAAAAGGACTTTTGTAACCAAACAGTTAAAAAGCTACAAAACAAACACTGTAAAACAAGCTGGAAAGGGGCAGGAAGTAGAGAGAGAGGGAAAAAAAACCAAAACGTCTGTGCTTGAGGTAAAGAAACCTGAGACGGAACTTAAATCAATGGTATTTACTGAGCACTTAACTGTGTGCAAAACAGTAGTAAAGCACAATACCAGATGGAACTTAAATCAGTGGTATTTACTGAGCACTTACTGTGTGCAAAACACTGTAGTAAAGCACAGTACAACAGAGTTGGTAGATATAATCCCAATCCCAGGCCACAAGGCGTTTATAATCTACTTGTGGTCATATGATTTATCTATTTCTAGTTGTGGCTTTCAGACTGCAATTAAAAGCCTGACTAGAATTTGAAGGTAAATTACAGAATATTGAAAATTTCTCAAACCAAATGGGTTATTTTCTTCTCAAAGCTGCTTTACTGTGTCTGTTAAATAGGAAGAGGCCTTCTTATCTGTTAAGGTTTAGGGGTACCCAAAACCTTTTAATCCTTTCGAATATTAGTTAGTTGGGTCCAGTTTCACACTAGACTGTGGGTCCTAACACAGTTATCGTTGACTCATTGAAGGGTGTCAAACTACCTTTTCTTTAGAAGTAAGCCCCACACATAATTTGCTGAGGTATTAATCACTCACCGACATTAACCTTTACTCTCTAGAGTGACTGAATTTAGTAACCCGTAGGTATCATGTGGAAATTTTTTTTAAAAAAAAGGACCTGAAAACCAAATAGCCTATGCCATTTCCCATTTTTAGTTCTTCAAATTCTAGGAATAGCAGGCATTGTTTTTAAATTGTCAGCTATCAACAAGCAATCTGTGGAAGGGCCAGCTGTTCTAGGCCACTCACAGCTACTACTGTCAAGTCTGTGGAAGCCATACCACATAATAAAATTCCTTCTGGCTTGCTGCCACACTAAGTTCAAGCTCTCAGCCTGTATAAATTTGAAAGACCTAAAGAGGCACTTTCTCTCACTGTGGCCCCAAAATTCCATCTGGAGGAAAAAACCCAACATACACGTTTCTGGCACTTGGAATGATAATACTGCCTGCCTTTTCTATCACAAATAGTATACAGTGTACTTGGCACAAACTAGTATTACTTACCATCTGATAACACCTCATATGCCTCTGCTACTTGTTTGAATCTCCTCTCTGCTTCTTCTTTATTATCAGGATTTTTGTCAGGATGCCACTTGAGAGCCAATTTACGGTATCTGGAAGAAACCCCCATTGGATATGAAGAACCACCATTTTTTCCTACACCTAAAATCAACTGTAATATTAACATACAAATGGGCCATAAATTTGAGTAAGATGGGAGAGGAAGAAGGGAGGACTGTTTGAGTAGAGATGAAAACAACTGAAACCCTCCATCTCTAAGCTCTCATTCCCCCATTTGCCCTCCCTTTTGCATTGCCTATGTACTGGATATTAATTTATTTGTAAACTAATTTAATGCCCCCTCCCCCTCTTAACTTTACCTTTGTTTTGGGAAGGGAACATGTCAACCAGCTCTGTTATATTGTGCCCTCCCAAGCACTTAGTACAGTGCTCTGCACATAGTAAGTCCTCCATACAATTGACTGTCAGTCAGTGTGAGCCCCCTAAGCGATAGGTACCCTGTCTAATTCCCACCTCAGTATTCTTTCCCAGTGTTTATGACAGTGCTCTGTTTGTAGTAGGCATTTCTATTACTACTACTACTACATACATAAACATGTGGTTCTTGGAGGGCAGTTCATTCATTCATTCAACAGTATTTATTGAGCGCTTACTATGTGCAGAGCACTGTACTAAGCGCTTGGAATGAACAAGTCGGCAACAGATAGAGACAGTCCCTGCCGTTTGACGGGCTTACAGTCTAATCGGAGTTCAGAGACCAGGCTTAACAGCCCGTTACCTACCTAATGGAGAGCTGCACTTTTAGAATCTTAGATGACCAATATTAGGCAACAGGTTATTAATTTTGCTGTGCTGGGAAACTTGCTAAAGAGTTTCAGTTAGATATAATGCCATGAGCTAGGAACCAGCTCAGGAATTTAATCTGGCAGAGGGCTGATCAGAACACACACACCATATTAGTGATACTCCATCTATGGAGAACAATACTTGCTACAAAACACATGAATTTGATTTTCCTATACCATTGTTTCAGTTTTTAATAGCATATTCATTTGTCGATGTCTGTATAATTGTTAATTATTTTCCTTACTGTCTGAATGCCATAGTATACAGAATTAGGAAAAATCTCTTGATTCTGTATTCACTGACTTAGAACATCATGAACTTTGAAGTGAATACTATTATTCCTGAGCATTAGATAGATTCTTATTAAAGCTGTCCATTTAATTTAAAACACAAATTCTAGTCTGCAGTCTGAAGATGTCCTGCAGGTAGAATGAATACCCGTAAACTGTGCAGTAGCAACACAAATCAGGCTTGAGGTAAAACACCTAATGTCAAAAGAGTAGAATACTTCTGAAACAAAGTAATCTATGTCCTCTCTTCTCCCCACAGAAAGTAACTGGATTCCAGTTTCTTGTTTTCAAAAGTCACACTTATTGGCGCTCTGCTCTCTTGTAGTTAAATGACCTAACTATCCAATAACTCCTTTAAATACAATTTGCTTTACTGGTACTCTGAATTTCCAATTGAGATTGGGCAACCTAATATGCTCCCACTTTTTCCACCCAATAAACACTGACCAAAACTGTGAAACACAATGCTTTGGGTTCCCTTGACAAAAATCTTAACTTACTTTTCCCCCGCTTTAGACATCTAACACTTGAAGGTGGCAAGAGATATTAAGACTGTCCCTCTCCACTGAGCTGAGCATCTACTATATTTGATATAAGTCAAAACCAGATTTTGGGAACCATTAGCCCACTGATCAGGCTTTTGTACTAAGTTTTGTCCCTTTACCCTCTTTTCAAGACACCTGCCATGCCTATCTGTCTTGTTGGTTCCATTGTCAACTTTATAACCAGAAGTTGTTTTTAACTGCTTAATTATTTCAAAAGAAAACAGTCATGATATATGGAAACCACCCTAGTGTTTGCCACCATAATGCTGACATCTTCCGATAACATCCTTATCTGAAGAAAATAAAATGAATACTTACGCCTTTTTAATGTCCTCAGCTGAGGCATGTCTCTGCACTCCTAGTACTTCATAGTAATCCACCATTTTTTTAATAGTTTGTGGCAATGGCAAGTCCTGAAATTAAAAGCCATTTATTAATGACAAGCTCATAATTTCAGTGATCAACATAAAAAAAATCCTCCTGTTCCTTACATTACATAATGACAATTAGTTGGGTGCAAACTGCTCAAGGAATCTGTGCTGTGAGGGAAGAAGGGAGGTCCAAAACGCAATAGGAGAAGCAGCATTTTCATCCCTTTTGCTAGTTCTGATCGATCAATGTTACTTACTGAGCACCTAGTGGATTACCATGCACTTGGGAAAGTACACCAGAGCAAAATGCATTCCCTACCTTTGAGTTTACAATCTAGGGGGAGAGATGGGGAGTTTCCTTTATACTGCAGGAGGAAGAACAAGGTTATGACAGGTAATAGCATAAGTCAAGATGACTAATGGACTATGCACTTGATTACACAAGACTGCCGAGAATGGGTATAAAATAACTAACGCTAAGAGTGGTGGGAGGTGGGATTTCAGTTGGGTTTTAAAGGCAGAGAATTGTGGTCTGATGTACAGAAATGGGGAAGAAGTATCACATGAAAGAGTGGGCTTTTGCCACACTTAGTTCCCCCCAAACTTTCTCAATTTCCAAGAGCCCTCAGCTTCAAACCTGTGCTAATACTGGAGACTGGTGGGAGTTGACTGGTCAAGATTTTTAAATAGGTTAGTAAGTCAAAGCTGGGCCACTGACACTTCAACCATTTTAAATCTTCCCATCCCATCAGACTCCGGTGGCAAAAAAAAGTACCTCCTTACTAGCTACCAGACTACCCTCTGACCTCTCCTGACATTGCCAATTCCAGGCACATTTTGGGGAAGAGAATAACAATTCTGGCATGTAAGCGCTTACTGTGTGCCAGGTACTGTACTAAGCGCTGGGGTGGATATAAGCAAATAAGGTTAGACACGTCCTGTCCCACGAGGGACTCACACTTTCAATCCCCATTTCACAGATGAGCAAACTGAGGCACAGAGAAATGCTAGTGACTTGCCCAAGGTCACACAGCAGATAGTGGCAGAGGCAGGACTAGAACCCACACCCTTCTGAGTCCCAGACTCGTGCCATGCTGCTTCCCATAATGGCTTATCGAGAATTCAACTTAATCTGAAAGGCAGACCCACAGTGAGGTTACCAAAGGACAGACTTCTACTGGGCCATGAAGCCTCAGCTGCCCCTTTCAGGGCCTTAACCAGCAGTAGTCTCGGTCACCTATGATAACATTTCTCAAATACAGTCTTCTGATTTTTTTTGGTGGCCTGATGAAAATGAAAATAAATGTTCTCATGGAAAATTTATTACTCAAAACTAATAATTAGTCTAATTATAAGTCTAATTTTTAAAGTGATGCAAACACAGAAAATTTTTGAGAATCACTGAAACCTTACAAAATATCCTGCTGTTGTCCACACCATCTTAAGCCATTTACGTTCCTCACTTCTTTTACCGGCTCCTCCCAAAGGCTTTGTCCCGCTTCCCTTCTACTTCCCCACTTCTGACTTGCTTCTTCCCACCTTCATCGAAATGGATGGAGAAGACAAAAGTTTCATCCAACCTCAACAGGCAGCATTTCTTTCCTGCCCAAAAATCTACTTCAGAACATTTTCCTGTCTTGGACCAGCCTACCTCTGCTTTACATTACCCAGATCACCCGGATGTCAACCCCAGTTTGGCTAGGCAGGACTGGGTTATATAAGTCAGGTCTGGTAGCTGATATTGCAGGACCCAGCCTTACTCTCACCAGGATGGAGCTCTCAATACACAGCTCCCATGTCCACCTTATACTGGCTGATGGATTCATCTTTGCACAGGTCTAACAGAAACACACATTTTGACTAAACTGCAACACACTTCTCATTGGTCTTTCTCCCCCCTGTCACCTCCATCAGCTTCTCCCTTTTCCACCCCATCCAATTTATACTCATTTTAACATAAAGATCTTCTTATAACAACAAATACACATTCTCCACTTCTCCCAACCTTTCACGGTCTTCCTGTCCCTCCACACGAAGCATTCATACTCAACCTCAAGGCTTTCCACCAACTCAATCAATAGTATTTGAGCACTGCTATGGGCAGAGCACTGTACTAAGCACTTGGGAGAATACAACAAAGTTGGTAGACATAATGCCTGACCCAATCCCCACCTCGCTCTCTTTTTTCCTCTCAAGCTAACCTAACTGAACTTCTCTCTCACCTGTCCCATCTCCATCCCCTTTGCCAGTGCTGTCTCCCCAACAGTTGTCCCCACACTCAAAACCCTCCTAAAATCCCATCTCCTTCCAACAAGACTTTCCCAATTAGTTTCCCACACCTCATGTCATACAAACAACTGCCCTTTGGGACTTTCTGTACTTGGAACTATCTTCAGCACTTTTGTATACATGTCAATTATTTTATTTCTAAATATTTTTATACCTGCTTCCCCCATTACAGTGTAAGCTTCTTGTGGGCAAGGATCATGTCTCTGCTAATGCTATTGCACACTCTCAAAGGTTTAGTATAGTGTTTTACCCAGAACAGGTGCTCAATACATATTAACTGGAATGTGTGGTTTCTGCTTTGTAGGTCCCAAGCACTTATTTAATACAATGTCTAGCATCCCATGGGCAATTAATAAATGCTGTGACTATTACTATTCCCACATTTTACTGGGAATTGTAACTTGCTCTTTAGGTGAACTGCTAGGCATCCTTCCAGTTACCATCACATATGCACAAATACCACAGATGGCATGAGGAAATCCACCAGTGAGGGCTGAGACAAAAAGACCAAGCCCAGCTCCACACGAGACTCAAAAAACTACAGTAGTATAAGCTGGCTCATATAGCTTACTGCCTCTTCTGTTTGAAGAAAAGAAGAAAACGCCTGTGCTACTGCACCTACTTTCTTGGAAGTTGGCCTAGGTGGCAAAAGAACAACTAAATCTCATCAGACAGCAATCCTGTTTTCCCTCTTTCTTACACTGTGAGCCCTGAGGGGGACAGGGACTGTGTCAGACCTGATTAGTTGTATCTACTCCAGAGCTTAGAGCAGTGCTTGACACATAGTAAGCCCTTAACAAATACCATAATTGATAACTGATAATCACTGAAACTTTTGCCAATGCAGCATCACATTTTTTCTAGGCCATTCCTTATCTTCCAGAGAACCAGTACTACTTGACTGAATCTCTATACTATGCTGTAAGGAAAACTTACAATTTATCAAATACCACCCTTATTTATTTTAATTTGGTATATGAATTTTAAAAAAATCAAAGCAGCTCTATACACTCAGAATGTTTTGTTTTTGGTAAGGAGATAGTTACTATTCAGGAAGAGCATTTCATTTCTGTATTTCCTCCAAATTCAGTCTGTTGACTTTCCCAGTTTACTTTCCAAAGCCAGCTGCTAACAAAATGCTCCATCCACCACTTAACTCCTTGGAAAGCTATTGTGGCTAGGCATTTATCAACCTTCCTAAATATAAAGCATCTGAACCATCTACCCTATTTTGGAGATTTTCAAATGAATAGTTCTACTCTCAGTAGTACACATGAAGTCATGGCCCATTCTTGAGGCATAAATACCATGTTGTCCTAACCTCAGCCAGAATGTTAAGAGAGTGTGTGGTGCAAAGCCAAAATTGTGAGTCATCTCGTCTTTTTAAACACGAAAATTCGAAGTCATAAAAAAATTAATCTTCTGATTCCACTTCCCCAGCTTTGGTGAGTTGCTTACACCTTTGCAGCACATGAAACTAAACAAAAATAGTCTCTTCATAAGGTCCTTACATTATTAATCCAAATATCAGTCTCACCTTTAAACTATTTACTTTATAACATCAAAAATTATCAAGCCGGGTTTGGTGCTTTTCTAAAATAAATGGGGGGTTTTGGAGGGGGGGGTTACTTTTTCAACAGATTACGGTACTACGGCTGGGCATATTACATGCTCCAGCTGACCTGGACACAAATACCACGTGATTCCTGGTACCACCTCAACATCCCAAGTCACATCAACCCATCAACCATGGTCTAGCATATATGCTTTTACCATCCAACATTTAAGTAAGCCTATATAATCAAATGTACAGTTTCTTCTGATTGCCCCCATCTGAAAATATCTTTAGAAGATATTAGAATGTAATATCTTTGTGGGCAGAAAATGTGTCTCACATTCTCTTACAGTTCCCAGAGTTCTTGATACAGCACTCCGTATCCAGTGGGCCTCAATAAATACTTTTATTACTACTACAAAAGCCATTCTGATATCCATCAATGAAATGTGAACTCACTGGTAATTACTTGGTACGTATTATTTTCCTGAAGATTATTATTGGTTTATGATACTGTATTTTACGCATACTGGAGCTCAAAAGCAGCACTGAGGCATCAAGAAAGCATGCATTAATTCCACAAATGTATATTTTTACAGGGACAATATGACTTGGGTTGATATGACAATATGACTTGGGAACTTGAAATTAGGATGGCCAATGCCAGCTCTCAAGGATATCCAGAGAGGCAAACGTAGAGAAGCAGCATAACCTTGTGGACAGATCTTGGGCCTGAGAGTCAGAAGGACCTGGGTTCTAATTCTGGCCCGCCACTTGTCTGCAGTGAGACCTTCGGCAAGTCACTTCACTTCTCTGTGCCTCAGTTACCTCATCTGTAAAATGAGGATTGAGACTGTGAGCCCCTACGTGGGACAGGGATTGTGTCCAATCCGATTTGCTTGTATCCACCCCAGCGCTTAGTACCGTGCCTGGCACAGAGTAGGTGCTTAAATATCATTATCATTAAATGTCTTCAACTCAAGAACAGTTTAAACATGCTACCAATGTGCATTCACACCACACAAAACACACACTTTTTATAGCGCTACTTCAAAATCCTCAAACCAAGAGAGTGAAACTAAAATGAACAAAATAGTTTATTTAGAAATGTACCATTTGCACTGCAGTGTTTCAAAAATACCCAGACCAATCAATGCCTTCTTGGAGGCATAAAGAAAACTTAATTTCTCCTGCTTTTTCAGAAGAAACAAGTTTAAGTACCCTCGCAAAAAGCATCTCACTCTGAATATGAGTGATACATATTTTATATCAAATTCCCAAGGAAAAAAAGAGTCCCTTAAGACAAACATGCCCAAACACTATTGCCAACTTGCACAATAAACATCCTCACTTACTTCAAAAACCAATCAAAACAAAACCACACAGAGTGCTTTCCTGACTGAGCTGTTGCTTAATATAAATTGTATATCCTGTGAACTATCCATGGGCAGCATGGAAATGCAAAGGGGTAACCAGTCAAGTTGAGTGACTTACCAGGTATTTTTTCACCATGTCTAAATAAGATAAACATCTCTGCTTTGCACATCTTGGACCACTATTGAAGAGTAGAGTACAAGAGATGTGGCTGCAGATTGCGTTCCAGGAAATTTATCCTTGCGTTCCAGGAAATTGATCCTTTCCACCATTTTCCGTTGATATGACCTGACACCTAGAACAGCCTCATTTAAATCCTGCGACCACTCTTGCTTATTAGGCCAGTTTCAAGCCTTGCAGCTGAGAGCTAATTTCCTGAAGTTGTCGGACAATGCAAAGGCTGTATAAAGAACATTCAGGTTCCTCTAATTTTCCTACTCCGTCACAGACACAGCAACAATCCTCCACTATAATGAAACTAGAGTTTAGAGCAACATGATTTGCCAATTAGTCTGAAGTCCAATGTTAAATAATGAGCAAACCCTGTATGGAACCAAGAGTCTCCAATGGTGATACAGATCTGAAGACTGAAACTGAATTCTGAAAGCTAAGATGATATACTTTCCAGTGATACAAGGATGGAGAGGAATGAGGTAGAAAACCAAATCAGGGTTAGTATCAGTGATATTTACTGAGTGCTTACTATGTGCACCGAACACTGTATTAAGTGCTTGGGAGAGTATAACAAAATTAGCAGCCACATTCCCTGCCCATAACAAGCTTACAGTCTAGCATGTCCTTTGAGACGACAGAGTTTGGCTCAACTTGTCATCAATATTCAGCAACTAGAAGGGGGAGATAAAGGAATTAGAAAAAGGGAGGCTTATTAGCAAATAGAAATACCCAGCTAGGATCAGGTAAGTGACTATGTATAGATAGGTATTATAAGACTGAGGCCCAGAGCACTCATTTCTTTCTGGCTGGAGGCCAAGGAGATAAGATAGTCATGGCCAGGAGCCCTGTCTCAATTCCAGCTTCCACCAGACCCTATCTCACTTTTGAGGGGGGTTGGGGGGGGAGCAAAAATCTAACCGGGGTTGAGGCCCAATTCCAAGGTCTTCCAGAGTTATCTGAAGAAAAGAAAAACCTGCCACATTACCCTCCATTTCCTAAATAAATCAATAAAGAACTGTGGGTTGTCATATCCGATTGTCAGGTTATCTCAACAACAACAATACAGCTGATAATATAACTCTAGCTCAGGGCTCCCATTAGTCTTTCCCCTAACTGTGGAGAGAGGTACAAACTACCTATTCTACAACAGAGTAGTTCGATCATGAGTTGAGATCTGGTTTACTACTTTGAGATTTTGAAGTTCTGTTTCTTGTGGGTAGGAAGGTTTTACCAACTCTGTTGTATTGTACTCTCCAAAGTGCTTAGTACAATGTTCTGCACACAGAAAGCACTCAATAAATATGATTGATTAATGAGAATTAAAATGATGTCCTGCAGAGTAGTCCCAGACCTTCAGCATAGACAAATAAGCACTTGTTTCAGTCATGACCTGAAAATATCTGTAACCAATAAGCCATGTTTCAAATAGCATTAGGTAACACCTTGTTAGAGTAAAATTTAATTCGCAGAGTTTTAAGAAATTTTCTAACAATTCAGGCAGAATTTAGTACAAATTTTAAGACCAAGAATCAAACAATTTGGTGCAGTTTAAGATCAAAGACTATGTCTAGCTTACTTCTTAATGCTTAGTACAGTGATGTGTACATAATGAGTGCTGAATACTATAACTGCTACTACTGAACATACAGAAGTCTAAACCAATTCAAAACCAAAATCAAGACACCAAGGAAAACGAAAGTCAGTTGGCATTTTTCGGGATAAAGTTCAGGAGAAAAATAATTTTGAAACCAAAACCTATATCTTACTTTATTTTCCATAAACCAGCTGCATTCCTGGAGTCCTCGCACTATGTGTAAACTCTCGTATTAGGCTGATCCTCTCAGGGCAGAACCACCTGGCTATGCCGTAGGGCAAGATTTTCCCTTAGGATCTCTTCCTCCCCAACATCATGACATCACAAATGTGAGGTGAAATGCCCTGGGACAATGGGGTACTGGATTGTGAAGATGAGAGAAGGACAAATTCCCAATGGCACATGTGCCAAACACTTTGGCATGCCTTGAAGGGACTCCAAAAGGCCCATATTTCCACAGGCAATATATGGGGTCCTGGGGCAAATGTCCTGACAGCTTCCTGAGTTACATCACAGTTGAGGCTTCTTCTTTGCACTTTCCTAACAGGTAAGAGGTCAATTCAGGCCTAAAGGGAAAGACACAAGAGGTGGAAGCAGTTATTTCACCTCATTCACATGTCTCCATCACTAAGCCCACTGTTTGTTTGAAACCCTGTGACTTTAATCTCAAAGAATCCCTTGGAAGCCCCAACCTCCATTCAAGAAACATTACACTCACTCCCTCGGTGAACTCATTCGCTCTCAGCTTTGACTACCATCTCTACGCAGATGACACGCAGATCTACATCTCTGCCCCTGTCCTCTCCCCCTCCCTTCAGGCTCGCATCTCCTCCGGCCTCCAGGATGTCTCCACCTGGATGTCGGCCCGCCACCTAAAACTCAACATGAGCAAGACTGAGCTCCTCATCTTCCCTCCCGAGCCCGGTCCTCTCCCAGACTTCCCTATCACCGTGGATGGCACGACCATCCACTTCCTCTGGAGCGTTGGAAACCAGACCTTGATTGAGACTCATAACAAGCTATACCAAGACGAAGTCAAGCAGTGACTACAAGTGTCTAAAGCCCTCCCTAGGATAACCTAGTGTAGTTCTTTGCTGTTTGGGTCCCAACCCCACTGCAGCAGCCACCAATGCCCCCCTTCAAATGACCTGACTATCCCCAGCTAGATTAGAAGTGGAGAAAAGGGGAGAAACGGCAGCCTAGGGAAAGACCTGGCTCCCAGAAGAGGAAGCATCCAGTTTTCAATCATCTGCCAGGTCTCCAAGGATACCTTCTTCTGACTCCAATATACTTCTGACAATCATCCTCTCTGAAAATACCGACAAATCTAACCGGTGTAAATCTGCTCAGAAGAGGATTTTGGTTTGGGTGGCTAATGCCTTGCTAACACTCAAATGACAATGTAAAGGTTACCTGGGAATTATTTTAATTGAAATGAAAGAAATGCTGACCAGCAGAACAAGGAATGCATTAACACACTGCAGAGTCTCATGACCCTGACAAAGGGGCTGCTTATCGAAGTCCATGCTGTGGCACAAAAACAAGCTAAGGGACACATCTGCAAAGTGGTGGGTGCCAAGACACCCCACACCAAAACTAAATTGAGGACTTCTATTTACCTTCCCGAATCTACACACAGCCCTTAGTGGCACCCTCAACACAGTGAAGGAGGAAGTCTCAAAGAGCTGAAAACAATGCCTCTGTGTTTCCTTATCAAAATACCATCTTTGAGGATGTGGTCCTAAGAAGAACAATTTATTTGCCAACCTGCTAAGTCATAACATCCAGGTCAGGGATGCCATCATCGTTGCGGTTAGAACCTGAATGAATGACTGGTACAGCTCCAGGATCTGTGGTTTTCCTGCTAAGATCAACAGGCAGAGAGGGGGATGAACTACTCAAATACCTCAGATTTCAAAAATTCAGTTTTCAACATCTTCAGGAGGTAAGGTGGGCAAGCTGACTATGCAGGCAATCAGGGAATCTCATTGCTCTCCATTGCCAGCAGGATTCTAGCCAGGGCCCTCCACAAAAGGCCCCCTGGAGAACATAGTGAAGATCATTAGCAATGGGCTCCCAGCAAATCTGCAGTGCCTTAATGAGACACAGCAGATTTGATCTTTGCTGCATTTCAGATAGAAGAGGTGTAAGAAACAACTTCAAGATCTCTGCAATGCATTTAGAGAGCATCTGAGATATCAACAAGCCTGAATTCTGACAATCCTAAATTTGGCTGCCCTAAGAAATTTATCAAATTCCAAAGATTACTTGATGATTATATCACCAGCCACTGCAAAACTGAAAGGGCCTTCTCTGATCCTTTCCCCATTATCAATGGAGTAAGGAAAATTGTCTATCAGGGTGACTTTTGTTCAGCCTATTCAATTGCAGCAATTGCCTGAGGGCATGACAAGAAATCTGCACCCGGAATCTAACATACTAAGAGCACTCTCTAGGCGGTAAGCTCCCTGTGGGCAGGGAATGTCTCTCCCAAGTGCATACTACAGTGCTCTGCACACAGTAAGCACTCAATAAATCACATTTCCCCCTTTCAATGCCCTACTGAAGGCTCACCTCCTCCAGGAGGCCTTCCCAGACTAAGTTCCCCTTTTCCTAAGCTCCCCCTCCCCCTCACCTCGCTCCGACTCACTCTCTTAGCTCTACCCACCTCCCGGCCGCACATTACTTGTGTATATATACATATCTATAATTCTATGTATTTATATTACTGTCTGTTTTACCTGTTCTGATGTATATAATAATAATAATAATAATGTTGGTATTTGTTAAGCACTTACTATGTGCAGAGCACTGTTCTAAGTGCTGGGGTAGATACAGGGTAATCAGGTTGCCCACGTGAGGCTCACAGTCTTCATCCCCATTTTACAGATGAGGGAACTGAGGAAGAGAGAAGTGAAGTGACTTGCCCACAGTCACACAGCTGACAAGTGGCAGAGCCAGGATTCGAACCCATGACCTCTGACTCCCAAGCCCGGGCTCTTTCCACTGAGCCACGCTGCTTCCCTGTATATATATATATCTAATTCTATTTATTTATATTGATGCCTGTTCACTTGTTTTGATGTCTGTCTCCTCCCTTCTAGACTGTGAGCCCGTTGTGGACAGGGATTGTCTCTCTCTGTTGTTGACATGTATTTTCCAAGCGCTTAGTTCAGTGCTCTGCACACAGTAAGCGCTCAACAAATACCACTGAATGAATGAATACAACTGATTGACTGATTGATAAAAGCTGTGACCCACCCCCTGCTCCCCTTCCCTCCCTCCTTGGAGCGGGAGTTGCAGGAGCAAGGCAGGTTACTCTCCTTCAGGGCCTGCTCCAACTGGCTGTGGCGGAGGAAACGGGGGTACGGAGGAAGACTCAGCAGAGAAACTCCAAGCAGTGGAGGGGCCACAGGGGATAAGTTTGGGGGCATACCCCAATTTATACTCTTTGATTTATTGTTTTAAATCAGTGGCACTTATTGAGCACTTACTGTGTGCAGTGCTGTACTGAGTGCTTGGGAGAGTACAATACAACAGAGTTGGTAAAACATGCTACCTGCCCACAAGGAGGTTACAGACTAGAGGGAGAAGACATGAATTCAAATTATGGATATGTACATAAGCGCTGTGGGGCTGGGAAGGTGTGAATAAGCGGTGCAAATCCAAGTGCAAGGACGACACAGAAGGAAGTGGGAGAGGAAGAAATGAGTGCTTAGTCGGGAAACGCCTCTTGGATGAGAGGTTCTTTAAATAGGGCTTTGAAAGTACGAGAGTGAAAGCTTGCTGGATATGCTTGGGAGGGAGGTTGGGGGCACAAGTTCCAAGCCAGAGGCAGGATTTGGGTGAGGGACTGACGGTGAGATAGGCGAGACTGAGGTACAGAGACTAGGGTGGCATTAGAGGAGCAGATTGTGCAGGCTGGGTTGTAGTAAGAAATCAGAGAGGTAAGATAGGTAATTAGGCCCAAGTGACTGAGTGCTTTAAAGCCAATGGGAGGGAGTTTGTTTGATGAAGAGGTGGATGGGCAACCCTGGAGGTCCTTGAAGGAGTAGAGAAACATGGACTGAATAGTTTTGTAGAAAAACGTTATGGGCAGCAGAGTGACATGAGTGGACTGAAGTGGGGAAAGACAGGAGGCAGGGGGGCTGATGCAGCAGTCAGGAGGAATAAGTGCTGGGATTAAGGGGGCAGTTTGGACAGAGAGGAAAGGATTGATTTTAGCGATGCTGTGAAGGATGAACTGATGAGTTGGTGATGGACTGAATAGGTGGGTTGAATGAGAGAGGAGCCAAGGATAATGCCAAAGTTATGGCCTCATGAGACAGGGAGGAGATGGTGGTGCTGTCTACAGTGATGGGAATTGTTTTAGGTATGTTAAGTTTGAGGTGTCAGCGGAACATCTAGGTAGATGTGTCCTGAAGGTAGGAGAAAATAAAGACTGCAGATGAGAAAGATCAGGGCTTGGAGATGTAGATTTGGGAATCATCCACATAAAGATGGTTGTTGAAGCTGGTAGATGGAAGCTGAAGTAGTCAAAACTCCAGGGAAACAGAAGATACCCAAAAAGTAAATTCTGTTTTCCATTTTTCTTTGTATTTCAACTGCCAAAATGGTTTTAAATCAATAAACAAGCCCACTTCAACACTGCCATGTTCGTTATGAAAATGCTCATTCACAACTTACAGGCATTACAAACCTTTCTGGCAGTTCAATCCTGGAATGAGGAATTTCACTCAGCTTTTTTACTGGCTCTATTTGCAAACCAGTAAAAATTTTGCAGTGCCAATGGTGTCGTTAGCTCACTCTCCTCCACAGAATTACTTGCATCCCTGCACTTACCAAATGCCGATCTGGTCACACAAGTGAAAAAAAATAAAACAAAATAAAAATCCCAAAGGTTTGAATGATCTGCAGAATGAGTTTCAGTGAGAAGCATAAAGCCACCAGGTGCTTGCGTTGAGAAATTTTCATTCCTGGAGGTTGGCTACAGTACCTTGGGTAAATAGTAAAACAGCGGAATTACAACTTTGATGTAACCAAAGCCCCCAGAATCACTGCTACCATCACCAGAAAAACCCCGTGGCCAATCTAGGTAGGTCAGAGAAAGAACAAGGGGCTGGTCCTAGGGGTCTCGACTATAGAAAAAAAAAAATTCGCTGCCATCTGAGAAGCAGTTGGCCTAATGAAAAGAGTTCGGGCCCGGGAGTTAGAGGGTCTGGGCTGAACCCACATTCATGGGGCTTGCTTTTTCTAAGTAAAAAATTTTGGAAGTCAGGTTCTAATCCTGGGCTCCACCCATGGCTGCAGTGTCCCCTTGAGCAAATCGCAATTTTTCTGGGTGTCAGTTTCTTCACCCATAAAATTGGGACTAAAATACCTGTTGTCTCTCCTAGACTGTGAGGTCTAAGAGACAAGAACTGTGTCCTACCCGTTTACCTTCTCTCTACCCAGTGCTCAGTATAGTGCTCTGCACACAATAAGCGCTAGATACGGTTGAAGTGAAAGCTTTGCATATACTAAGTGATTAATTAAAAAATAGGAATTATAATTAATTTAAGACACCTTTTCAAAATTTGGGGAATCAAGGAAGGCATTTTGCTATGTGCATTAATGTTCTTTTAGTCTTTTTAAGCACTTCAGACCAGGCTGCTATTGTTGGAATGCTCCCTGACTTGTAGCAGAGAGGTGGACAGGGATTCCCCTGCCAAGCCCCCAAGACTGGCTGATTCTCAATTCAGGGCCCTACTATTCCCCAGCTCCAGCACACCCATCATTAAAAAAAAATTGTGCAGGAGCATGTTTACACCCCCTTACTTGCTTCATCTTTGGTAAAATAAAGGGGTGGGCACATGCTCCTCAGTCCATTTTTCAAGGTGTTCAGACACAGGGGACTGGACTAACCGAAGGACAAAAGAGGGGCTTCACAGACCATCTTGAGTGATTCAGCAGGCCCCACACTTAACCCGCAGAGATGACGCTGTTATAATCTCTAGCTTGTGTATACATAATGGGGGGAGGGACTTTTTCTAATCCAAGTAAATGCCCATGGGTTATCAAGGGAAATATCTAACAATAACAGATGGCAAACATGAATGAGAAATGAACGCACAACTGGTTTTTGGGGGTTTTTTTTTGCTTTTACTGTTTCAACCCCTTGGGTTACAAAATCTTTGGACTACAGTTTGAGAAAAAGCGTGGCCTAGTGGATAGACCAGGGGGCTGGAAGTCAGAAGAACCTGGGTTCTAATCCCCGCTCCACCACTTGCCCGCTATGTGATCTTGGGCAACTGACTTAACTTCTCTGTGCCTCACAACTGTTGGGACACGGACTGTGACCAACCTGAGTACTTTATCTATCCCAGCACTTAGTACTGTGCTGGGCATACAGTAAGTACTTAAATACCCCTAAAAAAATGCAAGGAAATCCTAAATCTCTAGACAGAATAAATTTTATCAGCAGGCACAAATTTTGCCATATTCCTCAGTGGTGCCATTTTCAACTGTCTTTTGAAGTTTTGATCCAAAAGGCATTAGCAAGGCAAACTGCCAATCCCACGGAGGTTATGTGTAACTGGCAGGTATGCCAGACTCCTAAAGGAAGCCAGGGTTCAATGCTACCACTTCCAGACTTGAAGCCCATTTTTCCAGAGACCTACACCAGATAGCCCTATGTGCAGAGCACTGTTCCGAGCACGTGGGACACACAATCCAAGGAGACATAGGAATTCCCCAAAATAAAAGTAGTAATGGTACTTATGGTAATTTGGAATTGAAAGCGTTAACTATGAAATGTTTAAATAATCAAAACATTTAACGAGCAACACTGGAATTTCTTGAAAAATAAATGCAAATTTCAATTTCACTGTAAGATTTGAAGAACAAGCTACCTAAACTTTTAAGTTCTGATCCCAATTAAATTCAAGAAAACACTCTAAAAGTGTTTTGGCCTGTTAAGTGGGTGGCAATAAATTGCTATCAAATTTGAGCTTCAGATACTCAACTCCGCACAAAGATATAACAACTGCCAGATGATTTATATTTTCCATGGCTATTTGATTTTTTTTTAAAGTCCCAATTAATATTCATAGAAAAATGCCTCCAAAATTTTAAGTTAGGTCTCACCCTTTATCCAACAATCCAAAAATGCAGTAACAAAAATCACCTCAGAACGTCAAGTCAAAGTAAACTGGGATTTCCCAAAATTGCACCAAGACACAAACATCCCTAAACATTCAAATTAAAGGAGAAACTGGACTAAATGACTGCAACCACTGGAAGAAAACAAGTAATTATTAAGCTTTTATGGCAAATCTTGCTTCAGTTCAAAAAGTAACGTTTCCTCCATTGACAATTTCTGAATTCGTTGTTTTAAAAGGCAGTGATACTATTTTACATGTAATTGCATAAGGTTTTAACAATTTCAGATTTACAGTGTGCTTGTAGGAAGCAGCAAATACAGAATTATGTAAAAGATTAAATAGTAACCTGTGCTGCTGCTCTTAAGTAAATTGAGTTACTTTCCATTTTAATAGGAACTTGGAAAAATGAATACACAGGAAATTAGCAACCAAAATGTAGTCTAAATTGTTCACCTGAGTCAATTGACAGTGATTAGTTTAACAATGACTCTTCATGTTTAGCCATTAGGTCTCTGGTGGTATGAAATTCTTTCAGCTTTCCAGTTTATTTCAAATTCAGATAGAGTGTAACTACTAAACCAGGCAAAGCTGAAATATTTCCAATATTATAACTTCTGATTTTTCTAAGGAGGAGAGGGCATTGTTGCTGGAAAAGCATTAAATATACCAATGTCCTCAAGAATTTGAGAAAGTCTGCTAAATACTGATATCAAGGGACTCATTTGAAGTAAACTGAAATCATAAAACATCTACCCATTGCCTCAAATAGGCTTCTTTAGCTCTCTGAATGGTAAAAAAAAAAAAAAAAAAAAATCTGAAATATAACTCCTAAAATTATACGAAGACTATTAGTTGTGAGCCATTCAAATGTTAAGTATTTTGACATTCCATATTTTTAAAAATAATCTGGCATAAAACTAATTTTAATCATATTTTATAGCACTGAGCCATATGAAAATGACAATCACATCTCTAAGTTTTCCAGTTAATGCTTTACACACAGATTATGTACTATGCACATTAAAATATAAATTCAAAAAGATTCAAATGGGATCGGTGTCCCTTACAAGTCGACTTGCCAAAGAATAGAAATTTACTTGCCCCAATTTTTCAGACTCTGTCACCCCACAGAAGGATTACACAAGCAACACATAAAATTATTTGCTATTTGACATAAAATGTTACCCCAGAAATATTGCTGAGCCCAGAAGCCAGAGAGTTGCTAGAAATTAAAATGAGATCATTCAGATCAGAAAAGATATTCTGTAGTGTACAGAGCCTAACACGCCCTGGGCCTTCCCCAACAATCAAAAAAATAATTGCTGACCAATCCAGTTTTCTCCTTATCAACAGGTCTGTGGATTTGAGTCTAAAGGGAAAAGAAAGGAAGCTGGCAGCAAGGAAAGAAAATTAAAATGGAAAGTGAAGAGAGGGTGTGCACCCCAGAAGAGCCAGTGACCCACAGAGGATAAGCACTCTTCCCATTTGTATATTCCTTCCTAATGCATAACACATAACACAGTGCCTTGCACACAGTAAATGCTTAAATAAAACACTAGTATTACTACCGCTCTTCAGTTCTTTGGAAACTGAACCTGTGAGCCACCTTACAGTGTTTCAAATTCACACTAATAAGTCTTCAGAGGCTGCCTAATCTCTCCAAATGTCTTTTGAATGGAATGTACACTTGGGAATATGAGATTTTCTGGGGCCAAAAAAATTGTGAACTGGATACAGGTTCCTTTTAACCCTACACAGAGCAAGACTTTACAGACTCTTCTGAAACAATGAGAGAATCAAGCTCAGCTACTCTCACAATTATGAGTAGTACAAATTCTGTCAAATTCCATATGTACATCTTTTATATAACAATGAATGTTAATGATGGCAACCAGAGAAATGTGCTGACCAATCAGATACCACAGAATTTAAGTGCCTGACTTCGGGTCTGGAAGTTTTAAATTTACTGGGTTAATAACTGGTCAATATCAGAGAAATAATAATAACTACGGTATTTAAGCACTTACTACATGCCAAGCACTGTTCTAAGCACTGGGGGGGGGGGGGTAAATGCAAAGTAATCAGATTGTTCCATGTGGGGCTCACAGTCTCAATCCCCATTTTACAGATGAGGTAACTAAGGCACAGCAAAGTTAAGCGACTTGCCCAAAGTCACCCAGCAGATAAGTGGCAGCACCAGGATTAGAACCCATGACCTTCTGACTCCCAAAGCCCAAGGTCTATCCACTAGGCCTGCGGGGAAGCAGCATCGCTCAGTGGAAAGAGCCCGGGCTTGGGAGTCAGAGGTCATGGGTTCAAATCCCAGCTCTGCCACTTGTCAGCTGTGTGACTGTGGGCAAGTCACTTCACTTCTCTGTGCCTCAGTGACCTCATCTGTAAAATGGGTATTAAGACTGTGAGCCTCACGTGGGACAACCTGATTACCCTCTATCTACCCCAGCACTTAGAACAGTGCTCTGCACGTAGTAAGTGCTTAAATACCAACATTAGTATTATTATTAGGCCATGCAACTTCAAAATACTTCTGCATGCGAGTGCCAACTTCTTCCATTTTTAGTTAAAAGCACTTGCTAGTCCTGCAATCTTTAAGGAGAAGCTGCACACCAATACCTATATTGTGTGTTCATTTTTTAGGTTCCCCACAGAAATTGGCCCAACTTGAAAGGCACAGAAATTAAGTCAGCTGACTGCCTCATCAATTACTCATTCAAGAACAGAGGCCTGCTTGGTCAATGCTTGACCTGCTGGAAATCTAAAAGGCAACTTAGGACAGTCCTCACATTCAGTTCATGCTAAAGTTTCATGCTGCTATTTAGTTTTACTGCTGAGTGCCATATGTGGATTTTAAAAGTACAGCAGAAAATTGCACTTCGTGATCAAGAAAATTTGGATCACTGGAATAATTAACAAGCTCAGTGGATGGGCCATTTACTTAAAAAGCAGAACACCCAGGAAAGATGCCTACCAAATAACTTTTTCTAATGCTTGCTAAAGTATGGTAGATATAGCCTAACAGCTTTTATGATTTTTCTAAATAAAAACTCTCACTTTCTGTAAGAAAGCACCATGTAAGGGGAAAAAAAATGAATTACCTCACCTAATAGCAACAATACAATTCACGAAATTTCTGCATTTTTTTTAATGCTCAAACTACAAACTGCAGTTTCCTCGAATAATGTTTCACCTCTGCACTCAAGCATACTCCACAGAAAAATAAAATTCACTTGTCCCTGACATCTCTTTCAAGTCTGACCATTCCTTAGCTCATCCCCTTTATATTCAGCATGGCTCAGTGGAAAGAGCCCGGGCATGGGAGTCAAAGGTCATGGGTTCTAATCCCGGCTCCGCCACTTGTCAGCTGTGTGACCTTGGGCAAGTGACTTAACTCCCCTGTGCCTCAGTTCCCTCATCTGTAAAAGGGAAATGAAGACTGTGAGCCCTGTGGGACAACCTGATGACCTTGGATCTACCCCGGCACTTAGCAAAGCGCTTGGCACATAGTAAGTGCTTAACAAATACCAACATCATTATTATTATTATTCAATTCTTCTTGTACTTTTTTTTAATGGCATTTGTTAAGCACTTATTATGTGCCAGGCACGCACTGGGATAAGCACTGGGATAGCTATAAGCGAAACAGATCTCAGTCCATGTTCCACATATGGCTTGCAGTACTAATCCCCCTTTTACAGATGAAGTAACTGAGGCACAGAGAAGTTAAATGACTTGCCTTAGGTCACACAGTGGACAAAAGGCAGAGCCTGGATTACAACTCAAGACCTTCAGACCCTCAGGCCACACTGCTTCTCTACCTGAATTGTTCCCAGTGTCCCAACTTATTCACCTTATTCCCAATCTTCCCTATCTGTTCTGCTCCTCATAACTCAGTCCTTGCTGAAGAACCCAAAACATTTCCTTTGAACTACGTTCATTTGGGCTTTCTCCATTCAATGTGCCTGATCCCTGTCCACCCCAGACCAAAAAAATTAAAAAATAAAAAAAAATCAGCACCACCTCCTTTTCCAAACCCTCTTTGACCTGGGCTTCAGACACTCCTTTCCTGCATCTCCTACTTTTCTCTTCTTCTACTAGTTCTTCAGGGTCTTTTGCAGAGTTGATTCATGGCTAGGGCCGGCTCCACATCATCCAGCCTTCGTCCTCATATTTGATTGCTTGCCCTATAGCAAGTAGACTCACAAGTACCTGAAACCATCATCACCCAACCTGTTCTGGCAAACTAATTGTTTCAGGGGATGCTTGGTTCTCATTCCCAATTGAGAGACGCCAGGATCAAAGCTGGGACTCAGCTGCACTCCAGGCAGAAGTGAGCAAAAAGTAAATCACCCACACTCAGAGACCCGGGCTGCAGCAGGGCCAGGAAGATCACAGTCTCCTCCTCCTCGGGTCTGAAGTGGTAGTCAGACAGGCTTTACCCTTCAGCCTTTTTCCCCTGCAGGCAAGGACTCCAGAGGGAAGTAGGTTATTTTTAGCCCACTTCATTTGGGAATCTTGAGCTGCAGGGGAGGAATAATATGCAATAAACTCTTGCAGAGCTGAAAAAAATTCTGATATTTGAAAACTTGGATAGCTGGTATCCAAGTGTGTGTTTGCTACATACAGGTCCCGCCCATATCTAATAATAATAATAATAATAATGACTATGGTACTTGGACTTTTTACGTGCCAAGCACAGTTCTAAGCACTGGGGAAGATACATGTTAATTTGGATGGACACGATCCCTGTCCCACATGGGGCTCACACTCTTAATCCCCATTTTACAGATGAGGTAACTGAGGCCCAGAGAGGTTAAGTGACTTGTCCGAGGTCACACAGCAGACAGGCGGAGCCGGAATTAGAACCCAGGTCCTTCAGACTCCTAGGCCAGCACTCTACCCACAAAGCCACATTGCTTCTCAGCGTGGAGATCTACCTTTCCGGCCATCATCATCTCTCTTCGTAGTGAGGTAGACAGAGCTGCAGGATATTATTACAGTGTGTATCCCCCTCTAAACCGCAAGTTCAATGTAGGCGGAACATGACTACCAACTATGTTATACTAAAAACCCTCAAGTGCGTAGTGCAATACTCTGCACACAGTAACCGCTCAATAAATACGAATGATATCTCTGCCAGGATACCCTGCTATAAACTGGGGATGGTGAAGAGATTTGAAAAGGTCTTTGCTTGCATTTAACTTGTCTTCCACTATTCTCACACCACATCAAAAAGAAAAAAAAATACCTTCTATATGCTGTTACCTGAAATTGTCAAATAGCAAAGAAATCTTTAGGATTAGTATAGGGATAAATTCCTAACGCATGGCAGCAGAGCATTAAGTATTATGCGTTTGTGAATAGATAACATAGAATATCTTTACAGTATCCCCATACCTCTGAATTTAGCCTAGGGGATGAAAAGAGGTGAAAGCAGGTTCGGGAAGGGCGGGAAGCGAAAAACTAATGTCTTCCATGTCTCAGGCAGTATTCTGGTTCACCATATTAACAGACCTATATCGTCATCACAGGACCTCTGATCCTATGGCTTCCTGATCAGTGACACTATGCTGATTCACACCTAGTTTGGTAGAGTCTGCTATAATTCATGATTTGTATAGTACAGAGGTGAGTCACTCATTAGCAAACACACCTGAACGCCAACAAAGTGAATTAAACCAATTCAGACCGTTGGAGGGCCGAGGCTGCGGCCAAAGACGATCGGCTATTTGAACTTTTCTCAATTGGCCCCCTCAAGTTCACCTCCAAAGCCAACTAGCTGGGCACCCGTGTGCTGGTCTTAACTTGATTAGCCCTGAGAGTCTCGGTTCCTCCCGGTTAGTTGACTTGGATTCCAGTTTTTCGGCCTCGCTCCTAAGCCGGCGGTTCAAAGAACTTAAAAAAGGGAGGATTAAGGGGGGTTTTAAAAACCTTTAAGCCGACCGAAACGGGTCGCTGCTTTCCCCAACCGGCGGCCTGAAGCCCGACATCCAGTCCCTCCTGGGTGATGCCACGAACCATCTGCCATCTGACAGTTTTCAACTGGCCGTGCGGGGGGGGCGGGCGGAGGGCGGGCGGTTGGCTGCCCCCTCCTGCCCTCCCCTCCCCTCCCCTCCCCTCCCGTCCTTCCCCCGCCCCCGCCCCCGCCGCCTCACGACCCCCTCCCGGCCCCGCTTTTTCCTTCCCAAAGCGGCCTCCTCGGTTTGGAAAGCTCCTTCCGCGGTCGGCGGGCGCGGGCGGGCACCAGCACAGCTGCGGCACTTTGTGCAGAACGCGGGGTTTCCTGCTCGCGCCGCCTCGCTCCTGACAACCGGATCCCCAACGACAACAAACGCTGCCCTCCCCGGGAAGGAGAAACCACCACCACCCCCCCAAAAAAAACCCCAAAACCACCCCCTCGCCGTGGCACTTCCCAATGAATCTTTTGTCCCTCCTCGGCCACCGGGGCCGGCCGCCGCCCGTCCCCTTTTTCCCCGATGGTATTTGTTAAGCGCTTACTATGCGCCAAGCACCGTTCTAAGCGCTGGGGAGGGACGGACCACACAAGGTGATGATTGTCCCACGTGGGACGGCCTTAATCCCCATTTTGCGGATGAGGTCCCTGAGGCCCAGTGGAGTGACTTGCCCCAAGTCACCCGGCTGCCAAGCGGCGGGGGCGGGATTAGAACCCACGACCTCTGACTCCCCAGCCCGGGCTCTTCCCACGGAGGCGCGCTGCTCCTTCCTTCCCCGCCGGCCTCCAAACGGCGGCACCTCGGCCCGCCTCCCCAGCTCTTAGAGCTTCTAACCGTTTCCGAGGCAGAAGGGGCGGTGTCACCCCATCAATGCTGCGCGCACTGCGCTAAACGCTCGGAGGGGGGGAAGGGGGACGACACCCCAACAGCTTGTCGACGCGATCCCTTACCCGCAACGGACTTGGCCGTCTCCCCTTTAATGTCTGTCATCCCCCGGGGACCTCAGGACGCTGAAGAAATACGGCTGATCGATCGATCGATCGCCCCGATGGCGAAGAGGAAAGGGGTGTCTGCGAGGAGCGGGGGGCCGACGAGGGGCGTTCATTCATTCACTCAATCGTATTTATTGAGCGCTTACTCCGTGCAGAGCACTGGACTAAGCGCTTGGCATGGACGATTCGGCCACAGATAGAGGCCATCCCTGCCCGACGACGGGCTCACGGTCTAAGTGGGGGCGACAGACAGCAAAACAGAACCAGTAGTCTGACCTAAATTATAAATTAATGATTCAATCATTCAATGGTATTTACTGAACGCTTACTATGTGCAGAGCACTGGACTAAGCGCTTGGCATGGACAATTCGGCCACAGAGAGAGACCATGCCTGCCCAATGAGGGGCTCTAAGTGGGGGAGACAGAGCAAAACAAGTAGTCTGATGTAAATTATAAATGAATGATTCATTCATTCAATGGTATATTTACTGAATGCTTACTATGTGCAGAGCACTGGACTAAGCGCTTGGCATGGACAATTCTGCCGCAGATAGAGGCCATCCCTGCCCAACGACGGGCTCACGGCATAAGCAGGGGAGACAGAGCAAAACAGAACAAATAGTCTGACGTAAATTAATGCATTCAATAGTATTTACTGAACGTTTACTATGTGCAGAGCACTGGACTAAGCGCTTGGCATGGACAATTCGGCCACAGAGAGAGGCCATCCCTGCCCAACGACGGGCTCACGGTGTAAGTAGGGGAGACAAAGCAAAACAGAATAGTCTGACGTAAATTAATGCATTCAAGAGTATTTACTGAACGCTTGCTATGTGCAGAGCACTGGACTAAGCGCTTGGCAGGGACAATTCGGCCACAGAGAGAGAGACCATGCCTGCCCAATGAGGGGCTCTAAGTGGGGGAGACAGAGCAAAACAGAACAAGACAAGTAGTGTGATGTAAATGATAAATTAACGATTCATTCATTCAACAGTATTTACTGAACGGTTACTGTGTGCAGAGCACTGGACTAAGCGCTTGGCACGGACAATTGGGCCACAGAGAGAGAGGCCATTCCTGCCCAACGACGGGCTCACGGTCTAAGTAAGGGAGACAGAGCAAAACAGAATAGTCTGACGTAAATTAATGCATTCAAGAGTATTTACTGGACGCTTACTATGTGCAGAGCACTGAACTAAGCGCTTGGCACGGACAATTGGGCCACAGAGAGAGACCATCCCTGCCCGATGAGGGGCTCTGGGTCTAATCGGGGGAGACAGAGGGCGGACCAAAAGACGACGAAACAAAAACAAGACATTATGACGATAAATAGAACCAAGGGGCTGGACACCGCATTAAGAAAATAAATAGGGTCATAAATACTATATGCAAATGAGCAAAAAGCGCTGAGGGGAGTTTTGTTCCTGAGGTATTTATCACCTCGATTCTGTTTATCGCGTTGAAGTTGTCTCGCTTTTGTCCGTCCGTCTCCCCCGAGTGGACCGTGAGCCCGTCGTCGGGCGGGGATGGGCTCTGTCCATTCCAAGCGCTTAGCCCAGCGCCCTGCGCCTAGTCAGCGTTCAGTAAATACTGCTGAATGAATGAGCAGAGGAAAAGGGGGCTCAGCTGAGGGGAAGGGGAGGAGCAGAGGGAGGCTCAGTCTGGGAAGGCCTCTCGGAGGCGGTGAGGGCTCTGAAGGGGGGAAGAAGGAAACCGAAGCCTCCTCCTCCTCCTCCCGCCGAGGCCCGCGGCGCTGAGGAGACGGGCCGGTCACCACAACACTGTTGCTAAGGCGGCCGTCAGAGAGGCTTCTGCAGCCGGCCCAGGGCCGCCCCCGCCCGCGCCGCCCTTACCCGCGGAGGCCTGGCGACTGACGAGGGGGGAGAAGAAGCCAAGAGACGGCGGCGAAAGGTCACACGTCCGTCGTCGTCGTCGTCGTCGTCGTCAGGTCCTGCCGGCGGGGACTGAGGCGACGGCTCCGGGGGCTTCTTCTCTTTCTCTCCCTCTCGCCACCAACCGGAAGTGCGTCAGACGCAGATTTCCGGTCGCGCGGCGGCGCCCCTGGCGGCCGTTAAGCGCCACTGCCTGCCCGCGGCGCGGCCCTTCGGGAGCGCGCGCGCGCGAGCGCGGCGCCACCTGCTGGGGGCGGGAGCGGGTTGCAAGCTGTGGCTGCTGAGGCGCCAACGGCCTCCGAAGCCTCGGGAGGTCAGAGTTCATTCATTCAGGGGGGGTTATGGAGCGCTTACTATGCGCACAGCACTGTACTCAGCGCTTGGAATGTACGAATCGGCAACAGATACAGGCCCTGCCCATGTATTTATGGAGCGCTCGCAATGCGCAGAGCACTGTACTGAGCGCTTGGAATGTAAAATTCGGCCACAGTTAGAGACCATTCCTCGGGCTCAATCATATTTGAGCGCTTACTATGCGCAGAGCACTGTACTGAGTGCTCGCAATGCACAGAGTACTATACTGAGCGCTTGGATGTAAAATTCGGCCACAGAGAGAGACCATCCCTACGGGCTCAATCGTATTTATGGAGCGCTTACTATGCGCAGAGCACTGTACTGAGTGCTTGGAATGTAAAATTCGGCCACAGAGAGAGACCATCCCTATGGGCTCAATCATATTTATGGAGCGCTTACTATGTGCAGAGCACTGTACTGAGCGCTTGGAATGTAAAATTCAACCACAGAGAGAGACCAACCCTACGGGCTCAATCGTATTTATCGAGCGCTTACTATGCGCAGACCATAGTGGTCATGGGTTCGAATCCCGGCTCTGCCACTTGTCAGCTGTGTGACTGGGGGCAAATCACTTAATTTCTCTGTGCCTGTTACCTCATCTGTAAAATGGGGATTAACTGTGAGCCTCACATGGGACAAACTGATTACCCTGTATCTACCCCACTGTTTAGAACAGTGCTCTGCACATAGAAAGCGCTTAACAAATACCAACATTAATTACCACTGTACTAAGCGCTTCGAATGTACAATTCGGCCACAGAGAAAGACCATCCCTGCCCAATAACGGGCTCAATTGTATTTACTGAGCACTTACTATGCACAGAGCACTGTACTAAGCGCTTGGAATATGCAATTTGGCCACAGATAGGGACCATCCCTGCCCAACAGTGGGCTGGCAGTCTAAACGTGACTCAGTGGAAAAAGCCCGGGCTTGGGAGTCAGAGGGCATGGGTTCGAATCCTGACTCTGCCACTTGTCAGTTGAGTGACTGGGGGCAAGTCACTTCACTTCTCTGGGCCTCAGCTCCCTCATCTGTAAAATGGGGATGAAGACTGTAAGCCTCACTTGGGGCAACCTGATTACCCTGTATCTACCGCAGCACCTTGAACAGTGTTTTGCACATAGTAAGCACTTAAATACCAACGTTATTATTATTATTATTATTAAACGGGGGAGACAGACAACAAAATAAAACAAGTAGTCTGACTTCAATATCATCAAGATAAATAGAATCATAGATATATATACATCATTAACAAAATAGAGTTATAAATAATATATATAAATATGCACAAGTCCTGTGGGGAGGGGGAGGGGGAAGAGTACAGGGAGGGGAAGGGAGGGCTCAGTCTGGGAAGGCCTCCTGGAGGAGGTGAGCTCACAGTAGGGCTTTGAAGAGAGTTAGTTTGGTGGATGTGAAGAGGGAGGGTGGGCTTCATCTCACTCCCTTTCCCTCCCTCCGTCTCTCCCCATGGGGATGGCGGGGACAACCTGGCGGATGGGATTCCTGATGCTCTCCCCAGCCGCCTTCCCGCCCAAAGCCCCCTAAGTCCCTTTTGTCCCTCTCTCCTCAGTGCCCCGTCAGGACAGAAATGGCCATTAGGGAGTGGGCCCTGAGGAAATGGTCAGCGCTGGGCCCGCTGGCATCTCCGCTCAAGACCACCCTCTTCCCCTCTGCCCACAGTGGTCAATGCCATCAAGGGTTTTATCGAGGCCTCACTCAGGGCACAGCACTGGTCTGAACATTTGGGAGGGAAGAAGAAGAAAGTCAAAGAATTCACGGTCTGCCCACTTTGTAGCTAGAGCAGGGGCCTGGAAGTCAGAAGGACCTGGATAATAATAATATTGGTATTTGTTAAGCGCTTACTATGTGCCAAGCACTGTTCTAAGCACTGAGGTAGATACAAGGAAATCAAGTTGTCCCATATGAGGCTCACAGTTTCAATTCCCATTTTACAGGCGAGGTAGCTGAGGCACGGATAAGTGAAGTCACTTGCCCAAAGTCACACAGCCGACAGGTGGCAGAGTCAGGATTAGAACCCCTGACCCCTGACTCCTAAACCCGTGCTCTTTCCACTGAGCCACGCTTCAAATTCCGCCTCCTCCACGTGTCTGATGTGTGATCTTGGGCCAGGCACTTCACCTGTCTGGGCCTCAGTTACCTCATTTGGAAAAATGTGAGCCTCATGTGAGACGGGATTTGTATCCAACCTGATTCACTTGAATCTACCCCAGCGTGTTTTGCAGATAGTAGGCACTTAACAAGTGTGATATTATTATTATTATTGATATTAATATTAAGAAGAAGAATAAAATCTAAAGTAAATTAGACAGGAAACGAAGATAAAGATTCATTCATTCAATCATATTTATTGAGCGCTTATTGTGTGCAAAGCACTGTATTAAGCTCTCGGAAAGTAAAATTCAGCAACAAAGAGAGACAATCCCTGCCCACAATGGGCTCACAGTCTAGAAAGGGGGAGACAGACATCAATAGCATCAATATAAATAGAATTATATATATATAATATACACACACATATCAGAACAAGTAAACAGCATGGCTCAGTGGAAGGAGTCCGGGCTTGGGAGTCAGAGGTCATGGGTTCTAATCCCGGCTCGGCTGCTTGTCCGCTGTGTGACCTTGGGCAAGTCACTTAACTTCTCTGTACTTCAATTACTGCATCTGTAAAGTGGGGATAGAGACTGTGAGCCCTACATGGGACAACCTGATTACCTTGTAAAGGAAAAAGAAAGGGAGAAAAAGAACAAAAAAGAAAGAGTGAAAAGGGAAAGAACTAACTTCGCAATCATAAAATACTTCAGAAATGCTTTATTTGAACTTCAGTAGGTTGTGTTTCTGCCACTTTGTCAGTTAACTCATCATTTATTGAATTTCCTCTCATCTAACCTCTTGGGATCCTGGAATGAAAGGCACTTTTGCTAATACCATTTCATATTTATAATAGCTTGTTAATTATCTCTCTGGGAGTCCTGAACATTTCCTATAAGTAGACTTAGTACATGATCCCACCTGAAAATTTTAAGTGATGGTTTGTTATTCTTTCAGTTTATTTCATTTTTCTTAAATTACCATTATAGGTAGAATATAATACTCCTGGTGTCTATGCAAGACAATATACCAGATAGTCTAAAAGGAGGATTTCCTTCTTCTCTCCACCAGTTTTAATAATCAGGATATACACCATTTAGCCTGAAATTTTCAATATCAATCACTTCAATTATAGGAAGGTCTCTCTCCTAATAGTAACTGAGAGAAATCCTAACACCATACCTTGACTTACATTGAGAAAAATGAAGAAAGCTTGGCACTGTCATATGCAAGACACATCTGCAACAGCAGATTGACATTTTTTTTCCCCGCTGTAGGTGTTGATAACCCTATCTTTCAACATGTGTTCTGGCATTTCACACTTTACTAATTCCCAAAAGAAAAAGGGAGTTAATGTTGAAATTCAGGCAGCCCAGGTACATATATGAGTTTATAATAAAGGGCAGCTGAGAAACTTAATCCAGCTCTGAAAAGCCATCTAGCAAGTGAAGTATTTCCTGGTCTACTGTATCCTGAAGAGAATAAAGTTAAGCTGCATAATAATTATAATAAGTAAAGTTAAGGACTCATCATTAATAGCATTTGCTGAGGATTTATTGTAAGCAGAGCCATTTTAGGAAGTTGGGAACACATAGAGAAATAAAAAAACCTGGTTCCTGGCCCCAAGGAACCAGCCCTAAAGAGTCATACCACTCAAAATGCAGGCTAGTTGTAAACTTTGAAAGCTTGGGCTGAGGCAAGTACAGAGGCCAGTGAGTCAGAAATGATGGCCCTAAATGTGACTGCCACTGATCAGCTTTGGTACAGGGCCTGAGAGTCAGGGGATTCTCAATACATGTTGGACCAAACCACCTTCCCTGAGTTTCCCTATTTTTAAAATGAAGATAATAATAGTTCCTGGGCTTCCCATGGCTGTTGGGAGTCATTGGTGTTTTGAGATTGTCTGATAGGCTCTATAAAAGTGCAGGGCGTTATTATGTGAGAATAAGCTATTGGGTTCATGTTGACAGCATTCTTTTCCAAGCAAAAAGCTTAGTCTTTGAAGCTACCAAAAAAAAGTGCCCAGAGCAGAGCTCAAAGATTGATCAGGATTTCACTTTTCCTGGGGATGGATGTGTCATGTGTAGGAGACTTTCTCTTTTTCTCATTATCAGCAGGCACCATTTTCCCACCTCTGTGGATGGTCAATCTGCTGCCTATCAGCGCCAGAGGGACACTCATCACATTGCTGGATCATCCAGTTCCACCCACAGATAAGTATTTATAAAGCATTTTCCCTCAACAAACACAATGCTTCCGGGTCTGGCCAACACTGTTTGTGTAGTTGGCAATACACTGTGCCAAGATGCAAAATGGAAAAACACCTCACTGGGCACTCCAATGCAACGTGGAAGGCTACATCCACAATCTTGATTTTGAGATTAGGAGCAGTAGCCAGACAGATGACAGGCGGCACCCAGTACCAGGCAATCTGCTGACATTTAATAAGCTGTGAATCATAATTGCTGAACTTTAGCAACAGCTTTATGTCACACTCTTATGAAGCTGAACTTAAGTCTGTGCCTGGCACTTATCCTGCACAATCTATGATATTTATTGAGTGGTTATTGTGAGCAGAGCACCACACTGAGCACTTGGGCGGGCACAGCCCGATAAATTGATAGACATGATTCCTGCCCTGTCCAAAAACCGAGCCACAAAAATCATACAACTCCAAAGATCCCTTTCCTCCTACTCCCATACCTTGGGACACCCTCCCAGCTCAGCTTCAGCTCCCACTTCCATCTGTCAATCTTACCCTGCTCTTTATTACATTTATGTTCCAGCCACACCTCTGTTCCTACCACAACTTGTCATTTTCTCTTCTTGATTATAACACTCCCCGTGCCACTTTCTCACACACACACACACACACACACACACACACACACAGAGTCAAGAGCCTGAAAATTGCTTGTTAGCTCCTTAAGGGCAGGGATAGTGACATCCAATGTTAGTGTATTGTATTCTCCCAAGTGCTTAGTACAGTGCTGTGCACAAAGTAAGCACCCGATAAATACCACTGACATTGAGGGGAAGCCCCCAACTCACTACCTCCTTAATGCCCCACGAAATTGTGTTTTTACTAAGTTGCTGAAAGGAGCAGAGAGACCTTTTAAAAATGACTAAATATGCAATAAAACTCATTATATCTTTAGCTGACATTCTAATAGGGAAATGAAAGTATAGGAGGAGATCTGGAGACAAAGAAATGAAGCGGCTATTTGCTGAAAGCTTTACTTAGTTGCCTAATTACTCAGATGTACTTTTGCAGGGTTTGACTGTGATATTTAAGCTAAGGCCCTGGAGTTGTGAGGCTCAAGGTGGTTCTTCAGGAAGCCATGACAGAAGCTTCCGCTCCAGCTAGAATTGTTCTCCCCTTCTAATTTATTCGAGTTTGTTAACCACTTATTATGCATCAAGCACTGTTCTAAGCCCTGGGGTAGACACAAGTTAATCAGGTTGGAAATGGTCCCTCACAGACATGAGGCTCACACTCTAATTAGGAGAGAGAACAGGTGTTTAATTCCCATTTTTCAGATGAGGCAACTGAGGCACAGGGAAGTTTAGTGACTTCCCCAACATCACACAAAGAACACGGGTCCTCTAACTCCCAGCCCCCAGTTCTTTCCACGAGGCCATGCTGCTTCTCTAACTTCAAAAGAACATAATGAGTCACCAATTACTGAGGCGGTATTCTGGGGTTGCAGATAACTGGACTGAAACCTCCAATATGATCTGAACTTTCTATTGTTAAACCAGGAAGAATACAGGTAGCAGGGAAGAGAGAAAATCCTGTATTGACTGGAAGAATAGCAAAAGCCAGGAGACCAAAGGTATCAATGAATCCTGCTCACCTCCCTTTGCATTCCATTGATTATCTGGCTCCTTACCTTCAGGGACTTAAGGCGGGGAAGGGAGGGAACGTGGGCCAATAATAATAATAATTATGGTATCTGTTAAGTGTTTACTATGTGCCAAGCACTGTTCTAAGCCCTGGGTAAATACCAGGTAATCAGGTTGACCCACTTGGGGCTCACAATCTTAATCCCCATTTTACAGATGAGGTAATTGAGGCACAGAGAAGTTAGGTGGCTTGCCCAAGGTCACACAGCAGATGTGGCAAAGCTGGGATTGGAACCCACATGCTCTGACTCCCAAACCAGGGCTCTTTCCACTAAACCAAGCTGCTTCTCTATGTAGGGAATGACCCTACATTCCCAAATACGGTGTTTATGTCAGTGAAGGTGACATAGTCATAGTGGTAGTAATAATGTGTATTGAGCCCCTACTGTAGGAATGGTACTGGGCTAAGTGATAGAAAAAAATTACACAGGTGAGAAACAGACATGGTTCTTAACCCCAAGTGATAGATAGTGATAGATAAGTGAGGTGACATAGTCATAGTGGTAGTAATAATGTGTATTGAGCCCCTACTGTAGGAATGGTACTGGGCTAAGTGATAGAAAAAAATTACACAGGTGAGAAACAGACATGGTTCTTAACCCCAAAGAGCTCACAGAAGAATGGGGAGAAGCGGTTGTTGGCAGATACAAAGGGAAAGATGAAACGATAAAAATGCAAAACCAATAAGAAAGACAAGGACAATGGTAGAGAAAGAGCAACAGGGCATTGTGGCTAAAGGAGCAGAGTTACAGGCTTTTCGCGTATATTCACAACATTCACTGCCAGGGCATGTCCTTCTCAATAATCTAAAGTTTAAGAAGGCTCATGTTGCTGGTGCTTTTTCATCCTTCCCTGCCTGGAGTAGAGGCTGGTGGGAAGTCCTGATCGAATCAATCAATCAATTATATTTACTGAGTGCTTACTTTATTGGGGACTAGGCAGCTTCTCAAGGACTGCTGGGCAGCTGGGATCTCACTCTGACATTCCCATTCCCAGTACATTCCTTACACCTTCCCTACCTTGATATTTTTTTCCACAGTGGCACGTTTTTAAGACCATGAGCCCCAGTCAGAGTGTTATCAGACAAAACTGATTTCACATCAGACAGGCAGAGTGTTATCAGGGCAACAGATTAAACAGCTTTCTTATAATACAAGAACAAAGTTCCCATAGCTTTCCAGTCAGTTCATAGGTGCATGAAAAGAAGCACCAAGTGGTCTGGGTAACACTCTTTGGACTAGACTGTCAATTTGTTGTAGGCAGGGAACAGGTGGTACTGTACTCTCTCAAGTGCTTAGAATAGTGTTCTGCACACAGTAAGTGCTCAATAAACACCACTGACTGATTGATGTTAAAGTGAAGAGTTGCAGGTTAGATCTGGAAGTGCAAGGAAACTTTGAAGCTGAAAAACTGCTGGTTATTTTCAGGCTGTGCCATTTTCAAATAGTCAAAACTAGCAGGGCTTTGACTTTCATAATGACAGTATTTATCAAGTGCTTTATATGTGCTAAGTGGTGGGTAGATACAAGTTAATCAGATAAGGCACGGTCTCTGTCCCACATAGGGTTCACAGCCTAAGAAGGGAGGGAGAACATGCATTTTATCCCCATTTTACAATAGAGGAAACTGAGGTATAGAGAAGTTAAATGACTTGATTTGCCTAAGGCAGACCGAGAACTAAAACCCAGGCCTCCTGATTTAGTCTTGTGCTCTAATAGGCCACAGGACCTCTTTTCATTTTAAATCATTTGAAATATCCCATTCTTATCTTCACTCCTTAGATCCCAGGAACTCTCCCTGCACACTCAATTTTACTCAATATCTGACTCTTTTCAAAGGAATACCGCCAAACCCTCCCACTTAAAACACCACCTGTCCCTTTATCATAATTACTTTATTACTGTTGTGTGGTCATTGTTGTTGACCACATTTACTGAATACCAAGAATGTAAAATACTAACTAGAATTAAATCTAGTCCCTGCTTAGTGAACTTGTCATCTAGATTTGACAGGTTTGCAAAGTAGAACATGGGAAAGAATGATGAATGGCTTGATAAAGACGAGTATCTGGTGTCACCAGGATAGAAATGTATCTCATCTTAATCTGGTCATTATCAGGATGAGAGGGTGGTTCTAGGTCTGAGAAGGCTTCTTTATGGTACCAGGGGAGGAGGTCGCAGTGCAGTTTTTGAAAATCACCAGTCCTGGCAGAATAACTTTGTCATACTTTCCCACATTCTTTTCTTCTTGGAGTGAAGCAAACAAACAAAAACACTGAATGACAAGGAAGTTCTTACCAATGTTGTTTTCAGAGCTTTTATTCACCATCAGGAAAATTAAACTAATTTCCTGATTACTAAAATTTTTCTAGTCTTAAGGCATCTTGACAGGCTGTCAGTTTGAAAACCTGACTGGCTTTTTAGTAGCGTGTTATGCTTACTATAGTGCCTTGTATAATTGGGCTCTTCATAAACACTATTCTAATTCTGATCATTAAATGATTTATTTTTTTTTGGGAATATGGTCCACTTTCCTCTCCAAATCCTCAGAGAGGAATCTGTGAATCAATAACTAGTGTAAAACCTGGGGGCCTAAGACCTCAAAAAATTCAGTTTCAACAGCGACAAAGGCTATAACCATTTACCCCCACACAGCTGGATGTTATCTTACTTTCAAGACTAAATAACCTTCTTTGGAGCTTTCAGGGTGGAGTAATGGTAAAAGAGTTTCTGAGCTAGATTGGAGGCAGATTGCAAAGGTGATTTCACAGAGTTTCTTCACCTTTGAGGAAGAATGAAACAAACTTGCAGTGAAGATCTTCCAGACTGGCTCAATCAATCAATAGTATTTATTGGGCACTTATTTTCAGCAGAGTATTGTACTAAGCACTTGGGAGAGTACAGTATAGTTGATAGACACGATCCCTGCTCTTAAAGAACTTACAGCTTCAGCATCTTTTTCCTGGCCTAATTTTTCTCCCTAGCTTCACTCAGCAGAAAATTGAGGAGCCCACACAAGGCCTCCACCTTCCAAGCCAGGTCAAAGACCCCAGAAAATCCTGGGCTGGAAGAACCAGTGTGGTGATCCACTGCTGCTCAGAACTGAGATCCAGGCTTCGGGACAGAAGCTGTGGGGTACTGCTGGCCCAGCTAAAAGAGCCCAGGACCAGCTTATCACCACTATTTAGGGCTATCAGGGTGAACTTGCTTTTCATAGAGGTGCTTAATAAAAATCATTATTACCACAACCCTCAAATTCAGCCATATTTTGGGAAATGTCTAGGAAGGTGACAGTAAAGCATTAGGTCTTCAAAAACATATTTAAAAATGCACTGGGATGGAGAAATTTAAGAACTTTTCCTGACAGAGGAGGTGCCCAAGAAAACAAGCACAGCCAAAAATGCATTATTTCGATCTTCTAAATTATTGCAGTACTAGAGCCCCTCCATCCCCTCGCCATGCCCCCCCACCACCAGTTCTCAGATTCATGGCTGAAGGTGTTCAAGTCAAGATGACTTTAATGAGACTTGAGAGGGGTTAAAAAAAGGGTCTCAGCTCTGTGATCACATTCCTGATGGACCACTAATGACTGTGTCACTGGATGCACAGTCTGATTTTTTTTAAAATGGTATTTGTTAAGTGCTTACTATGTGCCAGGCACTGTACTTAGCACTGGGGTACGTACAAGATAATCAGGTTGGACGATACATGTCCCACATGAGGCTCACAGTCTTAATTCTGGACTGTCCATTTTCAGCTGGTCTGTCCCACTCCTAATTGAGTGTCCACTGATACCACTAATGATTAACAAACATCCTTTTGCTGACTTCCACCTTTGTGCTAAGAAACAGATGTATCTTACTTCATGTTATGCAGCACGAGTGCACTAGAGGGATACCCACAGAGTGGTTACTGGAGGAAGTTCACAGCACCATTAGAGTTGCTGAGCATAGGGCCGGGTGGGTCCCCAACTTTCCTCTGCTTGGTCCAAAGGCATTGTGGACCCTTTCAGGTCCTGGTAAAGGTAAGCACCGCTTCCAAGTTAGAGGACTTGGCAGCCGAGCCAAGGTAGAGGGGAGCTAGGTATGGAAAATAAAAAACATTTCACATAAAGCCATCTGGTGCTGTAATCAGTACCAGACAGTAGGAGGAGGAGCATTTATTGAGCACCCATTTGGTGTGGTGCGCTGTACTAGGCGCTGGGGCGCTGTACTGCACTTGGGAGAGTACAGTATAGTTGATAGACACGATCCCTGCTCTTAAAGAGCTTACAGCTTAGAGCAAACAACAAAATTCCCCAGTCCTGTTTCAGAGAAGCAGCAGTGAAGCAGAGATTGAGAGGTTCCTTTTCCTTCCTGATTAAATTTGGACCACTTCACCTCAGCTGTCCCAGGTGGGAATTCCTCATGGCGAGGGAAAGACGAGATGAGTTACAAGGCAGTTGCCGGGACTAGAGTGGCCATACTGCTAGGGACTGGACGTTGGAGGAACCTTGAGGCTGGTAGAAGTGGACAAACCACGTCTTGCTAACTGCAGGCTGTGAAATGATGGTCAAAATTCAGCTCACGGTGCCCAGACCAGACCCTAGAAGCCACTCTAGGTTCCTGGGCAAGTCACTTAACTTCTTTGTGTCTCAGTTCCCTCATCTGTAAAATGGGGATTAACTGTGAGCCTCACGTGGGACAACCTGATTACCCTGTATCTACCCCAGCGCTTAGAACAGTGCTCTGCACATAGTAAGCGCTTAACAAATACCAACATTATTAACATGGTACTGCACTCAAGCTACAGGATCCAAGAACGAACCAAAACATTTTACTACATTTTGCATCCCAGAGTATTTGTATTTGTAAAGTGCTTACTATGTGTCAAGCACTGTTCTAAGAACTGGGGTAGATACAAGTTAATCAGATGTGACTAAGTCCCTGTTCCACATGGGGTTCACAATCTAAATAGGAGGTAGAACAGGCATTGAATCACTTTACAGATAAGGAAACTGAGGCACAGAGAAGTTAGGTGACTTGCCCAAGGTCACACAGAGAGCAACGGACAGAGAAAGCATTAGAACCCAGGTCCTCTGACTCCCAGGTCCATGCTCCTTCCACTTAAACTACAGGTCAATTAATTGCCTTGTTCCACAGCCTCAACTTAGTGTTGGATTTACGTAAGGAGTGAGTCCTGACAACTCAACTTTTTAATGCTTTCCAACTGTTTTACTGAATGTTAGGGTTCTCTTAGCTCAAGTAGAATCCTAAGATTCAAAAATTGGAAGGGACTTTAAGTGATTGTCTGGTCCAGTCCCCTGCCTACTGACAGCTGAACAGTGAAATCAGTCAAGCCAGACTGGGGGTGACTATTACGAAGTTAACAGTGAACATGTGAACCCCTTCAATTCAAGCCTCTCTGGTGAAATGATAATACATGTGTATGTAATAAATTCTGTTCCATACTAGCAAAAAGCATAATTGCCACAAATTGGCAGCATAAAAACGTAATACTTCTGAAGGCAGAGTTGGAAAAAAATCACCTGATGATAGTGAGCAGACCAGCCAATAGGAACTAATGTTTGAATTCTTTCTGGCCCTTTGCAAAGTACTGTGGTTCAAAATTGACATCCCTATGTATTCAGTTGCCAATTTTCCTGATCTAATTGTTTTTGATAAGCTATTCACAAAGTTCATTTATAATGCCTAGATTTAATTAAAAGCTCCTTTCCAGACTGCGTTATGGGTTGTGCTGTATTTAATCTAACTGATGAAAGAGCAATCCTTAATGGATAGTTTTCAAATATGCTGCTAATTCCAAAAATAACTAAATTCTCCAAAATACCAAGTGTATATACATTAAGCAAATAAAGTAAGCAAAAATGGGGCTCAGTCAAGTTTCCAGCCAAGATCGTATATTCACACCTCACTAATGCAGTATTTTCTCTGAATCTTGCATCTTTACAATGTCTTTTGTCCCTTTCATCCTATTCTATGCTCTCCAAGGTCATCAGTGACTCCTCATAGCCAAATCCAAAAGGCTCCATTCTGTCGTAATCTTTCTTGACCTCTCAGGCACCTTTGATAATGTCCTCTTTCTTGAAACCCTATCACACCTTGGTTTCATTGACATGGACTGTAATAATAATAATAATTATAGCATTTATTAAGTATTTATTACTATGTGCCAAGCACTGTTCTAAGCACAAGATAATCAGGTTGTCCCATGTGGGGCTCACAGTCTTAATCCCTATTTTACAGATGAGGTAGCTGAGGCACAAAGAAGTTAAGTGACTTGCCCAAGGTCACACTGTACAAAAGTAAGTGCTCAATAATTGCCAGTGACTGACTTATTAACTCACCTAGTTCTCTCTCTTTGGTTTCTCTTTCTCAAGTCTCATTCAATGGGTTCTCTTCCCCCACTCATTCCTCTAACTTTGGGTGCCTGCTCATTCTACACTCACCCCCTTGGGAACTTAATACTAGCAAAGCTATAGCTCCCAGAAGCAGCATGGTTTAGTGGAAAGTGCAGGAGCCTGAAAAGCAGAGGACCTGGGTTCTAATCCCATCTCCAGCAACCTCTGCCACTTGCCGGCTAGGTGACCTTGGGCAAGTCACATAACTTTGCTGTGCTTCCGTCTCCTTATATATAAAATGGGAACTAAATACCTCCTCTCCCTACATCTTAGATTGTGAGCCCCATATGGGATAGGGACTGTGTCTAACCTGATTCTCTTTTATCTATCCCAGTACTTGACACAGAGTATGTGCTCAACAATTACCACAGTCAATGTTATTATTATTCCATCTCTATAGAAATGACTCCCAAATCTACCACTCAAGCCCCAACCTTTCTCCAGCTATCCAATCTCACTTTGGCACCAACTTCCTGGCCATCCATAGACAACTGGTCATTCATCTTGGCAGTAAGAAATCAATGACTCTTGCTTCTTGGAATAAATACAGTAGGTATTCAATAAATACTATTGATTAGTGATCATTTGGGAGGACACTCTGCTCCACTTCCAGTTAACTCAGTTTGACATATTCATTTTATTTGCTGTTAATAGACTATAAACAGCAATATTTTGCTTCTTGAATTGGCAAAACTGAACAGGGGCTTGTAGAGTAAAGGAGATAAGGCAAAACTTTTTCCATTCAGAGTTAGAGGTTGAACTTTTGTCTGAAAAGAGCAAATACAAACTAGTTAAAGATGTTGTTTCTGCTTCCATTAAGGGAGTACCATATGATATGTTTAGTTCCAGTACAGGGGAATCCGAGTACTTGGACAGTCATGAGCAGATGTAGGGACCGTGCTAAAGGAAGGGAGAAGACTTGCAGGATTACCTGGCTCTCAGCCAGAGCTAGACGATGATGCTTATTAAGCAGGTCAAAATGGCAGCAGGCCCTTGGAAGCTTCAAACACAAAGTCTTTGGTTAACAAGGCCGCTTCTCTAACACCACTTCTGGGTTTCCTGAGCAACTTCATCAGAATCTACATAATGTCAATAGGAAAAAGAGAAGTGCCATCTTCAAGGTCCTGAACACAGTCTACTCCTGCAGTGCCCTCTCCGTTCACAGGTGAGGAAGCTCAGTCTACCACAGCAATACACTCACCATTCACAGGTGGGAAACGGTGCATCTTCCCAGCAAAACATTCTGGTCATTGCATGTTTTATGAAATAATAAATAGCCTAATTATAGGAATAACCTAATTACAAATCTGTGTCTCAAATTTGACTCCCAAGGCCCTAGTGCCCCACCAGCTATTCCAGGTCTTTAACACCCTCCTAAACCCCCAGTGTTTTCACCTCTACCTTTTCTCACTCTGGAGGTATCTAATTTAGGGTGCTATCTAATTTTCAGCTGCTCTGACTTCCATCCAGCACCAATATGGCACCAGATGCCTTTATTCTGGCATTTTTATTTTAAATGCTCACCTCCCTCAGCTTCTGTTCTTGCTGCCAAGTCTGGTGATTCAGAAGCAGCATCCGTGATTACAGGGACCTGGTAAAAGACTGTGATTCTCCTGGAGCAAGGGCAGGGTTCAGTACTCTCCCCTACTCAGTGACAAGTTCTAGGTTCTGCATCTTTCCACAAGAAGTTCAGTCTGGCAGCACTGTTATGTTGTTACAACCTTCGAAAAACACAACTTAACCTATTTCTGTTACTTGCAAGTTCGTAATGTTTCTGGTAGCCACAAGCACCCTAATCCTACTTCTGGGCAGCCATCTTATTTCTGAATGGTTTCTAGGTCATCTATTCAAACCTAACTTTATCTTGACTTTGCAGGTTAATCATCTCAGTAGTTAAATTTCAAAAATCTTATTTCATCCTAGTGTCTGCTGCCTGTTCAGACTAAGCTGCAGGAGAGTCTTTACATAGAACCCGGTTTTCGTTAGAACCACAGTGGGCAAATCTGGTTATGTCTTGATCAGATGCATCTACAGACATCCAGTTTTCTTATTTTTTGAGAACTTGATGTCAATGAGCCAAACGATGGGCCCATAGAGCATGAGGCAGGAATGCTTTGTGTTATGAAAGGCTTCCCTCTAGTCTCCCGGGTAAGATTGACTTCTAATACAAATTAACTCCTTTTCCCAAAAGCCATATCTGCAGCACTCTCTGTTCGTTTTCCATAATCCTCCCCTGTATCAATCAGCCATATTTATTGATTACTATGTGCAGAGCATTCTATTAAGCCCTTGGGAGAGTAAAGTATATCAGAATTGGTAGACACATTTCCTGTCTACAATGAGCTAACCATAACTAACTACGATTCTATTTATCTATTTTGATGGTATTGATCCCTGTCTACTCATTTTGTTATGCTGTCTCCACCTTTTAGATTGTGAGCCTGTTGTTGGGCAGGGATTGTCTCTGTTGCCGAATTGTACATTCCAAGCACTTAGTACAGTGCTCTGCACAGTAAGCGCTCAATAAATACGATTGAATGAATTGAATGAATGAATGACTATAGGCAGCTGGTTTTACAAACTTTTCAAGCACAGGTGAAGAACCCCAATTCTCCATCTCCCTAAACTTTTAAACTTTACAGTAATTCTTAAGTTTTGGGTAACTAACTCTGGACGGTTTCTGCTTACCTCAGTGTGAAGGCCTGGGAGTCAGAAGACCTGGCTCTAATCCCAGTTCTGCTATCTACCTGCTTTTCAACCTTGGGTAAGTCACTTAATTTCTCTGTGCCTCAGTTTCCTCCTCTGTAAAAATGGGAATTAAATACCTGTTCCCCCACCCCTTAAGACTGTGAGCCCCAGGTGGGACAGGGACTGAATCCAATTTATTTATATTGTTTCTACTTTTTAAAAAAATGGTATTTGTCAAGTTCTTACTATGTGTCAAGCACTAAGCACTGGGGTAGCTACATGTTTAACCAGGTGGGATGCAGTCCTGCCCCACATGGAGCTCATTGTAAAGTAGGAGAAAGAACAGGCATTGAATCCCCATTTTACAGATGCGAAAACTGAGGCAAAGAGAAGTTAGGTCACTTTCCCAAGGTCACACAGGTTCATGCTTCATCCAGTAGGCCATGCTGCTCCCCAGCTCTTAGTATAGTGGTTGGCAAGGAGAAAGAGTTTAACAGATACCACAGTTATCATTACCTTTCTTGAACTGCAGTATCCAGAGGAAATGTTGCTGTCAAGACCCAGGATCTTTTAGGAGACAATTGAAGAAATTCAACATTCCATGTTGGAGAGGTGGTAGTTCATGGGATTCTGGACTGCAAAGGCTGGAAAAGAGTTTGATAAATCCACCTTGCAATTAAATCCCATAAGAGTGAGTAATTTTCCAACCTTTCTGTCTGCACCATCACAGTCTTGCGCTTGGTGGCATTGTTAGATTTGCAGTCGAGAGCTTAGAAGAGAAATCATAACTAGCTCGGCTCTCGCCTTCAGACATGCGTAAGTCTCCTCAAACCCACAGATTTCTCCTCTAGCAGTCTTCAGATGATCAACAAATCTTACAATTAATGGGAGTTGCTCCTTATTACTCGCGTCCAGAGCTTCATCAGCAATTATGCTGAACGTTCCACTTTCATTAACTTGATCTATGATTGGCTTTTAAAAAAAAATTCTTTTCCATAAGCCCAGCCACCATATTAGTTAATTCTATATTGCCTGTGATCGATAGGTAGCACTACACGAAACATTTGTAAAATGTCTATGCCGCACTCTGCCTTCCAAATCGATTCCGAGTTTCAACAGTGAACCGACATTCCGGGGATCCCTCCAGGGGAAGAAGGTCGTCATCTCTTCCAGAACAACCTCCAACTATTTTTTGGTTCCCCTCAGAACAGGATTATTTAAATTCAGTGCCTTGCTCTGTTTTCAGAGCTCTGTTTATGTCACAGCCAATGAACTTGAGTTGACAAGAACCAGGCATTAGTGATGAGCCATTAGAGTCAAAGGAGGCAGTGTGGCTCTGGGAGGCAGGTCTCAGCTCTGCCTCTGACCTGCCGGAGCAAGTCACTTACTCTCCCAGGACCTCAGTTTCCTTACCTGTAAAATGGGGATAAAATACCTGCTCACTCTCCCTCTTTGAGTGTGTGTTGCTTGTGGAACAAGGACTCTGTGTAATCTGATTATTTTCCATCTGCTTTAGCATTTGACACACAGTAAGAGCTTAATATGTACCTCTTTTTTTTTTTTAAAGACGCTGATTCAACCAGTGACAAACAGAAATCTGAGTGTGGTGTTGCTGTCCATTTAAGGCACTATTATTCACTTTGGTTTAAAATGTTTAAAGTACATTTGGAGCAAGGGCAATATTAGGGCTCTGATCAGGTAATGCAAGGGCATTTTACTCTGCGTACATCCTCAATCAAACAACAGTATTCACTGAAGGCTTACTTTGGGTAGAACATTGTACTAAGCACCTGGCTCACCTCTCCTAACTTTCTTCCAGGGGAAATCAAGAGTCTTTCTGCTCATCTGGACATTATAAAATGCTCTTACCTATCATGAATAGCTCAATAATCCTTGGGAGGAAGCATCTTCATTAGATTTCCAAGACATTAGAAGAAGAGAGAAGCAGAGGCACTGAGAAGCAGCAAGGCCTGGTGGAAAGAGAACCAGCATCAGAAGACTTGGGTTCTAATCCCAACTCTGCCATTTATCTGCAGTGTCACCTCGGGTAAGTCACCTAATTTCTTTGTGTCTCGGTTTCCTTACCTGTCAAATACGGATTCAATACCTATTCTCCCTCCCTTTTAGAATGTGAGCCCCGTGTGAGATAGGGATTGCGTCTGATCTGATTGTGCTGAATCTACCACAGCAAACTAGTACAGTGTTTGGCACACAGTTAGAATTTAAATCCCACCACTATCATTACTAAATAATATAGTAATATTAAAAATAATATAACAATAATATAGTAATATTAAAAATAATATGGTATTTTTAAGTGCTTACTATATGCCCAGCACTAAACCCTGGGGTAGATACAAGATAATCAGGTCCCACTTGGGGCTCACAGTCTAAGTAGAGAGAGAACAGGTATTGAATTCCCATTCTGCAGATGAGGGAACTGAGGCACAGAGAAGTTAAGTAATAATGTTGGTATTTGTTAAGTGCTTACTATGTGCCGAGCACTGTTCTAAGCGCTGGGGTAGACACACGGGAATCAGGTTGTCCCACGTGGGGCTCACAGTCTTAATCCCCATTTTACAGATGAGGTAACAGGCACCGAGAAGTTAAGTGACTTGCCCAAAGTCACACAGCTGACAAGTGGCAGAGCTGGAATTCGAACCCATGCCCTCTGGCTCCAAAGCCCATGCTCTTCCCACTGAGCCACGCTGCTTGTCCAAGGTCACACAGCAGGTTAGTGATGGAGCCAGGATTAGAATACAGGGCCTCTGACTCCCAGGCTGATGTTCTGACCACTAGGCACAGCCGCATCCCACTATTCTCCACAGAACTTGCTTAGACACCTCTCTGGAGTTCGGTTTGGCTGCTTCCTGCCTTCTACTGCAAGCTTGTGGGCAGGAAAAGTGTCTACCAACTCTGCTATATTGTACTCCTTCCCTCCCCCCAAGCACTTAGTACAATGTTCTGCACACAGTAAATGCTCAATAAATATGATTGTTACTACTCCTCAGTCCCTGTTGTGCTGCCTGTCTCACAAGCCCAAAACCTTGGTGCTATCTTCAACTCGTCCCTGTCATTCAAGCTCACACATTCAATCTGTCACCAAATCCTGTCAGTTCAACTCTCACAATATCACTAAAATGATGATGATGATGATGATGATGATGATGATGACTGAGAAGGAAAGGAAAGGGGAGTTCCTAGTGGGACTCGGTACACTGCTTCTTCTCAATTCTTCCCCTGAGTTGGTTGAGGGGCTATTTTCAGAGCACCGACCAACTAGTATTTAAGTCCAACAGGTGTTGAGGCAGTTAGGATGAGATGGAACTCCATTTTTCAAGTTGGCTTTTTGGAGGATTTCATTCTGGGAAAGAAAAGAAAAAAAAATTACTTGCCCTCCTTCCTGGTAATTGGCTTTTGCAGCTGATTTGGTTTGCTTTAAATTCTTAAATGCTTAGGCTGGAGGGGTCTGTAGCATCTCTGCAAGGTGTGAAACACATTAAAAACTACTGAAAAACCAAAACAAGAGCCATCCTCTTCCCCACCTCCAAGTCCCCACCAAACTTCTCATCATACCACTTTAAAAACCTTTGATCTTCCCAAATCTCCCACCTCCGGATTCTCCTATTTCCTCTGAGTCAGAGGTTATTTGATCCAATCCCCACTTGCTGGCAGGTCAAAAGCTAAACCTTCCAGGATTGATGGCTTTCTAGCTTTACAGATAATCTTAGTCACCTGAAAGAGGAAATAAACCGATGAGGGTCTACTCTCATTTGAGTTGGTAATAACATAAATGGTTTGTGGCAGGGCCACGAAACAGGGCTTGGCAACCATCCAGGCTTGCCTGGCAAGTCTGCATCCCAGAAGAACACTTGGCCCTGTAAATAAATTATCTTCCTTTGTGATCCATTAAAACCCCAAAGAATCCTCAAGGTATGTCACTGCTTCCCTTCCACCTGCAGGTGTGGGCAACTAACTACGCATCTGTTTCAGGTCCAAATGAAACAATCTACCTCCACCTGAACAAATACAGCCAATGACCAATATTTCAGATAACATCAGAGAACTCCCCAGTTTGTTAATGACAGAAAGAAAGTTAAAGGCCCTTCCCTAAGAGCTTCCGCTCTCTCTGAAGCTCCAAGCTTCACCTGGAGAACACTTTATAGTTTCCAAGTTTCCACCTCCTCACTGATATCGCTGAGACCAAGATGCTCTCCCTTCAACAAAAACAAACAAACAAAAAGACACTAAGACAGGGACCTAAAAGGACAAGCCACTTCTGATTTTTCAGAAGAAAAATCTGGTGAGAAATAAGAAGGAAAAAACTTTTAGCACCAACATCTATGGCTTTCAAATTTTACCTGCTCTGTGTCATCAAGGCTGTACTGGGCTTTGCTTCTTCCTGGAGCAAGATGTATCAAAGGGCTCTCCCTCCTACTTATACTATAAGCCCCATGTGGAACCTGATTATCTTGTATCTACCCCAGTAAGTGCTGAAACACTTATTATTATTACCAATATAGGCAGAATGTCTTCTTCCCCACAACCTGGGGAAACCTTGAGCCAAGCCAGAACCCCACCCACTAAGGATTTTCATCACACTTTATTGCAGAACAGAAAATTTTCTGTATGAAACCTTACCTTCCTAGTCCAGAAAGTAGGTTTTACTGAAGGTATGTACAGACACACCCACCATCCTAGCTAGAATTCTGATTCAGAGGCCTTGGCTGAAAGGGGAGAGGCCAGCAGTAACCCATGGGTTGTGAATTCCCCCCCGCCCTATGCAAGTCACTGAGGGGAATTTACCTTCCTCAGGAAGGCAACTGAAATATTCCTCATCCTTTGAGTGAAATTCATCCTCCTGCCAGGAAGGCACTTTTGAGCACAGATATCCCAGAGAAATGCAAAGGGAGAAAGAGAGAAAGGTAAAGAAAGGCAGTTTGATTCCTGCCACCCATAACACTAGCTCATTTCTTCCCTTGACATAAGCCAGAAAGCCATGGAGTTGTAGTGTTTACAGGGGTGTGGGGGGCGGGGGGGGGGGGGGGGGGATATTGAGCAGGCCCTGAACCAAGTTAAACACAGCTGTTCTCTTCCAAAACCACATGACAAGGATTGTGGCTCTCTGGCCCAGCCTAATTAAGCCTTTAGGGAAAGTCAGTCAAGGTCCTGGGGATCTGCCGCCAGAGGATACCTGAACGTAAAATGCTGCGTTCAGGACAACACTACCCAGCACTGAGGAGGGGAAGATTGTGTTCACCCCTGACAACTGCAAGAGCAACATGGAGGCCAGCAGAACAGGAGGGTCTCCTCCTCTTCCTTACAGCACCGTTAAGGCCTTAGCTTCCATGAGATCCTGGTGTCTGAGATGCAAAAACACTAAATTGCCTAACTCCAGCCACTCCTGTACTACCCGAGTCACACCACTAGGCACAAGGACAATCCCACACGAGCTCAGGAGATGATGACCAGGCCCTGCCTCACCCCCTGGATCCCCCCAGCCCTCCAACCAAACACACACACCCGCTGGACCAGCAATTCTCACCAACCCTAGGAAGCTGTAGCCCCAGGTATTCTGGCCTCAGAGTTCCAGGATGATACAGTCTCCCACAGCTGCTTAAAGCTCCTGTACCTGAAACGTTTTGGGGAAAGATACCTCCCAGTCCCCTCTTTCTCTGTTGTTCACCTTGGGGCCTGGCAGATCCTAAACATAAATCAATAATAAAAATACTAATAGTATTTGTTAAGTGCTTACTATGTACCAAGCACTGTTCTAAGCACTGGAGTAGATACAAGGTAATCAGGTTGGCCATACTCCCTAACCCATACGGGGCTCACTATCTTAATCCCCATTTTACAGATGAGGTAACCAAAGCCCAGAGAAGTTTAAGTAACTTGCCCAAGGTCACATAGTAGACAAGTTGGGGAGCTGGGATTAGAACCCACATCCTCTGCTTCCCAAGCCTGTGCTCTTACTCCTAGTCTATGCTCCTTCTCATGCTGAAAAGTATTTGAACACCTACTGCCTGCAGAGTGTGGTACTAAGCGCTTGGGAGAGTGCAGTAGAGTTGACTGACATGATCCCATTCCTCAAGGAGCTTACAGTCTAGTATAAGTGACAATCTAAAATAAATGACAGGCAAGTGGCAGCATGGCCTAAGGAATAGAGCATTGGCCTGGAAGCAGAGGACCTGCGTTCTAATCCTGGCTCTGCCCGGTGCCTGCTATGAGATCTTGGACAAGTCATTTAACTTCTCTGTGCTTCACTTGTAATATGGAGGTTAAATACCAGCTATCTCCACCCAAGACTATGAACTCCAGTTGGGACAGGGGCTGTATTTGACCTATCTTGTCTCCACCCCAGTGATTAGCACTATGGGAACATAGTAAGCACTTAATAAATACTGTAATTAACTAAATATCATAATGACCATGCCCTGCTGGCTTCAGTTGCTGCAGGGTTGTTTTCTTTCAGGCAGTTCCTAAGGGTCCCACTGCCTGCATATCCCTTGGAACTTGGCCTCTTCACCTGACTCAGTGCACTGAGCTGGGAGGGTGATGGATCAGAGGGTCCGCTGGTTACAGTGGTTCCGTTCCAGGAGGGAGTTGGGAATCGCCCCTAATGGGAAGCTCTGACCTTTGTTTCATGGGAGGTGGCTTCCAGATGACTACCATCTTGTGGGTACCTTTACAGAGGCAAAAAAAAACCCTTTCAAAACCATGAGCACCAGGGGTGAATGAACTTACTGGCTGTGACTTTCAGATGCATTTTGATTTTGCTCCTGGCCAGGGTTCTCACCCTTCTGACCCACTGTTAAATTAGGAACTCTGCATTAGAGCAGTGCTAAAGGCAGGCACTGAATGAAGCATCATATTTCTCCCATGATTGAGGATTATTGATTATTCATTGTAACCTGAAAGCAATTTATACAGTCTGAGTAAATCAATTCAGGCAAATCCCCTACAACCAGGTCATCTGGGAAACAGCCACCCTTCTGTGGGTATTTATTTCATATGGTAATTTTAGTAATGTTATTATGCAGGAGGGCATATTTATGGTCTATTTTTTCTGAATTATTCTCTAAACTAATTAGATAGGGACCCAATTCTCAGCTAGTTTTAGTCTCTAAACTCCCATTGAATTTTTGAAAGCAAAATAACAATAATGGTGATGATAGCACAGGCCAGGAAATCAGAGGACCTGGGTTCTAATCCCAGTTCTACCAATTGCCTGCTGTATGACTTTGAGTAAATTAGTTAACTATCTATGCCTCAGTTTCCTTATTAGATAATATGGGGATTCTCTCCTACTTAGACTGTGAGCCCCATGTAGGACAGGGACTGTGCTTCACCTGATTATCTTGCACTTTCCCAGGTAATAATAATAATGATGGTATTTGTTAAGTGCTTACTATATACCAAGCACTGTACTAAGCGCTGGGGTAGATACAAGCAAATTAGATTGGACACAGTCCCTGTCCCATGTAGGGCTCAGTCTCATTCCCCATTTTACATATGAGGCAACTGAGGCACAGAGAAGTGAAGTGACTTCCCCAAGGTCACAGCAGAAAAGTGGTAGAGTGGGATTAGAACCCAGGTCCTCCTGATTCCCAGGCCCGTGACTGTGGGCAAGTCACTTAACTTCTCTGTGCCTCAGTTACCTCATCTGTAAAATGGGGATTTAAACTGTGAGCCTCATGCGGGACAACCTGATTACCCTGTATCTACCCCAGCGCTTAGAACAGTGCTCTGCACATGGTAAGCGCTTAACAAATACCAACATTATTATTATTATTACCCATTAGATCCCACTGCTTCTTAGTACTTAACACGGTGCTTGGCACAGAGTAAGTGCCTAACAGATCTCATGATTATTAGTACTACAAATTTGGAAATGATGCAACATTCTGCTCCCAAAGAGTTCTAAGCATTTTCTTACGTATTCATTTTCGTATCATCAAAGGCTCCCATTGAGAGGCAAGCTCTTTATTTCCATTTGTAGACTGAGAAACTGTGGCAGAAGGCTCTACGGGAAGTCAGTGGCAGTCGACAGGGCCAGATTTAGAAATGAGATTTCCTGTACTCCTGAACCAATTGTCTTTCCTCCAGAAGATATCCCAATCCTAAACGCTTGTTGACATGAAAATAAAAATGAGAGTTTTCCAACATCTATCAGAAAATGTCTAAAATGCACACAAATGCTGAAGAGGCTTTTGGGCACAAGTCCTTGCAGGTACAATCGTGTACAGTCCAGGCAGCACTGAAAATTTAAAGTCCCTTGAACAACAAGGACACCACACTACTTGATTTTGGCCATCAGGGGAGGCTGGTCTGAAAAAAATTCACATACATAGCTGTTTTTCAGGCTTCTCAGGGGACAGTGAGTGGGTCAATGGGGCTGTGGGTCAATGGGGCTAATGAGACCCATGCATGACAGACAATCCCTTCCATGGGTTAAAATGCATTTATTTGTTACCAATGTTAACTCTTAAATGATTTTGCACCATTATGGGTCAGAGGGCATTTGGGACTGTGCTCACACTTTTTTTAAAAAAATAGTATTTGTTAAACGCTTACTATGCCTGTACTAAGCGCTGGGGGAGATAGAAGATAATCAGGTTGGACACAGTTCACGTCCCACATGGGGCTCACAGTCTTAATCGGCACTATATAGATGATGTAAGTGAAGCACAGAGAAGTGAAGTGACTGGGCCAAGGTCACAAAGCAGACAAGTGGCAGAGCTGGAATTAGAACCCAGGTCCTTCTGACTCCCAGGGCCATGCTCCATCCACTAGGTCACACTGCTTCTCCTCACTCTGGCAGGGTAAAGAGCACAGCAGTAGCTTCCCATCAAGCTTCACCCCTTGGTCCCTCCTGCAGCATCATCAATCTCTAGAAGCCCTAGCCCCAGCCCACCCGAGTTCCACCCAGTGGCCCAATATCATGGGAAATTTCCCTCATCAGCTGTGCAGATCATCCATTCTTTGCAATGTCCCCTTTCATCCCAGGCCGTCTGGGTTTCCCACACACCCTTTTACAAGCAGCTGTTCAGAATGTGAACTGGGGCTGGGAAAGATGAGAAAGTCCCTCATCGCCCTAGGTTCCTGTTGGGTATGCTGCTTTCGCCATAAGACTGCCAGGTAGAGGTTGAGGAATCTTCCCCAGAGGGGAGAAATCAACTTTTGAAATGCAGCAATGGTTCTGAATGCAAGAGATGTTTATGCCCTTTGTGTGGCGGAAGGGGATGATTTTAGTGACTCAGATTTGTTTGGGTGAAGGATCATTACAACTCTCTGTGTCCTGTCCACTACTTACAGACCCAACTCTCCAGCTCTGCACTTTTCCCTTACCTGGAATTTTTGTTTGTTTGTTTGCTTGGGGTAACATGATACTCAGAGGGATGGTGGGGTTTCTAACGGTGGTGCCATTCAGCAGTGTGGAAATCCAACAATTCTGCATACCCAGAAGGGATCTGGGGGTGGTAGCAGGGAAGAATAAATCCACATTGAGTTTCTTCACAGAGAAGCACCATGGCCTAGTGGAAAGAACACAAGTCTGGGAGTCATAAGACCTGGGTTCTAATCCCACCTCCGCCACTTGTCTGCTGTGTGACCTTGGGCAAGTCACTTAACTTCTTTGTGCCTCAGTTACCTCATCTGTAAAATGGGAACTGTAAGCCCTACGTGGAACAGGACTGTATACAATCTGTTTAGCTTGCATCTACCCCAATGCTTAGTACAGTGTCTGGCCACTAATAATCATTCAGCAAATACCATTAAAAAAAAAGAAAGAAGAACAGGAGCTGTTAGCTTAGGAAAAAATGATGATAGCACTTATTAAACACTCACGATGGGCTAAACTCTGGGATCTATCTGAGATAATCAGATCAAGCCGACACTGTCCCATATAGGACTCGCAGTCTAAAGTGGCGGAACAGATATTTTATCTCGACTTCACAGATGAAAAAATTGAGGCAGAGAGGTGAAGTGGTTTGCCCAAATTGACACAGCAGGCAAGTAGCAGAGCCTCAACTAAAACCCCAGTCCCTTGACTCCCAGCAGGAAAGGGTCTGGGAGGAGGGGAAAAGGCTGGGAAATCACATAGTGACTCCTGATCTCACATGGGGAAAACAGAAGTCGGCAGTGACTGCCCCTCTCCAAGCACAGGGTTTGGGGCAGTTACCCCAAGTCGCCTGCAGTTCACACTGAGGGACCTGTGATTGGGAGCTTCCCAATTGAAAAGAGAATGGAGAACTTTAAGTCGATCTGGATACAACACTCTAAAATAAAGGGTTAGAAAGGAAGACTGTGTAGGTCCCAAGGATGAAGGCTGAAAGAACTGAGCTTATTCGCCTACAGACAAGAGGACTGAAAGTTGACTCAATAATGGTCTTTCCTTTCCCAGAGAGCTTTACAAACGTTCTACTCATCCACTGAAATGGCTCAGGTAAAGCTGCGTGGATGAGATTTATTTGGGAGGCTCTCCAGCCCTATAAGTCAATGGTTCTGGACACACTAACTGTCCAGAAGGATAGGGTGAAGGCGAGTAATGACATCTGGAAAACACTTTGAGCTCTTTAGTTGACAGTTCCTGCATATACACAACACATCACTATTTTAATCACCATTTTAAAATGATATAGCCTAGGACTCACTAGACTATGAATGATGTTTATTCACTTCTATTTTTTCACCCTCCAACAGTCAAGGGTCCCAAAGGGGAGAACTGAGCTCATATAAATTTCCTTCTTGTGCCAGTGACTAATCAATTATTATATGAACCTTCAACGCATTTAAAATGTATCACTTAAAATGATTATGTGATTCGGCAGCCCACACAGTTAGTTGAAGGGTTTCCAGATTACCACATTGTCAGGCCAATTTATAGTTAATCTCTGACACCAAACCTTGGGGAAGTGGCTGAGATCAGAGAAACAATGAATTCCCCAGGGAAGCTTATTTACAGATGGCGTTTCAACAAATCAACCTATCAGGTCTCGGTCTGCCGGCCCTGCTTGGGCCAGGGGATATGTTGGCCAAAGCGGCAAGGATATTTCCGCTCTAATGGGATAGCAATGGCGAGCCAGGCAGAGTAGCAATTCAGTGATAACCAGCATGACAACCAGTCCCCAGTAGTCACATCAATCAATGGTATTTACTGAGCACTTAGTGCAAAGGGCTATACTAAGCGCTTGGGAGAGTACAATAGCATTAACAGACATGATCCCTGCTCTGAAAGAGCTTACATTCTAGCAGGGGTGATTACATTACAGGCAGGAGAAGCAATAGGTTCATGTGCATAAGTGCTGTGCATTTATGGAGTGATTATGTAAATGCATAGGAGGTGACGACTGAGTGCACAGGTGATGCAGTAGGGAGGGAAAATGGGCAGGGGTGGATGGCATTAGTTAACTAAACATTCAGGTTGTGGATATTCAACCAAGTCACTAACAAGTAAGCAGATGGATATGATGTTTATTTAAATGGTCAGCTTCTTGTAGTCAAGAAACGTGAGCTCTTCTGTTGTACTTTCCCAAGTGCATACTACAGCGCTTTGCATTCAGTAGGCACTCAATAAAGACTGATTTACTTGGATGGAGAGAACTCAGGGAGAGAGCACTAGAGGAAAACAAGAAAGACACAAGCCCTAAAGATGTGACAGACATTTGAGGGAAGTCTAAAAAGGCTTGGCTAGAAAGGAGAAGTTTCAGGTAAAGGCAACCAAAACACAAAGGCTGTTTGGTAGGTCTGAGTGGTGTGGAGAGGATAGATAATGTTCTCGGGGGCCCTGGGTGAAGGGTAGGATTTGATTAGTGCCCCAGTGAGCAGACACCAAAAAATCCAGTTGGATGATCTGCTTGGCAACTATATGCCATGAAATGTACAGTGAGAAGAGAGACCCCACCTTTTTCAAGACAGGCAGCTCCCCATGGTGTACCAGGCAGCAGGCCCAGTCAAAGAAGGTTTCTTCTTAGAGGCAGGGATGGAAAGAGAAAAGGAAACTAAATGGCCAACATTACTGAACGAGCAGCTTTCTGGGAGAAGCAGATTTTTTTTTTCTCAAGACTGAGATCAGCTTTATCCATCCCCAGTCCAGTTGAGGCTTTCTTGCCCAAGGCAACCTACACCCCCACACATCAACACATCAATGATGGGAATAGGAGAGGAGGGCCTTAGAAAAATAATTTTGTTTTGGTAAAGCAGTTCTCATTTTTGTTTTGGTGAGACAGGAGGGAGCGATGGATAAACAGGTGAGTTGGCGTGCTGCAGGCACCGAATGGAAAGAATGTCCAGAAGCTCAAGTCATTCCTAAGGCTGGGCCAGCCTCTGGGCCAGCCTCCCTTCCCTTGCTCTGCCTGGCTCTCTGCTGACTCCTGCCTCGGGGCATAGATCTCACAGCTCTACCCTTGGGTTTCTGTTATCTCCCCCGGTTCCCCTCCATCAGTCACTGACCTACATTTACTCACATTCACATTGAACTAGATTTACTATATTTAGCTTTGGAGAAGAGTTCAAGAGAAGCAGAATAGAGAACCTCCCGTCCTCCAGAAGCCTCCAAGCACATCTCTCTGCCAGCTTCCAGGAGTCAGGGACTGAATCCGTGAAAACGGCTAGGAGGTATAGATGACTGCCTCTTTCCAAACACAGGTTTCCGGCTGCTGTCGGTCTCACCTAGGTGCCACAAACGTCCCATTCTCCCTCCCTCAATGACCACACTGTGCTTCCGGACAACTAAAAGTATTGTACATGCATATATCCCTAATTTATTTACTTATATTAATGTCTGTTTCCCCATGTAGACTGTGAGCTCCTTGTGGGCAAGAAACACGCCTACCAACTCTCTTGTACTGTACTCTCTCATGCTTAGTACAGTGCTCTGCACACAGTTAAGCGCTCAATAAGTATCATGGCTTGAGTGACTGATCATTGGCAGCCCACTGAGCACAGAGAACTGCACTAAATACTTGGGAGAAAACAAGAGAGTTAGTAAGCATGATCCCTGCCCTCAACGAGTTCACAGTCTAGTGGGGAGGACACTGAAATAAATTAGGGATAGAAGGAAGAGGCTATAAAGCTACAAATCTAAGTGCTATAATGGTATATGAGTATCCATATGCTTAGGTGATTCGTAAGTGTTGGAGTGGCACTTGGATCGGGGCAGGGGGAAGGCTATAGGGATATAGGGTTGGGAAAGGTCAACAAAGCAATCATATTTACTGGGCACTTACTGTACGCAGAGCACTATACAACTACACACTTGGGAGAGTACAATACAACAGAGTTGGTAGATACATTCCCTGCCCACAGGAGTTGAGTCTAGAGGGGTAAGACAAACATTAATACGAATAATTTATAATGCATAATTTAAAGATGTGTTCATAAGTGCCATAGGGTTTGGGGAGGGGCAAATATCCAAAGGTCACATAGTTCAGTGCAAGTAAATTATGGATATGTACATAAGTGTTGTAAGGCTGAGGGACAGGTGAATAAAGGGTGCAAATCCAAGGGCGACAGAGAAGAGAGTGGGAGAAGAGCAAATGAGGACCAGGGAAGGTCTCCTGGTAGAGTTGCTGTGATGTCCTGAGGTCATCATTTTTGCCTACTGTGGAAACATGAATATAACAACTGTGCTATTTGTTAAGCATTTACTAGATGTCAAACACTGTATTAAGCACTGGGGTAGATGCAATACCATCAGATCAGAGTCCCTGTCCTACAGGGGGCTCAAAGTCTAAAGGGGAGAAAGAATAGACATTGAATCAATCAGTGGAATTTATTGAGTGCTTACTGTGTGCAGAGCACCTTACTAAGCGCTTGGGAGAGTACAACACAACACAGGCGTTAGACATGTTCTGTGGGGGAAACAGACAATATACATATTTTAAAGATACATACAGTTAAGGAAACTGAAGCATTAAGTTAAATGGTAAAACCGGGATTAGAACCCAGATTTCCTGATACCCAACCTGTGCCCTTTCCATTAGGCTACCCTGCTTCTACTTCATAAATAAAAGTATACAGAACACCCGGAAGATATTTTCCTTTTATTGAATAGATTTCTGACTGGGGCACATTCCAGTTTGCCAATCTGTTGAACATTCAGTATGTTATGGTATGTTGCCACTCTGTGTCCATGACACCCAAAAATGTTTCCTGGGCAACGGAATGGTGCAACTCCACACAGAAGCATCTTAGCAAAGAGGGCAGCTTGTCCTGGATAAGCAGTTTAGTTTGTGTACTTGGGAAACCAGGGTTTAGTTGTGGCTGAGCATGACTTCAAGAGAAGAAGGCAGACATGGAGGGCAATACGGAACTGTCACCCACTATTGGAGCTAAGTCCAGCTCTGATCTCACCCCCATCAAGGAAAGATAAAGGAAAATACAAAGGGATATTTCTGCACTCCTCAAAAACCTCCAATGCTGACCATTTCCCTCAAATCAAGCAGAAACTCTTTCCTGTTGGCTTCGACAGGAGTTGCGAGGAGCAAAGACAATGAGCTGGGGAACATCCGGTGAAGAAAACATTACACATCAGTTTTCTTCACCCGATGTTCCCCAGCTCTCTTCACTCCTCCCAAACTCCCAATTCTCTTACCTCTGCCTGGCACTGCCTTTCCTTCCAAATCCACCAGTCCACGTTCTTCCGAGTTCAAAGTCCTCTCAAATGTTCACCTCCTCCAGGAAGCCTCCCTTGACACCTGCCGTGTTAACTCACTTAACCCCATTAAGTTCTATATTTATTCCCATCCTCGGAACATAAGTACCTATGTCTACTCAACTATACGTTCAATTATTTAATTCAGGTATTTCATCCTTGACCCTGTTATAATAATGATGATGACGGTATTTGTTAAGCGCTTACTATGTGCAAAGCACTGTTCTAAGCACTGGGGGGGAATACAAGGTGATCAGGTTGTCCCATGTGGGGCTCACAGACATTTTACAGATGAGGGAACTGAGGCACAGAGAGGTTAAGTGACTTAATAATAATAATAATAATGTTGGTATTTGTTAAGCGCTATGTGCCTAGCACTGTTCTAAGCGCTGGGGTAGACACAGGGGAATCAGGTTGTCCCACGTGGGGCTCACAGTCTTAATCCCCATTTTACAGATGAGAGAACTGAGGCACTGAGAAGTTAAGTGACTTGCCCACAGTCACACAGCTGACAAGTGGCAGAGCTGGGATTCGAACTCATGAGCCCTGACTCCAAAGCCCGTGCTCCTTCCACTGAGCCACGCTGCTTCAAGTCACTTGCCCAAAGTCACACAACCTGACAAGCGGCAGAGCCGGGATTAGAACCCACGACCTCTGACTCCCAAGCCCATGCTCTTTCCACTGAGCCACGCTTGTTCTTGTCCCTCCTCACCCTGGGATTTGTAAGTAGTTTTCATTGGTTCCCCCCCCATTAGACTGAATCCTCTTGAAGAGAGGACCCAGATCTACTGCTTCTGTTGTACTTTCCCACACACTCACTATAATGCTTTGCACAGAGTAGAAGCTCAATAACATACCAGTGACGAATGAAATTTGACTTTTCTCCAACTGTAATTATTGCTCAAGTAAAATGTGGGGAGGCAAATGAAACTATTAGCTATTATGAGGTTTGGGTTTTTCAGAAGATCTCAGTCCTTCATAGTCTCCTTGCCCCTCATTTGCATGGAAAATTAGGCATTAACTAATTGAATTGAGATTCAAGCTGAATAGCAGGAGAAAAGTTCTACCATTGAAATTGAGGGCAATTTCCCAGGGGAGGTACAGGAAGCCATATATCTGTGACATTCTCCAGGCAGAAATCCTGTAGCAAAAAGGATAAAGAGTAAAATGGTTCATTAGATATTCTTCAAATTGATTAGACATAATTATTCAAAGTTCACGGTAGCAACGGGAGGAATATGGCGCAGCCTCCATTTCACAAGGAGGAAACAAGTGAATGAGGTGAAGGGTCTGGAATTAAGCCCTGTTCCCCGGGGGCAGGCAAGCAACGAGGGTGAAATGACGATAGTTAAGTCTTGGTCAGAGCCAAGTCTAACATCAAGGAATTCTTGGGCCTAGATCTGTGGCCCCATCACAGCACTGGTTTGGCTGATCAGACTTCAAAAGTCTCTGAGACATCAGAGGCTACTAGAGACAAAGCCTTGAACCATGGATTGGAAGCTGCCACGACCGGCAGGTTGAAAGATTTCATAAGCCACTCCACTGGACACATAAAACAGGGCCCTGAAATTAGAGCAAATGAATGCAATTTCAAAATCATTTACAGGTATACAAAAATAAAGTTATAAAAGAAATAGGAGTGGCAACCATCGATCCCTCATTAATCCTAAATACTCGTCTAAGCTTGAAAGCACAATATTATTCCCTTGAAACTCCTCAAGTAAGGAATATGTGAAGCATATAACATTCAACATAAATAAAGCAGCTTAAAGCAAAATCAAAAAGAAAAACCATTATTTTATTTCTGTATATCAAGACTACAAATAGCATTTGAACACTTCATTTATTACCCAAAGAAATTATACATTTTTATTGTGATACTAGTAAATATCTTAAAAGTATCAGAGTCTTCTCGCATTTAAAAGTATATTGCTGGTTACTGTCAATTAAAAATGATGTCCAACAGAGCCTCCAATGACAGTAAAATACCTTCAGCATAAGAGATGAACAGAGACTGATTGTAAATTCTGGTGATCTTTTCTGTAACATTAAATAGGGTGCGCTTGTTTTTCACAACTGATCTTTTGAGTTGTTTACTGTTTTTAATCAGTTAAATTAAATGTGAACACAAATCCTGACCCAATAAAGTGCCTATTATTAGAGATCGTTCCTCTCGCCGAAGAACTCGAGTTTTCTTCCCTGGCCATCAAATTACATTCGGCAACCCGTTTCCACCATCTTTTCTAAGCAAAACCACGCAAGGCAGCAGATGGCCACAGAAGCTGCTTGGCCCCCAAAATAACCAGTTCGATTGGTTTCTACAGCACAGATGTGGTGAGGGAGGAGAGCGAAGCCATAACAAGGCTATGAATCCAGCAGGCTTCAGAGCGAAAAGAAAAAGCCTGATACTTTGGTTCAGATGATTTTTAATAGATGTTACAATATACTTTCTTCCAAAGTCATTACTATTGTATGGACTGTGTATGCCATGGGAAATTGATACATATGAAAAAAAATCTGTAAAGGTACAGGAGGAGACAGACAGAAACTGAACAGAGAAGCAGATATATTTTACATCTGGCTAAGGTAATGTCCACCTCATCATGATGCAGCCCAAATGTAGCACTTTAAAATAAGCATGCGAATCCAATCTTTGAAAATCCCTTAGAAAGCACAAATAAAATATGATAAACGCTACTTTTTTAAAGCCTATTATTTCGGAAGCAGGTGGCAGCCTGAAACAGATGCTATTTTGTTTTAGTTGCCGTGGCTAAGGTCTGTAAACAATTTTACCACAGGAGGATCAGTGTGGGGTTTCAATAATACACATTTTGTCCCCCACTCCCTACCCCCAAGCCCTTCCCCACCTTCCAGGATGTCTGCAAACATCCCTTTCTCACTTAGAAGATTTATAACAGGACATTCACCCTGTCGTATTCCATTAAGCAACGTGCTGCATTTTACACAACTTTATTGCCAGCTCCTGAAGTTATTTATATTCGAACAGCACAAAGCCAAAGCTTCATCTTTGGTTAATTTCACTGAGTTGCCACTGTTCTGAAAATGTGCTCTTCTCGGCATAAACACTAATCCAGCCACACCGTGCACGGCATTTGTTATTTCTGAGTCAGAATAAAGCAGGGTCGACGTGAGATAAGTGACGGTTACGGAACAAGTCGTATGTTTACCAAGAAAAGAAAAGAAAAATGAAACCTAAGGGGGCATTTGAGAAGGCAGGAGAGCTGTGGAAACCTAGTCCGAGGCCCTGGGTCGGCGAGTCGGGGCCGCTTAGGGGGTAGGCACTGGTTCGTTCCTCGGCAGAGGGCTCGGCTCAGCTCAGCTCAAACCCAGCGGCACACTCAATGGCGTACAGTAGCTTGCTCCGAAGCAGGTTCTCGTCATAAAACTCGGGAAGCTTCAGCAAGTTCATGCAGGTACTGGCAGTGGGAAGCCTGTCCAGATCCGACCCTCCATTGTGAATGCAGAATGCTGGATACAGTTCCTGGGAGAGAGCACAGGACAAAGTGGTTTTCTGAGCATGGGCACGCGCCCACATGCACACACACGGAGTTCCCAAAATGCCTTCGTCCGTCGACCCCGATAGGTCCCCGGAGAATGAGCAACTCACATGGGTCAAAAGGTTGGGCTTCGACTCGCTCTCTTCTTCTCGCTATGCATTCATTCTGTCGTATTTACTGAGCACTTACTGTGTGTGGAGCACTGTACTAAGCGCTTGTTAAAGTACAATACAACAATAAACACTGACATTCCCTGCCCACAACAAGCTTACTTTCTGGTGGGGGGTAAGGGAGGGGAACGGGACAGACAACCCAGGATCTTGCCCTGTGTAGAGCCACAGGGTGGGGAAGAAACTACACTTTGGGGTCACAGCCCCAGAGTGTGGGGCTAAAATCCACCATTTCTTGTCCATCCAAACTGCTACCATGTTAATACAATCACTCTACCTATCCTGCCTGGATTACTGCATCAGCCTCCTTGCTGATCTCCCAGGCTCCTATCTCTTCCCACTCCAGTCCCTACTTCACTGTCGCTGGATTGTTTTTCTATAAAAATGGTCAGGACATGTCACCCCACTCCTCAAAAAACTCCAATCGTTGCCCTTCCACCCCCACATCAAACAAAAACTCACCATTGGCTTTAAAGGACTCCACCACCTTGTCCCCTTCTACCTCGCCTCGCTGCTCTCCTTCTACAGCCCAGTGCACATACTTCGCTCCTCTACTGCTAACCTTCTCACTATGCCTCAATCTCCCCTATCTTGCTACCGACTCCTCGTCCAGGTCCTGCCTCCGGCCTGGTACGCCCTCCCTCCTCAAATCTGACAGGCAGTTACTCTTCCTGCCTTTGAAGTTTTATTGAATGCACATCTCCTCCAGGAGGCCTTCCCTAAGCCCCCCAACTTCTCTTCACCCACTCCCTTCTGTGTTGCTCTGACTTGCTCCAATTCTTTTCTCTTCCCAGACCAGGACTTATGTACCTATCTGTAATTTTTTTTATATTAATGCCTGTCTCCCCCATCTAGACTGCAAGCTCGCTGTGGGCAAGGAATGTGTGTTTATTGTTGTATTGCATTATCCTAAGCACTTACTACAGTGCTCTGCACACAATAAGCGCTCAATAAATGACTGAATAAATGAATGAATGAATGGAAGGCTGAGCCTCAGGGCCGGGGTGGGAGTCTCAGCTGTCAAGAATTCTACAGTCTACAAAGTTCCCGCTCCATACGGCATCCAAAGAGAAGGTGGGTTTACTTGGTCTTGGGAGGGAGAATTTGCAAGCGTATGACTCAGAAACAGATAATTTCTCCCAAATTCCCGAGAATATGATCATGAAACCCGTTCAGTCTCTGGGAAACATTCTGTTTTCTGTTGCTGGGCTTGGAACAAGTCTTGCCTGTGCCCCACAAGGGCTAGGGTTTTGACCCTGAAGTGGCAGCAGTGGATAGAATCAGAGATCCCTTCTGAGAAGGAAATATTTTGGGATTTCCTACTTACCCAAAGCCAAATTCCCCCTCTTGCTCCCTCTCCTCCAAATCTCTCTCTCCATAATAGCGGTCAGAGAAACGCTGGCAGCAGAACCTGGGTAGGCCCTGCAGGGCAAGCCGAAGTTGCTCTGTGGAAATGGCCCAGATGGTGTTTGCCTGCCCCTGGAATGGGACTCGGCAGGTCTAGCTGTCATGCTGATATGCAGCATAAGCAGCAGACCCGAGGGCAAAGACTTTGCATGTACAAAAGTAAAGAAGGTTCGTTTTCTTCAGTCATGGAGGGTGGCTCTGGATTTTCTCTGCAACCCTAGGCCACGCCAGACACTATGCCCCTGTCCCCCCAGATGGCTGCCCAGTGATGGTTAGGCCCTGTTCTTTAACAGCCAGCCAACAAAGTCCCCGCTGGCATTGTGCACTGCAGAGATCCTGAGAAGAGCTTCAAAAGGACAACAATACATGGGCCTTGCCTCCAAGCAGCTTAAAGTCGAATGACTGCAAAGATCTATCAACTTCAATCCCTCCCTATCCTGGTGGGAATGAGGAGAAGCTGATGCACTTCAAACAAACACCTTTAGTGACAAGAAGGTTGTGTCTGTTGTGACCAATGGATTCTGGATTGGTCTGCTGCAGTGCCAGAAAGCGTCTCCAACTGTAAACTTAAGCTCATAACAATAAGCTCATTGTTCTTACTGTTGTCCTTATATCCTTATGTTATTTGCTTGTTTCAATCTTTCATTGTGTGTCCCTCACCTTTCCCTCACCCACTTTTTTATTCCCTGAACTCCTGTGGGGGCCAGAGACCATGTCTAATTTTCCTCCATCACACTCTTCCCTAACTCTTAGCACAGTGGTCTGCACACAGGAGGTACCGAATAAATGAACGAAGATCACTGCCAGGAGAAACATTTTCACAGGTAAGGCAAGCAGTATGTCACTTTATCATATTTATATTAAAAGCTGAGAAATCACTTTTTTCCTCCCCCAAGTCTTGAAACACGCAATTTTCTCCTCGGACAGTCTTGTCTTGTCTGAAGGAGACAGCTCACTCAGTCTACCATTCCCCAGTCAAGGAAGAACTGCTGGGCCCTCAACTATTCCTAGCTGGGGCGCGACTTAGTCCAGTTTGCCAAGTTCCTGGAATTGAGACTACTAGTCCCTGGGGAGACAATTCCAGTCAGAAAGATGGTATTGTGGATGTTTAGCTTAACGTTTTTAGAATGCTCATTCACTCACTCATTCCAAAGCATTTATCTCATCCCATTTCCCTGCATCCCTGAGTCTCGTCATTTATTTCAGTCTCCAATTCTGGAAGCAGCTTACGCAACTCAGGTCAGATTCTGGGGAACAGAAGTTCAAACAGGTCTCCGAAGCAGATAAAAAAAACCCATATTCCTGCCGAGGGGGTCCCTGGGCAGACGTCTCCTTACCCTCTGGGCCAACCTGCCTCTCACTCATCTCAGCCTGTTTCCTCTTTCTTGGTAAGTTCCTCCCCCTGTGAAGTGGAAGAGGCGACAGGAAGTTCCAACCTAGTTCTCTTCTATTTACACTCCAGGACTTAAAGTGCTTGGCACCTAGTAAGCACTTAAACACAACCATTATTATCACTGCTATTTCGTGGCATAATGCAGCATAAACCTAAGGACTTCCCTGCTGCTATTACAATGTACAAGCTTATAAGTGCAAGAGGAGAGTGTGCATCTGTTCTGCTCACCCTGGATCCAGCCTACAAGAAATAGGGATTTTCAAAGGGCCAAAAAGACACAGGCAGGTAGCAAATGGAGAGCATTTCTTTGCTTTAAGATACTGGATCGGCAGGTTAGGAAACTGCCATAAATTCCTTCTGCTCTTCTCCCCACCATCTGAAGAAAACTGGCACTCTTTCTCCTTTCCCTTTACCCCTCCATCTGTTTATCTTCTGCCATGCTCTTTGGCTGCTTTAGTCCACACTCTATTTCATCAGCATTATGCTGCTAGGGACTGTTAAATGCATCCTTAATGCACACGCTATGTGAAAAGGTTGATACTATGATGGCTTCGAATAACCAGGGACTATAAATATCTTCATATATCAAAATCAATAGGGTTTTGCATATTATACACATGATATACAGAATGTGATTTATAAATGGATGTCTCCACTCCAACCCATAAACAGGGATCTTCCTTAACCCCGAAGCATTCTTAATCTGCTAATGGCTCTATCTTCCTCTGTTTTCAACACTCTGAAGAGGTGTAGCGAGCAGGGGGCTGTGTCGTTAAATAACCAGTCGGCAATATTTACCTAGGGCTTCCCTCGTCTCTGCAGGGTAGGTGGGAGGTCAGTTTGTCCAGCTTTACTGATCACTCACTCAATCAAAATGCTAGGTCCCAGCTGTACTGGTGGATTGCAGTGAGGAGACCCGTCAAATGGCAGGGACTGTCTCTATCTGTTGCCGACTTGTTCATTCCAAGCGCTTAGTACAGTGCTCTGCACATAGTTAAGCGCTCAATAAATACTATTGAATGAAGGAGATGTTATCCTTTGTAAGGGGCTCCAACCTAGGATATCCCGCTAGGCTACCTTCAGCAAAGACCCAAAGAGAACCATTGACCTTCTCCCTATCCACAACCAGCCTTTGGGATCCCCAGCATTGCAGGCTATCAAATTACTAAATGTAGGGAAAGCTGCTGTTCCTGGTTGATTCCTCTTGGATCAAAACTGAAGAGCAGAGTGTCAAGATGAGTCAAAATCAGCTGGTCAGTTCCAACTGGCATGGAGAACCCATTGTTAGGTCTCGTGACCTCTCAAAAAACAAAAAATCAAACATGTTTCCCCGCTTTCCTGCCAGATTTAGGGGTGCCCTTTGGGAGCTGACAATTTAAGCTGATAGGCAAGAAATCATTCTATAAACATATACAGATGCATAAAATATAAATGAGAAACAGCATGGTCTAATTGTTAGAGCACGAGCCTGGAAGATAGGGGGGCCTGGGGTCTAATTCCGGCTCTGCCACTTGTCTCCTGGGTGACCTTAGGCAAGTCACTTCACTTTTCTCTGCCTCAGTTACCTCCTCTATAAAATAGGGATTAAGACTGTGAGCCCCATGTGGGACAAGGGACTCTGCCCAACCTGAGTACATTATAACTACCCCAGTGCTTACAACAGTGTCTGGCACATAGTAAGAGCTTAACAAATACCATCAAAAAGAGGGATGCAGCAAATATTAAGCCTCAAGTGGAGAACCAATCCTTCACCAAGCTCCAGTGGTTTTCCCTGTGCCTCTCCCTAGGCCTGTGCATACTTGTTAGCTGTCCACCTCCCCGGCCTGTGAGTGTGTGTCTGTGCCCTGAAAGAGCTTGGACCCAAAAAGAAAAAAGTCAGCATTCTCACACCTAAGGCTGGGTAACTGAGCTGGAAGACTGACTAGTCTATCTCTAGACTCTGTAATTGCTTTTTATGAGCTGTTCTAATTTCCTCTGGAACCTTCAGCTGAAACAGGCCCCAAAGGGGCGTAAAAAGAACATTGATTTAATTCAGCTTCATTTGGCTGAACTAAAACAAGCATATTTGATTTTTTAAATGGCATAAACCCCTTGGAGTCAGGAGGTCAATGAGATTTGGTTAAGTAATTGTGTAGGTGGAAAGTTTAAAATGTATTTCACAGCTAAATGCTGCATTTTTTAGTGTTCCTTTCACAATGCTAATTGAATTTTCCTACTCTGAGCTTTAAAAGTGTAAAAAATGAAGTTCTCCACTGCAATGCCAAGCCAAGGGCCCCATTCCTCGCATAATCTCTTGCATAATTCAGCAGAGTACAATGGGAATCTGTAATAGTTCAAAAGAGAGAATCACCATCAATTTATTATGTGACCTGATGGTAACTTAACAATTTTCTCCTGTACTTTAATGATTTTTTTTGTCTGTAACAATCACATTTATTAAACTTATTAAACTTTAATTAGCTTTAGCAAATGTTATTTTTCTCTGCTAATCTGGCACTAAGAGTTCTCATAATTTTTAAATGGTACAGCCCTGGCTGTGCTATCTCTGCCCTATGAGTCATAAAACATTTAGACAGTCTCTTCTCTTAAACAAATACTTACTAATTTTAGCAAAGGGAAGGTCCTTCAGTCAAGGGGACCAGGCTCAAACTTGGAAAGTTTAGATTTTAAGACAGTGCTTCAAAATGCAAATTGGCAATGTCCAATTTTATTCAATTACAGAGTGACAGTTGATTTAAGCAACTGGTATTGATTTCTCTCTTTAACATAGTGCAAACCACTTTAAAATCTGTACTTTGCAATTTGTGTTGTTAAACATAAAATCAACTCCCACTAGTGATATTACCGTTTTGTTCACAGTTCCAGAGCCAGAGTGAGCACTCAGGTCATTTTCCCATCCAGTCACTCACCCACTCTCCTCAAGCCCCACCTCTCCTCCACACACACACACACCTCTCTATAAATTTATCCTTTACTTGGCCATCTTCCTTCACCCAGCCACAGTGTTACACAAATACTCAATAGAGTTGACCTGTTTTGCAGCACCAGTGGTGAGTAGAGAGAAGTAGCATGGCTTAGTGGAAAGAGCCCAGGGCCTGTGGGTCATAGGACCTGGGTTCTAATCTCAGACACACCACTTGTCTGCTTGGACAAGTCACTTAATTGCTCTATGACTCAGTTTCTTCATCTGTAAAATGGGGGTTAAATCCTTCTCCTCCCAAATTAGACTGTAAGCGCCCCGTGGAAGTGGGGCTCTGTCCAACCTGATTATCTTGTATTTACCCCAGCACTTAGAATACAGTGGAAAGTAAGCACCTAATGAATACAATTAAGAAAGAAGAAGGTGGTTCGGGTCATCAGACTTCCCTCGGACTTCCCTCCCCACGGGGTGAGATTCACTGCCCGGTGGTGGCAGGACAGATAGGCCTAGTCACTGACACTGCTTATCCAGGGAAGAAGGCAGCCATACCAGTGGTGAGATGGGGAGGAGGGAAAAAGAAAGGGAGAGAAGAGAAGGGTAGATCAGGCCTTTAGAAGCTCTCTCTCCAGATAGTGATGGCTGGAGAGGAAGACAAAGAATGACTGAGCTCCAGGCTGGCCCCCTGGGAGTTGGCTGGAGAAGAGGATTAGGCCTGGCCAGGGGGTCAATCTCTGGGGAATAGCTTTCCTTGGGGGAAGGTGCCAAATCTGCAGAGCATTGCAACCCCCTCAATTCTTAAAAACAGACACTACCAAAAGGTACCCAGCCTGATGAGTTCTTTTTAAAAATCTGAAGGACAGAAGGGTGCACTGGCTTTTTGGCTTTACCCTCATTCACCAATGTCACTACTACTGCCTTTTGCTCAACTGCATTTCCTTTGACTCCTCAGATCATTTCATTTGGCTAAAGGAACCCACACATTTTCTTGAACCAAACACGTTTACTATTCCTTCACAATCAGAATCCCATGGAAATGAACCAAGGATGAACAGAATGGTAGCAGGATACATTAAATTTCTTTTAGGCTTGTGGCCCAATTTCCATTATACCCATCCTGATTCCTTTCAGGCCCTTGATATGTATGCCAGTCTTATTATCACACTGATTTATTCTCTATCTTCTTTTGGGGATTATTCTTTTATGATTTGGGGTTTATGGGGGAATAGCATATTATGCTTTTTCACATGGGAAGGTCTTCCTCAAGCACATATATGATTTTAAAGAAGCCGTGTCATAAAATACAGCCAGTTCTATAATGTGGGGGTTGTATTTTCATAGAACCTCATATTAGGGAAAATTGTGTCAAGCAGTATCCAACACCTCATGCATGTGCACAACTGTTTCAACTAAAACTAATCTGCACTGCATCCAGATAGGCTGCATTATTGAAAGAGCATTCCCTAATTTCGCTGTCGCATTCTACCCCAAACCTGCAGAGAAAACGTGTTCTGGCTGAACTGAGTGTATAATAGACGCTTTAACAACTTACTCTTTTGACTCATTTTCCTTTTATTTGACAACAAATCCAGAGTGATATTTGTAGATTCATTTTAGTTTGGTTATAAACCGGTAATATTGAGGAGATGGATTCTGTGAGTTCTAATGTGTGGTGGGATTATTTTCAAGGGCATGAAAGGAAGATGAAATCTTACTGGCAGTGGGAAGTCTGTTTAAAATATTTGTCCTTTCTGATACGAGGCCACAAAAGCTTTACTCAGAGACATCGCATTGGACTGCTTCACTACACTAAACCATGCGTAGAGTAACCTTAAAAAAGCATTAATAAGAATGAGAAAATAATGATAAACTAGTTAGGGATTAAAAGCTACAAAATAAGATGATGTTCAAAACTATATTTAAAACTAGGCACTAAAATTATATTAATAACCATCTGTTTCTCTGAAGCTCAAAGTTCATTGCCATAAGACTTCACTGAAAAAATGATCTTGGCTGGTAAACCCATTTTGATATTAAAGCACAGAATCAACACAACCAAGGACTCATCCTCTTCTTGATTTTTCTTCCTATATTACAGCTCAAATCATAAACTTGGGTCCCTAAAAAAAATAATAGTCCACATGTCCTTCTGCTCCATCTCACCCCTCTTTTTCCATTACTAAAAGGCCTTTGATGTTGGAAAGCTCTGGATATTGTTCAAAAAGGTCTGCAGGGGAAATATTATGCAAAAATGCCAGTTTCCACTGCCAGGCTAAGGGAGGCCTTGACCAGCTCTGGAGTCTCCATATGCCCTGTGGGATGTGCTCTAGGGTGTCTTAGAGGGCAAAAGGGTCTCTTTTGGAAATGGACTAAACCACCATTGTCCTCTGGATCAAAAGGCCAGAACTCAGATACCCAGGAGGCGTCAGGTCCAAGGTGGTCATGGGACATGAGTTGGAGGTGGGAAGCTTTACGGCTTCCTGTTGCAACTAGTTACAGGTACGCAGGTGGTCTCTGTGGCATTTCAGAAGCAGCATGGCCTAGTGAAAAAAGCACAGACCTGGGAGACAGAGGACCTGGGTTCTAATCCTGGCTCCGCCTCTTGTCTGTTATGTGTCCCTTAATGTCTCAGTGTCTCAGTTTCCTCATTTGTAAGACGGGGATTCATTACCCACCCTACCTCCTACTTAGTCTGTGAGCCCCTTATGGGGAAGGGACTGGGTCCAGTGAGAGTATTTTAGTATGGTCCTTGGCATAAAGTAAGGGCTTAATAAATACTACAATTATTACTGGTAGTTCATGCCACATGTGGACTCTTTAAAAATAGAAGGAACAAATTTTTCCACCTACACTTCCTCCTGTACAGGGCTTAAAACAGTTTTAACAGGTAGTAAAAGAATCCACAGCAACCAGGAAGAACCATACCCACCCCAAGGTAACTGCAACAACAGAGAATAGCTGTGGAGATTAGGTAGAGATTAGGTGGCGGAAGAATGATTCTGGTGGGACCGAGGAGTTAACTCTGCTATCTGATTTGTGACAGTTCATTTTCTTTAAAACTAAAGGGGTTGTTCTTAGTGGTATTCCCTTCTAAATAACTTACCCCATCATGGAGCTTTCTCCCATCTGCCCAACTCAAAAAAATTCAATAGTACTTAGTGAGCACCTACTATGAACCTAGTAGTCTAATAAGAGCTTGCTACAGACCAATTCATTTTCAATGAAAAAGAGAAAAACCTATGAGCTGAAACTAAACATCAGCATTTTTATAAGCTACTTCATAATAAATGAGTTAGAAGTGATTCAAATATTCACTTTAATAGTAATTACTCTTGTAAAATCAGGGAATAATTGGGAATTCTCTAGAATTCAGAATTATTACATTTTCCAACTTCTGTACTCATATTATCAATCACCAAGCTTCCATTATGTTGACTTTTTGCATTAATTTCTTGTAAAATGTGAGGACTTGCCTAAAGGATTGAAATGCAATGGAAAAAGCTCAACATCAGCCCTAAATAAGTCTTCCCTAAATTTCATTCTTTAGAAAATAAATCAGAACTGATCTAAACCATGTTTCAAATAGTAAAAATATGTATCTGAGCTCAGTTCACAAGATTTAGGGGGAAAAAAAATCTCACTTTCTGCCCTGAAATAACTGAAATTTGGAGTCCAATACTAAAAAAGAAACTCTTCCCAAACCAGTGGTCTTAACCTGTCCTAGATACCTTTGCTTCACATAGGCCTGTATTTATCCAGGAGAATAAGCAAACTGCTTACCACCTCTCTGCTAGTTTTACAATCTCAAATTGCCTTATTGTGTGAAAGGTCAAGAACTGCAAAGGTTAAGAATAACTTCATTCAGCAATACCCAGGAGATAAAAAGTTCACAAAAGTCATTCATCAAAGGTTATCTGAAAGTGAATGGTTGTGTACATGCTGCCCATAAGTACAGGTTGGTTTTCAGTATGTCACTGGATTATAGTGATTTATTTGTTACTAGTGGAGAGGTCCAGGTTAAGAAGGAGTAGCATGTAAGAAATAGTCCTAGCATAATTTAAATAATGGTTCAGAAAATGCACCAAGGAAATTCATTTCTTTAAAATTAACATTTTCTGCTCCTTGCAGTGGATGAATTGTCATGAATTTTCCTGTATGACAACTATCTTGGAATACTCGAAAGTTCATGAATGATTTAAAATAAAACAATAAAAAACCACTATAGCACAAATAATATTTTCTCTGTTATAAACTATTTCATTTCATTTCCTAACAGTTCATACCTTAAAGCCCAAAAGTGGAGGCCGGGAACAACTCGTTACAAACTTCAGGAGTTTGCGTTTTTCTTCATCAGTAAAGCTTTCGACAACTCTCCAAAATATTTTAATTACAGGGTGATCAGCTGAATAGCCACCTACAAATAAAATCAATAGTTTTAGAGTTCCAAAGTAAAAACAGGATCAGAAGACCTTAATGCCATTTTAAAGTGACAAATTGACACCTGGCTGGTTCAATAATTGCGTAGTCCTCAAAAAGAAACTTATAGTCAACAAATAGGAAAAATCAGCAGTCTGAGAATCAATGTGGCCTAGTGGAAAGAGCACAGGCCTGGGAGTCACGGAACCTGGGTTCTAATCCCAGTTCTGCTTCTTGCCTGCTGTGGGACCTTTGGCAAATCACTTAATTTCTCTGGGTGTCAGTTTCCACAGCTGTACAATGGGATCAAATACTGGTTCTTCTACCATTTTAGAGAGTGAGCCCTCAGTAGAATAGGGGCTGTATCTGATCTGCTTATACTGTATCCACCACTTAGCACAGTGCTTGGCACATAGTAAGCTCTTAACCAGTACTTCCATTTGTCAGTTGTGTGACTGTGGGCAAGTCACTTAACTTCTCTGTGCCTCAGTTACCTCATCTGTAAAATGGGGATTAACTGTGAGCCTCACGTGGGACAACCTGATTACCCTGTATCTATCCCAGCGCTTAGAACAGTGCTCTACACATAGTAAGCGCTTAACAAATACCAACATTATTATTATTATTGTTGCTATACCTTCCATTTCTGAAGCAAAATGATGCTGGTCCGAAGCTGGAAAAACAGATGTAAAATACGAAGCTACCACAAGGGGGAGTAACAAGCTGAAGAGGGATAAAATGTAGCAGGAGGTGAAGTCTAAGTCAGAAAAACTACAATTTTGTTGAATTGTATCAAAATGTTGAATTTTTGAAAGGAAGATAGCACTCTAGAAATGACGAGGTGAATGCTGACAGATGCTGACAGATAAAACCTAACTTTATCCAGAAATATGCCAACAATTATGGGCCAAGTCTCTCAGGGTCTTGAACATGGTAGATGGTCAATTAATATTTACTGAAATGGATGATTTCACATAAAAAAATTATATGGCTCAAATTGTAGGCTTTTAATGGAAATTCAGTCACTGCCATAGAGAAGACGATCTTAGTTTCTCTTTTTAAAATGTCAATTATAGGCTTGATCACTAACTCATTGGGACATCACTAGTGTTAGTTTTATTGGCAAACAGCATGTGACTTCTGATGATGTGAACTAAACAGGTTGGTGATCAGACCCCACTCCAAAATAATTTATAGTTTTTAATGCATATAAGTACTTACTAAGACTAATATAATTGTTCTACATTGTTCCCACCATAGTTAATGTGCCCTGGAATAACACCAATAAAGAGAAGTCTAAAGTGCACTAATTGGCACCTCAATGAAAGTGATAATACTAAAACCTATTTACTGGAACTGAGAGGCTAGTCAAAGGTGTAAGCTTTTAATCTACAGAGGGTAATGCAAACAGCTGAGGACAATTTCTTGGCAGAGAAGAGATAAGACTGATTGTATTTTGTCACTTCTGGCTTGATAATAGAGAGAACTGCTGTGCAAGATCAGGTGCTGCTTGCCTTTTCACAAAGGCTGCAGGTTTGGTGGCCCAAAGTTCATCTGAGAAGCTGTGCAAATCCATGCTAACCCGTGGGAATTAACCATAGGACAGATCCTCACACCCATGACCCTCATGTAAGATGGTGGTGCTGAACTAATTTCAGGACTGGTGAGACTGCAGTACAGGGAAGGTTACAGGAGCAGTGGGGGTCTGAAGGCAGGCCCCGAGGCTTTTCTCTACTCAAACTCCACACAAGCTCCCTGACTAAACACTGGGGGTCAATGGGGAAAATGATGTGGGCATCTTTATTTCAAACTTCCCTTGGATGTAACTAGTTAAGGCCGATAACCACTAAGGGCTAGGAAAACTTGGGATCCAAAAAGGTGGAATTGCAAAATTTGGCCATTTGGTTCCTGTGGAATTTTGAGCCAGTCTTTAAATAAGTCAACATGGCCCACTATAAGCATGCCTGTGGCTTAAGAAGGACAAGAGAGTTGTGGCAGGATGGGGGGACGCTGTATGCGTCTCCCTCCACACCTACCCTGCTGGTGACCCAGATCTTTGCTCCCTTCTGCTCCAGGCTGAGGTGGGGCTGCACTAGAGTGCTGTGGCATTGTCGTGTAACCTCTCCAGTGCTTAGTGCAATGCCTAGCACATAGTAAGCGCTTAACAAATACCACAATTACTATTATTCAGCCCAGAGCAATGAGCTAGGCAGAAGGGGAAGGGCAGGAGCTCCCTGCCGTTGCTATCCTCGGTGGGGGGGGCAAGATCAACTGGTTGAGCCCATGCATATATGTGTGAGGGAGGAGGTGTATGACAGAGGTATCTGTCTCTCTGTGCCCTTCTCTCATTATCTGTCTCTTCCCTTTACCCTAAAGTTTGAAGCACTCTCCCTGCCTGCCTCCCAAAAAACTCCATCCATGAACATTTGAATCTGCAAGAAATGAAGAGGGAGAGTTCTATGCTTCGACTTCATTTCCTCTTGTTCTCTTTGATAATTATGTAACAGACTGCTGATAATTTTAGAAATAATTATATTAGGATGCAGCTTTTAAAAACTGCAGCCCGCATTAGAATGTATGACGCAAGTGGCCCACCCACAAGAAAGAGTCTGACATGCCTGCTCTAAAGACACCCGCTGAGTTGGGTTTTCGGAGGAAAAATTAGCATCTTAGGAGAACCTGCTGTTTCTCTTCCTCCGGAATACAAGAGTCGACATGCAGTTCACAGTGGGGAGAAAAATGATTTCTGATAGACCAGCTGTGCCAAGACTCTTCATGTAGATCTCTTACAACAAGCATTCTAATCTGTTATTCCTCCATGTGATGAAAGAATGCTTTTACTGTCAGGGGCCACAGGAATATAAACTCTAGCAATAAAACACTTAAAACATACAATTCATTTTTATATATAAAGATACCCTTTTATGTCCTCTAGTCATGTTTTGCTTATCTAAACATAAATAGCCCTCTATGTTACAATTAAGAAATACTAATACCCTGGATTTTGGCAGCTTCTCTCTTTCAGGCATCCAAGAATTCTCTGGATATTAATTCAGGCTCACAACATCCTAATGCTATAGGAGATGTCAGGTTCAATCCCTCAATTATACATGTGCAGGGACTGAGGCCCAGAGAGGAAGAATGTCTAAGGAAGTGAAGTCTCCGTCGAAGCAATGTGCTTTAATTTATTGGAGCCTGGCATGAAACAACTTGGGGTTTCAGTTAAAAATCTCCTCTAAAAGCCTCCTTTCCTCAGGCCATCAAGGGGACCTAGCATTTGGTAAGTAGCTTTTGAAATCAGGCAATCAAGTTTTGCATTTGCAGCTTTAACGACCCCTCTGTAAACCTCAGTCTCTGTATCTCTGTCACTTTCTTTCCAGTTTGTGATTTCCACTTTCATTTTGGCCATTATTCTGTTTGGGCAATCTTGGGTTCAGCTATGATTACTATGGCCTTGGCAGGGATAACGATTACAAACATCTATGTAACTTTTTTCCTCTGTAATAAATTAATCAATGATATTTACTGAGCACTTACTGTGTGCAAAAGACTCTACTAAGCACTTGGGAGAACACAAAATAAATATGTATAAATGATCCCTACTCATAAGACCTTACCGAATAGAAGGAAGATAATCCACTTGTTTGTTTTGGGGGGTTTTGGTGTGGGGGTAGGGAGAATGTGTTTTGAGATTTATGCTATTTATTCGATCACTGTGTCTATTCTGATGCAGAAGACATGAAAACAGAATATTAGAAACCAAAACACTGCCCTCCTGAGCATGAGAAACATGCCTTGATGACATGAGGAGAACATGGGCTGCCCCAGAGTCCTAGGCAGAATCAATCAGTATTTATTGACCTATTCTTCCCTAAATGAAATTTGATTAAAGATCTAGCCAACCATCTCTAACCCAACGACACTGCATTTCTATGGTGAAGCCACCCCTGCCTGAAATCATCTACCAATGCCTTGTAATCTCAGGGAAAGAAACTGTAACCCAGGCATCAATGCTGAGCATGTAAAAGCAGGGAAAGTACATACCAGAGTAGTTCGTGAAGGATTTCAGGTCATCGAGGCTGATGGGAACTTGAGCACCGGAAATTAAAACCTGAAAAGAGTAATTTGAATCTTGAAGACTGGAAAGATTATTTCCAGCCCAACAAAACAACTGGTTTGGAAGAATTAACACTCTACCTGGATTTCTTGCTGGTCAAACATTCTAAGCCATTCGAGATTCACAACATTGGCCAGGCCCTGCCTGAAGGCCAGGCAGTGTTGACGGATCTGCTTGTTTAGTCTATAGTCTGCTACAAGATGGATGTATGCAATTCGGTTAGCGCTGGTGACGGGAATATCTTTTCCACCTGGCTTCAGTTCAACAACCTGTCGGTACAAAAATGAGTATTTTCATAAGCTTGAAGGTACAGGAAAAGACTTTGAGTGGAGTGACTCAAGAAAATAAGTACACCATAAAAATCACAAAAACATGCACATTAAAATTAAGAAGCTTAAATAATACCATGAATTTGTAGAGCAGTTATTACTTTATTTTTCCAAAACTGTCATATCAATTACCTTATTTTGTCCTCACAGCATCCCCATGAGGGAGGAGAAAAAATATCATCCTCATTTTAAAGATGAAGGTACTGAGGTACAGTGAGGACTACTTGCCCAAAGTCACATAGCAAGAGAGGGGGAGAATTAGGCCTGGAATTTAGGATTTCTGACTCCTAGAACCCTGCTTTTTATTTAAACCACCCTCTTCTAAAACCTCTCCTTCTAAGGCAAACAGATGGATGATTGAAAACAAAGAGAAAAGTGAACAGCAGCATGCAGAAGAGTCAATTTTTATACATTGTGGGTATTCTAGGTATGTGCTTTGAATAGATGGTTATTGAGGAAGTAGAGAGAAGGTTCTCCAAAAACGTGCTTCTGTTTGGATGCAATCTGATGTTGGTCAAGTTATGAGTACAAGTCTTTTAAGTGCGCACTTCTCCCCCAAGTTACGGAAGAACTGACTATCCATTTTTAGGAACTACCTTTTTAAGTCCTGAAAGATCTGGAATTAGATTTTTGCCTTTCAAAAACAATACTTTTTTTTCCAGCCCCCGTTACATAATACAACTTATCTTTGTCCTGACTTAAGGAACAAGCTCCTAATGTGAATTCAATGTATGTATGGAGGGATGGCTCAAAACTGTATGGCGCCAACCAACCACAAGATGTGATGAAGCATGACCCCTCCTTGGAACAGAGGTGAGCAAAGGGTCTTGGCAAAAAATCAGCACCAGAGCCAAAGACCTGAGAAATCCCAGAAAGAGTCAAAGGTCATAAAGAAAACTGCTGACATTGCCTCCTCAAGAAGCAGAGCACTTTGATAGGATCTCAAGAACATCACATAAGGTGGAAAGATCAAGAAAGTGACAAAATGAAAAGCTGTGGGAATTTTTTGTCTGCAAGGGGAATCAATGAAGATTCCCCAAGCAGGGGGAAAAATACTGGAGATAATCTTCTGAAACCTAGCAGAGGCCCCTCTTGAGGGATGCAGCAACACTTGACAATCATAATTTATGTAAAATAACAGTCACCAAAACAAATGATACCAGAATACAATTTATGTAAAATGCCATCATATATGGCCAGACCATTTAAGTCTGTGATTGGCAATAATGACCATGAGTCTGACCTAAATATCTTTTAGGGTATAAAAATAGGAAGGACCACGACTAGACCAACTTTGGAGAATGACTGCAAAATATTCAGGGGGAGATACAGAAGAGAAAATAATGGTCTCAATGCTGTCATATAAACCAAAGCTATGAGACCAGGCAAATAGCACGGTGTGCCCACACTGTAAGTAAAACAGAATTTGCGTGACCAATTGTTTTACTGTGGAACATAATAAAATCTAGATATCTAAATTAAATAATCTATACATCACATGTCTCCTATAAGGTTTTTACTCTGCTTCCTCTTGCTCTATTTGTAAATATGGGACAGGAAGCAGCATGGCCTAGTGGAAAGAGACCGGGCTTGGGAATCAAAGGACTTGGGTTCTAACCCCAACTCTGCCACCTGTCTGCTGTGTGACCTTGGGCAACTCACTTGACTTTTCTGTGCCTCCATTTCCTCATGTGTAAAATGTCATTAAAACTGTGAGCCCTTGGTGGAATGTGGACTGTATCCAACCTTGTCTCTACCCCAGTGATTTATACAGTGCTTGGCACATAGTAAATGCTTAAATACCACAATTAATATAATTATTTCAAAAATAATCCCAGGTACACCCCAGGCTGCAGCCATCCTGCAGTACACACAAGAGAGAAGTCTTGTATTGTTTGATAACTTATTCCAGGATACAAACATGCCATGATATACACAGCCCAGAATACAGTCTAGATCATTTCATCCTTTATTTCACGCAAAGGCCCAACTCCCCTGACATTCCAGCTGAGCACTCCCAGCCTCCACCCGTCCTGGTTTGACATTAAACCACCCAAAATGTATGGCTCTTGGGAGAAGCTCAGCCCACAGTTTGTGTCTGACTTTTCAAGATGAGGAAGTGACCCCTGTGCAAATAACCAAAGGTGCTGAACTGAACTAAATTTCTACATTTAATTTAGAAATGGATGGTGGAGATGCTGATAAGCGGATCCCATTTCATTCAGAGGAATCATTGTCCAATAATTGTTCCCTCCTTCGCTCAAGAGAAGTTGCTGCTCGACTGGTATTTATTGAGTGCCTACTTTGTGCAGAGTATTGTATTAAGTGCTTGGGAGAGTACAGTACACTTGGCAGACATGATCTATTTGCCCTATTAGTATCTGCAGGTCTTCCTCTGCCTTGCAGATTGCTCTAATGCTTTCATTCGAAGTGCCCCCAACGATTGCCCATCAACTCCTGCCGTTTCCCAGCTTTCTTCATGCTTACTCATGGGTCCTGGGAGCTGTTTTTGGTTGCTCTTATGTGACTTCATGGGAAAGTACCTTTTTCCGTGATCTAACACCATGCCCCAAAAAATCACCTCCGTACAGATTTTAGGATTATTCCTTGTTGGTTCATCTTTTTGGAACCATCAGGGCTCAGATGCTTCAAATCCATTTTCTTGATTCATTCTGCTTAAAGATGGTGTTCATTATCTTAATTCCTCTACTTGTTCTGTGTTGACACTCCATCTATTAACTAAGCCTCTTGAGGCTAGTTACTATATTACAATGTATAAAAGATCACACATGCTATGATACCCAGGCAAAATGGTGTGGATTCAGCACATCAAGCAGATTATTTTTTTTGTTTGTTTTCATGTATTTCAACAGGCAATAAACGATGATGTACTTCTGGATTTAGAAGATAACTGAAGAGCGATTGCTCTTTAAAGGAAAGAAGTACTGAAAAAACACACCATCTTCCTAAAAGAGGTAATTACTTTTATTTCTAACACCTTCAAAGTGGTCACTACCCACTAAACTATTACGTTGATTGAATTTTTAGTCAAGGAAACTTAAATTAAGCACTAGTATGTGTTATTTAAATTTAATTCACACCATTAGATATCTCTAGCACTAATGTACTTTATCCCCAGCACTTATAGTCATTGTTGTACATTCAATTATTTACTTATTTATTCTGTAAGTATTTTTATGTCTGTCTCCCTTATTAGAATGTAGTAAACTCCTTGTGTGCATAGGGAAGTGTCACTTGGATGTTTTGAGTTTGCCAACCCTTTAGCGGTGTACACTACACCCAGTAGATGCTCTATAGATGCTTTTGTTACTAAGGAAGATAAGACAAAAAGATTTGTTTAGGACTTCAAAGTGGTGCACTTTCAAGTTTATTACCGCAGTGTAGGCAATACAATTATCAAAGTATTATAGATCTGATAGTGCACAATCTAGTGTATCTGAAAAGTCAAGTATTTTCCTTAAGAAAAATCATGACATTATGGAGCTGCATTTTTGAGATTTCCTAATTTCGAATATTAGAAGAAGAATAACTCTAAAAACAAAATAGTCTAAGATTTTTTATACTCGTGAACAGGATGAAAACTAAATAATAATACAGATTAAGTTTAAGAGAAGCATAAAACAAAAGTTCTTATTTTTTTAAGAAGGGAGCCCTAATTCATCACAATATGTGATGGTAAAATTAAGAATTATTTCATATAGCATGTATAAGAGAGATGGGTATATACCGAACACTAAAGAAATGAAATAAATTTGCTTACTTTCAGAAAATACAAATAGCTCCAAAGATAAAGTGATGAGAGCCTCAATGATGAGTCTGTTCAGAGTAATTCTGTTTAATTAATTAGTAGCTTTAATGTAATTATCACGCTGCATTATCATTACCTTTTTATTCATACAGTGATTTCTAAGAGTAATTAGAACAGCGGAACTTCACAATTTCCCTTTTAAATGATTCCAATATTTTCCATTCAGCTTTAATGGAACTACTGCATAACTGACATTCAGCTATTACCATCTATTCCAAATGGAAGAATATGAAACACTCCCATTAGCAATGGCCTCGGACAGCTCATTATAAAATTAGCTACTTTGCTGACTTTGTTCAAATAGTTCACCACCAGATGGTGCAAGGCCACACTGCTAGTTGCTTTAGGACAGAGGAAACCCAAAATCAAGTCTTCTCAAACAGTTTCACTAGTTTCACATTCCTTATATTTTGAACATTCCTTCAGAGTAACCAAATTCCACCTGCACCTTGGTGATTACTGCTTACTTAAACGGACATCTGGACTAAGGTTTCGGTGATTTGTTTATCATCCCACCTTCAAAAATATATTAGAAGAGGGTACCTTATTTTGATCACTCTTCGATATACAAGATAGGGGAATCTGTTTTAAGTCTGAGGTCCCGATAAAACATATTCCTTAATTTTTGAGGATAGATCTTAACATTTAAGATGATGTGACCACTTTACAACATAAAAATGACCATCATCAAAAAGGCCCAAACTCACTGCTTTACCTTTTTTTTTTTTTTTAAAAAAAAAAAGAGTCAAATAAGGGAAGCAATGTAGCTTAATGGAAGGGGCAAAGGATCGGGAGTCAGGAGAACTGGGTTCTAGACCCAGCTCTGCCACTTGCTTGCAGTATGACCTTGGGAAAGTCACTTAACTTCTCTGTGCCTCAGTTTCATCAACTGTAAAAGAGGAATAAAATACCTATTCTCCCTCTTAAACTGTGAACCCCATATAGGACAGGAACTTGATCTGATCTTGGCAAATAATGAGTGCTTATTAATAATAATAATAGTATTCGTTAAGTGCTTACTATGTGCCAGGCACTGTACTAACTGCTGGGGTGGATACAAGCAAATCTGTTTGGACACAATTCCTGTCCATCGTGGGGCTCACAGTCTCAATCCTCATTTTACAGATGAGGAAACTGAGGCACAGAGAAGTAAAGTTACTTGCCCAAGGTCACACAGCAGACAAATGGCAGAGCCAGGATTAGAACCCATGACCTTTTGACTCCCAGGCCCATGCTCTATCCAGTAGACCATGCTGTCTTTTTTGTTACTAAATTAGAAAAATGGGATAAAGAAACAATAGGAAGTTGAAAAGGTGCCACTGATATTTTACACATTGGATCTGTAATCTGCCCAAAGGACATAATCACAATCAGAGTGACTAAAGAAAAAATTTCTATTACCTTGGATCCATAATTCTAATGGATTTTCTGATGGCTACAGTGTATTTTTTAGTACTTATATTTAGGGTTTCTTTGCTGCGTGGTTATATTTGCTATTTGTGGTGCCTGACACTGTTTTTGATATCCACTGGATAATGCTGGTGGGATGAGTGGTAAATGCAATCCAGAATAGCATAAGAAATTAGGAGATAAGAAAAAGAGAGATGGATCTAACACAGGCATTCAATTTAAAAAGTTCAATTAATAAACACATTAAAAATAAGACATATGTTGCTCCATTTCCCACTCCTTTCTCCTAATATAGTGGTGAGGTCAGCTCTGAGCACTTTCTAGGGATTAATGACAAGTAGAGAGGAGTTGATGGCCTAAAGCACCATCATTTATCACCAGAATTTGCCCCACACCTTGGTAGTTGCTGCTTAATTAGCAAATGGACATGTGGACTAAGGTTTGGGTGATTTCTGAGGCATGACCTATTACTGACAGTGATTTGGGTGACTTTGAAGGCTCAGTTTGGGACTATGGATTTAAGTCTACAAAGAGCTCAACCTAGGTCTACCTGACTGTTCACACTGCTATGTCTCAGCCTCTATTTGCTTCATTCCTTCCCTGTAAATTGGGAAGCATTCTAATGATGTTTCTGGATGGTTGCAAAAATACTAGCTAACAGAAATTAATTGCAAAACTATGTTAAAAGAAAATTTCATATTGTGTTAATACACTGATAAAATATAAATAAAAAATAACACCCTTTCAATATCTACAGTCAATGCAGGGTCAAGACTGGTGCTTCCCTCAAGACTGTAAACCAACATCTATATTTAAGGGTTATTCTGGAAAATTAACTTTGTACATGGAAAAAATTATATAGGGAGAGGATCAACACATCAATTACAAAACCTTGGAATGAACAGTATACTGAATAACAATTGGTGAGACACCTTAAAGAACCATTCTCAAGTGTCTTTTGTGGGCTCTTCCACTGCCTTCCATCCCCTGTGGGTGTCCCTCAGTGTTGAGTACTGGGTCTCCTATTCTCCATCAACATACACGCCTTTGAGAACTCATTCACTCTCATGGCTTCAACTATCACCTCTATGCAGATAATTCCCAAATCTACATCTCTCCCTCTCTGCAGTCTCACATTTTCTTCTTCCTTCAAGAGATCTCTACTTCATTCATTCATTCAATTTTATTTACTAAGCGCTTACTGTGTGCAGAGCACTGCACTAAGCACTTGATGTCTTGCCGTTACTTCAAATTGACCATGTCCAAAACAGAACTCCTAATCTTCCCATCCAAACCCTGTGCTTCCCCTGACTTTCCCATCACTGTAGACAGTACCACCATCCTTCTTGCCTCACAAGCCCATAACCTTGGTGTTATCTTTGACTCCTCTCTCTCATTCAACCCACATATTCAACCACTAAATCCTATCAGTCCAACTTTTACAACATCGCTAAAATTGTCCTTTCCTCTCCATCCAACTGTATCAGTCTCCGTGCTGACCTTCCTGCCTCCTGTCTTTCCCACTCAAGTCCATACTTCACTATGCTGCCCAGATCATTTTTCTACAAAAACATTCAGTCCATATTTCCCCAATCCTCAAGAACCTCCAAAGGAGGGAAAGGGGGAAATGGAGGGATGGAGGTTAAGCAGCTTTTAAAGTGGATGACCAGCCCATGAATTGACTGTATAAGACATTTTCCCTCCTAAGGCTAGCAAAATCATTAGCAAGAATAAATGTACATATAGAGGAAGTGACTAAGACTAAAGAATACATGTTTCTTAATCATGGCTTATGTGCTTTTTAGTGTAATAAAGCACCACAGAACTGGATTCTAAGTCACAAATATTGTTTTTCACATAAATCCAGAATTGCCAGTACTAACTGAACAGAATGGAGAGATTATTCTATAATAAACAGTCGCACGACATTTTTTGATAGCTTGATAGCAAAACTGAAATAACACCATTTAATTGTAAACCAGCAGCAGATATTCTGAAAAACTAGACTCTGAGTACTCCCCCTCTAGACTGTAAACTCATTCAAGAAACCTGTCTGATAATTTTGCTGTATTGTACTCTCCCACGCACTGCACAAGGTAAGGGCTCAATAAATACCATTGATTGAGCTTTTGTGAGCACTGCCTATGAAGCATGCAAATGATATCCTTGGCATTTCCTCTTTATTTTGGATAAATTAATTTTGAGCAGTCCATTCTAGGTTACTTGGGTGAAAGTTAGGGGTATTAGAGGGTGCATCCATAACCATTTAGGATGGAAGTCACAGAGGGCAACCAGCCCAAAGTTCCTTGTATGCATCCTGCTGCCATTGATGGACACAAAATACTAAGATGGAAGGATCACTGATTGACCTGACCTAGTAAGGCAGTCTTATATTAAGACGAGAAAAATCCTTAGCAAGCCACACCAGTGGCACAAGTAATTTAATATTGTAACCTAAATCCTTAAAGGATTTCAAAAATAGACTTTCCTGCCCCTGTAACCATAAGTATTTTGGAGGAATACATAAATATTTGGAGAAAACCCAGGGGGGCAAAAAAAAAAATCAGTCCCAGAGAGATAAGGAGAAAAAAAAAGCTTCCATATCCTTACTGTTTATAGCCAGGTTAGGTATACAGCACTATACCGCACGCAAAAAATATCAACTGTGGGAGTTCACTATTATTTACTTGCTTTTGCAATTACAACAGCAAGATTATTTCTTAATATGCAAAGGGGAGCTAGTGTGTTCCCACTAAGCATAAAAAGACCCAAAAATCAATTCTCCCAGGAGGGGAAATGCTTCTTTGCTTAAATTTACAACTACAGTATCAATTACCATTTATTGCAAATACAAAGAAGTCAGTAAAGAGGCGGCAAGTTTGGAGTCACACAACCGTTTGTTAGTTTATCTGTATCTTATCGTTTTTACTGCCCAATAGGGATGCAGGATGCAAAGTAATGATTAACTTTTTCAGTTTAGGGAAAGAAAAGACCCTAAACAAGTTCCCCTCTTACCTGTGCCTCTCCTAGGTCGTTATTCACAACTGTAAAGTTTAATCCGAGTTCCTCCACATCATCCTCATAGCTCTTGAGGAAGAGCAAATTCTTATACATTTCTGGATCTAATGAAGCCAGATGATGAATGTCAACATCAGCACTTGTTCCAAGCAACTTGGAAAGGAAAAAGCTAGCGAAAGGCAACTCCACCAGCATATTTTCATAGAGAGCCTATAAATAAGAAAAATGACATTCATTAAAAATTTACAATATGAATCCCCTACAGAATTCCCACCCCTCTCATTCTATTAGGGATGTTGAAGCATGGTGGCATTGTATTATTTCCCTCCCAATGTTTGCAGTCTCAGGTGATTACAATATTTCCGATGTCACTTATGAAAAGGTAAATCTCTAATCAAGAGTTAAGTGAAATAATAATAATAAAAATAACAACAGTGGTATTTGTTAAATGCTTACTATGTGCTAAGCATTGGGGTAGGTAATATTTATGTAGTGGTTAAGCACTTTCTGTGTCAAAAACTGTTCTAAGCACTGAAGTAGATACAAATTAATCAGGTTAGAAACAGCCTCTGTCCCACCTGGGGCTCACAAACTAAGTAGGAGGGAGAATGGCGATTTACAGATGAAGAAACTAAGATACAGAGAAGTTAAGTGACTTGCCTATGGTCACAGTGCAGCAAGTGGAGGAGGCAGGATTAGAACCCATGTCCTCTGACTCCCAGGCCTGCGCTCTTTCCATTAGGCCATGCTGCTTCCTACTTGTAAATCCACAATCCTAATGCAATAGCATAATGAAGTGGATGAGCTTTCTAACCAACAGCTGATTTTCAAAATCAAACATACTATATTGACAGATATATTAGTTCCTGAGTTAGGTATAGAGAATATTCCTTCTCCCTTTCCCCTAAGATCAAATCCAGTTAGTTTATATCTTGAATAAAGAATCATCTTATCAACTAAGATAGATAACAGAAAGGTTTAATGAGCTACACAAACTGCTAGTTCCTGTATCTTCCCTCTGCTGTTCTAATTGTTTCCTAATTAAAATGCTATAACTATAGTAAAAATGTCCCTGATATCCAATACTGAGTGAGGACTGAAATACCAACTTAATAATAGTTCTTGAATTTCAGCAAAGATAACAAATCACAAGAGGGGAAGGGTGTAGGAGAAGGATAGCCTGGATAAAGGACTAAACTGACCACCACTTAGTAAATGGATAATTCACCCCAACATTTTCCCTTACTTTTTCCCTTTCTCCTGCTTGAGGTCTGTATTGCTATGGACTGGATTACTAAAAAAAAATTTTCTTTTTAAAGGGGCAAAATGAGCCCCCAAATGCTGAACAGCACTTAATGACAGTCTAACAAAGAGCAGTGTCAAAAGAACCCTCCAGTTGTTTAAACTTTGGAATGGTTAACACTTTCACACTTCCACTGAGTGCACTTAATTCTACCATTAAAGCTACATGAAAAATGAGTTCAGAGTCAAAGTGAGCATTTTGCATAGAACTACATGATTTATTCAAGGTGTGGAATGCAAGCTCCTCTCTTGTGCTGTTGACTCTAAAAGTAAACTAGAGGTGTAAATCATTGCTATTCAATGTATAAGGTCACTGTTTGCCATTCCGCATTACCAACAATAAAACCATTGTAATTCCTTAAATATATCAAGCTACCTGAATTTAAAATGGAAATTCCATCTATGACTCATAAAATGTAAATGCAGAGGTATAATTTTTTACATAAGGCAGGTTTAAACCTTTAAAGCATTTAATATACAAGCACTAATAAATGATAGCACTAAAAACTATGATCACATCAGCTAAATGGATTATAAATTAAATTTCCATAATGTATGCAACTTAGATACAAATGTAGGCATAAATCAAGGTATTTTCTAAACACAGGTTAATTACACAACTTCAAAAATGGTCTATTTTTTATGCAAAATAATCCACTTAGCATTTTTCATATAGGTCTTAATTCTTAGGCACTTGCAACATTTGCACCTAGAAGCCTATCAATCTCTCCATGTCATGAAAAAATACCAGTAGGTATATTGAAGAAACTTGTAAGTTATTTTTCAAGTGTCTGTCTTTTATGAGTGTTTATTGCTAGAAATTGTGCCAAAATGATTGGAAATAAAAAGGATTAATTATAGTAGAAGCCTTTTAATATAAGTGAGTGCAGTCGCAATGCAATTAATGCAAATTGTGGCGCTATCAGGAGAATAAATGTGAACAACATCACAGGCCATTTTTGTTTGCTGCCAAATAACTTTAGTAATTTACTACATTAAGAATCAATAAAAATATAATGCTTTTCAAATGCATCACTATCAATCTTCAGGTAGTTCTAAAGTGAACATTTATAACTTAATCTAAAAACTATATAAGCTCTGATGTCCCATTTTAAAGCCACCTTAATTATGAAGTTAGATAATAATTTTAATTATTTCAAGTAATGTTAGCCAAAAATCTTGAATTGTGACAATGACAAAAAAGATAGGAGGAAAACATTAATTCTGAAGGCTAAAAAAACTGAGTCAGCAATTGCCATTGGCTACTAAAATATTTTACAGATTTAAATCTCCTTAAAGAAAGGAATCATATCTATCCTTAACTAGATACGTCTAGTATAGTGTTACATATTAGTCAGTTAATGGAAGGATTTGCTATTGTTTGATGCATTTTAGCACAAGAGCAGGATTTAAATGGGTTAAAGTTGACCTGATATATGATATGGCTTCATCACACATGCATCCTTCTTTCCTTTATTCAATAGTATTTATTGAGTGCCTGTGTGCTGAGCACTGTACTAAACTTCTAAAAAAGTACAACAAAAAATAAAAAACAGGTCTTGCTTCCAAGGAGCTTTCCATCATTGAATGGGGAGAAAGACAGGCATAAACTATGGAGCAGGAGCAGGGGAGAAATGCTACATACAATAGCATACATATATTGCATACATACAATAGAAGCAGCATGGCCTAGTGAAAAGAGCAGGGCCTGGGAGTCTGAGGGCCTGGGTTCTAATCCCAGCTCCACCACTTGTCTGCCATGTGACCTTGGACATGTCACTTCTCTGTGTCTCAATTCCCTCATCTGCAAAATTTATGGAAGTCCAACTGATTGACAGCTGTCACCCATGGGTAATAATGATTATGGTATTTGTTAAGTGCTTACTATAAAAAAAAAAATAAATAAATGTTGGTATTTGTTAAGCGCTTACTATGTGCAGAGCACTGTTCTAAGCGCTGGGGTAAACACAGGGGAATCAGGTTGTCCCACGTGGGGCTCACAGTCTTAATCCCCATTTTACAGATGAGGGAACTGAGGCACAGAGAAGTTAAGTGACTTGCCCACAGTCACACAGCTGACAAGTGGCAGATCTGGGATTCGAACTCATGAGCCCTGACTCCAAAGCCCGTGCTCTTTCCACTGCGCCACGCTGCTTCTCGACATGTGACAGGCACTGTACTAAGAATGGGATAGATACAAGCAAATTGGATGGGACACAGTCGTCCCTGTCCCATGGGGGACTCACATTCTCAATTCCCATTTTACAGATGAGGTAACTGAAGTACAGAGAAGTTAAGTGACTTGCCCAAGGTCACACAGCAGACAAGTGGTACAGGCGGTATTAGAACCCATGACCTTCTGACTCCCAGGACCATGTTCTATCTACTATTATGCCCTGCACTGCTCCCCATCAGTCCAATAATTCTGGGGAATCACCTGAAAACCCCCAGGCCAGCAGGAGGGAGGGGGAACACTGCTAACCTCTTAAGAATGCCTAAGTCACCCAATGAGAGAGAAGGAGTAGAGAAGAGAGGGAGGATAAAGGGATGCTTTCTTTAGTATGCCCTCAAAAGCTGGTGGAACTGTGCCCAAGTATAGGGTAGTCTAAAATTGGACAGAAGTCTTCACTTTGATATTGACTTTATCTCTCCTCAACACTTGATAGCAAGAATGGTAAAAACTTGGCCCTGGATATCATTTGGTCTAAAACATACTGGAAATCTGGTATTTTGTTAAATTGTTTTCTGGCAGAAAACCCTAACCCCACCCACCAGCTCTGAACAATCATTCTGGGACTCTTACTCAGAAGCTGAGGCCCTCACAATCCAGACTACTTCCACCACTGATTATAGCTGAGAAATGGAATTCATCTAGGGATTCAATACTAGTTCTCCTTCCTACATACGAGTGGGATTCCCATGAGGGACAGATTGTGTCCAAATCATTATCTTGTGTCTACTCCAGTGCTTAGTATTTATGCATTTACAAGTTATTATTATTATTACAACAGCACTATTACCCTGTACATGACACAAACCAACCCATTATTTATATTTATGACTAAAAAACCCTGAGTAACAGTAAAATTTGTTTAGATTTCACTTCATAAGTAGAAAATACTGAAGGATTATTTTCTAATCTTGCTAAAAGCAAATAAAATATTTTTCAAATACCTTTAATAAGAATTGCCAAATTCTTAATAGACGTTTATTAATGACATGAAACAACCATAAAAGAGCATAGTTCTCAGGAGGGGTAAATTTCTCAGATAAGGCAATGGCATTTGCAAATTGGGCATTATCTTTGATTTCTTGCCCGCTGGAAAGGCTGAAGGTCAGCCAGAACAAGTTCTTGCTTTTTTGGATAATTAAGTGCTTCAGATGAGGAGAGCTTGCTTGCGAAAGTTGCTAAAGTCAATGTAAAAATCTAAAACTGATTGGGAGATTGTGATAAGTGGGGATTGAACTAGTGATTGACAATTGAAAATTACCTGCAAAATCTAAGGGAAGAGATATCTTTAATGTATGCCATCATATTAAATTCCATTGGCACTAGTCAGGTCAAGGATTTAAACCATGGTGACCCTGAGTGAGTTTTTGGATTCACAATGAAGAGTCATTTTACAGGGTAATTAAAAGAACCAAAAACATTTGCACTACTAAAACCCTTCACATCTGTTTAAATTACTAGCATTTACTGCAATCTAGTTTTACAACCTCAGCAGATTCAGTGAGGTTCTGCTAAGAGCAAACTGAAACAGAAATCTAACTTATGATACAGCAGAATTTATCTTCTTTATTCTCTTAGGTACGCAGATTCCCTGTATTTGAAAAACTTGAGATAAATACGCCAATGGCCATTAAGTACCCAGCAAGTATAAAAACAAAATTCTATCAAAACACAAAATTAGAAATCAGACTGCAGCATCAGAGGCTTTGTGAATTAATCTAGTCTACAGACACACTGCTCATATGAAATCAATATTTTTAAAGCAGAAACTATACATTTTTCAAATAGAATTCAAATATTATAAAGTATTTACTTCAATAAATATTCTCAACTTAATTGACTTAAATGGATCTAGGTGCTTCTAACTGTGAAAAAAGATCAAGATGCCATTACCACATACTTTAACTGTTTATTTATTCCCTGTCTTGAAGCCTGATTTAGAGGCAATAAAATGCAATCACTACACAAACCAGAAGCAGGAATCATCTGCTAATGGAACTTTTAATTGAGAAGTGACCACTGACATGAGGTAATTCTTCCCATGTAGGATTACTTGTGAAGACCTCTGTACACTTTATCACGGTAAACAATCACTAACATATGCATTAAAGAAAATTTAAATACATTATGACCTAATAAATATCACAATCAATCAATAACCTCTTTCCTCCACTTACAGATTTAGTGTTAAAATACCACACTATTAGTGTTATAATACCACACTGTTTTAGTTATGGACATATATTTACAAGGTTGATATTAAGTTTAACCATTTATAATCAAAATATAATTGGATATGGTAAGCAAACCAGTCACAAAGGAAATAATTGACAGGAAAAATCATTGGCACCTGAAAATATTTCTCAGGACAAGGGGTTAAAGCTTTCCAAGCCATTATCTATTTATCTAGACCCTTGTGCTAACTGTCCCTGTTGATGAATCATCTTGGCTTGGGGGGGTTATTATTTTCATGAAGATTCCACCTCAACCTACCAAGTGATCACGACAAATAAAGCTGAACAAAATGGAGATAAAAGAGGTAAACACAAAAGCCCTTCTGCAGAAGGGTCCATAACCTACAGCACAATCTCTACCTCATGTCTCACATACCAGGGCATGCAAGGTCAGGTGAGCCTAATGAAAATTGCCTACTTGGATTTAGGCCTAAATCAAGAATTTGTAGCATAAAACAGTCTATCTAAAATACATAATCTACACGGATCCTTTTGCTACGGTCACAGATAGCTATAAACAGTAGAAAGCAAAAGCCAGCCTTCGAGGCGGGCTGTCCAATATCTCTACCCCAACATCCTCAACGCAACTGATTTTCACAGAACTCCAAACAAGCTGCCTAAGGTTTATGCTTCAAGCTAGCAACCCTTAAGGAGTGGCTTTACTAAAAGCTATTAATACTGTTTAATCACTGTAGGCCATGTCAGCAGTCTCTAAACCTGATTTCTAAAAAGCAAATTATCAAAAGGGTGAATTAACCGACCAAGAGTCATATGTATCACCTCCTCCCTCAATTTGGGGACAAAGAAATTTTCGTAGAAGCTACTATTCCGATAAAAATCTGGACATGCTGCCCCAAGAAAATTCTACATTTCGGGTAAAAGGGTTTCTTTCTTGGGCTCTATTAAAGCTACAGGTGTGAGCATCCTCCAGTAAAATTTCAAAGGTGTCAATTCTGTTCTAACCAGTGGTTGAATTCCACCTCTTGAATTTCCCATCAGACCTAATCTAGGCAATGTTACAGTGATGTTGTTGTTATGGTCAAGAGGCTTTCATCACTTTAAGCCTGTAAGTCAAGGCACTCATCTTTGAAAAATACACCGAATATTCTCTCAAGTATTTGCTAGGTCTGGCTAGGAAAATGGCAGAAAGCATGTGGGACTAATTATTACTTTCATGTAAAAGTTTCTGTCCTGAGGTCAGAACTGTGAACCGTGTCAGCTCTTGACTACGTCATTATCTATCATAGAGCCTTTCACAGACTCAGGACAGCCTGCACGTCTCATGGGACCAGAGCAGACTGGGTTGGATGTAACTGGCACAAAGTAAAGCCTCATCAAGTTTAAGACAGGATCCAAGTGTTTTCTAACATCCCCTACCCCTTTTTCAAGATAAGGGAGCACTTCCAACACTTCCAGCTTGGCACACTTGATGCAACTGCTACTGGGTCAGACCCCAAAATTCCTGCTCTACTCTATGGAAGAGTCAAAGCTACCTATGTCGCTGTTGTTCTACTGTACTTTCCCAAAGTGCTTAGTACACTGCTCTGCACACAGAAAGCGCTTAATAAATATGATTGAATGAATGAATGGAGGATTAACAGGAACCCCAATACGCACATTCTGGCTGTGCTCCTGTCCTGTAATTTAACAAAAATTAAATTAAAAAAGGAACTTTATATTTGACTATTTTTATCATTCTCTATTCTACACCAAGCTCCTTAAAACTGTTATATGAAGCATTAGGCATAATTATAAATTTCCCCATCATACATTGCTTATTTTAAGTGTATTAGATATTTCTCATGGATTACAGTACTAATATCATTATTAAAAACAATATAACTTTTAATCATTTGAGGAATATTAAGAATCATATTTATTGAGTGTTTACTTTGTGCAGAGCACTGTAGTAAGCACTTGGGACAGTACAATATAACAGAGTTGGTGGGCAGGGAACCTATAGTTGAAGTTATAGTCTAGAGGACAAGATTAAATTTTAAAGCATAATCCAAAATATTACAAGTATAAAAAGGGAAAGTATTTTAATAGATGACTATATAATTCACTGTTCCAAGGAGGAGCTTTCTTTCCCAAATACTTGGTAGAGTGCTCTGCACACAGCAAGCATTTAATAAATACCACTGATGAAGAATGTCTGTATTGATCAAGCAGTCTACAGTAGTGGATTCCAAAATATTTTTTCATAAGTGTACTTCATTGGTTCCTGCAAAATGCATAAGTGCCTCCATTTCAAGCATCATTATCTACTGGAAAGAGCTCAGGGCTAAGAGTGCTAATCCTAGACCTGGCTCTAATCCCCACTCCACCACTCACCTGCTGGGTGAATTTAGGTGAGTCACTTAACTTCTCTGTGCTTCAGTTTCATATGTAAAAATGGGGATAATTTACCTGTTCACTCTCCCCCCAGTCTGTGAATCCCATGTGGGACATAGACTGTGCTTGATCTGACTGTACTGATGATCTACCCCATGATTTAGTATACAGTGATTGGCCAATTCTAAAGCTTAGTAAAGCCCACCAATCACTATTATTCTGCCTCCTTGTGCAATGAATGACCCTCTCCTTTCGCTCTCCCTAACAGTCTTAAAAAGGCCTACCCTTGGTAGGCAGGCTTCAACCTGGGGTTTAGCAACACCTCCATTTCATTCTTGCTTGGGCTGTGGGAGAGGGAGGCATTCCCCACTGCTCCTGGTGAGCACAATTGGGATAACTGTACAAGTGCCACACTCTGAACCTACGAAGGGCTGCTCTCAGGAGGGGGAAGATTGGCTGAGTGTTTGAGCCTCATATCTGCTGACCTAAGTCCGACTCTAGATATTTTGTCCATTCTACTCTCCTGCACTTCTTTTGTTTACACAGACATGTTTTTCACTCACTTCCCTTATGTGATTCTTCATTATTTATCAAGATGTCTGTGTCATTTGTCTGTCCACATTCATGCTGTCTGCCTTCAGATACATATAACATTATGAAGTTCACGGCCAGTACGTGTTTAACTCAAATATTAAGCCCTTAGTACAAAGCCATGCACAGAAAGGTGCTCTAATACATGCAAGATAATGGTTATAACATACATCTATTCAAATTGCTGTTCTTTTATATGGTATTTGTTTAGCACTATGTGCCAGGCATTGTACTAGGCTCTGTGGTAGATACGAGCTGATTAGGATGGAGACAGTCCATGTCCCACAGAGCACTCACAATCTTAATCCCCATTTTATAGATGGGAAAACTGAGGCATAGAGAAGTTAAGGGATGTGTCTAAGATCACAGAGCAGGCAAGAGACAGAGCTGGGATTAGAACACAGGCCTATCTTCCTTTTATATAAATATTTATGCAGAGTTGAGGATTTTGGAGGAGATAAATTTAAGAATACATTCCCTGGTCCTACTCTTTTAAGGCAATCCGCCAATTAATGGCTACTCATCTCTAGCTCTAAAAGGGGAAAAAAAAATCCTCAAAAATTCTATGATATCTAAAATTATGCAAGGAAATACAATCGATTTTTTTTCTGAAGGAACAAGGAACCAACTAAAGTTTGGCTCCTATGACTATACACTACATAACTTCACCTTTTGCAAGAAAGTTTCAGGTACATCTTTAAATGTTACTGACTCTCTATATATTCCTAAATGGAAAAGATTATGATATCATAACCACCCCTGGCCTCCAGAAGAGGGCATAGGAAAGAAACTGTGGATGAAACATCCCTTTCTTCCTTTGAAGCACTATTTAAAAAGATTCCAATCTTTCAAATTAGATTCATTTGTAAAGTAATCCACAATAAAGACCCTAAATGTAAATATAAAACCAAGAAGAAAGCAAAATAAATCTAGATAATTAGAAGAGAAAAAAAATTTATCATTAAGATAGCTGCTCCAACATAAAACAATTACTTTTTCATCCAAAAATTCATAAGATCATTCAAGATAACTGAGTCAATTAAAAAGAATCATTGCTAAAGAATACATTAAAACTTAAGAGGAAGATGGAGGAAAATCTGGTTTATACACTAAATGAATCCCTAGGGTACTGAAAATACCCTTATTTGGATAGGAGCTGTTATCTTCATGCACAGAATTTATGTAAATTATAAAAAATTTAATGTATTTGTTTTCTGATAATGGAAACTTTAAGACAGTTTTCAACGGCCACACTGTTTACATTTTACTTTCATACAAATAAGAAATCACTGTGGTTGCTTGACTGCTTCCTCTGCAGCATATGTAATTTATTTACAAAAAGGCTTTTAATAATGTCCTGCAGCTTTTGAATAATACTTTGCAAATGGATAAATGGATGCATTCTTTGGAAATGGATGAATGAGTATTCAATAAGGTCTTTAACTTCCACCACAAAGCTGGCAGATATTGAATAGCAAGGCCGTGCCTTATCTTCCTGGTCAATTCATCAGCTCACCAAACATGCCCCAAAAGAAGTGCCTCTGCACCTGGGGAAAGCTAGTTATTTAATAACACTGTCATCTCATACCTCAGGCAAATGTACAGTAAATGCAAGACCCATGCTTTCAAATGAAATATTTTCGCTGACTTCAAAGATAAAAGCAGAAAGTCAACCTGTTGAGATACGTTTTCATTTACTCAAGTTGGGCGTCCATTTCTTTCTGAAAGCAAAACCCTGACTGGGTCGGGGTGTACATGCTCTCCAGGAATAGTTGTTCAGGAGAAAAAAAAATACCTCTAAGGACCTGCCTGCTCTGGCTTCCCAACCCAATGAGGCTTCTTGGGTTCAGACTCCATTCTCACTAGACAAGGTTCCTTTTTACTCTCTAAAGATATAAGGTATCAAAATGAGTAAGGTAAATGTGTTAATGTCAACTACACAGAAAATGGCATTTTGATCAAAGGCTCAACAAAACCATAAGAGAATAGAAGGTGTGACATTACCCCAAGTGGATACAACACTTACCTCTGGTTAATCAAAGCTCAGCTGCCAAAGCAAGCTGATAAAACATAAAATGAAAGCTTTGGTTGTGCTCTTTGCATTTTGGGGAGATTAAACATTCGTTGACTACCAAGGGTCTAAACAAGCACAGAGTCTCCTCGAGGCATACGGAAGAAGGAGTGAAAAGGGTAGAGAGCCTAGTGGAACCAGAATTCTGAATTTCAACATTCTTTATACATTTTGAATGACAGCTGTAGTCATTTTTCGTACAAGGCCATCCTAACAATTCTAAAATTACTAAGTTCGCTGCAACTATGCAAATAATAATTTTTGTCATTATACTTCACTGTTCTAATGCAGCATTTTTCAAACTGGGGTACAGTGGCCTAGGGAATCAATTCTTTTCCTCTTCCTGATTCCAGGAACAATTAGGACAGGATCCTTTCAATGTAGATGTCAACAACATTGACAGTTTAACTTCACTGGAAGAAAATAGTCATATGAGCTTTGGGGATTCCTTAAATTGATTTTCAATCAATCTCATTTGGAAGACTTTGGGCTATTTTTGAGACCTGATTATAGTAAACTGTCAACCAAAGTGCTGAAACACTCTGTGCCAAAATATATTTATAAGAATGGGCGTCTCACGGGCAAGTCTCTTCATAACAGCAAAATTCAACCACTGAGCCTTTTGTAATCTGGCTTCAGGAAATCACTCCTTTCTCATCTAGTAAATTAATTGTTTTATTACAATAGTGTTTTCTTCATTTTTATTAATTTTGTTGGCTTGTGAATTTAATAAAAATAAAAATAGAGTAGTTCTATAACAATCATACAGCCATATACACTGACTTAGAAATTAACAATTGGCAATTGTTTTCTTAATTAATAGTAATGCATTTAACCTTCATGAAAAAAAATTTTAAAAAGAAAAACACCAAGACAGGATTCCAACGGAACTTAAATAGCCAGTAATATTAAAATACAATATATCAACAGATTCAGACAAAAGCTCCCCTAACATGCTAATGAAATCAATTTTCACTTAATCAAACCTCAAAATATTTTCTGCTAAAAATAAACAGACTTCAATTTCACTTATATGCATATAATGGATAAATTTACCTTTCCCAGCATTCTTCCTAAGAAGTAGTAGTGTCTGGCAAAAGAGTCTCCAACGAGCATCTGAGCAGCAGGATTTGGATAAAGGAGCCCTTCATTAGTGGTTTTAAAAAATCCCTGGTTGGGGTTAAACCCTGATTTCAGCAGCTCATTCAAAAACTCTCTGAATATCCCGCCACCATCTATGCCGGCTTCATCCAGACCGTGAGCATTAAGCAAATGTACACGAATGCGTTTTTTCAAATCTGGCTCTAAGTGGGGGGAAAAAAAAGAAAAATCACATTTAAGACCAAGGACACTTTAGTTTGCACCTCTCTTAATTACTTTTCAATTTGTATAAATATTTGAAAGCACCCCCAAGCAGATTCCACATAAAAGGAGAAAGCAGAGTGCAAGACTTCTGAGATATGTTTCCCTGGTTAGAATGGTACAGTTTTCACTATACTAAAAAAAAGAGAAAAGACATTTTGGAAGAAAGGTAAATATACTTTTCTTAAATTAAAATAATTGAAATATTCCAACAGTTGCTAACAATGTCTTCAGTAAGTGAAAGACTGGGGAGCAGTGGGAAACTCTTTTTTATTTTGAGATGATGGGGGGGGGTTCAAAAAGATAGTTGCTGGTCGAACAGAATCATTCAGAGGAACCAAGTTGGAGAAGAAAACCCAGTGAGGCCTATTCAATTACATAACGACCTGAAAAAGAAGAAATGTAGCCCTTAAAAAACCCCAGAAAGAATAATATAATTTATGGATGCTGTGAGGCAAGTATCTCAAGGTTAACTCGGCCTCTTATTCTTCTAAGTACCATAATTGATGGAAATGTAAAGTTCCATTGAGAGGTATCCTCTGCTTTAGAATCTTGTAAAATATTATAAATATGCTTCTATGATGATTTGTTTCATCAATTGTCTAGTATAAACTGTAATTGTCTTCTGTTTAATTTATTCCACAGATTATTTGGAAGCTATGAAATGAAGTTGTTCATTTCCTCTCGATTTCCTCATCCTTGTTTATGTCAAGTAGTTGACAGTACTCAGGTTGTCTGGTTTCTTCCTGGGCCAAAGCCATTCAACTTTACAGCTAAAGTACCATAACAGGGTAGCAAATGTATTTTATGATATGATTCATGAACTTGTATGGGTGCTATAAATGTCATCATCTTTTACCTTTTTGAAGGCAGAGTGCAGCACTCGCAACTTTTAGATCCACTCATCTTTATAGTGTACTCTACTGCTATGAGCATACTAAAATCCTGACCGATTAGAAATCATGTCAGAGAAGAGATACTTGAAAGCAAAAAAAAACAGCGTTATGGTGCTTGAAAAATATAAGCTCTTTATATTACTCCTTATTACTAATAGCTCTTCCCTCTTGTTGACCAATCAGAAGAAAGGTTTCACATTTGTCCTCTAGTGTCATTTACTAGGACCTCTGCTGGTGAAATTTATCATAGAGGCAGAAGTTGGTTCGCCTTCCTCTTAAAAGTCTAGAAAACAAGTGGAACAGTAATGGAATGCTATCCAGCTAACCCATTCTTCAATCTGCAAATTTTTAATGACCAGGTCTTGGTTTACTATGGTAAACCAGCAGCTAGGCAACAAGAAAATTAATTTGGGATTAAACCAATCAAAACAAATCTGCTAAAGTCTCTTGTTCATTTTTATTTGGAACGGGTACAAAGAGTTTTAGGTGATCAAATTAGATTGCCCTAGGAACCATGCTTTTTATTATTATTATTGTTGGGACCAAGGTCTCTTGCTACAGAAGCCATAACATATTAAAGTCCTTTAAATTATTATTTTAATTTTATAATCAGAAAGAGAAGTTCCATATAAACCAGTCTGGAAACACTGGCGATATTTTTTTAATAGTGACTAATGTAGAAGTTCAATGACAGTACCACATAACCCCCAAAAGACTAGTTTTCTTTTCACTATTCCTAGAGTTTTTTCCTTTTGAAGTGCCTTCATTATGACAATTCAAAAAAACACACAGGTCATGCTGTCACAACCAACATGTTTAAAGAAGATCTTTCAATTAACAATTCCCATTTTAGTTTAAACATGCACAGGGCAAATCTAACAGACAAGCAACAGCAGAACCAGCACTTCATAAACCACGCCAGTGAACTTGCCTTCAGAGCCTTATGGGCAATGTTTTTCAGGCTTTTCCACGCCCTGACCCCATTCCCCAGATGCTGATGCCATGAGAATAGGCTTAGAAAATTCCCCAGAGTCCTGGTGGGTTGAGTGGCAGAAGACAGAGTCAGCAACAGAGCCACTGGCTTCTAATAGAAAGCAGCAACCAATCCAGTGAACTCTCAGGCCAATTAAGAGGCTCTAGCAAAAGCATGCCCTCAACCTAAACTTTCAAATTCTTCTGTACTTGTAACATAAAAGTACTGATAGCAGAGTCTCGTTAGCTAGCTAAATAAAATACTGTTAGCACTGGGAAAATGCCAGTGGATTCCATACATTTTTTTCAACCATTAGGTTTACCCCCCCTAGCATTACAGCCAGTGTGTAAGACCTTATCACCATTTTCTATTTATTCCTTAAAGGACTCCAGGAGTGGAAGTTCACATAATTATTATCTATTCAAGTTGTAGAATTAGTTGTCCAGTACCCTGTGACTTCAGTAAGTGGCTTCTGAGAAAAAAAATATATATATACATATATATCTCTCTCTACAATTTTGTCTAGTTTACTCTTAGCACTTGGAAGGACACTTTTTCATGAACATTATCCCTTAAAGAGTATTAAAATAAGTTTTCATTACAATTTTTGAGTTCACAGATACTTCCGTAGTGTTGACCACAATACACTACCAACCCTGAGAGACAAGGTGCAAACGATTCAAAAGAGATCTTTGACTTGACTTGAGATCTTTGACTTCTGGCTGTGAATTGCTAAAAGGGTTCAAAAGTTTTAGTGTGCTCCATGTTATATTGCCAAACCCAAATGAGGAGGTGGGGGGGAGATGACAGAGGGTCCAACACAAAATTAAAACCTAAATCATATGGTATGCTTTCCTTTGATTAAATTGAAATACCAGTCAATAATAAAGTTTCATGTTAAATGTATTGGCTGCATTTTTTAAGCTACCTACTGAAATATTCTCGCATTTTTGTTGGCAGTAAACGTGTGATCCACTTTAGAGTAGAGAACTTGCAAATTTTAGTTGGAGACATGTCTGTGGAGAGCTGAATTGGAAGTCAGGAAGTCACAGAGTGTGGACCCCTTGAGCAGCTGCCCTAGACCTTAGCAGGGAATCAGCCATGTCCTTTGGCTACTAGTGGTTTAGGGTAGTGACTTTTACCTTCCATGCCATATGTTCTAAAGCTGGATTTTCAACTGATTTTTGAAACTGAACCCGTGCTACCTCACAGTTCCATCGGACCCCGCTGACCCGCCCTCCCCGCATTCATTCATCCCTCTCCTCACTGACTTAAATTAGGTGCAGACAGAGGGAGTGAAAAGTTACAGCTAGAACAGATTACAAGAGAAACTGCTCCTGTTGCCATTGCTGGCTCTCTGGATTTGGGGCATCTGGGGCTACTTTTTGTTGCACTCCTTTCTTACCTGGCCCTGTTCCTGCTGTAATGGGTGTACCAGTTACAGTCCTTTGAATATCATTACAGGCACTCATACCACTAGCTAAAACACTAAGAAGAAACAAGTAATATTTAAAGGTCAGTGTTTTCAAGGAGTGATTCTGGGACATCCTCAATGCTCTAAATGGCAAACATATCTGTGAGAAAATCCTGAAACTCCTCAGTTAACCCCAAAAATGGGTTACACCCTGCCAGGTGAGTAAACTATTTTCTGGGAGGCAATTGGGCAGATATGGGAGAGTACTAGCTTTCAGGTCACTGCAAAGTCACTTCATGCACAGCAGTAGCAGGATCTGGTTTCCTACACTTGGTAGCTGTATTTATATTCAACAGCTGCTTTTCTCCTGATCCTTGGTAGGAGAGGAAGCTGTTGTAAAAAGGGTTCTGCTTTTTAATAAATGATAAGATTGCATGTTTAGTAAGAAAGCAAACAGATATTTGCCTTTCTTTAAAATAGCAAAGCATACATAAAGTATAGTATTGTGCACACTTCTCAACACTTCAGCAGTAGTGATAATTAAACATGTGACCACTATAAAAAGGCATTTATAAGGAAGAACATGAGCGATCTTATCGGAGAGTTCACAGGATATGTACAGGAATCTTACTCTGGAGACAACATTTTTCAGTGTCTAGATTAAAAACGACCTGCTTTTAAGCTTTGGAAGTATTGATGCACTTTCAGTGGTAATGTTAAATGCCCTCTAAAGGCTAAAAGACTAAAGTTATTACGCAGAGAAAATAATTCACTAGTCACGAGGATCTTTTTCTTCTATACAAAAATCCTACTCTGTCAACACTTGCAACAGCTTTGTTCCCTGAGAAAATCGACGTTGTAGAATTCCTATTCAAGTTGTAGAATTCTATACAAAAATCCTACTTTGTCAACACTTGCAACAGTTTTTTTTTCCCCTGAGAAAACCAAATGTTTCTGAAAACTTTTGACACCTGTTCAATCTCTTGCATAAGCACTCTGTCTGCTTTGTACATGTGACAGCTAAGGCCCGTTCTTCCAGACAAAATAATAATCCAAAAGTTACCATCCATGGCATCTTCTAGCACTAAGAACCATATAAACACACACATACACTGTGTGAAAATATAGCACAGTAGCAATGGCCTATGTAACACTCATAGGATGGATGCTAATTACCTACTGCTTCCCGATTCTGAACTCTGTCTTGCATTCAAACCTTCCAACCTAAAAAAGTTGGAGTGGCAGTGAAATAAAACAAAGCATATGTGCACGGGCCACAAGTGAAGAGGAGTTGCTATTTGACCACCCTTTTTCTAGTACTTGTTTGCGATCAATGAGTCATACTGACTGAGCGTTTACTGTGTGCAGAGCACTGAACTAAGCGCTTGGGGGAGTCGACTCTGCTACTGGTCAGCTGTGTGACTGTGGGCAAGTCACTTCACTTCTCTGTGCCTCAGTTCCCTCATCTGTAAAATGGGGGTGAAGACTGTGAGCCTCACGTGGGACCACCTCATTCCCCTGTATCTACCCCAGCGCTTAGAACAGTGCTCTGCACGTAGTAAGCGCTTAACAAATACCAATATTATTATTATTATTATTACAATATAACAGAGTTGGCAGACATGTTCTCTGTCCACAATGATCTTACAGTTTAGAGAGGGAGATCTTTCCCTGGTGAATCTGCCTGGTGATGAGGTAATCCTGCCTCCTCCCAGCACACCTCTTCTCACTCCACCACCCCTTCTGTCTTTAAACCATCTCCTTATTTTATCCCTACCAGGGGTTTTAATATTGCTCCCCCATTTCCCAGCTATTTCCTTGCACAGCTGCCACCACTTGAAGCCCTGGAGTTAGCTCCATAAAGAAGATTAGTATTGTAAAGTTGAAACTGAAGTAACACGGAAACTGTATGTAAAACAGGAACATTTAAGTGCCATTCAATGGGGCTTACTAGTAATGATAATAATAACAATGTGGTATTTGTTAAGTGCTTACTAAGTGTCAAGCACTGTACTAAGTGTTGGGGTAAATACAAGATAATCAGATTGGATACCGCCCTGTCCTCTATAGAGCTCCCACAGTTTAAGGGATTTAAAGGTCTTAAGTCAAGGGCTTAACACAAGTCTTAAGTCTTTAATGACTTTTGGATGACACTTCAAGTCTGCTGATTTGGACATTTTCCAGGGGATCTGAATTAAAGGCATTTATGAGTGTCTTCTATGTGCAGAATCACTGGACTAACAGTTTAGGAGCATATAATACGACAGAGTTGGAAGATATGCTTCCTGCTCATAACAAACCTGCAGTTCAGAGAAGTGAATTTTACCACCTGCACCCAGGTCTCTCAAGGCATCTTTCAGAATGACTATGTGAATAGATTTAACAGAACTGGGTCCAACCCTGCTTTATCCCATTGGGAATGGACTGAACCAGGAACTCCCAGCTCTTACAGGATAAATCTGAAACTTTTCACAAGAGCCAAATTCAATAAAGGATTTGCAGGGCTTAGATTTACCGTGTCATATGCTTTGGTACAGTCTATAAAAAGTGCATGGCAGGCTTGGTGCTGCTTTCTGCACTTCTCTGCAGAGATCATGTCTTCTGTGTCGCACCATGATACAGGAGCAATCAATTAACAATATTTTTCAGCAGCACTCTGGCTAGGACTTTGCCAACAAGAGAGTGTAATGAGATGCCGCAATAACTGTCACTACCTAATCGTACATCTTTCTGTTAAAGAGGGTAATGATTGTGGTACCTTTGAGATCCATGGCATCCTACACTCTATAAGCTTTGGGTTCATTTTGCCAGCATGAGCTAAATGCTTCAATTCACGGTCAAATTAATAATTTCTTCTTTCCCTAAAAAAAGCTGTTTAATGACTTCTAATCTACAAAAGTCAAACTGAATGACATTCAATTCCTTAAAAGAAGGTGGCAAATATCAACATTCTTCTGAGACCTTGAGAGCATTTCAGTCTGAACTAAAATACCAATTATACTGGGGGCAATCTCTGTTTCCTGATATTAAGATTACTTGGCAGGGTTACCTGGAACCCTGAATATCTATGCTGCTGATTTTAAAAAAAATCACATTTGGATTATTGGAAATTTTGAAATTTCAGTAATTTTAACATTTTCAGTTTTGCACTGTCAGTCTTAGCAATGCAATGGATAAAATTTGGCTTTTAAATTTAATAAGACCAGTATTATTATTTTCTTTTAGAATATAACATTTGCACTTTCCAGGTAATCGGAAATCACTCAGAAAGTACCATTACTATTATTAATATTATTACAAGAGGGTAAATCACTACTTTTTGCCACAATAATCAAATACAGATGCAAATATTTTCATGAATGAGACATACAACTTTTTTAACCTTTTTTTTTAAAAAAACCAAATCACTAAAACATACCATTTTCTGGAGAAAGTTTGTCATAGGCATCTTCATAAATATAATTTCTTCTAATAGTGACATTAATCCCATCCATAAATGGCCCATCTCCTTGCACATCTTGTTTATCTGCATAGATCAATCTCTGAAAAATCTGACAAAAATAAATTAACCTTATGTTTAATACCACAAAACAAAACAGAGAAAATAGGGCTAAAATATTTTCTAATAGAACTAGAATTGTACCCAATTTTATCATTATGTACCACGGTAAATGAAATTTTTAAGAGAAAATGATACATTAAATTTTGAATAAACTTTATCAATACAGTTATCTTGGGGCTTATGTTTAAATAAATCTGTTAACTTCGGGCCATCTATAATTGGTTCCATAGGGCACAACATATTTTTTTTTAACAAGCCTTTTTATAAATGCCTGCACTATTCAGACATCCAGGGCTTAGTACAGTGCTTGACACAAGGTAAGCTCTTAAATATCAAAATTATTATGTCTGAATGAACACTGTTTCCTTATATATACTAAAATAATTTTGCTCTGGACCGCAAGTAGTTTTTCTACAATCCGTGATACAGTTATATAAAACTGTCAATGTGGCAGGAGACATAAGCATGTTAAGATGCTGAATTGAGTGATGTGGAAAATCCAGCAGAGGGAGCTCAGAAATTGTTTTTCTTCCCCACCCTCTCCACACAAGCAGTATAAATAACTTCTTTTTTTTAAAAAAACACGCCCTCCCCCCCTCTTCTCTGTAAAAAGTAAGGATTTTTAACAAATATCATGTGGCAATCATTCACCAACTAATTTTAATGTAAAAAATACAGTAAATCCAGTTTGGGATGCCTGAAGGAAAAGTTCTGAGTCAATAGTTAAAAAGCTCACAAATGAAATCTACTTCTACACAATTTCATGAAATGACTCACCAAATCTATATTTTTGTTTTGGAGGAATCAGTTCCTAAGAACAAGTTATTATGATGCTTGTCCATTTCTTAATATTTGCACTGTATATGAGGTGATATCAGCATATTTCATGCTCCTTGCAAATAGAGAGCTGTTCAAAAACCATTTCATTCAAAAATTGGGGTATACAAATACAAACTATGCTAAAAGTCAGCTTCAACATACTACAACACTGCTACTCACACTGAAGCCTGGATATACTGAGAGGATTATGGATACTTTGTTAAACTATACTTTCAAAATCTTCATAAATACTTTTGCAGAAATATTATAATTAAATATTAAAAAGAAATTTGATTACTTACCTTTACTCTTTCCTCAAACGGAACTACAAAGGGCAATTCAGTCAAAATTGCAAGCTGTCGTTCCTCAGAAACAGAGAGAGGTGCTGGCTCCAGACCCACTTTAAAAGCAAATTTTAGAAGTTTGATCATTTTTACTGAACCTGACTTTCTATCTCTTGGGAACTGCAAGAAGTCAACACATATTATATAAAAGCCTAGGCTCTCCACTCGAAAATCTCCTCTAGCTTCCTATTTATCTCTACAACAAGCAAAAACTCCTCACAATCTGCTTCTGGGTTTTCCATCAACTCGCTTCATATTACATTTAATAATTTTAAATTGTGATATTTGTTAAAGGCTTACAGTGTGCCAAGGACTATATTTATTCATTCAATCATACTTATTGAGTGTTTACTGAGAGCACAGCACTGTACTAAGACCTTGGAATGTATAGTTCGGCAACAGATAGAGACAATATCTGCCCAACAACAGGCTGGGGAAGACACAAGGTAATCAAATCAGACACAGTCCTTGCTCTACAAAGGGCCCACAAATCTAAGTAGGAGGGGGAATAGGTCTTGAATTCCCATTTTACAGATGAGGAAACTGACGCACAGTGACTTGCCCAAGGTCACACAGCAGGCAATCAGCAAAGCCAGAATTAGAACACGAGTTATTTGACTCCCAGGTCTGTTCTCCTTCCATTTAGGCCAAGAGGCTTCCCTTCTCTTCACCCTCTACACTCTCACTCTCTTCATTTCTCCCAAGCTAACCTTCTAATTGTTCCTTGCTCTCAATTATCCTGCCCAATTCTCTTAGCTTATGTTAAATTCTCTCTCTCCCAAATCCAAAAGACCACAGCTCTGCAGATAATCCCACTCTTAATCCCCCAACTCTAACAAATCTCTAACTTCCAACACCTCAAGTTGCACCAATCCATCAGTTATCTCCAGCACTTGTGTATTTATTTATAGGCATCCTCTGCATGCATACGCTCATTCAATTGTATGTTCTATTATTTATTCACATTATTTATACATGCTTGTCTGTTTTGTCTGCTGGAGTGAAAGCGCCTAATGAGCAGGGAATGTATCGTTTCTGTCTGCTGCCCTTTTCCAAGGATATAATGCATTGCATCAACTGGTCACTCAATAAATATCATCACTACACTATTAATTTATTACGGGCATTTTAAAAAGTTATTATTCTGGGCACTTTATTTTTTGACAAAGCTTGTGTTCCTTTTGGTTTACTAATATTCTAAGAATTAGAGTCAGTTCTCCCACAATTTCCTTTAGGGCAGGAATTATGTCTCTTAGCTCTAATATACTTTCCCTAGCACTTAATACAGTGCTCTGCCTACAGTGGGCCTTCAATAAATACAGGGGATCAACTGACTAAACTGTGTTTTAGATACAACACTACTGAAAAATTAGAAAACATTCTTCCAACAACATGCAGCAGCAGTGTGGCTTAGTGGAAAACACACAGGCTTGGGAGTCAGAGGCCCTGGGCTCTAATCCCAACTCTGCTACTTGTCTGGCTGTGTGACTTTGGGCATGTCACAACTTCTTTGGGACTCAGGTACCTCATCTGTGTCCAACCTGATTATCTTGTATCTATCCCAGGATTTAGTAGTGTTCGGCACATAATAAGCGCTTAACAAATAGCACAATAAATTGCACCTGAGTGGGTAGTACATGATGTGATGTTCGAAAAAATGGCAGGTCACATGGTGCCTGTTAAAACAGAGAATTACAGGTCAGATTTTCCTTAATATGGTGTTCTTTAAACATGTAATCCCTATACTAAAGAAAGGACTGCAGTATTTCCTACAGTCAAGTTTGAAGTTAAAAACCGAGAAACAACTTTATGAATTTTTTCCTGAAGAATTATTGAAAGAGCTCAGTGGAACTATCTTAACACCAAATAAAATTGAAATAAAAATTAAAATGATTAAAATTATAAAATGTCAACCCTGTGGTCTGGTAGCATTTTATATAACAGAGTTCACTAATAAGTTGTGCTTAATATTATGTCTCTCAAATGCATTTTTGAGAAAAAGTTTAAAACTCCATTAGTTGTAAAACTCAGGAGGAAAGACCATGTCGTCTTCCTTCTTTGCAGTCCCATGGTATTTAGAATAGGAGGATGGAGCTGGAAGCACAGGCTTCCTTATAAAGCTCACACATGATGCCTGGGGATCAGAGTACTTGAGGGAGAGTCACATAAATGAGTCTGACTTGGTGGGGCGTGGCCAAGGTTGGCTGAAATCTCATCCCCATTTGGGGAGTGAGGGAGGAATGAATTCTATGCCCCCATTCCTGTAAGTAGGAAATTTACTGGGGGGAGCCTAAGGCCTAAATTTCTTCTGAAGGCCCAGTATTTTCTCCTTCATTTTCCCTGCACCTACAAAAACAGAATGTAAGAGCTAAAGAGAGTTACAACATCCAAAATATTGTGGGAACTCTTCGTTTTAAAATGCACTCTTCATTCACTTTTAATTGGTGGGGCATTTAGTCAATGTTTCAAGTGGAAATATAAAATCTTTTCTTACGGTGATTCTTGAATATAGTCTAAATTACTAAAGCTTAAAAGTTTATGTTATGCACCCTCTATATCTTCACTGATTTCACTTTTTAAAAAAGGGGAGATGGGTTTAAAAATACTATTTCAAAGATGAGACTATAAGAGGGTTTTAACTGCTCCACCCACTTTTCCTCCTTATCTCTTCTTACAGTTCCTTCTGATTTTCCTCCATTTGGATGTTTTACTATCAATGCCTTAAGAACACTTTTCTGTATAACAACTGGAGCTCTGTCACTGGAAAGATGCTACAGAAAACTGATAAACATAATTTTCCAATAGGCACCAACAAAATGATTGAATAAATGTGGTTTATGGGTCCCTGTGGCAATTAATTTAAGGTTTTCTGAGACACAATAAGAAATAAGTGATTTGGAAGAACAATTAAGTGGGTTAGCTGAATCTTTTGGGGGCACTTTGTCCAAAAGTCATACCCAAAGGCTTACTTGGTCTTCCAATACACTTTACTTAGAATGTGAGCCCCATGTGGGACCGGGACTGTGTCCAACTTGATTATCTTCATTCATTCAATCGTACTTCCTGTGTGCAGAGCATTATACTAAGCGTTTAGGAATCTTCTACTGGTTTAAGTATCCTTCTTGGCACATAGAAAGCACTTAAATACCACAAGGTAAGTATAATTTACAAAGCATTCTTAATTAAGAAAAATTGGATTGGGTGATTTTTCTTAGTAAATATGATTTAAACTGAGACAATAATCCCTAAGCACTCTGTCTGACCTACCATTCACGTAAACTTTAGTAAGAGAAAAGGCTACTGAACTCATAGCTTCCAATGCCAGTCAAGGGGCAGAACCTAATCTTTACTACTCCAAAGAAAACGTACTGGATATGAGTTTCTCCTAAACGTAAACACTGCTTCCAGCTTGCAAAGTTGTAAATTATTCAGGTTCTCCCTGAGTGGAAGGTTATAACAAAAAGTTCAACTGCTAAAATATGCAACAAGATTCATATTTAACAAAATTTAGCAAAAGAGGCACTTTTCTAGGAATAGTTTTGTAACTGCAAAAACCCATAAGGTTTCTCAAGGGAATTATAGCAGTACTCAAGGGAACCACCCACACAACCTGTTGACAAAGGCTTTGAATTCTCTCTTCCCTGATCTCACATCGACCAAGACAACTAACAAAAGGAAGAAGTCATAAATGAAAATTAGAGTGTAAAGCGGGCAGTCAGGAAAAAGAGAAGGGAAATCAATACAGCTAAAGGAAAGACTGGGCTGACAATTGGCCAAGGCTGAGAAAACTGAAAAAATGATTTAATGTCACAAAGCAATATGCAGCCTTCGGAGGTTCTCTGTAATTAAGCATTCCTAATTCCTGAGATCTGCTCTAAATGTTTAGAAATCAATTTAAAATTGTATTGCTCTTATTTTAGGTTATAATATACTTCAGTAGATTCATAAGATTAGCGAGTATCCATTTTTGACAAAAATTAGACATCTTATGTTCTTAGAATTTTCAGTGAGATACACCTTTGAGTTTACTTCACTTTACAAATACTTTTAAAGTCAATCTAGTCTACCATTAAAACCACGAGTTAAAAAGGTTTTAGACCGAAAGTGCATGTACAGCAAAGGTAAGCCACTATCCAACTTCTACAGTTCAATTATTCTGGTCAATTAGTCAATTTTATCTACATTTCACCGTCAAGGTTTCCATCTTTAACGAGAAATATGGGACAGAGTCATCAATACGCAGGGCATTTAGAACTTTAGGATTTGCCATTTAAGTAAATGAAAAAGCACAAATAAATAGAGCCATATGTGCTTCAGCAGGACTTTCACACTAATTGGCTTTATCCCATTGAGTCAAGTGGGATTAAAGAAATCATACACACATTGTTAACTGCTTGTTTTCACCCCATCACGTTGATCATATCTTTTTTTTTAAAACTGAATTCATTGAACCTGAAAAGGTGCCAGAATAACATCCCTGGAGATTAAAATACCTTAGCATTTGGCTATATAAAGCCTTTCCCTCATTGCCCCTCAAATTAAGTGGCCACATTGACAGGATGTCATCAGAGCACTTAATTCTTCACCAGCATGTGTTTTCACAATACATTTGGAATAAAATGTTGTTAGGGAAAGCTTTTTTTTCCCTCCAAAACAAGGAAACGCAGCTATCTATAATGTGAAGCGATATTGGAAAAAAATGCTTCTGTACATATGTGCACAGTGCCAGTCAAGGAGTAGGTACTCTAACGCAAATTTTCCTTAGCATGAGACTCACTGGGAACATTAACCCTTGCACAGTCTTCAGCACAGACTGCCAATGTGGAATTTTTCTTTCTTACAGTGTAGGAGAGAAAGGCTGCAAAATATGCTTTTCAGCTCAAGCATGAGAAAGGGGAATGGGATATTTTTATAACCCTCTACTCTATACAATGGTCAGGTTTGAAACAGTAGTATATAAAATGTTAAAGCCCATTCTGGCATTAGATAATTTTTGTTGTAATTAAAAAAATGTACATTCCTGTCAGAGGAAAAATGGCTCAAAAATTAATTTGCTCTAATTGTAAACTAAGCTCCAATGAAAGATTAATACATAATTTAAAATCTACTCTGGATTTCTTAGAAAATATTATATCACTAGAATTATTAATGCATTTAAAAATCAGAATTAGTTTGCAAAAGTTCTTAATATAACTTTGATATTACAGTTTAGGACCCTTACATTTAATGACAAAGACTGTGACTTTTTAAGTAACAGAAAAAAGCCCTTTTATTTTCAAATATGGAAGAAGAATATTAATCAAGGAAGAAAAGTATGTCTTTTTGTGGAAAATGCCCAACTTTTAAAGTTATTTTTTTCCAGATACATTTTTAACATATTTCTTTTTAAAATAAAACTGAAACAAGTAAATCTTGCTGTATAAATATTACTGATCAAATTCGAAATGGAACCACAGCTTACTGCTTAAGCATTCTGAGAGCATCTGATAAGGCTTTGGACAGCATTCAGGGAAGAAAAACTATAACCATATGGTGGTGATTAATTTTCTCTCTTCAGCACTACCTTCAATTGCTTGTGACCCTAACTTATCCTGCTGAAATTGCTGAACTACTTGAGGCAAAGACTACCTATTGACTTAAAATTCTCTGCTTTTGAGCAATTTTTCATATAATTTTAAGTTCCTGCTTGCTTTTAGAAAGTTTTAAAGCTGAAAATATTCATTTAAATAAACATAACCTAGCCATAAACATGTTAACACAGAAGAGGAATTTTGATTTCCACTCTATGTAACACTTAATGTGCCCAGAATATGGAGAAGATAACATGAAAATTGGAAGAGAACATCTAAGGCAAACAAAATCATGATTCACTGAATAGGCAGTATATGAGTAATGCACTCAGTACTCCTATAAAATAGGCTTGTATATGTAAAGAAACTCGCCTTTCGGGAAATTCATATTATAGCAACTACTGACTCCAGGGAGAGTGGACTAGAACATAAATGGTCCAACAATAGTACCACTCATTTTTTTCAATACAAATTCCTAATTATTATATTCGACTCTGGCAAAATGCCTCATACCCTTGGCTATGTATTTCACAGAAAAAATGCAAAAACACAAAGAACCACAAAGTATTGTACAGTGCAGTATGTTGAGGTAGAAGCTAGGAAGGTCAGCAACATCACCTCTTGAGTCCTTAATTCTTCCATGACATTATATCTAGATTTATAATGAAAACACGTGGTTATAGTAGAACCTACTGCATGTCCAAAGGCTGCTGAACTACAGGAGACAAAACAGTTCCTTGAACATAAAATCCTAGACAGTTTATTAGTCATTTTGTGGATACCAATTGTGTGTTAGCGAAAGGCACTATATTCTCAAAAATAATTTTTATGGAGAAAAAGCAATTGCATTAAAAGTTTTTATTCAACAATTTTCTTATCTAAGTAATCATGTATGAACTGCACCGTGCTGGCTGATGTATGTATAATACATTTGAGAAAGTGTGATTCCAACTTGAGCTAGTTTAGGAGAATACAAAAATGTCTATCTTGGCATCACATATATGAAGTGCCTACAAATGCAATTTTTAAAATTATTAATAAAACTCCATAAAAGTGTATAACAATTACTATTTATGGGTGGCAACAGAAAAAAATAAAACAGACTGATGCCTGAAATAATCCTACAGAAATGGAGAGAAAAAAAACTCTAGCATGAAAACTAAATGTGCCATGAACCATTATCATTGGAATGAATCATTGGTTCCACAAAAAGTAGGCAACTGAAAAACTAGATACTCACAATGCCTTATATTAGATTCCAAAATTGGATTTAATTATAAACTAGCAATTAGCCCACCCATAATGCCCTTGTAAAATCCTCGAGGGCAGGTATTATGTCTTTAATCTCTGCTGGACTTGCCCAAACACTCAGAAGAGTGCATTGCACAGGGGCTCAGTAGCTAGGACTGAGCAACTGAACATTTCTACAACTGCAGACATTTTGCAGCACATTGTGCAGTACTGGTGTAACCTTTGAGTCTTTGCCAGCTCCTTGAGGGGATCCGAAAGCAGGCCTGAGAAAACTGGACCCGTCACCTCCCCTTCCCTCCTCATATACTATGGATCCTCTAATTTGCTAGGTGAGAACAGGAAGGCAATGGATACAAAGACCCACTTCAAATTTGCAGAGAAATGGGTAAATCACTTGTGTTACTGGCATCTACTACTACTGGCTACTTATGAAAATAGGAATCAACCCACACAACTTACCATCCAGGGTAGACTGCAACGGTCCTATTCTCCCCATTCTTCGGACTCTCCACACATGTCTGGCTGACGGCACATAAAGCTGTGTTACCTTTGCAATGAACAGTCATTTATTAGTATTTACTATTATATTGTTTATAATACAAACCAAAGCCCCAACCAGACACAGAGTTCATGCATTTATGCCTCCTCCCCCAATTTCTTTGTTTCCCATCTTCTCTCCACCTGCTCAATTTATCTTCTGATCTTCTCCCTGACATTTTCCTACCTTTATCATGTCAGACTATTTTCAAATATGCAGAAACCTAAACTCAGCAATTCTGCTGAACAGCAAAACCTCAGCAGTTAAACAGGTGAATGTTGATGACCCACTTCACTACAGTACAACAGATGGATGCAAATGTAGCAGCTGTGAAACTGCTTTAGAGGACAAATGGAGAATTCTGTCTGTGGCCTAGTCTACAAACAATCTCAGCAAACACACTTTGTCACAGGTCAAGGGATCACAGTAAAGAAATTGTCAATTGTGTGACTAAGCCAATATCATTGAAATTAAGTGCAAGAAATCAAAGGAAACAAATTTTCTAATACAAAGAACAATTCATTGCCGCTTTTTTCTCCTCCCTTTCCATGTACATAAAAAAAACTCCACCCCCACCACACTGGGTGAGCTTGTTGAATTATCTCTGATATAATTAGGCTCCCAAAGGTCACACTGAACAATAATTTTCTAATGCTTTTAAATCCAAGTGCTCAACTAGGCAGATGATTTCTTAAAGACAAGATCCTGCTTTGGAAAGAAACAATGGCAAATAGGAAAGGAGGTTGAGTGGGTAATGTGCCTGGCCAGGGGTGTTGCCATTTTTTCCATCTAAACACGTTAAAGAATCCACAAGGGATTTCCTATATCACTATTATCATGTCTTCATGTCTTCGGTGACAAATGAGACAAGTTTGCATAGGTTTCTATCCCACTACCCAGTAAATCTCTTGAAAGCCTAGGTTCATGCCTACCTCTAGGGCATCTTTTGAGCACTGAATACATGTTTAAAATGCTTATGTCCCATTTACAGGCTAAGCCTTCAGATTTCTAGGAAGATCATTTATATTCCACCAACTAATCATTAATTTCCAATGGAATTGGAAATTCAGATTAATTTCCATTTTAATGCCATATCAGAGAGAGGTTTTAGTAAGCTGAAATCCTCCTGGTTCAGGGTACAAATTTATATGCATAATTACACTCCGCTATATATTTTCCCATGTGGAAGTAGGAAGAAAGGGTTTTTTTGTCAATATTAAGACCTGCAAGAATCAAAACCCCCAATTCTTGGATTTGATATATTTAAAATTATTTTTTAAATTTTCAAGGAAAAGAAAGCAACAGTAAGGGGAGGTTTCTAGAAAAGATGATGAAAGTTCAATATTACCTTGTCTGCTTTAATGTTTTCTTGTTCTGAAAGCCAATGGTTTGGTGGACAGAAATTTCTTCTCGTGTCTCTGGACTTCAACATTTTCACTAGATTGGTGATAACCTAGTGTAGAAAGAAGCTTACTTAATATAAACAAGTACTGCAACTTAAATTGTGCAAAGGTAAGCAATACCACTAATTAGAAATCAAAGGAACACAATTTAAAACAACACTACACAATTCTTTCATCTAAATAACTTAAGCAGATGTGATTAAGTAATTGAGATTTGGCCATAAATCACCACCATAACCAGTTTACTGAAAAGTGCTTCCTTCTGCAGATCACAGGATTGTATCATACATACAAAGCAGTTATCTACCAGTGCAAAGGAGCCAAAATTAAAGTAAGTAGCAGCAAATGACATGCTGAATGTGATAATTTAGAAAAACCACAAATGACCCCTTTAGAAATTTCTATAAAAGTATTATTGGCTACATCATCTCAGCTGCATTATTTTGCTTGCTTCCACAGTAGCCATTTTATATTACATCCCTTTTTTCTGATAAACCTTAAATCATTTTGTTTTGGGTTTTTTCCTGATAAAGAACTGTAGAACCCCAACTTTTCACCTTAGGTTTCAATCTCTCCCCAAAAATCCTACACTACCACTGAAAGGGATTTCTCAGAGCCCTTGTCTCTCCATCCAAACTACCACCATGTTGATCCAAAGACCTATTTCCCACCTTCACTACTGCAACCGCGTTCTCACTGACCTTCCCGCCTCCTGTCTCTCTCCTCTCCATACTTCACTCTGCTGCCCAGATCATTATTCTACAAAACCATTCATGATAGATCTCCCCATTCCTCAAAAAACTCCAATGGTTACCCATCCACCTTCACAATTAATGTTGGTATTTGTTAAGCGCTTACTATGTGCAGAGCACTGTTCTAAGCGCTGGGATAAACACAGGGGAATCAGGTTGTCCCACGTGGGGCTCACAGTCTTAATCCCCATTTTACAGATGAGGGAACTGAGGCACAGAGAAGTTAAGTGACTTGCCCACAGTCACACAGCTGACAAGTGGCAGAGCTGGGATTCGAACTCATGAGCCCTGACTCCAAAGCCCGTGCTGTTTCCACTGCGCCACGCTGCTTCTCTAAACCATTCACAAACCATTCTTTCATTCATTCAATCATTTATTGAGCACTTACTGTGCACACGGCACTGTACTAAGCGCTTGGAAAATACAATTTGGCAACAGAGACAATCCCTTCTCAACAATGGGCTCACAGTCTAGAAGGGGGAGACAAACAAAGCAAAACAAAACAAGCAGACAGGCAAAAATGCCTTTACTATCACCTTTAAAAGCATCTCAGTCAGCTTGCTCCCTCCTAGCTTACCAGGCTGATCTCCTACTACATGACATCCATTACACACTCTCCACTCCTCTAACTCCAACCTACTTACTCTCTGTACCTCAATCTTCATATATCTCACTGCTGATGCCTTGCCCACATCTTCCCTCTGACCTGGAGGCCCTCTCACCCTTTTCATATCTGACAGTCCACTAATCTCCCCACCTTCAAAACCCTCCTACTCTCATCCCCCAAGACGTCTTCCTTGACTAACCCCTCATTTCCCCTAGCCACCCTCCCCTCATTATCGACAATGAACATGGCTGTGTACTCCTTAAGCACTTTGATACTCACCCTAGCTCCACAGCACTTTGTAAATATCCTTTTATCCTATTTCCCTATTGATAATTAATTTTATTATCTATCTCCTCACGTAGATTGTGTGCTCTTTAAGGGCAGGGATCATGCCTACCGACTCTATTGTATTGCACTATCCCAAGTGCCCAGAGCAGTCCTCAATGCATAGCAAACACTCAATACCACTGATTGATAGATCATAGCCCCTGAAAAGCAAATATTTTGAAGAACATGATGAACCTAGGATTGAGAACTGAAAGATAATTTTATATTTTTCCTATACTATAAATAACTGTCCAACATAAAATTAGAAAATTAAAAGTTTAAGCCTATTGCTTTTGAAGTCGTATTCTGCCAAATGAAGTATAGCAAAGCTGAAATGAAAAATGTGAAAAAGATCTGGATCCTAAAAAGCCTTAGATTTGATGAAGTCTCATTTATCTGAATGTTGTATGTCCTCATTAGCACTAGGACTGGCAGCCTTGCAACATAATTGGTTAAATATGAGGATTCAATTTAAAACAAAAAGTTAGGCAGAGCTGCAATTCAGCTAATGGAAGGGAGAACTTCCATGGAAAGGGTCTCCACTTGAAAGAATACGCTTACTTACATTTTTGTGTTCTTTTAGACTGCAATCTTATGGGAGGCAGGAAGTGTGTCTACCACTTCTTGTTCTGTGCTTTCCCAAGTGCACAGTATAGTGTTCTGTACACAAAAGCTTATTAATACTATTTATTTATTTTTAACTGTTGGCTATAAGGTTAAAAAAATATGCTTGGTTGACTGTGAAATCCTAATAGGAAAACTGGTTGCTTCTCTCCCTCATTTTAACAAATCATGACTGCACTTTTAAAATTCAGAGTACAAATCTCCAAGACAGATTTTCTACTGATTAAACTGTCCATTTACCATGCGGCATCTGGTTGATGTCCAGATGCTATATATTGTATAGGTATATATACTAGTCAAGTTCTGATTTCTTTTTGTTTAAAGAGATATTTTATGGCTTCCAATTGAAAGAAACATCAGACAGATTACTGATCCACCCACACTCTACAGGTGTTGTCCATAACTATAATTTTAAGGGGACAATTTGGACTGTGTATTTGGGGATTTTTCCCATTAATCATGAAAGATGAAGTTTAAGGGTTCCATCGAAAGACATGTGGTAGAAGTTTGGGTTGGGCAGAACTAAAGAGTGGCAGGAGAGATGTCAGAGAAAACAAATTTAGAGATTCTGGGAGGAGACATAAAAGAACCGAGGAGAAGGTAAGTTGCGGGGAACATGATTCTGCCCACCTCTGACAAGAAGGATGATATTTGAGCACTTGATGCTAGCATTATCAGGCTTAGAGCAACCTTTCTAGCCACACTCCACACTCCTAAGTAACTTCACTAGTAGGAACGTCATCTTCAAGTATGGTGGTCAACAATACCACATGACAGTGAATGTGTGTGTGCTTGTGTGCACATGTGTCTTTGCTGGCTAGTAGACTGCTGAATTTATCAGCAAGAAGATAATAAATATATTTCTGAAAAACAGCTTAAATACTTTGAACTATCGAAATATAATTTAAAATAGTTTGTAAATGTAAAATATATAGAGAGTAACAATTTACATTTTTCAAAAATATTAAAAATATTAAAATGTCCATTAAAGTGGGCATTCAAGAATGAGAAAAGAAAAAAAAACACTCAGAAAGGGACAGGATTTCTAAGAGCAATATTAGAAGCTATGTAGCTTAATGGAAAGAAGGCGGGCTCAGCTGGAATTCAGAGGACCTGGTTTCTAATCCTGACTCCACCACTTGGGACCATGGACAAGTCACTTCATTTCTCTGGGCCTCAATTCCTTCATCTGTAAAATGGAAATTCAATATCTGTTCTTCCTCCTACTTATAATTTGAGCCTCATGCGGGACCTCATTATCTTGTATACAGACTGAAGCTTTACAGTGCTCAGCACATAGTAAGCACTTAACAAATATCACAATTATTATCAACTAACAACAAAAACTCATTTAAAGGTTCAGACTGTGACTTAGGCATTCAGTGTCTAGCATACTGTGTGTGCTTACTTAATAAAGTACAATATTTTAGGCAGACTTGGAGTCCCTGAACAGCTTTAACACTGTTAATAGCTTTAACACTATGAAAACTTGAGAGTCTACTGAAAAGATCGACCTGTCCCACCCAGATTCAAGTCTGATTTGATGATTAAGAACTACATTTTAGAGAATGGTGAAAAGGAACATCCTTTTCGATAGAGATCTTCTCTTAAAATGCTCTCCAAGCTCACTCACGCCAACAATCACAAGAAGCTTAAGGCAATTTCTAAAAGACTATCCAAACAAAAGGCCTTTTAAGACCCTGATTGTAGCCAAGTACCTCACAAAGTTGAGGGAAAGGTGGGCAGCTCCATTAGGATAATTTTTGATTGTTAGGGTCGGTGCTTTATCACCTGGTAAAATCCAGTTCAGGTTAAATAAGTCACAAAGCCCTAAGATTCCCTTTGTTCTGCCCTCCCACATTACATCTACAAGAAAAAATTCTAGCACAGAAGCAGCTATCTTTAAGTTTTAACTTACGTGACTGGCTTTCTAAAAGTTAAGACAGTAAAATGCCAAGACCCTCAACTGTGCCCTCAAAGGGCACATCAAAAAATAAGACTGCCTTCCCCACACAGCAAAAGCAATTACGGCTGTAAATTAAACTTCAGAAGAAGGAGTTTATAAATTTGATAAATGCATAAACTGTTTTAGCAGTGTCAATGGCGGGCTTAGTAAAATGACCTCAATTCTTGTCTTGACAAAGAAAGATGACTGGATCCACTTAAAACTCTATGTTCAACTATCAGCAAGCAAAACCTCTCACACAAATTATTTCAGGACAACCAACAAAATGCTATAAGATGAGAACAATTGGTGGTTTAAGGAATCAGGGCTTGTCACTTTCAAACCTGACATTTCATAAAAGTGGAAAAATAATTTTGAACAAAATTCTCATTTAATCTCTGATTTACTTTTTGTTGGAGACTGCCATTCAAACTGCAGGCAGATAAGCTATGAAATAATTAAGAGATAGTAGAAACTTTCTCAGTTCTAGCACTGTTTCATTTCATATGTGAATGTAAGTGAAATACTAGTTTTCTTCTGAAACTTGCTCAATTCTAGCAACATTGTTTCATTTCATATGTGAATGTAAACCCCACACTCTGGTTTTCTTCTGAAACTTTCTTCTCCTTAAAAATTTCTCCTTTAATAAGTTGCTCTTTCTAAAATTTAATTTACAACCAAAAGGTAGGTTAAAAGAGAATCTTGATTATTTTTGCAATTAAAAAGATGAGTCTGACAGCAAGATTAGCATTAATATATATTTTCCACTGCAAAGTGACAATTAACAATTGCTTTCCCTTTGAAACAGTCAATACACTATCCAAAAGGCCTTTCAAAGGCCAAAATTCCAAATCAGAAACCTAACAAAGAAGATGAACTTTCACCCTAATTGTTCCTCTCCCTAATAGCAGATCCATTGTTGAGAATTACATGTCTAAGCTAAACAAGAACCCCTAGGGCTAGCTTCTTCTAGATTTATAGTTAACAATTTGTTTCTTGGATAAAACACTATGTTTCTGGGGAGAAAATGGGCTTTCGGACTCCCAACAGGTACCACAGATGGATGATAAAACTTTTTTAGATGTCCCAATAGTTAAGTTAAGCAAATCATTTTTTGAATACTGTACAGAAAATTTGATATTCTCCAGTATGTAATACCTTAGCTCTCAAGATTCTGAATTCCTTATAAGAGGAGAAACTTACATTAACACAAGTGTAGTGGATAAATATGTCACAAATGGAGAAAATATATTATTTTCACTTGAAAAAGCCTTAATGCAGTGACATTCCTGGAAAAAGAGACATATTAAGGGGCTCAATTTGTGACCTTTAAATTGAAAGTTTATTTGGTCATATAAAGACAGGTAATTAAATTAAATTGTGCAAACATATATTACATCAATCTGCCCAAATTATAAATTCAGTGATGCATTAGTACTGTATTCAGTGCAATCAAAACATTATCAGTTACTCTCACTGCTACTAATGCTCATGCTCATAAGTGAAATGTGTTGTAAAATCAGGCAGAATGGGCTGGATAGAGGCTATCTCAGACTTGTAGAATGAATAAGCATTCCTTAATTAGCCCATCAGGTTAAGTGCAAGCATTAATGGGCCTTTCCTAAAGTCTAGCATGACATCTTTCTCCAAACATGGCCAAGAAGAAAGTTCCATTAGCAATATTAATACAAGCTTAGTTGATCATTTTCATTCAATTAACTTCTTTCAATTAAATAGATAGCTTGACAAAAGCAGTGATAAAAGACCTAAAGGGACAGCTGATGACTCGAACTGAACATTAGTGTGCGAGAGGTCGCTAGTATTAAACGGACTGTAAATCTAGCTTTCAATTTGGAAAATGCATTTCTTCTGCTTCCACTCCTTTAATGAGCAATTTTAGCTGACTAGATGTGTTTGCTGCAGAAATTTCATGGCAAGGCAAGCACCCTTTTTTCTTTTCTGCAACAGTTAGATTCTTGGTGGGAGGTGGGGGATTGTTGGGGGTAGGAGGCAAGCCAAGGGAGGGGTGGCCACCAACATTCCTCCCACTCTAACTCAGATCTGTGGCTACTATTGGTAAAGTGAGTAAAATAATAAGATAATACCCTTAGGGAGAATTTACATTGAATCTGTGCCCTTACTTCCACATATGAAAATCAATTAAAATACAAAGCAGAAAATAAGACTGGAAAAACGGAGAGTCTTCAAGTGACCCTGCAGGAACAGGCACAGCAGAAAAACAAACCCAGAATGTCCCATAAAACAGCACTGTAGTTTTCATTATTAGTGAAGCTAAGCCAACGTAAAACTGTACTTGACCTACATTGAAAAATGATACTTCATACCTTAAACAACTGAATCCACCGTTTTTGTTCTGTTTGTATGCACTGCTGCATTTCACTGTTGGTTGTTACCCCAACACTTCTAAATGCTGCAATATATTCTTCACGGACTTCTGGCTTTGTTTCAGGGTAAGCCAACTTGATGATTCCCAAGCATGCATCTCGAAGACAGCGGGATAATATTATCAGCTCTTCTAGTGTAAAAGGCATCATTGATGATTGTCTTTGCCCTACAACTACAACGTTACATTTTGCTTAATTAGCATATTTAAAACATGAGGAAAAGCTTAATGCATGCTACTTGATCGAATCTTACAGTTTGCACAAGTTTATAAAAAATAAATGTACATATTTCCTCCTCATCTGCTTCCTCAAAACTCTTACCTTCTATGGGGTCACCAAAAAATTCATTATCGTGTATTGAAATTAGTGAATGACTAAACAAGGAACTAAAAAGGTAGAAGAGTGGTATGATCCGACTGGAATCTTCTAAAGACATTGGAGATCCTCTGGATATCACCTGAAGCAGTGGAACCATAGACCTTAAATAGAAAAAGAAAAAAGGAATGCCCTCTTCCATTTTTATACAAATTTCAGATTTAGTAATCAATATATCCCTGGGAATTCACTGGAATTCCAACCAAAATGAGCAAAAAACAATGCTTCCAGATATGCAGTGGAATTTATCTTGGGACCAAGCACCTCCTCTCTGGCCAGTAATTTTGGATTCTCAGAATGAGGGTGGATTATAAATAAATTCCCAAGTCCAACATTCCTGCTCCAAAGCTGCTGTGGGAAAATCTGTGAGGTCCCTGTTTGCCAGGGTGGTGATCCAAAAACATTCTGAATCCTCTCCCTGGGTTACATACACTATCCAAGTGTTTCCTACCTCCTTGATCAATTATCTCAAATTGAGGCCTTTGAGATGCCCAAGAGTTTGCCAAACTTCCATGCCTTTTTGAGTAACAAATGCAACTGTGCAGCAAGGTGAAAATCTAAACGTTTATGATTTGGCCATACAGTGGTCTTATCAGCCACATTCCAAAACCCCAACAAACCTTTATCAGCAGGATTATCTTCAAACCTGAAAGAGAACAAGCTTTCACTCTGATGTCTGCAAGCTCTCGTGCTAGCTCTCTCTCTCAAATAGAAATAAAAGGAGCATAAAAATAGTGGAGAGAATAAAAAAAGGCATTTCTGTTCAAGTTCAGAAATTATAAAGATCAGGTTACACAAAAAATGAACACCCCCTATATTTACTTTAACTCTGTCCATTATCTTAAAATATATAGAGACTGTTCCAAAGTGTAGACAAACAATAATTGAAGTAATCACCCTGCTTTGTGACAGGACCTTTATCTATATCTGGCCTCTGGCTGGGATGATAACATTTTAATATCTAGCTGAAACAAATGAGATGCCATCTCTCACCACATCTAATAAAATTTTATTCCAACTATCTAACTTAGCAAGTTTAGAATTGTTCCTCCAAATGTGAGCTTCAAGGCTATCAATAGTTGTTGGCCTTTTCCTTAATACTTTCCTGGCTACGTTTTCTCTAATCAAGTATACTCTTTGCCACCCTTAAATCCACTTCTCCCTCTTTCACTCCTCAACCACTTTTCTCTTCTAACTCATCCTCCCTAATCCTTTCTACTTATAGTTCACCTCCTCAAAGTTTTCCCAAACTGCTCTCAGTCCACTCTAAAAAGCCCTTTGTTGTCCATCTTTAGTCTTCCCTTCACATATCACTGAGACTCAAGTTGAAAATGGTGTGCAATTACAGAGACAAGTATAAGTTGTGTGACTGTGGGCAAGTCACTTAACTTCTCTGGGCCTCAGTTACCTCATCTGTAAAATGGGGATTAAGACTGTGAGCCCCATGTGGGACAACCTGATTCCCCTATGTCTACCCCAGCGCTTAGAACAGTGCTCTGAACATAGTAAGCGCTTAACAAATACCAACATTATTATTATTATTAAGTTTTGGGTTCTCTTTAGGTTATTAATTCTTTCGAGGCAACTCCCCACAGTGCCTTTAACAAGTTCTTACATAGGGTAGGTGTTTAGAACTGCTCACTGGGTGGAACAAAGGCAGGCAACAGAGGGCCTCTGCCTCATTTGATCATCGCCACCGATAAGTGGAATGCCAGAAAATGGCAACCATGATGACAATCCAGGAGGCAGGAGAAGTCCCATACCACAACTGAGTCTAAATCACTGGCATTCCTAACTCCTGTGAGCCCCAAACCAACCACCCCTCCTTTTCTCTTCCCGCTGCCCCACAAACTGTAGCTCTCTGGAGGTCCAACTCTCTTGGAGGTGTAGGATCTTCAGGGTGGGGGGGGAGGCGGCATGGAAGGGGGAGATGGGAGGTGCCTTATGAGACCCACTGCCTCTTCGTAACATTGAAATGAGGGAGGGGGAGACTCAGAAGCACTCTTTCTACCTCTCCTGCATTGGGTTAGTGGCCTTGCACCCATCTAGGGATGGCCCTGTGAGTGGCAGAAGTTGCCTTAGGCTCCATTCCTTTAGGCAACACTTTCTGATACAAGTCACAGATGCTATAGCATTGGAGCCATTAGGGAATGTGGGACAGCTAGTCATTAGGGAATGTGGGACAGCTAGGAGTCTCACTTTTTTAAACACAGAATTAAGCCTCAAAAGCAAAATCAGTCATTCAATGGTATGAATGGAGCACTTAACTGAGACTGAAATCCTGTAATATGTACTTAGAAGACAACATCAGAAGTAAAACACCAACTCCCTGCCCACAGGGAGAATACTCGCTAATGTTTTGAGACTGAGTCCCCTCCCAGGGACAGGGACCATTTCTAATTTCTCAGTACTTAGTACAGTGCTCTGTACTCAGCACTTAATAAATAGCATTACTATTATGCTATTAACAATATTAACAATATAATTAACAATAATATTTATTAAGTTAATATTAACAATAATAATTATTATGGCATTTGTTAAGTGCTTACTAGGTCCCAAGCACTGTTCTAATCACTGGGGTAGATACAAGGTAATCAGGTTGTCCCATGTGGGGCCCACAGTCTTAATCCCTATTTTACAGATGAGGTAACTGAATCAAAAAGAAGTTGAGTGCCTTGCCCAAAGACACACACAGCAGACGAGTGGCAGGGTGCGGATTAGAATCCATGTCCTCCGATTCCCAACCCCATGGTCTTTCCACTAAGCCTCGCTGAAAGAACATGGAAGCCATATAAATATAGCAGGATGAAATAGCCCAATAATTGAATAAATTATTGAATATATCCATATTCTTAAATGCTGAGGGTGGGCAGATTTGCAGCCTGCCAGAATCAATTAAGGGACCACCCCATGAGTACGGAAATGAACTAAATGACCTATAATGATCCGGAGTGGAGCAGTCTATGATTAATTTCTTATTTTGATATTTTATTTTTATAATAAAGCACATCTTCACATTGCATAAATTTTCTTTATGAGACCTCTCTCTCTCTCTCACACACACAGACATGCCCAATGGAGAAAGGAACAGGCAAATAAGGGATACTGACCTATTAAACACTTCTCAAGTTCCCATAAATATGAACAGCCTCATTTTGTTTAATGTGCTCACTCAAGTCAAGTTACTGAGTTTAGCAACTGTCAAATTACAGCTATGTAAAATGAAATACTTTCGTAAATACACAACTCAATTTTCCAAACCTTCTAAAAAGCAAAGAATTACTTTTAAGCCTTCATGCCTTACCTGCTCCAATGTTTTCCACCTTTTAAATGTTACTTATGAATGTTTGATATGTTAACATCTTATTTTTCTTTTAATTCATGCCTCCACTTCCGGGCTAAAGGGCCAGTTGTTATCAAATAAGGAAGAACCAAGTAGACCCACAAGTAATAACTCGGTTGCTAATGAGAGACTCTGCTATAGACAAGTGAAAATTTCGTGTCTTTGTGCTTCCCAATCTCTTTGTCCACTAATCTAACCATCCAGCCAGGGAAACTGAGTTGCACTGTTAACTACTATCCAGAGCCTATTACCTCAACAACTACTAGAAAAACAGGAGAGGAGGCTAGAACCAGTTTGCGCCTTAGCACAGCCAGAGAAATAATCTGGCCACTAGACAGGTCCAATAGACTATTCATTCTCTGTAAGATAAGAAAGAAAATTACTATTTCCAGAAAACCAAAATCCTCCAATTGGCTCCTTTCCTATCAAAGGCTCCCAATGACGTGGGGTTCGGCTCCTACCAATGGTCTAATCTAGAAGTCACTCAAGGCTGAAGTTTCTTCCCATATTTGGATCTTGAAAAGCAGACAACTCCTGTTAGTTTGCCTAAACGTTTTTCTGCTTGGGCCCCAATTTGGGTATTATCAGAAAGTTGGTGGGATTCCTTCTTACCTCACTCCTAGTAGAAGGAGAATTTTATACACTATTCTACTAAACTCATACTATTTGTAGGATTAATGTTCCACTTATGGATGATAAAAGCAGCAATCTTTTATTTTCTCTAAGAACTCCATGTAACACGTTTCACCACAATGCTTAGGGTCAAAATGATAAGAATATGGTAGAAGCTCAACTGTCAACAACAAAAGAAGAGCAAACACATTAGGAAAAGATTAGTGGAGGAATTAACTTTTTGCTTGTTTTTTTTTTTTAACAGCTGCATAAGGTCTCCATTCCTTATACTCCTTTCCAGCTCTGGTGTATGGGAACTAGTTATTGAAAAATCCTAACTCTCTCCACAAGCCTGAGAGAAGTGTATAAACAGAAGTAAATGGTTCCAATACCTTTTCTCGCTGGGAAAAATAATGGCAATAAATAATGAAAATAACTTAATATGTCCATTTTGATCCACTCAGTCGAGCATATTTGACTTCTTCATACTTATTTGAGCTCAATTTGCAAAACAATATGATACATACCCTGTTATCATCCGGGTTGTCATTGAAGATATTAGATACCAGAGATGCCTCAGGAACCTGGCATTAAAGGCTAAACTGTAGAGGAGCCTAAAAGAAGAAGCACTGGATATTAGGAGCAGCCATACATTCACAACCTAATATTCTTCTGCTTTTTTCAGTTACTTTAAACTACATCTATAACAAATAATAGAATACTTCCATAATGATATATCTATAAGTATCATATTACTTTGTCTTTAATGTGGTTTTTATTCTGATAATACTTTACCAGTTCAAATGGGAAGCAGCTGGCTAAGATAATTGTTCCCTGGGAACAGAGAGTCCTTGTGGACATAAAATTCAGGACAATACAATTCAAATGAGCCTTAGCAATAACATTTACTTGTAAGGCACTAAGAAATGTTTCTCATTCCTCTAACATAACTGGTTACTAATTTCTCAAAATTTACTTTTAATCTGAAGATCTTAAAGAGTCTTACAAAATTCCTCCAATATGATTTACCACTCAGGGTGACTGAACGGTCTAAAAAAAAAAATAACTGTTCAACAATTTACAAATTCAAAATGACAGTCAAAACCTTGTAGCAAGTACCGGGTTTGTTTTTTTCCCCTGAATCCATTTTTGCCTTTATTTTGTCTATTGCAAATGAATGATAAAAAAGCTACTTTATCCTATAAAGGTTTCTATTTCTACACAGCAAACACCCTAAAATAGGATATCTACAGGAAAGTATGCTAAATATCCACATTACGGCAAGCTTGCAAGCCTGTTACTTATTGAGCATCTACTGTTTGCAGAACACAAATCTGCTGGTCCTACTCTCCACAGAGGGAAAGGTCCCTTGGTCAGTTCTTGAACCCACTCCTTAGAGGTGTTCTGTTTTGGGGAGGATTGAAAGACAAGGTCTGAATACAGGTGCTTTAAGAGAGCAAATGCACCAAAAGCAACTTGAACATGTGCATGAAGTGGAAGGTAATGTTGGCCACCAAGGGCCTTTAAAGCCACAGCTGCCCCAAAGTTCAGTGTCACTGGTGTTCTTTCAAATGCCACATCATACATTTCCACTTAATGAGTTACACAAAAAAGTGGACTTTGGGAAGTCACTGTATAGACCCAGGCATCTCCAGCAATCTCAATTGTCTGAACCAACTTCTGGGGCAGCAAGAAAAGTGATAGGGAGAGGAAGAGTGCAGGGCCAAGGGCAAGGGGGTTCTCAGATAGGTAATATGGCTCCCCACTTTGCCTGCTGCCTTTCCTTGTGCTGGTCTCCAAGACACCACCTGGAGTTGCTACCTAGAAACAAGCTAGAAGCTTTGTCTTGGGAACTTCAGGGAGCTCTGCCATTGAAATGCTTCCCTGCCCTTGTCACTTCCACCAGCAGTGGGGGTGATGACATGAGCAATGGGGATCCCTAAAGTTCCTCTTGAGCCCCCTCCAGTCTTTCTGGATACCCAAGGTGTACCTACTATATTCCTAGGAGCACTGTGGGGATGTCTCCCAAGACTCTCTCTGTTCTTGCTATATTCAGTTCCCATGTCATTTCCAGAACCCAGATGGAGATTTAAGCTCTCCTGTATCTTCAAGGACCTGAAAATGAACCAAAAACAGTGCCACGAGTGCTTCGAAAAGTCTCCGCTCTTTCAAGGAGCATGGTTACCTACACTGTATCCTATACCACGTTTAACAAACGGCATCATATAAGCAGTACATGCTTACCTGTTTATGAAGGGAGAGAACTGTTCCCAAACCCAAGACTAGAAATCAGAACCTAACTGAAATCCACATCAGGCAATCCACTCCACTAAACAAAAAGCAGTCCTGGTAATGCAATCTCAAAGGCATGAAGAAATTAACTGATGTGAGACTAAGGAAAAGCTTCAACCTCCTCAGTAAATCACTGACAGGAAACATATGCGCTCATCAGTCTCCCGATAGCTTATGCATATAAACATCCAAAATCAATGATTCTCAAACTTCAACCCTCTCCTTATGTCCCGCAGTGTTCCTCCCCTCCAAAAAAAATCTTTCTGTTGTTTCACCCTGAAACAGTTGGGGTATAAGGAAAGGGAATGGAAAAAGAGGTGAGAATGGGGACACCAGGTAAGAAGAGAAGGGAGAGGGCAGGTGTGGAGTTAGTATCACAGATACCCCAATTTGCTTGTACCCACCCCAGCGCTTGGAACAGTTCCTAGCACACAGTAAGTGCTTAATGAATACTACAGTAATTATTATTATTACTGTAATAAAGAGGAGATTGGGTTAAGTATCCACACCAGTGGGAGAATGTCCTTAATTTCCCTGTTTGCTCTAAGACTAATGTAACTAGCTCCCTTACTACGTTGGTTTCTCTAAGAACAATAATGTTGGTATTTGTTAAGTGCTTACTATGTGCCGAGCACTGTTCTAAGCGCTGGGGTAGACACAGGGGAATCAGGTTGTCCCACGTGGGGCTCACAGTCTTAATCCCCATTTTACAGATGAGGTAACTGAGGCACCGAGAAGTTAAGTGACTTGCCCAAAGTCACACAGCTGACAAATGGCCGAGCCAGGATTCGAACCCATGACCTCTGACTCCAAAGCCTGGGCTCTTTCCACTGAGCCACGCTGGTGGGATTGCAAAGTTCTGGAAATAAGGAGCACTCTCCTAAATGCTTAGTGCTCTACACACAAAAGCATTCAATACCAATGATTAAAGAAGGATTGTTTTCCTTTAGGCAAGTGTACAGTCCAACATGAACTCAGGAAATCACTGCTTGATTCCGGAGTGCTTTGGCCATCTGTATTTACATTGCCTTTTTATTTTAAAAGACGGCAATGGCTTTTCAATTCATGAGCCAATGTCAGGAAGCCCAGTGAAAGTATAAAATTATCCAAACCTTTCAAGAACTACATAAATCAACACAAGCAAAACTTCAACCTAATCCTAAAATTAAGACACTAAACTATCATTACTAGACCCTTGGAGTTCTGGGTCTCAACTCCCAAAAAAATCCTACCCTATCAAGGACCTATACCTAGTCATAACTAGAAGGACCACACTCTAGGCCCTTTCCCTTAAAGCACATTAAGTACTTTTTACACACACTATGTCAGTTTCAAATAACTGCAATTTTCCATAGCTATACAAAAAATTTATAATACAACCTTTTCTATCTATCATTTGTTCATTAGTATCACACAAGAAGTTTATAGTAACTGCTTAAAGTTCAGCATATTTTCAGGCCCTGAAACCTGGAGTTGACCTGCAAACCGCATAACAACAGAGAAAAGTTCCATTAAGATTTAAACCATCTCGTACAACTCCAGGTAACAATGAAGGGACACTTCAAGATGTTTAGGATGTTTCATCGTGATTAAGTCAATCCAGTTTTTGAGAGAAACTACAGCAGCAATTACTACCTCCACATTCCTTGGAAAGCTCACTTTGGGAGCACATTTCCTCTGTAAGTTATTTTTAATATCTGTTTTATCATCTCCTAAAAATTACAAGCATGGTGAGTACCCAGGAATAAAGGGCCAAACATTTCTAATCAATTCTCCACTTAATAATCCATAGCCTTTTGGTACCCAGAAATTTGGGGGTGTTTAATTTTGTTTTAGAAGGCTATCAGAACTAATAAGAATTATTACAGTTTTGGGCTTTTGTTTTTCACCAATACTATTTTATATACTGTTATACCTACATAAAATGAGAAAATTCAGTCATAGTTGTTACATGTTTTCTTTAACTGCGTTATAATGAAAACTTCACAAGCAATTATAGGTGAAATTTTCATATAATAAGCATAGTTTGAGTGAGAACCACACTACATTACGAAGAAACAGAGGCACTGTTGTAATAAGTGATTAAATCAAGATTTCGCTTGGATTAAAACTACTGTTACCCTTTCTTATGCATTTCTTTTTCCTATAAGGCTAACAAGTGTGCATATGGCCTCTGTGCCTTGGAACTTGTTTCCAAGCATGGAGATAGGCCTAATAAGCATTCAACAATGACCTTATATTAAAAATTTCTCATTTTGCAGCCTATGAAATGAATCTGAATGTTTATTAAACTGCTCAATCATCTGGGGGCATATTTTAAAGCTTCCATAAGTCCTGTATGAAAATCTCTACACTATTTATGACTACCTATATTTATGAAATTATTAGAAAATCTTGGTAGCATTGACATGTGCAATGAGCAAAGATACAGATTTTTCTCCAGGAATATAATTATTCTCAAACGGGTAATGCATTAAATTTTGAAAATCAGTTGATGTTGGAGTTTTTCATTTTAAGGTTATTTTTGATTTCTATTTAAGGAGGGAAGGGGTAGGAGAGGTGTCAAATTCTTTCTCTTGAATGGAATGGATTAAAAATGATCCATTAAGCTTTATTTAGCTGAGGCAACACTATAAGTTAATTAGTTAGAGCCAAGACTTTCAGTCTAGGTCATAAATTGGGACCAGTTTCCCCCTTGAGGCCATTTAAGTTAATGAAGAGAATACAATACAATGAGACAGACTCATATAGCCTGGCAAAGGTCACCAGGATCTAGGGAGCATATTCTGACACTTGCTAAGAATGGCAAGGTGTTACAGGTAGAAGATAAAAGACAGCTGCCATTCAATGATCCATTTAACTACTCTTCTTACAACTTGATATCATTACTTGTACAGTCTTGTTGAATTTGTCACTAAGGAAAATTTCCATTATAGTATCCCATCTTGGCCTTTAGCTGTGCCTACTGCTTCTTTAACATCCCTAGAACATCTAGTTCTATCCAGACAGACAAGCATTGTTCGAAGTTCCCTGCTTTCCTAACAGGTACCAGAGCACATAGTGAAAATACACCTTATGGAGGAACCCCTAAAATTGGACACCCACTTTCAAAGATGGGATATTTTAGAGGCACAAAATTTAATGTGTGATATTTGTTGGATTTCACTGATTTTTGAAGGCTTTTTTCATCTTTCACTCTAAAGTTTTTTTTAAAAACAAAAAAGGTAAAAATCCATATTTTACCTAGATCAATCACTTCAACCCCAGGAGGGAGTCATCAGGAGGGCTGCTCTGTTCAGCAAGGTTCCAAGGACCAAGAGACAAAATTACAACTGAGTAGGAAACACACTACACGTTATGTAAACTTGCACATACTAAAAGTAGATGGCTAAATTTTGGGTTCTCACAAATTTCTAGTAAATTTTTGAAATTTAAAACGGGGATGGGGATGTGTGTATATGAACCCGTGGCAGCCCCAATTTTAAACAAATAAATAGATCAACTCTGAAATAAATTTACAAGGAAAAATATCCCTAATCCTACTGCAAACAATAGCTTGTCCTTAAAAAGGGAAGCTTGCAAAAGAAATCCTAAACAAAATGTTTGTGAAAGATTCTCCTAATCACAATGGCATTTCTTAACACATTGTCTTCCTATGTGAAGAGATTAGCAGGGCTTCAAAATACAATAATATAGCACTTGCAGCTGAACAAACCAAACAGAAAACTGTCAAAACTGTAGTTCATTAGAACATTTAATATATGTATTTCAATAATATTTTAAAATCAGTTTCTGGAAGTTATTCTTTCTAAATAAGAGTTTCATCTTACAATTACTTTTAGTAGACTGTAAAAACACATACTTTCTATGATATGGATACACTGGTTTAAAATACACAACTAGACAAAAAGTTTAGTTACTACCTCAATAATCAGATTTATTGGTTTTGTGAATTATCGAGATAAAATTAGCAAGACTAAGAAATGAGTCGCATTATAGAAAATTACTAATTGAAAGTCATTTGTTAACCTCCTGGTCTGAGCCCCTACTTCATACTATCTTTTAAGTAAAATTTAATGAAAACGACAGTCAATACAGTGTCATATTTCACACATAAGCCTCAACTTGAATTTAATTTCTCCATCAATGTTATTTAAATAATCACTCCTTACAATTTTGAGGTGGGTAGGAGAAGGAGTATGAACTCCTGAACCCAGTGTTAAAGATTATTCATCACTAGGACATTCTTACTATATACTGTAGTACTTAGGAGCCACTGGGGAACACCAACACATTTCAAAGGCTTTGCTCTTGTTACACTTCTCCAAGTTACACTATTTAATAAGGCAGGGTAAGGCAGCTCATCCTTGGCACAAAATATTAAGTACTCTGACAAAGATTAAGACCCCTGTGTGATGTTCCTTAGTTTAGACAAAGCACTTTAGGAATGCTGTATGATGTTCCTTAATATTTCTGATTTCACCAGTGCATTTTGTTTTTGCCCTCCCATACAATTCACACCAATAAAGGTTAATAGAATACTGTTCACTTAAACCAACTTCCAATTTCAGACCTCAAAAGCCTTACCAAACTTCTATTACAATATTCCCCCTAAAGTAGATTACCTAAAATGGCAGAGTTGAAGCTCTTTCAAAGCATGACAGTGTCAGCTACAGTAGCATAACTAAGTGCAGTAGGGTATCCCAAGAAAAGGATTGAATTTATTTCTAGAGAAATACATATTCAGAGAAATATTCAACAAATACAGCAATTCCCAATACAAACAATATCTGAACAGAAATATCCACAAGTTACATATTTTCCTCCAGCTGGTCTCATGGACGAATCTTCTGTTTAGGAGCACATCCTGAAAAATCCATTTCCACTTATAAATTTCCATTGAGTTCTTAAGCAATCTAGCAACATGACCTCACCACCCCCAAGTTTACTAAGGGATTAGAAACATAATCAATAAAATGAAGTAAATAGTTTGAGAACCAATAAAACTAGCATTAAATGCTACCTTTAACAAGAAAAAGTGATAAAAGGTTCATGTTCTCATATACTTCTCTAAAAGAATGTAACATTCTGGAACAGGAAGACTAAACTCTCATTCAAAAATTCATTAAAGATTAACCAAAGACTTTCTATGCCAACCTTTATTCCTTAGCTAGACTTCAGTGGTTATCTCTTCCTCTGGCAGTTTTAGCCTGCTCAATTATAACACACTCAGCACACTGCTATTTTGTTTTAGTTTTGTTTTAAATCTTGGCAACACAAAGTTTGGTTATTGAGGGCCTACCTACTTAGGTAATAGCTCTACTCAGTCACCTAACCAGAAAATACTTTCATCTTTAATGGACATACTTCCCAGTCCTAACCTCACCACTGACTCTGATCTTTGGGGTAAGTCCCTAGCTTTTTACCCCTCAAGTTTCCTCATCTGTAAAATAGAAATAATGCAGCTATCTGTCCCTCCCACCTGGCAACAATGAGATAACATGAGAATGAACTTTGAGCTCTTCAGAAAATACAAAAGTCCTATTATTGACATAGGTGACCCTTCAACTTTATAGGCAGGCTCTCCAAAGATGCAAAGCATGGACAAAAGTAGTGATTTCATCTCATTTTACTGAAATAGATTCCTTTAAGAATTTTGTGACACCAAGCAATTAATAACTAATTTAAAACACCACACTGAAGAAAAGCATTTTGGATGCTCCTGAGAAAACTTGTCTTAGGGAAAAATTCATCTTCACATAAACCTAAAAACATTCCCTGAGGCCACAGCTTAATCTATTAATTAATGGTACTTATTAAGCACTTACTGTAATTGTGCACAGCACAGTAACAAGCACTTAGGAAAGTACAGAAAAATGGAGTTGGAAAATGTAATCCCTGCCCATGAGGAGTTTACCATCTACAGGAGACAGATACTACATAAATTACACAAAGGGGAAATAGTACAGCATAAGGATATTTACATAACTGCTGTGAGGCTTATGACATTGCAAAAAAATTATTGCATTGCTAAAATTTCAACCCAAACTAATTTCCCTTTGGGAAATCCTTTAGGAACAGTAAACACCAACTGGCCCAGATATGAAATTTACATCCCCAACGAATATCTAGAAGTTCAAAAAGTAAAAACAGTATACTTGCAAAAGGAGGACATTTTGCTAGGTAAAACTGACAACCTTTTTACACTTTTCATCTTAAGAGGACACTGCATTGGGCACTCATTTAATTTCAAAGTTAAGCAGGAGCTACAACCATGACCAGTGATGAATCTCTAACAAGAGTTACTGGAACAAGGAAAGGAACCTTTTAGGCAGGGAATGTATCTGTTATATGGGAGTGTTGTACTCTCCCAAATGCTCGCTACAGTGTCCTGCACACAGTAAGCACTCAATAAACATGATTGATTGATAAAAAGGCAATAATACTGTGCACATAAGCACTCAATAAATATGGCTGATTGATGGATTATTGGAAACACATTGGAAAAGTTTTAAGTTATCAAAGCAGAACTATGGAAGGAAAAGATTTCACAGAATACTTCAAAACAAAGATAGCCGCTTAGCATACTATAAGTTTTGATAAGCTAAAATTAAAAGTGTAATATAAAATGGTGATTATGAAATTGAGTAGAAACACTGGAGAAGAGTTAATATGGGAGGAAAAAATTCTTCAAGTGGTTATTGGAAAAAAAAAATTGGAAGGAAATTGTTACCAATTTCCCCAAAAACTGAAATGATAAATGATATGATAAACCACTGCCAGGAACTATGAAGACAGTTTAAATATTTAATTTAAAATAGATTTGCATTTAAAATTACAAAATTTCAGGAGTGGCTTCTTAGAGGAAATAGATGTTGTACTCACATAATTACAGCTATAGATGGCTTCTTTACTGGTTATACATCTTTAGGAAACAGTTCACTACCAAATCTCAAGTCTGAGCAGCAAATACATTTAAATCTAGTAATTACTAACCAAGGCAATGGACTCTTTGCAACAATAAAAGACAGGAGTCCTAATTCAGGTGCTATGATCTTCAGATTTCACATCCTGCTCTAATGCAATTAGTCTACAAAGAGCTAATTACCCTAATCAAGGATCACAGTTTCAGTGACATCTTACTTCCTATAATAGCAATAAACATCAGTGAGCTAAGATAGCACCTAATTAGTTTGCTGTATCACTATTTACAGGGCAATTTCAGCAGATCATGGGCTCCAAACTTACATTTGGTTTAACTTCTCAAATTTTAGGCTTTGCTAGTCAAAGAAATATTTCACTGTTTACTACATGTCCCACTACATACACAGAGATGCATATAGCAGAGAGAATATTTTAAATTTGCCATTTAACACTACTGCTATATGGGGCTAGCACTGTCCATTCCATAAAATGAGTGCTTAACCTAAAGAGTACTTAATGATGTGCCATTTCCCATAGAAAATAATGTAAAGTGAATTCAAAAAACTCATAAAACACAGTAATATTACATGACCAAACGGCAATGGAAAATATACCCCCACCAAAATTTTGAATTTAATGCTTTTGTGTACATATGTAAATACAATACTTAACTTTCAAAGTGCTATTTTTCATATCCATTGAAAAAAGGCATTTTGGTATTAAAAGGTCTTTCATTACCTATGCTAAGTAGGGGCTGTCATTATCTAATGCTAACTTGAAATGGGTTTTAATTACTCTATCCACTCAGTTAAAATACTTCAAAGGGATGGGAAGGGAAGTGCTTAAACGAAGGTAAACTTTGCCTTGGTGAGAAAGTCAATGCGTTTTATAAAGGGGGATGCCTGTACTGGGTTATTTCATTGTTTAGCTAGAGCATTTTCATTGGTACCTGGCTACAATTCTCTTCTGAAAACCACACATCTGACAAATCTATTTTAAGCAACTGTCCAATTTTTCCCAGTCCTCTCCAGTTATTTGTCTTTGTTACATTGACAAATAGCGATTTGGATTATTTTCCTAAACAAACCCCCAGATTACTTGACCAGAGTCAGGCTTCCAGCCTGGCAACAAAGGAAATCTCTAGGTGGCTATCAGAAATCCAATTTCACATTACTCTACCAAGTCACTGAAAAGGTGACTGGAGCTATGGCATAGAAGCAGAATGGCCTAAAGGAAACATTATGGACCTACTCCATGACCTTAGACAAATCACGACTTCTCTGTGCCTCAGTTTTAACAGCTGTAAAATGGGGGTTAAATACCTGTTTACCCTCCTAGCCTGTGAGTTTCATGTGGAACAGGGGCTGTGCAAGATATATTTTAAGCACTGTGTGTGCAACAAATTACCACAATGATTATCATTATTATTGTAGGTGGGTGAAAAAAGCTCTTGACCATACACCGAGATGCAAAACTTAATTCTGAGATGAAGGCAAATATGGAAGCAAGGATTGTTTAGGGGGAAAGGGTGCTCAAAAGGGTGTACCACTTGGGGGCATGCCAGAGCAGAGGTTTCACTTGACCCTGAGCCGGGTCCAGATGATCCCAGTGAAATCCCCCATCTGGAATCCAGAGATCAGTCCCCTAGTCCCCAGGCCCAGCAGAGGGGAGGAATACTTGTCAGTACCCAACGCCCTACTGGGCTCTCTAGCTAGCTGAGGGAACAGAGGCTAGCTCTCCCTCACTGCCTCTGCCAGGGTCTGGGGCCAAGCTGGGGGAAGAGGAGCTTCTGGCCCAGTCTCAATAGGGTAGAGGTTTGCCCCACACTCTGGAGCCAAGTTGGAAGCTAGTTTCCCACCCTCCTTCCTGTTGGAAAAGTGGGGCAACTGATTCTGAAACTTTACTCTCAGCCAACGCTCTGCAGCTTCAAGGAGCAGCAGGGAAACTAGATCGGTCTCTGACAAAATCAATCACCCCACGTGCTGGGGAAGAATGGGGCAAAAAAATGTCAGAGATGTCAGGGAGAAACAGTTCTCATCACCTTCTCCCCTTCACCAAGTTGGCACCTAAGGTCATAAAAAAAAATATGTAGCATGTCTTTCTTCCAAATTCATTCCAACCCATTTTGAAAACCACAGAAAAACCAGAACTTAAGCAATAATTTGTCAATGGCAATCAAGTCAGGGAAGAGGATACTTACTTTTAAAAAATTCTAAAGCTCTGTCAGGCAACCTAAGTTATTGCTAAATTAATAGCAATAATAATGATGGTATCTGTTAACTTCCACAATGTATGGAAAAAAACTGTTACAAAGATCATTGATTCTGTTCCATACCTCCACAAATGCAGGGAAAAGGATAAGGCAAACTTGGATTTTTTTGTTGTTCATTCATTCATTCAATAGTATTTATTGAGCGCTTACTATGTGCAGAGCACTGTACTAAGCGCTTGGGATGAACAAGTCGGCAACAGATAGAGACAGTCCCTGCCGTTTGACGGGCTTACAGTCTAATCGGGGGAGACGGACAGACAAGAACAATGGCACTAAACAGCGTCAAGGGGAAGAACATCTCGTAAAAACCGATGGTAACTAAATAGAATCGAGGCGATGTACAATTCATTAACAAAATAAATAGGGTAACGAAAATATATACAGTTGAGCGGACGAGTACAGTGCTGTGGGGATGGGAAGGGAGAGGTGGAGGAGCAGAGGGAAAAAGGGAAAATGAGGCTTTAGCTGCGGAGAGGTAAAGGGGGGGATGGCAGAGGGAGTAGAGGGGGAAGAGGAGCTCAGTCTGGGAAGGCCTCTTGGAGGAGGTGATTTTTAAGTAAGGTTTTGAAGAGGGAAAGAGAATCAGTTTGGCGGAGGTGAGGAGGGAGGGCGTTCCAGGACCGCGGGAGGACGTGACCCGGGGGTCGACGGCGGGATAGGCGAGACCGAGGGACGGCGAGGAGGTGGGCGGCAGAGGAGCGGAGCGTGCGAGGTGGGCGGTAGAAAGAGAGAAGGGAGGAGAGGTAGGAAGGGGCAAGGTGATGGAGAGCCTTGAAGCCTAGAGTGAGGAGTTTTTGTTTGGAGCGGAGGTCGATAGGCAACCACTGGAGTTGTTTAAGAAGGGGAGTGACATGCCCAGATCGTTTCTGCGGGAAGATGAGCCGGGCAGCGGAGTGAAGAATAGACCGGAGCGGGGCGAGAGAGGAGGAAGGGAGGTCAGAGAGAAGGCTGACACGGTAGTCTAGCCGGGATATAACGAGAGCCCGTAATAGTAAGGTAGCCGTTTGGGTGGAGAGGAAAGGGCGGATCTTGGCGATATTGTAGAGGTGAAACCGGCAGGTCTTGGTAACGGATAGGATGTGTGGGGTGAACGAGAGGGACGAGTCAAGGATGACACCGAGATTGCGGGCCTGCGGGACGGGAAGGATGGTCGTGCCATCCACGGTGATGGAGAAGTCTGGGAGCGGACCGGGCTTGGGAGGGAAGATGAGGAGCTCAGTCTTGCTCATGTTGAGTTTTAGGTGGCGGGCCGACATCCAGGTGGAGATGTCCCGGAGGCAGGAGGAGATGCGAGCCTGAAGGGAGGGGGATAGGACAGGGGCGGAGATGTAGATCTGCGTGTCATCTGCGTAGAGATGGTAGTCAAAGCCGTGAGAGCGGATGAGTTCACCGAGGGAGTGAGTGTAAATGGAGAACAGAAGAGGGCCAAGAACTGACCCTTGAGGAACTCCAACAGTTAAAGGATGGGAGGGGGAGGAGGCTCCAGCGTAGGAGACCGAGAATGATCGGCCAGAGAGGTAAGAGGAGAACCAGGAGAGGACAGAGTCCGTGAAGCCAAGGTGAGATAAGGTATGGAGGAGGAGGGGATGGTCGACAGTGTCAAAGGCAGCAGAGAGGTCAAGGAGGATCAGAATGGAGTAGGAGCCATTGGATTTGGCAAGAAGGAGGTCATGGGTGACCTTAGAGAGAGCAGTCTCGGTAGAGTGGAGGGAACGGAAGCCAGATTGGAGGGGGTCTAGGAGAGAATGGGAGTTAAGGAATTCTAGGCATCGATTGTAGACGACTCGTTCTAAGATTTTGGAAAGGAAGGGTAGTAGGGAGATAGGACGATAACTGGAGGGGGAAGTGGGGTCAAGAGCGGGTTTTTTTAGGATGGGGGAGACGTGGGCATGTTTGAAGGCAGAGGGGAAGGAGCCCTTGGAGATTGAGTGGTTAAAAATAGAAGTTAAGGAAGGGAGGAGGGCAGGGGCGATGGTTTTAAGAAGGTGAGAGGGAATGGGGTCCGAGGCGCAGGTGGAGGAGGTGGCACTTGCGAGGAGGGAGGAGATCTCCTCTGAGGATACTGCAGGGAAGGATGGGAAAGTAGGGGAGGGGGTTGTTGGGGGGGAGAGGAGAGGCGGAGGGGTGACTTTGGGGAGCTCAGACCTGATCGTGGCAGAGGAGTCGTCGGGTACATCCGTATGGATGTTGAAGTCTCCAAGGATCAGAGTGGGCAGAGAGAAGGAGAGGAGGAAGGTGAGAAAGGGGTCAAGGTGGTTGAAGAAGTCGGAGGTGGGACCGGGAGGGCGGTAGATGACGGCGACAAGTAACTGGAGTGGGTGGTAGAGGCGAATGACATGGGCTTCGAAGGAGGGGAAGGAGAGGGAGGGGGGAGGAGGGATAGTGCGGAAGCGGCATCGGGGCGAGAGGAGGAAGCCGACACCTCCTCCCTTACCGGTGAGTCTGGGGGAGTGGGAGAAGGAGAGGCCTCCGCTGGAGAGAGCGGCGGCGGAGACCGTGTCTTCGGGAGAGAGCCACGTTTCCGAAAGGGCGAGGAGGAGGAGAGAGCGGGAGAGGAAAAGGTCATGGATGAAAGGTAGCTTGCCTGTAATACAGCGGGGGTTCCAGAGGCCACACTTGAAAGTAGCTGTGGGTGCAAGGGGAGGAGGGGGGAAGGGCGGGGGGAGGGTTTGGATGGGAAGGAGGTGGCGGGGCCCTGGACGAGGAGAGGGGGATGAGGGGTGGCGGTGGGACAAGAGGACTGGGATGGGGCATGGGTGGGGAAGAGAGAAGGGGGGAGGGGGTGAAGAGGGGGTTTGGTGGGGGGAAGAGTAGGGGGAGGGGGAAGAGGGGTAGCGCTGGTAAAGTGGGGTTCTAGGGCGGGAGAGAGGAGGGGGGGAGGAGACAGAGGAGAGAGCGGGAAAGAGCTGAGCGAGAGAGGGGAAGGGGAAGGGGAGGATGTTTAATATAATACTTTAACTTCAAGCCGTTAGATGATACTTCTAAGATGCTATTTTCTAACAAGAGTGGATCAGATACATATTGATGCCTATTTATTTGCTTTGATATGTATATATCTATAATTCTACTTCTTTATATTGATACCTGTCTACTTGTTTTGATGTCTGTCTTTCCCCTTCTAGAATGTGAGCCCGGTGAGGGCAGGGGTTGTCTCTCTCTATTGCTGAATTGCACTTTCCATGCACTTAGTACAGTGCTCTGCACACAGTAAGCGCTCAATAAATACGACTGAAAGAATGAATGAATGAATACCCATACATAAGCCTAGAGTATACAATCGAGGATCTAATACTTGCTTTTCCACAACTACAATTGCTCATTAAATGCCGTGGTGTACTTGCCTGACTTTTGGCACCACCATTCGGTGCTGTACCATCAGGGTGTGGCAGATAGATGCCATCAGTGTGAAGACTTCTTCACTGGCAGAATCCCTCCAGACCATGTTCAGAAGAGTGTTTGTCTGCTGTTTTGTATCCAACTTCTTTAGGCATTCCTCTGTTATGTACTGTATTGATATTCTACCATCCCCCTAAAAAAAATACCAAGAAGTTGCTCAATTAACGACACTGGATTAGAACAACTCAAAAACCTGAGATGCAGTTTCTCCCTTTATCTAAAACCTCACTACAATCCCACATGCACAGGTATATTGCTTTCCACACTACCGGGAAGCTCTTTTTAGGTATGTTTACTTCCTACAATGGGTTCTGTCTTTAAAAGTACCCTATCGCAAAAAGGTGTTTTTTTTTGTTCTGCATTTCATAAAAATTTTCAAACCAAGCAGCTAACTCTTGATATTTAAAATGTCCAAATTTTAGATACCCTTATTCTTGGATTTCTGAGCAAGAACTCGGGGGATTCCTGGTCTCTGATCCAAGGATGATTCAGGGAGTTTGCCTGGACTCTATCCTTTGGTCAGAAAAAAAACATAGGAAGCAGCATCACCTAGTAGATAGAGCACAGGCCTGGGAGTCAGAAGGACCTGGGTTCTAATCACAGATCCACTACTTATCTGCTGCATGACCTTGGGCAAGTCACTTCACTTCTCTATGCCTCAATTATCTCATCTGGAAAATGGGGATTAAGACGGGGAGCCCCACGTGAGACATGGACTGTGTCCAATCTGGTTAGTTTGTATCTATCTCAATGTTTAGTACAGTGCCTGAGACATAGTAAGCACTTAATACCATTAAAAAAACCAAAAGAATATCTTCTTCACCAGCAGCTCTGGACTCAGAGTACCACAGGCTAAAAAGCCATTATCTAGGTCATTGAGCATGTTTTCCCACACATACAATCTAGTTTTGAGCATCTTTATACTCCTTACAGATGTGGTCATTGTTCTATCAATCTCTTCATCCTCCTCTTCAGAGTCACTGGCTGCATCCTGACAGTTTGCTCCCGTAGTTGAAACAGGCAATTGAGAAAGAAAAGTCTGGAGGACTTTTAAATACACAAGAAGTCCTTCTTCTGAAAGAGTTCCTTTAAAAGACAATTTGAATACATCTTCATTTAAAATTACACACACCTATGTCACATTCAAGAGGAATTTCAAAGAAAGGGAGGGAGAGAAAGGAGAAATCCCAGGGACATCATTACATCCCACTCTCAGACTCTCCATCCTAGGACAGCTCCTCTCACTCTGTTGGGGGCACAAGCCAAAGGCACTTTCCAAGGCGCAAGCACATCTGTCTGTCTCTCTCTCCAGACACTCTCCACAGAAGCCCCATTCTTTATTCAGAAATTTTCCTTTATCCTTACATGGACCCACTTGTGGGATACTACACACTTCCCCTATAGGGAAAATTTCATTTATATTAGATCCATTTAAATCCTACTCAGGCAAGAAAGCCACAATTTAAGACTGAAATTAAAATATAAAGGCGTATTCTTCTTGATTCAACCTAAGTACATATGATTTCCAATTTACAGATAATTGTAGGTTTCATTTTTTTGAGGCATCCCACAGTAGCAAGGATTTTTTAGATGTCATTTCAGATCATTTATTTAGCTACATCAAAAACAAATCATTTTGGCAATTTATGTATAAAATAGATTTGAAATAGCTCTTTAGAAACACTGATTCATCATGGATATTTGAGGATACTTGCTTCACATGGGGAGGACAACAACTGTTTCCAAAAACAAGAGACATTTAAATGGTTTTATCTTACTGTAACAACATGCTTATGAATTTCATAAATTTTTCCCAATATCATACATTTGTATAATTATTGTGAGTTTCTCTGGTTTGTGATCCTCTATTCCCTTACTATGGCAAATTTTTGTATTTTTTAAAGGGTCTGACTGGGGCAAAAAATCTACATAAACACAATGGGACAAAAGACAATAGGATAATAAAGTTGTATTCAGGTCTGTTAACTATCCCCATCTACATTATTAACAAGGATGTTATCTCTAGAGATAAACTAAGCATCACAGGGATGCTTTTAATGGGATTATCCAGACTAGCCACTGAGCCAGGCAGCTGGGAGAATGGGCAGTTTTCTTTCATCTACTAACCTCCTGACTCAGTTGCCTAGGGAAACGTCCCCATTTGAGTCCCTGTTTCTTTAGCATCAAAACTACATTTATATACTTTATTTTAATTTGAATAAAAAGGACTGGACCTTAAAATACTTCTAACCATCCCAAAAAATTAATCTGGAATACATGCTTTTAAAATGCATTTGAATAAAAAGGAATTTTATAAAAACTATTTAATATCCCCCAAATCCTTTTTTAAAAATTCCTCCCATCTCCAAAGACTCAAATTAAAACTCCTGAGTCACTACCTGAGTTCTAATCCTGGCTCCACAACTTGTCTGCTGTATGGCCTTGGGCAAGCAACTTCACTTCTCTGTACATCAGTTCCCTCACCTGTAAAATGGGGCTGAAGACAGCCGATACCCATGAGAGACAGGGACTGTGTCCAACCTAATGTGCTTGTATCTACCCAGCGTTTAGTACAGTGCCTGGCACACAGTAAGCACTTAACAAATGTCATTATCATTATTATTATTATATTGCTAATAATAATAAAACTGATAATAAAAACCCAAGCTTTTGAAACCTCTAGTCATCAACATCACTATTTTGCACTCTTTTGGGTAAATCACTACAGTACATTATAGGAGCAGCATTTTTCCTTGATCTGTTGTGGACTCCCTCCTACACTATGACTAATAAAGCATATTTAAACTATATGCCATTTATATGGATTCTAATTTTTAAAAAAATCTTCCATACCCAAGTGAGTTTCGCCAACAGTTAAAACAAAATAGAAAAGCCATGGTGCTCTGTCACTTTTTCTTGAACGTTTGCTCTCTGTTAACAATAGTGCATTCAGAAAGAGTTCATAAGGGAATAAGGTCTGTACATCTGCTAATGCTGGAATGATAAAATGAAATATTTGATCTGTAAAAGGTGCTGCGAGAAAGTCCTCTGTGAAGGCCGCAAAAATCTGTTGTCTGAAAAAGAAAAGTTGTTTCTTTTTACCAACGTATTAGTTACTTTACGATGATCATGAAAATTTACATATAAAAAACTTTCTATGAAACAATATAGCCTAATATTGATAAATTCATTTAGGTTATGATTAAAATGATTAGCCGAACAAAGAAATTCTTCCTTTGACTAAATTAAATATTGCTAATTGCATTTTCTAAGGAAGGTTGAAGAACTATGCCCAGACTGTCAGAATTAAGGCAGCTATTCCAAAACCACACAGTAAAAAATATTTTCTGAATTAGTCACAAAGGACATGACGACATTCAAAACAGAAATGAATGTTTTTCCCCAAACAAATGAGGTTGCAAAAGTATAAATTCCCAGAGACAATCCGTAAGTAGCATCTTAGAGAAGCTATGTGTACTGAATAGATGGTATAAATGCAACAGAGAAATATGTCCATTCTCCAATTTGTTTCATTCTTACCTTGCACCTTCTGGACAGGAGCTATAAGTAAAGTGCAATGGTTTCAGAACATTCTCCAGCAGAATTTTTGCAATAGGAACTCGAGATACATCAGAATATTCAATACTTGATGGAAGCTTGCTATTAATTAACAAGTAAAGGGACCTGTAGTATCCTAAAAGAAGCAAAAATGCAAACAATGTATGTTTCACCTGTTAAAACGATTAGAATTTAAGCACTTTGTGCAGAAGGGGCCTGTTTAAATCACTTAAGAGTAAGATAATCAGCAAAAAGACTAGAAGTATGATTAATATAAATGGTTCCGGAGGAAAAGCCCGTGTTTTACAATTCATACAGAGTCCTTTAATTAAATTCCCAAATGAATTTATAAAAGGGCACACTAACTTCTCTAAAGCTTCAGTTTCTGTAAGAATTGAGTTAGTGCTCAACGCCTAGAACAGTGCTTGGCACACAGTAAGTCTTAACAAATACCATAATTACTATCATTATTTTTAAGCACCAATTTTTCCATTCAAATTAAACAAGTAACTGAATTTTCGGAGTTCAACAAATCCCAGAATCTGGAGCCCAGAAATCCCTCCCCATTTAGGTAGAAATGCTATATACATCCTTGTTTAATCACTGTTTACAATGACACGTTTAGTTGTCCTTAGTGCCTGAAGATATCTCTGTACCTGAAAAGGCCAATGCAGATCCCACAGTCCTAAATGTACCCTACACACCCAAAGAATGCCCCTTGCTGTGCTGTCATGGTTGCTGTTTGCAGTGTCCGGAGCTGTTTTCCTCTTAGCCTTCTCTTTCAAAGCAATGACTAATTTAAAGCTATAAGAATGTGTGGTGAGAAAGTACGGACTTTATTTATTTATGGTTTACAGAGGCTACGGAAGTTCTCACAAAAGAGCTTGGGCCTTGGAGTCAGTAAGTTAAGGAAGCGCTTAACAAATACACTTATTATTACTGACCTTTTTGAATCACGTAGTGCAAAATTTGTTCAATTACTGATGCTACATAGTTAGCATCTTGTAAAACAGGAAAGTAAGTATTCTCAGATGAAAATACCTCAAGCATTCTCATAGGCAGTGCAACATTCAAACTGTCATCGTTGCAGTTTTGCAGTAACCTGCAAATAAAAAACAATTTACATCCTTAATACCAAGTAGTCCACTCCACCAATGATGTATTCACTTTCAAAAGCTCAAATTATTATCATTCACAAGCCCACAGATCAGAGCTGTTTTCACAAAGGGTCTGACTGAAATTGCCTTGAATCATCCTTGAATGCAGCAAAAGCCTGAATAAGTCAGTTTGGAAAATAGCTCAAGTTGACATCCATGACAGGGATGAAGTAGGTCTCTTTTTGACACTTTTTGTCAGTATACCACATTTTAACCTTCTTTGCTTACTCGACTCCGCATTTGGGGGAAATCTACACACTGGAATGTCTCCCAATATGCGTGCATGATCTGGAACTGCAATTCCCAGAGAGCGCTGTGCCTTTGGTTTGCCCATTTCCTCTTCCCTCACCACCCCCATTTAGCTGATTGCCATGACAACAGGGAATCTGACCTAATACCTTGATCCAAGGCCTAGAATGGACTTTTCCCTCTCCTCAACCTTTCTTTCCATGGGACTATAAACCCTTCATGGACAAATCTGTAATTTATTTATGTGCATTAATGGCCATCTCCCCCTCTAAACTGTAAACTCATTTTGGGCAGGGAATGTGCCCAGTATATTGTAATATTTTATCTTCCAAATGCTTCGTACAGTGCTTTGCACACAGTAAGCACTTAATAAATACAACTGAATGAACGAATGAACTGTTTCAGGAACATTCCTTATTTTCTCCTCTAGAATTCCCCACAATCATCTTCAACAGCATTTATTAAACATCTACTCTGTGGAGAGCACTGTACTAGGCAGTTGGGATCACAGGGGAGAAGCAGCATGGTGTAATGGATAAAGCACAGGCCTGGGAGTCAGAAGGTAATGGGTTCTAAACCCTCCTTCGCTACTTGTCTGCTGTGTGACCTTGGGCAAATATCTTTACTTCTCTGATCCTCAGTACCCTCGTCTGTAAAATGGGGATAGAGACTGTGAGCCGCAGGTGGGACAGGGACTGTGTCCAACACGATTTGCTTGTATCTACCCAGTGCTTGGCACATGGTAAGCACTTAACAAATCTCATAATAATAATTATTATTATTACGCAAAAAAAAGACATGCTTCCTGCCTTCAAAGAGCTTACCACCCAACCAAGTGTTCTACATCCAGTGGAGGTTCAGTAAAAACTCTTGCACAAATGAAGGAATGTCACCTCCAAGAAATTTAAATATCTATTTAACAACAATAAATATAGCTGTAAGTAGTTCACCATACTGTATTAATCCTTGATCCATGCTCACAACCCGTGTCAAAAGGAAACTAGTGAGGAATCTGAGAAGGGTAGAAGCAGTTGGCTCTGAAGCCAAATTCTGCAAACACTTCCCTTGTCAGATTAGTCCAACTACCAGGTATTTTGATAATTAGCTGTCATTTGATAAGTCCACATCCAGTTGGTATGGGTCCCATTTTTCCTGACATCACGATGTACCAGTTTTTATTTAATTGGCTATATTTTTTAAATGTTAGACCTTTAAGGAACTCAGTGCTTTCCTAACCAAAAGTATTAGTGAAACTCAATTACAATAAAAAGTTTTGTAAAAATAAAATGTTTCATATCAATCTCACTCAAAATCTGAACATTCCCATTGTAAATTAAAAGATGATCTTTACAAAGTTTCAGTTCAAGATCATCATTTAATTGTTTGAGAAAAAATATGGGGTGGTTTCCCTATTCTTATGTAATTTAGGCATATCTTCACAAAACAACAGAAACTACACTACCTACATGCAATATTTAAAATATTGTGCAAGTATGCCTTTGAAATTGATACAGATTCAAGAGATTTGTACAGGGCAAAGAATGCTGCATTAGTCTGGAATGCACACACTTCTAGAAACATAATCGACAGCTTTCATTCCAATAAGTTCCGTTGCTAAATTCAAAAGCCATAAAAAATTGCAACAAGCCTTGAAAATGAGGGACGAAAGCCACCCCAGGTCAGGCAAAATATTTCAATTAATATTTGGCAAATTGAGTTCTGCAATAAGTAGAGAAGCTTTACCTGCAACATAGGCCTAACAGCCTTTTTATTTGGAATAAGCAAGTAAGTCTGTCAGGACCATCCAGCTGTTTAACGAACTGAGAATTTTGTTTAATTAAATTCTGACACATCCATATCTGTAAGAGCAAAATTACAGAAATTATGATTTTAGACTTATAAAAATATAAAGGATTAATTCAGTCATTCATGATGCAATCTATGTTTAGAAGTTAAATTGACCCAATCTAGGTACAAAATTACTTTTGACATATTAACCAGTTTTTATGTTCAATTTCATTTTTTCAAGGCAAAAAATAACATTTTTCCAAATTTTACTAGAAAAAACTATCCTTAGCCTAAATCTATACAGTAGGCAAAACTGTACTTTCTTTAAAAAAAAAGTAAGTATTCTACAATGAGGACGTGCCTATACTGAGTGCAAAGATGTATTCTACAATTAGGAAATGTCTACAATGAGTACAGAGATAAGCATTTTAAAATTTATCTGCAATAGTGACTATGGAAATGCCTGTAAATATAAGCACTACCAAAATGTCGACACACCCTTGATCACTAGTCTCTCTCGATACAAAGTCAAGAGCTGAAATCTATCTTTTAGATATTTTGTTACTTGAATCACTTCACAAATGACACCCAACTACTCTGAATCTTCCCGAAATAAAAAATTCTTCTCATTTTTGTACAGAAGGTGAATCTATTAACTGATTTTTAGTTCAAATGAGGCATTTCCTTAATTCTCAGGGATACAACTTTCTGAGAAGCATGAAATCATTTACTATTAAATCTAAAAAGGAAGTTGCTTATGAAAAGAACTGCAAATTTTGCCCTCTGACAAGACTCCTTATTTCTACTTTTTACCCCTTGGTCTTTTCTTCCAAGAAATCCTACTACTATTTCAATAACTATTATTATTATTATTATTGTGGTAGCAAGCCCTTACTCTGTGCCAAGCACTGGGGTGGATACAGGGTAATCAGGTTGTCCCACACGAGGCTCACACTTTTAATCCCCATTTTACAGATGAGGTTACTGAGGCACAGACAAGTTAAATGATTTGCCCAAGATCAAACAGCAGACAAGTGGCGGGGGAGGAATTAGAACCCACATCCTCTGACTCCCAGGCCCGTGGTCTTTCCACTAAGCCATGCTGCTTCGCTAATATTCTCTTAATATTGTGTGGCTCTAAATACTGCCAATTTTAAATGGGCTACTCAGCAACTTCTGTGGTCTTTATATTACAAATTTCCTTTGATCGAAATGTTGTGATCACAAAACCTTTAAAAACAGTAGCACAACAGAATACTGGTTTACTTAATATGTTAAAAAAGATTGTGCTTTAAGTTGGGTGGAAATAATTCATTGAGATTAATTAGTTTATTTTGCCTACCAACACAGGTTTTCAGGCCAAAAGGTCCCTCCTCGAGCTACATGTCCACACTTTCTCATGAATATGGGTACAACACTTTCTGCATTATTTGACATGTACTCCACCCTAAAATTTGTTACATCTATTAACAGATAAAGATAGGATGTACAATAAACACACTGTGAAAGAAGCCAAAGTGGTATTGTAGGAGCGACAAATACAATGTTCTAAAATATATTCAAATTTAGACAGACTTGAAGTGGGAAATATGATGAAACACTAAAACACGGAGGTTTTCTGGATTTATTTTTTTTTTTATAACAACCTCTATTCTTAAGATGGTTTAACATGAGAAAATATTTAAGGATGGATTCCATCTATTCCCTTCCGGTTAGCGCTCTAGGAGAAAAAAAAGGAACCTCAAAATACCAACAGTGTAGCCTAAAACATGAAAGATATGAACAACAGAGCACACAGTTTTACAGTATGTAGGATATATCTGCTTAACTTTTAGGAAGACAACCCACAGGGCAACAACCCCACATCCAAGGTTTTTTTATTTTTTTGCTAAATTTGCTTCAGTTATATGCTTGCTAAACAGAGATCTTTAAGGAACGAATACATGTTCATCTTGAAAAGACAACATTAATACTTGAGTCTTACTTGGCAACTGAATTCGAATATCTGTTGCATCTGTACTCTCGCAGCTCTGAGAACAATGCACTGCATATAGTAAGCGCTCAATAAATACTGCTGATTGGTATGCTTTCACAATTTTGATACAGTTCACGCACCTAAAGAAGGGTATTAGAACTTCCATAACACTGACCGAGTCAAAAGTTGGACTACGATTACATTTTTGCTTTAGCAAGGAGATGGTTTTTACCATACTAGCACCCTGCTACCAGTCCTTGGAGATATTTGCAACCGGCTACGAAACAGCCAAATAGTTTCTGTTTTGCTTTTTGCTGGAAGGTGCGAGGAGACAATTTACTTGATTGATCCCTTAAAACTTCAACTGCATAAAGTGGAGGAGCTGCAAAATACAGTAAGTCAAGGTGAATGTTCATACTCACCAATCGCTTTGAATCTTCATTCTGTCTGTAAAAAAACAGAAGCTGCCGTGCTAAAAGGGTCAAGTTAGATCCACTAGCAATGGAAAAGGTTCCACCAGACTGTGCCAAATTAGCCCAGCGATCAAATTCGCTTCTTTGGATGGAATACTAAGAACAAAAAAAAAAACCATAAAAAACTTTTATGGCCTGAATACATTTTAAACTGTTTTTCATTTAGAGTTGAAATGAATATTATTGACAATTAAACTGCTGACAGACCATATAGTTGCTATCTAATCTCTGAAAGGCAAATAAAACTTGATGTAATATACAGCTCTTAAATACCTACTAAAATATAATCTTCCACAGCTTCCTTCTATTGAATCTTTGATATTAGTTTCTGTCCTATGTTTATACTTTGTTATCTAGTTTCACAAGTAGTTGCTAGGTAATTAAGAAAAATACTGCCCCATAAAACCTTAGAAAAATATTCATTTCATTTTCTTTACTTAGTGCAAAAATATCATGTTCAATGTTTTACATTAACATTAAAATACACGTTATGACTAAACCCAACATGCATCGAGATCTCCTTTTCTAACACATTTAATAACATTACAACTAAGAGACACTCTGAGAGACAAGGGAGAAATCAATCCTCTCACATTAAGTTCATTTCCTAGTAGCAATAAAATTATTTCCAATTAAGCTAGTTTAACAAACATTTGCCTCGGAAATCATTCATTACTTAGAAAATACTCACTTGCTGTTTTCTGTCCCTATACCCCCGAACAAAGGATTGGATGATTATTGCATTTTTCAGCCTTCGCCTTTCTTCCTGAAAGAACAAAGATCATTCAAAACGAGATGTAGAAATGACTTAAATATGCTGAGTCAAACTTTCTCTCTGCCCCAGGTACAGATATTTACCCACGAACTAGGCAATACTAATGTGGAAAATGAACAGGACGTCAAAAGAACCTAAAATGCTTTCAAACTTACCAACTCAAATTTCTTAACAGGGAAAACATTTCTTCTTTAACCTTGCTAACCGCCAAAGAAACAAGACATGACATTAAAGGCTGCAACCGAGGTAACGGAAGTTTCAATCAAGATTTTGGATTTATTCCTAAGGAACAGAATTGCAAAAGCGCTGAGGACTTATCTATTCCCTGTGGGAATTAAGTAACTATTATAGAGTATTATAATAAACGTTTGAAAAGATACTGTCACTAGGCCTGATGAACATACTATCGGCCAGATGCTTATCTTGTAGTTAAATGGGACCTCTGAACTGAGAAGGTTCAAGGGATCCCAAGGCTACAGAGTACAAAACCAGTTCAACTCACTTCCCAAGTCTGGGTCTGCTTAAATCCCTTTGGGTTTCTTTCAGGACCTGTTTGACCATGGGCTCTGAGGATAAAGGGTGGGGTTGTCCTCCCAAAAGTAGTGGTAATAATAATAATAATTATGCATTTGTTAAGCACTTTGTGTCAGACACTGCACTAAGCACTGGGGTGGATACCATCAAATCTGGTAGGGCACAGTCCCTGTCCCACATGGGGCTCACAGTCTCAATTCCCATTTTACAGAAGACCTAGGTGAGGCCCAGAGAAGTGTGTGACTTGTTCAAGGTCACATTGCAGACAAGTGACAGAGCCAGAATTAGAACCCATGACCTTCTGACTCCTAGGCCCATGCTCTACCCGCTATGCCATGCTGCTTCCCAGAGGATTAGGCCAGCCTTGAAAGACTGTAGGGAAATAAACCTATTTAGGGGGCTTCTGGGTTACAGTTCAGAGGGTTTGGGAGTCCTGCTCAGGCCAAAGCTTTGGAGCTACACAGGTCCACCAACAACCATCCAGACACTCAGGAAGCTCCATACCTGGTGATCCTGACTTTACCAGATCCTGGAGATAGGGAAAGACCTGAGGCTGGAGCAGATGCACAGAGGGAGCCCTCCACTAGCCTGATTCCCCACTCAAACTTTTGAAATTTTAATTTCTCACAGAGTTTACTCTTTTTTAAATGGTCACGATAATTCAAATAATGTCTTCAAGGCTCATATGCCCATAAATCTGTTAGCATAATTACCTCCCTGAATTGTTTTTGTCATTTTTGCTAATTACCTAGAATGAAAATCAAGCTTCAGTAAAAATAGGGTCACTAAGTAAAAAATGTTCTGCACACTAAATTTTCTATGAAATGCTCACAAACTTAAAAAGACAAGGTTAAAAATGTTTAATAACTAATGTAAGAAAGGCTTAAATTGATTTGTACCGAAATATACTTAATATTACTCCAATTAGCTGTCATGTGGCTTTTAGTTCAGCGTGCAGTATCTTGGGGGCGAGTTGTCTCATAAACACTTCCACTTCCTAGCATTTCAGAAATGTATAGGCTGGTCTAAAGCCAATGTCCAATCCCCAATTTTAGGACATCTTCGCTCCCTGACCATGTATTGTCCACTCCAAATTGAATTTTCCTTACGTGAAAAAATTCACTAGGGTCATTAAACAAAACTAGAGAAAGGTTTTCAAAGCAAAGGTAGTCCAAAGCTTTACTACATCAAGGATAAACAGAGTTTAAAGACAAAGCAATTCTGTGAAAACCAGCACTAGTTCCTGAAAAGAAAACTTCAAATGGACACACAGATTCTTTTCTTGAAAAAATGACTAATAGCTTTCTAATTATTGCAATTTTGAAGATACTGAAACTTTTCTCTAGCCCCATGCTTCATCTTTCAGGCTTGTGAAGAGTGGAGGAACTGGACAGGAAGTCCTGAATTACAACAATCATGAGTCTCTAATGGCAGTGACCCTTGAAAATAAAATAGAACACAATTAGAAATGGCTATTTAATGAACTTCAAGTATTGGATGTAATGGGCTTGTTTGTCTACCAGCAATGCGGAAGATACCCGCCAACTTTATGGCTTAAGTGGTTCAGGTAAAAAGCAGTTGATTATTCTGTAAATGTACTGAAAGTTAAAATGGTGATTCTAAAATCCAATGAATCCCAGTGTGATGGTATCAGATGAGCATTAATTAGTAACGCTTACTATGTTTCACTGCCTGCATTACATTCCATTGCTAGCTTCTCATTTAAAATGACTGCATAAAGTTATGAAGTGCACATCCAAAGGTTAAACTACACTGCAAGACAGATAGGCACTTTTTCTGAAGAAATAAGTTTCATTCTAAAATGCATAATTATCAATTAGTGCTCCACAAGTGCCAGAATTGCAAACCTGAGGTCAGTGCTGAGATTTCACTGCATACATTTATCTTATTAGCTGTAATTTTGTTTTTGAGGCCTTGAGACTGAAGTGAGAGCAATTATCTGGGATTTCTCCAATTTGGTATTTTTGAATCTTGGAGCCAAATGCAATCAAAAATGTAGGAGGAAAATCAGAATAGCAGGGGACCCTTGGAAATAAGAATTTCAGAAACAAGAGTTGCTGAGAGCACTGAAGGCAGAAAAGAAGTCAAGATCATTAAAACACCTAAGAGATCAGTGAATTTGTCCAAAAAAAAAAAAAAGGCCAGAAACCTAATGAGAGGGGGCCTAGAAAGAGTGAACAGGATAAAACCTATACTGTTTGGGGTTGAGAAGGGATTCCACAAAGTGGAGAGAAAGTGGATATAACAGGAAGATGTACGCTGCTCATACAGTGAGAATGGGTATGGGCACTGTGTATGAAAAGCAACCAACTCAACCACACAATAGACTGCAATACAGAAATTGCCAAGGAGATCCTGAAACTCAGCAAAGCCCCTGTTACACCTGAGTGGCAGTCAGCCAAAAACACTTTAGAAGGAGCCCCTTCAACAGAATAGTAACAAGGAGGAACTGGAAGTCATCGGGAAGCCAATAGCCCCAGCATTTCCCTAAAAGGCTGTTGCTGTCTGTCCTAATCTACCTCCCCTTAGAACATGGAGCAGAAAGCTCTTTCAGGACAACAGGATTTTGGCTGGGGTCCCTGAGGCATGACGAAGTGCGGACTGGAGATAAAAGCTTCCTGTGAGTGAGGTGAGCCAATTTGTCGGGTTTCATTGACTCCATTTTGGGGGCCTAACAAGCTTCCTGAAAAATCCTTATTACACAGAAATTAAACTTCACTTTATTAAATCAGTAGGTAGATTGGGTTTTGTAAAATCATCAATGATCATGTATAAATGTCAGTGACCAGCACATATGATAAATTTAGATATGAAAATAAGAGGTGATAGACCCTCATAAAATCAGATAACTAAGGGATTAAAGGCAGGAGTAGGTTAAAAAAAAAAAATCCCTACTTCACATTTTGCCCGAACCATGACCTTAATCCATCATAGAAAAAGTATTAGTTTCCCTCACAGGAGTTGGAACCTTAAGCAGATACCTTATTTAAAAACCAGGGTGGGGCTATTAAGGGAAGGCATAAAATAATTAAGGCTACAAAAAGGGGGAGCAGAAGAAAAAAGAAAAAAAATGAGTAAAGGAGAGGAGAAGGAAAAGAAAGCTAAGAAGCCACTTGGGACTGTATCTCTTACCTCTAGGGCACTCTCCCAAGTGTTGCCTAAAATAGGCAGTTTAATAAATTAACCCCCATCCTCTTCTCTTCCTACCCAGGGAAGAAACTCGTCACTCCTATGGTCGGCTGTCTCTGCTGTGTTACTGAGTTCCAACCAATCAAAGGGGTATTTGTTAAGCCTATACTATGTATGTTCAGGGGTAGAATCAAGATAACCAGGTCCCTGTCCCACAAAGGGCTCACTGTTTAAGTGGAAGGGAAAACAGGCATTGAATCCCCCTTTTACATATGAGGAAAATGAAGCAAGATATTTTGTGAGAAGCAGTGTGGCCCAGTGGAAGGAGAAAGAGCATGTGAGTTAAAAGACCTGGGTTCTAATTCTAGCTCTATTTTTTTTCTTTTCTTTTAAATAGTACTTGTTAAGTGCTTACCCATATCAAGCACTATACTAAGGACTGGGGTAGATACAAGACAATCTTGGGCAAGATTGGGCACAGTCCCTGTCCCACATGGAGCTCACAATTTAAATGGGAGGCAGTCGATTTAATCCTCATTTTACAGATGAGCTAAATGAGGCACAGAGAAATTAAGTGACTTGGCCAAGTTTAATCAATAGTATTTACTGAATACTTACTGTGTGCAGAGCACTGTAGTAAGCTCTTAGGAGAGTACAATACAACAGAGTTGGTAGACATTCCCTGTCCACAAGGAGGTTACGTTTAGGAGGGGAAGAAGGACATTAAAATAAATTACAGATATGTACATATGTGCCATGGGGCTGAGAGCAGGGTGTCTATCAAGTGCTTTAAGGGAACAGATCCAAGTACGTAAGCGATGCAGAAGGGGAAACAAGGTCACAAAGCAGATAAGTCATTGAGTTAGGATTAGATCCCAGGTCTTTGCAATTTACACTAGGCCAGGCTGTTTTCCTGCTGTATAACCTTGGACAAGTCACAACTTCTCTTTGTCTTAATTTAACCTGTAAAATGGGGACTAAATACCTTTTCTCCCTCCTACTTAGGCTGAGTCCCATGTGGAATAAGACTTGTCCAATTTGATAATGCTGTATCTACCCCACTGCTTCGTAAAGTGCTTGGCACAAAGTGAGCACTTAAATACTATAATAATGATAATATTTGATTTGCTATTATTATTAAGTTGCTGGTGCTGGAATCCACTGAAGCCAATGAGCAGAAAACAAGGCTACCAAAACTGGACAGTCCAGGAATGCTTGCCTAACTGTGGTCTCATAAGAAAATTAAAGTAGGTTTGGAAAAGGCCAATGAAAGGCCTATAGTAAAGGGCATCATCAGCGCTTAGAACAGTGCTTGGCACATAGTAAGCCCTTAACAAATGTTATCTTATTATTATTGATAATATTTTCCAAAGACCTCTATGAGCAAGGCCCTGTTCAGAGAGCTAGCCATTTAAAAATAAACACTGTAAGATACAGTGTACAAAGTCTGAATTTTATATATTCCAGGGAAAGAATATTGTACAACTGGTCTATACCAGTTTACTAATACCCATTATTAAATCATGTTGGTCTCCACTTCTTGCAAGTAGGATAATTACTATGTCAACCATTTCAAATAAAATAGAAGCAGAGTATTCTCTTTCCAAGGGCCTTATCTGTGTCAAAGAAGGGAAATTTGGAGGATTTGGATGTAGAAAAATCCCCAGATAGTACAATTAAATAAAATATAAATGAAAATAATGCAATTTTCAGGACATACCAACAGGCTACTCTGTCCAGTTACACATTCCAAAAAACAGCCAGTAGATGCTTTGATAACCAATACGATAACTGCTTTTGTCAAGTTATTATTATAGGCTAAAAAATCAACTCCGTTCTAACAAGTTGTCCTTCAGGAGGAAAACAGAGAGGGAAATGGGGCACCTTGCAACAAGAACTCCTTGCATGCTCAGTTCAGGCACTGGTATTTATAGAGCACTTAACTGTGTGCAGAGCAGAGCTCTGTTATGACTTTCTTCTCTTATCTCCCTTGGACAGCTTAGGAGGTTGTATCTCTCTTACTGGAGTAAATGCCCATTCTTTGCCCTAATTAGAAATATCCAGGACTTATTTTACTCCTAGTTCCAGTGCCCTATTTCTTACATCTCTTTCAGCAAATTTTTCCATTAACTCAAGGGACCAGTGACTGTCTCCCCCTCCCCTCACCTCTCCATTGCCTTCTGGGCCCATTTTGGACACAGTCATCATCCTGTGGCTGGCACAACTGGAATTCAAGTGCTTAGTACAGTGCTCTGCACATAGTTATTATTGTCAAGTCATTTCCGATTCATAGAAACTCCATGGATATACTTTCTCCAGAACGTCCTGTCCTCTGCCATAATCCACAACCTTTCTAATGGTTCTTCCGTTATCATTGTTATGGTCTCTATCCATCTAGCTGCTGGTCTGCCTCTTCCACATTTTTCCTGAACTTTTCCTAGCATTAGTGTCTTCTCCAGAGAATTAGTCCTCCTATATATGTCCAAAATATGCTAATCTAGGTGGTCATTTGCCTTCCAAAAACCACTTTGGTTTAATTTGCTCCAAAATCCATTTGTTTTTTGAACCATCCACGGTATTCGCAAAAGGCTTCTCCGACACCACCTGCACATAGTAAGCACTCAATAAATACTACTGATGACTTAAAAAGGACCAAAGGGGAGAGGAGAGAGGCCAAAATCATGGTAGTCCCTGACCCCTGCTGTGCTTCAGCCTCCTCCCAGCAAATCCCAGGACCCAAATGTTTGAACCAAGCCAGAGTACTCATGAATGCCAGACACCCTTCTAACTATATAATTTTGGTATTTGTTAAGAGCTTACTATGTGCCAAGCACTGTTCTAAGCACTGGATTATATGGACTATATATGAAGGTAGTTCAATTTTAAATGAAATTCACTTGGGAAAAAAAAGGAAAAACAGACCACCATTATGGCCTAATTAGCCTAACAATTAAAATAACAACAACTGTGCCATTTGTTCAGTGCTTACCATGTGCCAAGCTCTGTACTATGCACTGGGGAAGATATGAGATAATCAGGTTGGACACAGATCAATGATTAAGAGCTCATCATCTTTCAGTGACTAGAAAGAAGTCTTCAAGCAATAGCAGACTGCCCAGCAGCCCCTATTCTAGGCCCTGACCAAGAGAGTAAATAAATATGTATGCTTCTTCCACCTTTAGACCGTAAACCCCATGTGGGACAGAGACTGTGTCTGATTGTATCTACCCCAGCACTTGGTGCTCCGCTTGGAATGTAGTAGAAAGTAGAAATTTTTCAGGAGAAACGAGAAAGGGGAGTTCAACATATAATACAAGATCTCTGAACATACTGTTTTTGACTGCAGTTTGTCCCCTCCAAGTTGAGCATATCACAATGCAATTGTGGTAGGATTATTTATCTGACCATAGCAGGATGAAAGTGAGCTCAACTCAGGGGCAGCACCTCACTAGACTAGAGAGAAAGATTTTTATTTGTGGTTTAAAGTTGGGGTGGAACAATGACAAATCTGTTCCAGTCTACAAGCCAGCCAACATTTTTTTTACCCCCAGCTGTACATACTGTAAAGAATAGCAATTCCTCTGAACTACTGTAGAACAATCCTAGAGAAATTTCTTCATATTGGCATCTTTTGACCCAAAATTGGTTACAATGTAAAATTCTTCCTTTAAAATTGGTTACAATGTAAAATTCTTCCTTTAAAATCCAGCAAACTCAATAATGCTTCAAAATGCTTGGTAGCTCAATTATACTAATATGATTTTAATGAAACTGTCATTCAGAATTGTCAGCTATTTATTTGGAACCATGACCCTAACTTGAATGAACCTTCACAAATCCTATGTCAATGATATATATCTATCTTACCTCTCTTTTCCTTCTTTCTTCTTGTGTCCGATGTAAAAGAGAAGCCTTTTCTTCCTAAAACAAATAAGAGACGCACACTTTTTAGCTTTTATGACTATATCATTATTTTAAGAAAGGGCCTATTTTGTTATTTCTACAGGGAAAAGGGGTTATTGAGGAAGAGCTCCATGAATTACCAGACTAGCATAAAATGATTTTCATCCCAACAATTTTAGTAGTATCACATTATGCTCAATAAAGTAGAAACAATAAAGCATTCAAAATTCTATAAAATAATGCCCAGATTCAAGGTAGTTTGCTCTGAACTACTGCAGAAGAAACTAAAAATACAATGAGAAAGTAGTTAATTACTTCAGTGTGGGACTCAAGTTGAGGATATTGACTTTAAAAAAAAATGATTTAACATGAAGGTTAGCAAAAATCAAATTATGGAGGTGGGAAGGTAATAAGTCCCTTAGGAAGCATGAGAGACAAATATTGTTTGATGTAAATTTCAGATACACATTCACCAGCTAAAAGGGGTTAGCTGGAAATTGACCAATTAGATTAAGAGAAACAGTAACTCGTGAGGACAACTGACTAATGGATTATTTTAATGTGCAAAACCCAGGTTATAAAAAAAAATTCTGGATTCTTTCATTTTGGAAATGCTTATTATCTGTACTTTAAAACTCTGAATTTTGTTTATACATAAGCTCAAAAAGTGAATACGGTGTTTTCTTAGACAGACAACAAACCAGATAATTGAATTTTTTTTGTAAAATCTGATTAAGATTTGCAGTTCCAAAAGTGTACTGGTATTTTCCTTTGATGGTGCATGAGAATTACTTTATCTACTTCCTATTCTGACTTTTTAATCTGGAATAGAAGTATTTCATAGTAGCAATCAAGAAACTCAGTTTAATAAGTCTGATTTGGCAAAAATCAAATGAAAATCAGTTGAATTTAAAATAATCTGAAAGCAAAATAATACTTTATGGGAATAACATGTACAAACAACTCCTGGGCACTTAAGTGTTATCTAACAATTTTCAAAACTTTTTGAGAATTGTTGGATAATAACACATTTTTGCCATCTGCTAACACCAAACACAGCTAGCAACTTTACTGCATAAATGAAAATCCAAAACAAAGTCTAAGTAAGGTTATGACAGAAATGACCAAGACTCAGAAACTGCAGCTGAAATAATTGTGACTTGGGGGTGGGAGTGGCAGAATGACAAGAGGCATGTTAGGTCAAGGGTTAATACTCCTAACCTTTGGTAATTTAAAGATTAAAATCCTAGATGAAAGGTGTTGTATAAATGCAAAAGCCATAGTGGCTGTTCTCAAGGGCAATAAAATATTATTCAGTAGACAATTTAATTTGGAAAATAATCAAATATATTAATCTTAATTAGCTATTGTTAATATAGCAAAAACTGTTGTCAAGGCAATCATTTTATTCAAAGAGAAATACAGAATAATCTAACCAGATTTTCAACCTTCTTGTCATTCACATGGAGCCTTTCATTCAAGGGGTTCTCCTATTCTATGAATTCCTGTAGAATTTACCAATGTAAAATTGTCATAAACTACTAAGGGAAAGAAAGCAAAAGGCCTATGATAAAAGAAGTCTGTGTAAATAAAAAGACCTTGCAATTCCCTGAAGCCCAATAGTTTTGCCATAGGAATCATTTTGGCATATAATTGAAAAGTTACCCAGTCCCCAGAGAACAACAAAATATATGCCAGGGCAACTGATGGAGAAAGAAGTACCTTTTTTTTCTTTTAATGGCATTTGTTAGGCACTTACTATAGGCCAGGCACTGTTCGAAGCATTGGGATAGATATGAGCTAATCTGGTTGGATAGAGTCCGTGTCCCACATGGGGCTCACAGCCTTAATCACCACTTTCCAGATGAGGTTACTGAGGCACACTGAGGTTAAGCAACTGGGTCAAGGTCACACGGCAGACAAGACGCAAAGCCGGAATTAGAACCAGGGCCAGTGCTCTATCCACTAGGTCACTCTGCTTAGTTGCACCTCCACAATTGACAAACTTCCATTTCCCAGCTGATTATCTGTAAAGGTAATGTCCTTCAAGCAACTGAGGACAGTCCTCCATTTAAGTCCAAGTTACGACAAAGAGCACTTCTAAACTGACACCATTTTGGGTTTGCCTTATTGATGTGGCTTGACGACACCAGGCATGTGCGGTCGGTAAATTCACCTAGAACTCCTTGGTTCGTGGCCCTTGGCTTTCCAGTCTCTGCTTCCCAGAAATGCCTGTCTCCTTGAACCCCTCCCCTCTGTTTACTGTTCGATTGTCCTACTGTAATTTGGCAGTTGCCACTTCTAAGAACATCTCAGTGGCCGCCAGCCCCCTTCACAGCCTAAACTGTCTGGGGCCACAAAGCCAGAGGCTCAGGAATGGATCTGGGCAGTGGGGCAAAACAGAGCTGTTCAGCAGCAGAGGAGGAAAGGGAGGCTACTACCTCAGGCCTTCTCCCCTACTTACCTCCTCCTCAGCTGCTGGTTGCCCTGCCTCATCCCTCCCTGGTCTGGCCCTGGTCCCCTAGGGGTGAAGCCGCCATAAAGGGTCAGTGGCAGCAGTAGCTCCCAAGTTCAGGACAGTCAAAAGTACTGAAGAGAAGCAAAAGCAGGGAGAGGAACAGGGCAGGAAAGGACTGGGAGCTATGATGGGCTGGGGTATACAACCTAGGTTCAGGAACTAATCCCTCATCATTACCATCATCATTTATTGAGCGCTTATTGGATGCAGAGCACTGTACTACTCACTTGGGAGAGTAAAATACAAAAGAGTTGGCAAACAAGTTCCCTGCCCACATTCGTAACATTGATCCTAGATGAAAAGTGACTCTAAGTGACACTGTTATGACTTAAATATATAATTTCCAAGAAGCAACTGTATCCTAAGGCTGAAGGCTGATGGTATCTTGAACTTTAAAAAGTTGGAGGACTACCTGGCTTTGACAAACTTTTTTAAATATCCCCATGCTGGCGGGCACCTGGAGAAACATTTGAGGGTGTGATCCTACTGCGGTGGAGAAGGGGAAGAAGATAGGGATGGGGAGAGTACATTGCTGAAGAGCTCTCCCCTTTTTCAATATTGTAGCTACTTTTGGAGAAATTAATTTTCCCAGGCACTAAATAGTTCCCTAATGCCTTGAAATCATCAATGATATAAGAACTCAAGTTTTATATCAGTGCAATAGTTTGTTGACTAAATCACTCTAACTCAAAATAACCAAGTTTCACTTTAATCTGGTTCCCCCTGCCCCCCCAAAAACCAACCCTGGATTCGCCATTTAACTGGACCTTCCCTCTCCATGGATCCCGCATTAGCCCCCACCACCTCGCCCCAAAATAACACCTATCAACAGTTATTCACATACCTTTTTTTTTAGAACACACTAATTAAACGATTTTTGCAGTGACTAACCCCTTTGTCCCTTCGGTAGTCATATATTCCTTTCATTACTAATCTTTCCTGCTTTCAGGTGTGACACTAGACCTATTCATCAGTATGTAAACAACAGTAAATTACAGCAATCTTCTCTATTTGATCTTTGAACTTTAGATTCATTATCTTATCTTCTGTGAAAATTAAGTATAACTAGGCCAAACTTCATAGCTACCATTTATACAGTTCATAAAATAGGATAAGATGGCTTTTCCCCATAAATTCAACACGAAATGAAATGAAGGTGAAACAAGAGAATATATCTGGAAGACACTATTACTGTATTTGGTATGTGCTTACTATGTGTCAAGCACTGTATTAAGCACTGGGAGAGATACAAGTTAATCAGGTCAGATACAGCCCCTGTTCCCCATGGGATTAACAGTCTAAGTAGGAAAGAAGATCATGTATTGCATCCCCATTTTACAAATGGGGGAACTGAGGCAAAGAGAAATTAAGTGACTTGCCCAAGGTCACACAGCAGGCAACTGACAGAGCTAGGATTATAACCTAACCCTGTGATCTTTCCACTAGTAGGTCACAGTGCTCTTATTCTTCCCTTGGCCACCCAAAAAATGGAAAAATCCCTAGCTGGTGGCTGAAGGAGAATTAGGATGGAAAGAGTGTTAACCTGAAGGAGACAAAAGTCACGGGGGGGGGGGGGGGGGGGGTATAATAATAGCAGGGAGGAAGACATTCCCAAAAAACTCACTTTTTCCAAAAATAATAAATTTGTGGTTTAGTCACAAAATATGAAAAGTACCCCTAACATGGTACATATTTCACAGTATTTCTACAGCTTTCCTTACTCTATTAATTTCTTCATTTATTCATACCTTAAATTACTGAAAAGAACTGTGAGCTCAAGTTCACTTCCCTCCTTGTTGGCTGCCTGCACTTTACTCAGGTTGATCAAAGTAAATAGATTAATCAGTTTCACATCTGTTTCAAGTCAGTTTCACTTTCTGGTTCTCATGCCCTAACACAATGCTTGAACTACACAGACTGCAGGGAAATGTTTAAGGTACAACAAAAACCTTTTTATGGACCTAAAGGAGCTAGAGGTGTGCTTTCTGTTCCTATGGGGGGTTGTTCTGTTTTGTTTGTTTTTTGTTTTTATATGAAATGCTACCAAAAAGAATGCAAGTTCCAAAGTCACCAGGGAAATTCTGGTATTTGCTTCTGGTCTACGTTTTGTTCCATAAAAAGAAGTTTCCAAAAGTGATGCCAAGTATCCAACTGGCCACGGCTTAAAACACTCCAAATACTTGCGAGAGATTCAACCTATCATGACAAGGAAATATTTAACTGGCTCAACTCAAAGATGCTTTGCACTCAGCATTATGTATATGCTCCAAACCACTCCCCCCCAAAAAAAAACCTGCTTTCACAATTTTCCAGTATCTGGTACACCGGTATCAGATGGCTGCTCACTACCATCTTTTGAAGAAATAGTGTCACAATCCTAATAGATGAGGAAAACTAGAAATAATTGTGACTAAGTCACTGGTGTCCACGTGGGGAAGAGAGACCAGTTCCTAGTGTACAAGTGAGGGGCAAACACCCCAATGAACACCACGTGGAAGTTTCTCCCTAGCCAAGACATCAGGGCAAAAATGAATGTGGGCTCAAAAATCATAGGGCTCCTGACTGAGGAACCTATTTCCAACTTCGTCCACTTCATTTCATTGTCAGAAGGAAAGGTTAATTTCACCTATCACCTGAATAATTATTTTTAAGACAGATGGGATGCTAAGGCTAAAGAAATCCTGGGTCACCCAGAAGGCCAAACTAAAATCATCTATACAATTTTGAAGTCTTCATATAGTTATGCACATTTTATTTAACTCAAAACCCCATTCACCATTAAGGCTAAAGCTCAGCCAATCATAAGTTATTAAGTACTTACTATGTGCAGAGCACTATACTAAGCACTTGGGCGACTACTATATAACAGAGTAGACAGACACATTCCCTGCCCACAACAAGTTTACAGTCTAAATGAAGACTGGGAAACAAATGAAAATGCAAAAATATGAATTTTTCTACAATTTGTAAATTATAATCCATCCTTTCAGAATCATGAAAATAGGTACGTACCCCTGTAACAGGGAGTAGGCTTGCTAGATTCTCAAGGAAAGAGGGAGGAGGAAAGTTTAAATGTTTACAAAGGCCATAAGGAGCACTGAAACTTATCACCTAGTTAGGCTTCTGGGAATCACTGTCAGCCTTAGGACCACTGAGGCTCTATGCCACACTGGAACAGACACATGCCCTTTGAGGCAGAGCAAGTATAGGAGGTGTTCATTTAACAGCATCAAGACCTCGACACTGTTTTTAAGCTACTTTTACAGACGTGGTTATCTCAGCTGTCAAAGGCCCTAACTTAATAAGGTGGTTTGGCTGTCCTGAGAAGTTCACACGACAGTTCCAAAGTGCTTGGTAATTATGTCTGATCCATTCCTCATCACCTATACAGTAAATGGGGCTAACACATCCAAATTCATTAAATCAATTTCATTCTCGCATTTAAGAATGTATTTTGAAAATGAGGATTAGTCCTAGCTTCCTGTCCTGTGGGAAACTCACCCAATTCAAAATCCTACAAGTTCCATCCAGAGTTCCTCAGCCAACAGGTTTTGTACTGCAAGAAAATTCTTCAGAGGAAATGTACTGTCATGCAAAATATGGCGCTATGGACCTGCGTTAGCTAACATCAACATTCCTAGTGAAACCCTATTTGCAACCAAAGAATATACCAGTCACTCTGAACTGAAAGTTGGATTCTCATTCTGCTCCTTAAGTGATGGGAGCACTACAAGACCAAAAATTACAAACTGATCTATAAAGTCATCATATTTTAGGGGAGATTGTCAGACAAAATATGGCTTCATGCAACATGGCCTAATGGATACGAGCATGGGCCTGGGAGTCAGAACCTGGATCTAATCCTGGTTCTGCTGCTTCATTCATTCAGTTGTATGCATTGAGTACTTACTGTGTGCAAAGCACTGTACAAAGTGCTTGGGAGAGAAATATAACAATAAACTTACATCCCTTACCAACAGTGAGCTTACACTCTAGTGGGGGAGAGAAACATTAATACAAATTACCGGCTTGTCTGCTGTGACCTTGGGCAAACCACTTAACTTCTCTGTGCCTCAGTTACCTCATCTGGAGAATGGGAATTAATACTTTCAGCCTCTTGTGCAACACACACTGTGTCCAATCTGATTAGCTTGTAGCTACCCCAGAACTTAGTACAGTGGCTGGTATGTAGTAAGTGCTTAACAAATACAAAAAAAAAAAATTAAAAAAACCCAAAACTCTTGGCCATACTAACAATCCACAGACCAAAGGTTGCATCCAGAGTTCTGTACGGATCAGAGACTGAGGCCTGCTATGGACATCACTCCTGGCTTTTTAAAACTGTTTCCATTAAGTGACATCTTTAAATTGCACTCAACACTAATGGGAAAAAAGGGAAACTAATTTTAACCAAGAACCCAAATTCTACAACCCAAAAGAGATGTTGGTTGTAAGAGCTTTCCTCATATAAACACGGGGGTATGGTGGATGTAGGGCTTTAGGATATCTAAGTAGCTGGGTAACAGCTTAGCATGAAACCACCACAAAGGTGTGCATAAGGAATTGCAATGCCACAAAAATCACAACTTCAAACGTTACCAGTTTTAATGAGCAAGTGAGACAAGGTGGCTTTTTTCAAATCGAAAACAAAAACCGCCACCAAGCAAGGAAGGTCTTATTGTCCTAATCCAAAACAGAGAAGACAGAGAGAAGGAACATGAGATGGGATATATGGTATAAAACTGAAAAGTCCTTGTGGGGCAGGGAACATTTCTACTCGCCCAAGCACTTGGTATAGTGCTCTGCACACAGCAAGCAATCAATCAATATAATTGATTAATGAATTATGAGGGTAGAGAGAGAAGGAAAAGAGTAGTACTAATAATTGTATTTGTTAAGTGCTTTTTATGTGCCAACCACTGTTCTATACACTGGGAATGATATACTTGAGCACCAATCTACTGGAATGAGGTTTCGGGGTTTTTTTGTGCCTTGTGGTTTGGGTTGTTTTTTTTTTAATGGTACTTAAGTGCTATGTGCCAGCTACTGTACTAACTGCTGGGGTAGACACAAGTTATTCAGGTAGGACATACTTCATGTCCCACAGGGGACACAGTCAATCCCCATTTTACAGATGAGGTAGCTATGCAGAGAAAAAGTTAAGTGAGTTGCCCAAGGTCACAGAGCAGACAAGTGGTGGGAACTGGGATTGGAAGCCAGGTCCTACTGTCTCCCAGGCCTGAGCACTTTCCACTAGGCCATGATGCTTCTCTCCTTTGATTCAGTTTGATTTTACATGGTCCAACTTTACTGAAGCCTGAGAGAAAGAGAAAAAAAGAGGGAGAAATTGCCAAGAGGACTTAAAGACAAGTAAAATAACTCTTCATTTACAAATGGTGGAGTACCGATTCTAAATACCCTATTGGGAATAAGGCAAGAGAGAGCAAGTTTAAATTGCAAAAGAAATTTAGGTTAGCCATTATAAAAAGGGCCTCCTGGGTCTACGGATTGTGAGACACTGAAACAAGGCAGATTGGGTAATACCCTTCTCTGGAGATTTTTAAGAATAAAATAGATAACTCCTTCTGTGGTGGAAGGTGCAGTCTTGCCTTAGAGCAGTTGGATTGAGCAGCCTTCTAAAACTCCCTTCCAATCTTTGACAGCAACTATCCAGAGATAAGAAAACATATTTTAACAAACTGAGAGTGCTAAGTTCCAAGTTGTTATAATTACATTGTCCACACTTTTATTCTTGGTACAGTTAACTTTCCAAAATGAGGAGGAAGAGTATGGGTGTGAAGGGGAAAGATACCAATATTGGCCTATCAATCACAGGCCAGGCTCCACTTCTACCATCTGTGAAGTTCGGGCTGGAGGAAAATGGCCTGAAAGGCATGGCTAGGTCCATAGGCTCTATTTTGCTGTTATTTTACTAAACACTTATTTCTAGGGGCAAAAAAAAAAACTATAAATGGAACGAATTCCGTCTCGGCAAATATTTTTTCTTTGCATACTTACGGCTGTGAAATCTTTGAACATTACAGAGAGACCTTTTCTCCCCTGAGGAAAAAGTGCTTAATAGCAAAATAGGATGCCTTAAAAATAGAGGGATGTTTTATCAAGAGCAAAAATTGTTGAACACTATTTGATTTCAAAAGAGGCAAAATCCATTCCTGAGGAGCAAAGCATGCTCTGGCAGTTGCCACTTGATCGCACTAGGTTAAGGCGGCCTTCACCACTGAAAAATGCAAATCCGGGCTGAGCATGTGTTTCAAAGTGACTAAACAGCCCTTAGGTATCACAAGTGTCAGGCAAATAAAACTGCTCTCCCATTACTGAAATGCGTAGCTTAATCTCATTTTGTGTACTTGCCCGGGACGAGAAATACCGTAGGAAGATTTTATTTGTCCCATCTCATGGCACCAAAATGTGCATTTAAATTCTGGTTTTGAGCCTAGGATCTCTATCCTACTCCAGATGCTCACATTACCCACACGCACCATGCTCTGCGCAGGGTAAGCACTGACTAAATACCAGATTGAACACATAGCGTTGCATCACCGCTGATGTATACGGCTCGTTACCTATGATGGCAGAGAAACCATTATCTGCCATTTTCAGGAAGTGACTCCCTACCAATCAGACTGCTGATGGAGTTGTTGGGAGGTTATTTGCCCTCCCATCAGGAGCTTTATAAGGCCCGAGAGCCTTGCGGCCCATTAAATTGGCAACTCTCCCCCATCACCTCCAGCCCAGTGATTTTTTTTTTTTACCCTTCCAAAAGCAATTTACAGAGCAAAATGCCAGGAGGCTGTTTTTCATTCCTAGGCTCTGCCTTGCAGTTAGTTTTTTCCAACTAATTGCCAACTTAGGAGACTGAAGCAAGCTGTTCCTCCGCATGTACGACTTAACAACAAAGGGGGGGATCCATCCCTTTGGGTGGGGGGCGTAAATGCGGCCAAGGTTGAAGGCGACTGCAAATCTGGGAAGGGGAGGAGGGAGGTCTTGACCCTCGGGCATGTGTCTCCGGGGAGGCCGGCCTCTTTGATCTGGGGATCCCTTAAACCCCCCCTTAACCTGGCGAGGCCCAACACTCGGCGGGGCGAAGACGACAAAAACCACCTAGAGACCCAGCCCCGATCACAAAGGAAAGGCCGCACTGAGAGAGGGAAGAGAAGATGGGAGAAGATGCTTCTCTCTTACCTTCCTACTTGCTCCTCCAAGGGACACCTTGGGCCTTGTTTTGAAATCCCCTTCAAAGCTAAACATCTTTACAGCTTATCCCATCTAGGAGGACGGTCCTGATCCTGACTGACGCTGCCAGGAGCACAGCCAGGAGGAGGAGGAGCGGGGGGGGGGCGGGGGGCGGAGAAGGGGCCCTGATCTGCCCGGAGGGGGAGATTGAAGGGAGAAAGAAGCTGCTGCTGATGCAGACGGCGGGTCAGATCCCACCCCAATCACCCTCCTCGTTGCCCTCTGCCCTCCCTCCCTCCCCTCTCTGCAGCCCCTGCCCCCGGCTGAGGGTGCTGGGCGAGGGCAGAGCGGGACGAGGCTCCGCAGTGTGGCCCGGGGCGGGGGGCTCGGCTCCCCCGACTTCCCACTTCAGGCACCAGGAGGGAGGGAGAAAAAAAATCCCCCCCCCCCAACTGTTTATTCCCCCGCTCGCACTAGGAAGCGGCCGGCACCGGGCAGAAGATGGCCGCCGACTGCAGTTCCCCTCCGCGGCCGCGGGCGCGCACGTGCGCGCCCCCGACTACGGCGCCGGGGGCCTCGACGTCGCGCGGGAGCGTGCGCGCCCCCGGGGCACGCGCCGAGGGCGGGGCCGCGCCGGGCCTTCACCTGCCGCCTCTGAGCCCCGCCCACCTTCTCCCGCCGCCCCTTCATTCATTCATTCAGTAGTATTTATTGAGCGCCTACTAGGTGCAGAGCACTGGGCTAAGCGCTTCGTTCATTCATTCAACCACCCAAACGTATCGTTTAGACCGTGAGCCCGTCGTTGGGCAGGGATTTGCTCTATCTGCAGCCGAATTGTCCATGCCAAGCGCTTAGTCCAGTGCTCCGCACCTAGTCAGCGCTCAGTAAATACTATTAAATAAATTTATTGAGCAATCCCCTTGCGCACTGGACTAAGCGCTTCCTTCATTCATGCAATCACCCAAACGTATCGTTTAGCCTGGGAGCCCGTCCGTTGGGCAGGGATGGTCTCTATCTGTTGCCGACTTACCCATTCCAAGCGCTTAGTCCAGTGCTCTGCACATAGTAAGCGCTCAATAAATACTATTGAATGACCGCTTCCCTTGCTCAGAGCACTGTGCTAAGCAATCCATTCATTCATTCAATCACCCAAATGTATCGTTTAGACCTTGAGCCCGTCGTTGAGCAGGGATTGTCCCTATCTGTTGCCCAACTGTCCATTCCAAGCGCTTAGTCCAGTGCTCTGCACACAGTAAGCGCTCAATAAATACTATTGAATGACTGCTTCCCTTGCACAGAGCACTGTGCTAAGCGCTTCATTCATTCATTCAATCACCCAAACGTATCGTTTAGACCATGAGCCCGTCATTGGGATGGTCTCTATTTGATGCCGAATTATACATTCCAAGCGCTCAGTCCAGTGCTCTTCACACAGTAAGTGCTCAATAAATATTCAATTAATCTACTGAGCGCTTCCCTTGTGCAGAGCACTGAGCTAAGCGCTTCATTCATTCAATCACCCAAACGTATCGTTTAGACCGTGAGCCCGTCATTGGAATGGTCTCTATTTGATGCCAAATTATACATTCCAAGCGCTCAGTCCAGTGCTTTTCACACAGTAAGTGCTCAATAAATATTCAATTAATCTACTGAGCACTTCCCTTGCACAGAGCACTGTGCTAAGCGTTCACTCATTCAATCACCCAAACGTATCGTTTAGACTGTGAGCCCGTCGTTGAGCAGGGATTGTCTCTGTTGCCAAATTATCCATTCCAAGCGCTTAGTCCAGTGCTCTGCACACAGTAAGTGCTCAATAAATACTATTAAATGACCGCTTCCCTTGCGCAGAGCACTGTGCTAAGCGCTTCATTCATTCATTCAATCAATCACCCAAACGTATCGTTTAGACCGTGAGCCCGTCATTGGGATGGTCTCTATTTGATGCCGAATTATACATTCCAAGCGCTTAGTCCAGTGCTCTTCACACAGTAAGTGCTCAATAAATATTCAATGAATCTACTGAGCGCTTCCCTTGAGCAGAGCATTGTGCTAAGCGCTTCATTCATTCATTCAATCACCCAAATGTATCGTTTAGACCATGAGCCCGTCGTTGGGCAGGGATGGTCTCTATCTGCTGCCGAATTGTCCATTCCAAGCGCTTAGTCCAGTGCTCTGCACACAGTAAGTGCTCAATAAATACTATTCAATGAATTTACTGAGCGCTTCCCTTGCACAGAGCACTGTGCTAAGCGCTTCATTCATTCATTCAATCACCCAAACGTATCGTTTAAATCGTGAGCCTGTCGTTGGGCAGGAATGGTCTCTACCTGTTGCCGAATTGTCCACTCCAAGCGCATAGTCCAGTGCTCTGCACACAGTAAGCACTCAATAAATACTATTGAATGAGCGCTTCCCTTGCGCAGAGCACTGTGCTAAGCGCTTCATTCATTCATTTATTCAATCACCCACACGTATCATTTAGACTGTGAGCCCATCATTGGGATGGTCTCTATTTGTTGCCAAATTGTCCATTCCAAGCGCTTAGTCCAGTGCTCTGCACATAATAAGCGCTCAATAAATACTATTAAATATATTTATTGAGCAATTCCCTTGCGCACATACTAAGCGCTTCATTCATTCAATCACCCAAACGTATCATTTAGACTGTGAGCCTGTTGGGCAGGGATGGTCTCTATCTGTTGCCGAACTGTACATTCCAAGGGCTTAGTCCAGTGCTCTGCACAAAGGAAGCGCTCAATAAATACTATTGAATGAGCGCTTCCCTTGTGCAGAGCACTGTGCTAAGCGCTTCATTCATTCATTCATTCAATCATCCAAACGTATCGTGTAGACTGTGAGCCCGTTGTTGGGCAGGGATGGTCTCTATCGGTTGCCAAATTGTACATTCCAAGTGTTCAGTCCAGTGCTCTGCACACAGTAAGCGCTCAATAAATACTATTGAATGAATTTACTGAGCGCTTCCCTTTGGCAGAGCACTGTGCTAAACACTTGGGAGAGTACAATACAACAATAAGAGAAGCAGAGCTGAGTGGCTCTGTGGAAAGAGCCCGGGTTTGGGAGTCAGAAGTCATGGGTTCTAATCCCAGTCTGCCACTTGTCAGCAGTGTGATTTTGGGCCAGTCACTTCACTTCTCTGTGCCTCAGTTCCCTCATCTGTAAAATGGGAATGAAGACAGCCACTTGTGACAACCTAATCATCTTGTATCCTCCCCAGCGCTTAGAACAGTGCTTTGCACATAGTAAGTGCTTAACAAATACCATTATTATTATTATTATTAATAAGCAGACCCTTCTCCTGCCCACAACGAGTTTATAGTCCAGAAAGGGGGGAGACAGACATCAATACAAATAAAGTATAGATATGTACATTATTGGGTTTAGCAGACATGAGGTAATTTACCCACTGCTCAAATCTATCAAATCTATCAAGTGACTCTACTTGAAGTTCTATTGTGAAGAATCAGCATGGCATAGTGGATAAAGCACGGGATTGGGAGTCAGAAGATCTGCCACTTGGGTGCCATGTGACTTTGGACCAGTCACTTTCCTTCTCTATGCCTCACTTACCTCATCAGTAAAATGTGGATCGAGATTGTGATCCCCACATGGGACAGAGACTGCGTCAAACCTGATTTGCTTGCATCTACCCCAGCGCTTAGTACAGTGCCTTAAACATAGTAAGTGCTTAACAAACATTATAACTATTATTATTCCCAAACACAAAACACACATTAGATTGGTGTTGCTATTAACAGTAAATGTTCCACGAATGCCATTGATAGACTGATAGATACTGACCCTGACCAACTGAAGTTGTGTTTTAAGAATAATAATTTAAAGCATTTGCTCAAAGCTGGAGTAGATACAATAGAATCAGATCGGGAAAGCTGAATGACTTAGTGGAAAACAGCATAGGCCTGGAAGTCAGAGGACCTGAATTATATTCCAAACTCTGCCACTTGTTTGCTGTGGGACATTGGGCAAGTCATTTATCTCTGAGCCTTAATTACCTCATCTGTAAAATGGAGATTTACTCAAAATGGGGAGCCCTTAGAGTGTGAGCCCAATGTAGGACAGGGACTGTGCCCAAGTTAATTATCTTTTAACTACCCCAGCTCTTAGTACAGGACCTGACACACGGTAAACTCTTAAAAAGTATCCTAAAAAAAAAAAGACCAGTCATAGTGACTGTCACAATGGGAACTCACAATCTAAGGGAAGAGGGAAAGGCTATTTGGCCCCCATATAGATTGTAAGCTCATTGTGGACAGGAGACGTGACTACCAACTTTGTTGTATTGTACTCTCTCCAAGCATTTAGTATAGTGCTCTGCACACAGAAAGTGCTCAATAAATACCACTGATGATTGATTTGACAGATGAGGAAACTGAGGCAGAGAGAAATCAAACGATTTGCCCAGGGTCACAAAATAGGCAAGTGGCAGAGCTGGATTTAGAACCCAGGTCTCTACTTCCAGTCCTGGCACTTTCCACCCAGCTGCGGTGCTTCTCTTAATAAAGACTTTCCAATATATGAGAGTTTTTATAAGGACCAGTTGTTTCCCAAAAGCCTTGCTTGGTTTGAGGCACCTACTTTGTTAAAAGTCTATTATCTTAGTTCAATAGTAATAATAATATTTGTTAAGTACTTACCTCATGCCAAGCCCTGTACTAAGATTTGGGGTAGATACAATATAAGTGGATTGGATACAGTCCTTGCCCCACCTGGGATTCACAGTCTAATGGGGAAGAAGAGCAGGTATTTAATCCCCATTTTAGAGATGAGGAAACTGGCACAGAAAAGTGACTTGCCCAAGTCAAATTCCCATTATGACTCTGGTGGCTCTCAGTAACAACAACAACAACAGAAAAACAAAGCTTATCATAGACCTTTACAGTGTGCCGGCAGTGAGATGCAAGTTAGCAGTACTGTGGTTCAGTGAATTTAAAGTTGGAAGCATGGGTCAAAGTTTCTGGTTGATGTTCCACTGACTCACTCTTAGAGACACACTGACTCATTCACAGTGGCTGGTCACCTGTTTCCTGACCCTGTGAAGTAATAGAAATAATACTTCCCATGGATTTTCTTAATTTAGTTATTATGAGGGCTGACTGTACTTACAGTCTTGTTAGCAACAACTCACTTTTTTTTTTTATAAAGAACCAGGAATAAAGGATGAGAGAGAGAGAGAAAATACGGTACACCCTCAGACAAAGTGGTGAGGTGAGGGAGCCAGGATTTTAAATTTAGTCATTAAAATCCTTCCCATAAAACTTCAGATCTCTATCAGATTTTCACCCTTTAATAACTGACCACAGCCCCTTGGAGCCTGAAAAGGGCTCACAACAGAAATAATACTTATGCTACCTTAAATGTATGCAATGTTTTTCTTTTCATGACAGCTTTCATATCACATGTGCACTTAGTGCACAGTGAATATTACTTTCCCCACTTTATAGATGAGAAAACAGAAATTGAGAAAGATTAAGGGACTTGACCATAGTCACACAGGTCTGTAAATGGCTAAGGCAGGCTTCAAGACCAGGTTTTCTCCTGACTCCAAGTCCTTCCCTTTTTCTTCTACAGTAGGTGCGAAAAGAGGAAGCAATATGCCAGTTAACATGTTTGGGGGAAAGGTGAACATGCCTCTCTTGTAGAACCTTACACTGTCTATGACCTTGGGCTGGCAAGGCAGGCCGGGATGGACAGGGCCTTCTCTCCAATTCCAAGGCTCCTCAAGCCTGACTAGAACACAATCCCCACTCTGCATACATATAAGGATACCCCTTCGGTCCCAACAAAAGTAATGTATGATTCCCTAAGATGAGGCCTGAGCATCTTTTGAGTTGTGGAGGGACCTTCCCTGTGTCTCGCCATCCAACCCCTCCTCCCAGTAGCCACCTGCTAAAATGGGAGCCTGCAAAGGGGAGAGGTGAAGAGGGGAAGGGGATTGTTAAAGAGGAGATTGCAATCCTCTTTTAAATTGTTTCATTCCCTGAAACCCTCCTTTCCTTCTTGGAGTCTCTGACCGTCTTGGTTTTGAGCCCTGGGTAGCCACCCCTCTAATGGCCCTGCTCCTCCCACCTTCCATCACTGCTCACCATTTCCCTGGTCATTCACTCATTCAATTGTATTTACTGAGTGCTTAATGGTCATCCTCTGCCTCTCCTCTTTTCATCGCTCCTCATTCCCCTCACTTTTCACCTTCAAGACGAGACTCACTAGTTCAAGGGGGGGGAAATTGTTCATAGCTCTGCCCCTCTAAGAGCTCTGAGGCCAGGGAAATCAACCATAAGCTGGTGCAGACCATCAATCAATAACTTGATGGTATTTACTGAGTGCTTTCTGTGTGTAAGCACACAGAGTACAATGCAGTAGAGTTGGTAGACCCAATTTCTGCCCTGGAGGAGTTTAAAGTTTAGTGGAGGATCTTACAATCTAGTGGTTCAGTTGGACCATGCTGATGATATCAGTTTGAGTAGCCCATGGAATTTCCCTTCCCTCTACCACACGGGCTTCAAGCCAGAGCAGCCCTGCAGAAGTCAAGGGATTTCCATTCCTCAACCTCAACTCCTCTACTTTCACAATCAGTTCAGGCCTGAGGGCCCACCAAAAAAATCTGCTCTATACCACAGACACCCTTGGTCTAGCCCTGCCCAAGTCCCTCCACAGCCAACCTGCTACCACTGCTTCATTCTTCTTACTTCTCTCTTTTCTGACCACGAACAAGTAAAAGTAAATTAATTTTAAATGTAAAACAGGATAGCAAAACTAAGAAAATACCTTATTTATTTTAAGATGGCACTCCTCTGAACCTGCCCATATCTAGATCATCTTTTTTATATAGTAAACTACTTGAAGGTAGAGCCATGCTTCTAGACTGTAGGTTCTTTCCTCTAGATTATAAGCTTCTTGTGGGCAGGAGACATGTCTACCAATTCTGATGTATTGTACTTTTCCTAAGAGCTGAGTACACTGCTACACTGCTCTGCATTCAATTTATACAACTGATTGATTGTTTGACTCAAGCTGTTAATGATAATGCTAAAAAAAAATACTAAACAAGTTGATCATTTTAAAAGGACTATAAGTTAGGACTCACAATAAAAAAATACATAAATCAAAGCTAATGTTGAAGATCCAAGATTTGAGGTTTGCTGTTGACATTGTGCTGATACCGTTTTGGTACATTATCATCAAGAACATTTTCATTATTTAAAAAGGACAGACCATTACAAGTCTGTTTGGCAGATTTTCAGTGAAGGAGAAGCTGGAGGACAAATTGCAAGTGACCTGTGAACTGGCCAGAATGACCAAGGAGACCCTCTGAAATCAAATCCAGAAGAGGTTATGCGGCTTATGAGACGGGGCATGCTGACGCAGATAGGGCACTGGCCTGGAAATCAGAAGGACCTGGGTTCTAATCCCGGCTCTGCCACTTGTTTGCTGTGTGGACCTGGGCAAGTCACTTAACTTCTCTATGCCTCAATTACCTCATCTGTAAAATGGGGATTAAAACTATGAGCCCCATGTGGGACACGGACTGTGTCCAACCTGAATAACTTGTATCTACCCCATTCTTAGTACAGTGCTTGGCACATAGTAAATGCTTAACAAATACCACTAAATAAATAGTGGGAGCAAGTAACACTCGACATACCTTTGTTTTGCTGAGCTGTATTAAAATTTATAAAAGGCCACTTAAAAATAATATGGTTCAGGCCCAGCTCATAAAACACAGGGTTTGAAACCAGTCCAGATGTTATATTCATCTACATTTTGATTTCTACCAGGGCAGAAAGATTACAATTTTTTTTTTCCCCCTTTGGGTCTTTATTTACTCAGTGTAATATGCTGAAAATTGGGTGTCTTCTATAAGAAGAGACACTGGCAAGACAATAATGTAGCAAGCACTTCACTTAAGTACTTTTCTATAGTTAAACATCAAGCCAGCACATGTTGCCAAAGGATGAAGACATTTTATTTAAAATTACACTGGCAAGAGACCATCAAATTATCCTTAACATTTTCATTAAATTGAGATACAGATATAGTTAGGGTAGTAAATCTCTCCTGATACAAGGAGTTTATTCCAGAGCCAAGATCTAGAGCAGCAGTAATCCTAGAGGAATAATTGATTCTAACTTTAAAAATAACAACCACATCTCCCACAGATATTTCTTGAGCTTCTAGGATATATTCAAAGCACATAGGTGTGGGTTCTATACCAGTCTTCTCAGAGAGAAGTAGGATAGGCCCTATACAAGTTCTCACAGATGTTAAATGAAGATTAAACTACAAAAATAGCAAGGAACTCCAACACCCTCCAGTTCTCACCCAAGTGCCTAGTAGAGCGCTCAGGACAGGGTAAGTGCTTAATAAATACTATTGATTGACTAATTTGAAGTTACTAAAAAAAAGCTACCATATAACAATGGTTTTTACACTTTTTCCTCCTGTAACATCCCTCAGTTCTAGTCAATCAAATCTATTTATTGAGCACGTACTTTGTACAAAGTAAGGTACTAAACATTCTTTCCATCCCCCTAGTTCCAAAGTCTGCAATTTGACTTGCAGGTGACATTCAATAAACTTGATCTCTACCACCCTTTCAAGGATCTTTTGCATCCCCAGTCTGAGAAACACTTTTCCTCTAATTAACATGTTTTCAGGTACTCCCACAAATGTATCTTTCATATAAATCCTCATCATGAATTTTCTTTATATTTTTTTCTCTAGCCTCCGTTTCTTCATTCCTCCACCTACAACCCTGACATCATAAATGCTTTTATTTGTAAACTTTTCAAGGGCAGCATCTTCTTGGTTCATATCGCTCCACTTCTCAAAAACCTCTAATGGCTCTTCCTCAAGCAGAAATTCCTTTCCTTTGGCTTCAAGGCTCTTTCCCAGCTTTCTCCATCTTATATATTGGCGCTGTTCACCTGCTATACCACAACTCCTTACATGCTGTTCCCCTGGCCTGGAACTCCCTCCCCAACCAAATATGCCAAACCACAGCTCTCCCCATCTATAAAGCCCTCCCCAAATTTCCACCTACTCCAATCAATCGACCAATCAACCAATCAATAGTATTTATTGAACACTTACTCTGTGCAGAGCACTGAACTAAGTGCTTGGGAAAGCACAATAGAGTTAGTAGCCAGGTTGCCAGTCCTAAAGGAGTTGCGATCACATCTTTCCTGATTAACTCCCAAAATCTCTAACACTCACCTTAGCACTTATGAATTTTATTCTTATTCTTAGCACTCATATATATATGTACATTTTAATGAATTTATACATTTATTTTTACATTTGGTTATTTATTCAGATATTTCATTTTGATATATTTGGCGTATTTCTTGCTTTAACATTATTCTTCCTCCTGCTTTCACTATTTGTAAATATTTTTTGTCTGTCTCCCCTATTAAGCAGTAAACTCCTTGAGGGCAGGGAATGTGTGTCTTGCACCATTATTGTAGATGGTCTGTAGAAGGATGCATAGCATTCAGCAGGCACTCAATAAGTACTGTTGATTGCTTGTTTGATTGATTTATTATATCCTTCCTTTATAATTCTCCACAGGGCCTAGTATAGTATTCACATTGTTGACATATTTGTTAGGCTCTAACCACCTTCAGTTGAGTAAATGTAAATAAACACTCTTAAAATGTTAAATGAAGCAAGATTCTCCCTTAAAACAGTGTGTTCAGTGGGCTTTTTCTGCTATTTTGAAAATATAGCCTTGTTGGTAATATTCGATGATGAGTCATTTTGAAGTCAACTGAATTTACTTGAGAATGCATGAAATAGCGACATGACCTTCACTTCCCTTTTATGTTCCCCTAGCTTTTCTCTTGTGCTTTTCTCCCCTCAACCACACTGAGAAATCATTTTAATGCAGGGGACAATTTTCCCCTTAGTTTGCTGGCCCCTTGTGGTATAGCTAAGCAGGTGACCTCTTGCTAGCCAATAGGCTTCTTCCACTTTCCACAGCCAGGATTTTAAATATTACATCTTACATTTGACAATGCCTCCATGAAGCAGAGAAAAGTGAGTGGCTGTAAACTAGCACTTGAGCATATTTTCCCTAACCAACTTTATAAGGAATGGAAGGGAAGGCTTACATCTGCTCGGCCACGTGCAGTCCTGTTTCCAGTCCAATTTGCCTTGCTGTAAAAATACCCTGATCGAGAACCCGAGAGTTTAAAACTCAATCATCTAAAACACAGCTGGTGTCTTCTTTGATTTCTAATGCAAGGGGCTAAACAAGGCTTACGCTCCTATGAACACCTTCTCCTTTCAGCTTGCTGAAGCTGAGACATTATTCTTCCATGCACAGCTTTGTCAAGGCATGGAAAAACATTTTCCAGAGAACTGTGAAAGAAAAAAATATTAACTGATATCAGCTGTGGCTTTGCATTTTATGAATTACTTGCTGGAAACCTCATTAATGGGCTGGTATTTTCCTGCTTACCTGCTCTTTGAATCATAAAATCATAGAAAATAGAGATGGAAAAGGCCTTTAGGGACATTGAGGGTTGGATTTATACTCAATAACTTTCTAATGCTTTTCTCCAGCTTCACTTTAAATATCTGACCAGGAAATGGCCTCGGCAAATGACAGAGTGGTGGTAGGGAGGAGGGGAGAGAGAGACCCTGCAGCAGCGGCAATGAAGGAGACTGCCGAAGAGGGTGGAAGAAACAGCAGCATGGCCTAGTGGAAAGAGCCTGGGCCTGGGAGTCAGAGACCTGAGTTCTACTCCTAACTGCCACTTATCTACTATGTAACCTTGGGCAAGTCATTTAATTTCTCTGTGCCCAAGTTTCCTCATCTGTAAAATGGAGATTCAAAACCTGTTCTCACTCCTAGACTGGGAACTTCATGTGAGACAGGGACTCTGTCTGAACTGAACTACCTTATATCTATCCCTGCACTTAGTACAGTGCTTAACACTTGGGAAGTGCCTAACAAATACCACAATTCTTATTATCATTATTATTGTAGCTAGAGGGGTTAAAAGAGGCAGCTGGGGAAGGTGGACAGATGAGGGAGGAGAGATGTGTCCCAAGGCAGGGGAGGGTGGAGAAAGTGAGATAGGCAACCAGAGAAGGTGGTGGAGACATCCTGGAGGTGGAAACTGCAGCTGGAGAAAAATAATGATAATTGTGATATTTGTAAACACTTTCTATGTGCCAATCACTAAACTAAATACTGGATCAGATACAAAAAAATCAGGTCAAACATAGTCCTTGTCCCATTTGAGACTCACAGTCTAAAGAGAAAGGATAACAGGCATCTTACCCCCATTTTACAGATGAGGAAACTGAGATACAGAGCAGTTAAGTGACTTGTCCAAGGTCACACAGCAGATAAGTGGCTCAGCTGGGATTAGACCCAAACACTCTGAATCCCAGGCCTGTATTCTTTCCACTTGATAAACATGGCAGTAAGAGCTGCAGCAAGGTAGCTGGTGAAAATCATCATAGACGATCTTGGAGTAGGAGAAGCAATCAGCCTGCAGATAGAACCAGCCTCTTCCTGGTTACCGGCTCAGTTAGAGAGGCCTTGAACAAGTCACTTAACTTTTCTAGGCCAAAGTTTCCTCATCTATAAAGTGGAGATAAAACAGATTTTGATCCCCTTGAAGAAGAGAGAAGTGTTGACTAATGGGTAGAGCACAGGCCTGGGAGTCAGAAGGACCTGGATTCTAATCCTGGCTCTGCTGCATGATCTTGGGCAAACCACTTAACTTTTTTGTGCCTCAGTTACCTCATCTGTAAAATGGGGATTATAACTGTGAGCTCCATGTGGAACATGGTCCGAGTCAACCTGATTACCTTGTATCTACCCCAGTACTTAGAAGAGTGCCTGGCACATAGTAAATGCTTAACAAATACCATAAAAAAGAGAGATTGTGTTCAATTTAATAGAACACAGTAAGCACTCAATAAATGCCATAGTTGTTATGAAGAGCAGTGTTCAGTAAACATGACTGATTGATGAGAATACCTGCCTTCACTTTTTAAACATTTTGGAGGTGTCACATCTTGGACCCATATATTATAGCCGCCACTCCAGATTCTCGTCCAAGAACAAAATTCTTTAGGCTTAAGCTCCTTGCGGTAGGAAATGTGTCTACCAACTCTTCTACTCTCCCAAGTGCTTAGAACAGTGTTCCAGACAGAGTAAGCACCCAGTAAAATCTGTCCTACTTTTTGTGAAAATTTATCTACAAGTTCATTTATACAGCAACTGATTTTAGGGATAAAAGTTACTCCTTGTCAGTTTGCTACTAAACTGCTGCATCAGTCTCCTTGCTGGCTGTCCTGACTCCAACTCTCCCCACTCCAATCTGTACTCTACAAGCTTGTCTTTGGATCATCTTCTAAAAATACCACTCATCTCACACTCCCTTCTCCTCAAACCCTCCAATGGCTTCCCATTTTCCACTACATCAAGCCTAACCTCTTCATGATAGGTTTTAAAACTCTCCACCAATTCTCCCCATCCTCCATATCAGCCTTCTTCACCACCTCCTCTCCCACTTGCTCTCTTCATTCTTCCCAAGCCAACCATCTAGCTATACCTTGCTCTCCACTCTTTCTACCTCTATTCCCTCACTCCCTCTGTTCTAACAACCTGGAACTCCTTCCCCCCACCCAGTCTGGCTCTACCCACTTTCAAAGCCCTCCTAAAATCCCATCTTCCCCAAGGAGCATTTCCTGGTAAACTCCCCATACCCTAACTCTCATCACCTCACCAGGCACCTCTGCACTTATTTATTTATAACCTCCCTCATCACTTATGTAATTTTATATATAATACATATATATATAAAGGTAATAATTTAGTCAATGTATTTATTATTTTTGTCCCATTGTAAATATTGATAAATCTGCCTGCCCCACTAGAATGTAAGCTTCCTGTGGACAGGGAAAATGTCTCATGCAACCATTATACTTTTTCAAGTGCTTAATACAGTGTATTCCACTCAGTAGGTGGTCAATAAACACTTTACTATTATGACTCAAAACAAAAAATTAAAAAAAATATATTTTATCCCCCAAGAAATTCACTAATTGCTTACAGCCAAGGCAGTGAATTATGGTTCCTGTCACTAGACTACTAAAGGCCAAAGAGCACATTTATGGGGCAAATGACCACATGCTTATGATTAGAATGAGAACCACAAGGTCACACATATTTAAATCACTGCTGTTTGACTCCAGAGAGTCATCTGAACTTAAAGAGGCCTTTTGATACTCAGAAAAAAACATTCACATCTATCTGAGTTCAGCATAAATCCATTCACCTTTTTCTTGTTTTACATCATTTCTCTCCTCTTGTTTGCTAATTTTCAAAGCCATAGGGTTCTCACACTTACGGTCTTCCCATCTTTTGCAAGCAGGACTGGACTCTTTTGCAAGCAGGACTGGACTCTTGAGGTCCAGAATCTTTTCTTTAAATAGAAATAGAAAAGGAGAAAATAGTTGAGGTGGGGGACAGAGACTGAGCTAGTTTGAACTGCCCTCCTCCATTTCTCTCTGCCTCACTCCTGCACCTGCAAACCAGATTTATGTCCCCTACCTTCTATCTTGTGCTCTCTCTCTCACTCTCTTTCTCTCTCCCCCCTCCTTTTCTCTTCCTCTCTCTCACCTTCCCTACATTCTCTCTGCTTCTCTCCATCATCTCTCACACTTCTCTTGCTGCCATCTTTCTTCAGGACAATTAGTAATCCTGTCCCAGTTTCCAGGACTAAAATGTTTGGAAATCCATGTTTTTGCTCAGAAGGACATGTACGCACACTCAAATTTTGATGCCATAGAAACAATTTTGCTGCCTTCTTCAGGGCACAGTTGGATGAGTACAATTTTAAAACAAAAGGAAACAGGTATGATTCTCTCACAGGTCAAAACTGAGCCTTATTGTAAAGTTCCATATTAATGTCACTACCAGTGAAAATAAATTCATTTTTTAAAATTACTTTAAAGAGCCATGCTCTTTTCCAGAGGGGTCTAAAATCATAAATCATGCCTTGCACAAAAACCCATAAAACATGTGCACCGTGTAGATGAAATGAAATCAGGACAAGCCTAACCTTTTCACTTATCAGTGTCATTCATTGGTATAGCTTGAAGGCTGCTGACCAAATTTCCAATTTCTAGACAAGGAATTCATAAACCAAAATAACAACCTAACATAGTTGCTCTTGGCATCTGTCATTAATAGAAGTTTTCATCTCTGGCAAATTTCAACATGTTAGTACTATTCTGACAATGACGCATTTCCTCTCCGAGAATGTACATGTAGTTGCTGTTAAGACAAGTTCCATTCATTTCTTACCACATTTAAAAATGGTTGGGAATTTATTACAGACTCTTTCTTATGCTACCATCTGAATAAAAACTATCACACTGATATTTCCGAGATTTTCGGGGAATCCAAATCAGAAGTTGTAGATTAAGATAAAAACCCTCAAGAGCAGAAGCTCTGCAGGTCTTACCCAATTTCATCTGATCTCCATCAGAATCATTTGTAGAAGTTTAGGTTAAACAGAAAACAATGTATTTTAAAAAACCATGCAAATTTTAGATTTTTACAAATGCATCATTATTTTTATTAATGCAAGTGACAAACCAAAGAAAACTGTTGGGCAGGGAGTGGTGGATAGATATGGAATTTGAAAATGTAATTATTATCAGTTTTTTAAATGGTATGTGCCAGGCACTGTTCTAGGTGCTGGGGTCAATACAAGATAATCAGGTTGCACATGGTCCCTATCCCACATGGGGTTTATAGTCTTAATCCCCATTTTACAGATGAGGTAACTGAGGTGCAGAGAAGTTAAGTGACTTGCCCAAGACTTCAAAGCAAACAAATAGCAGATCTGGGATTAGAACCCGGGTCCTCTGACTCCCAGACCCATGATCTTTCTACTAGGCCATGCTTCTTCTCTAATGTCCTTGCAATAAATGGGTTAAAATTCAGTGTCAGTTTGTATTTCCCATCACAAAAATGGACGATTTTCTGTTGCCACTAAGTCTCATTCATTCACCTTGGTCTCACCAAGAGTTTCAAGATTTCTGTTCCCACTGGATTGTTCCCACTGTAGAGAGTTTCGAGTGTTGATATTCCTGCCTGATCCTTTTGAGAAGCTATCTATTGTTGTGCTGTTTCTGTTCCTAGTTCTCTTTCTTAATTCAGTGGGGCTAATTTTGTTCATGTTTGGGTTTAGACCCCAAATTTAGTTGGTCATTTCCCAAGATCCAGAGACACAGGACAAAACCTTATTCCAGTATTACCTGAGCTCATCTGAGATGGACTGATTCCTCAAGTTTGACATGATGGTTCTAAAGGTTAATAATTTTTCTTGAACTTCCAGAACTTTGCTTTTTGACTCATGAAATGTCTCAGATTGGTTGATTACACCTGCAGTTGCCCCTCAAATCTAACAAACCATACCCCACATCACATAAAAAGCCCTGCTCAAACATCACCTCCTCCAAGAAATATTTTCTAATTCCTTGTCTTGATACCCCCATCAGCCACCTTGACCTCCATGGGTTTATCTAACGCTGTTTATTATCATTTAGTTACTTGCTTTTATTTTATCATTTGTACCTATGCACTTACCTGTTACCTGGTGTAAATTTGTCAATTTCCCAGAGCAAGTTCTCAGTCAGGAGGTCTCAGGACCAAAGGTCATCTGTCAACCCCAACGGGAGACTCCGGCATCTTCATCGTCATTTAGCAATTTATGTCTGCCTGTCTTTCCCATTAGGTTGTAAGTTCCGCACGGACTGGGATCTACCTAAGCACCTTATATAATGCTCAACCCACAGTAGGTGTCCCTCAGTGTTGCTGGTGCTGTTGCTGTTGTGGTCTGGGGCACAAAGGGGCAGTTGCCAGCACTCTTAGAGTGGCCTTCTATGGTCAAATCAGGGTAGACTTTGGAGGGTAATTGCCCAGGATCTCATCGATGAAAGAGGCTGCTGTTTTACTCACCCAGGGCCATCAATTTTCAGGGTCTCCAGTTGGGTTAAAAACCTCTGCGGGACCCTTGACAGTAAGCTCTCCTGGCTAAACAGTGTAAGAAGGGTACGAAGAAGAGGCAGGGAGTCTTCCTTCTCTTCCTTCTCCTCCCTATTGCCTGTCACCTAAACTGCCAGGTTCCCTCCTGCCAAATGGGCCCAAAGGGGGACCCAAATAGCCCCTGCCCTTGATCTTTGGGGTACCATGACATAACTTCCCCAAAATATGACCTTCCCACCTAATGTAGGATGTCTGGTCACTTTAAAGTGAAGGGCCCACTGAGTTTTCTCTGTCTGGGCAGGTAGAATCTTATTTTGGCTCCAGCAGTGGTTCTTATTAGGGCCAGACTTAGAGGCAGGCAGCCCCAGATTAGGGCAGCAGCCATAGGGTGTGTTGTTATGGGAAGGGGTGGGACACATGACAGGAGCTGGGAATGTAAGTCACTGCTTCAGTATCCCTCCACACTATTGCTGCTGCCGCTGAGCAAACAAAAAAAGTTAGGGGTGGGGGTGTGGTCACAAAACGGGAATTATGCCACAAAATCACTTTCAACTCAGTTCAGTGAGTGGCACACTAAAAACATTCCTTGCTATTGCCCGAAAGACTGTAAGGTCCTTGACAGTAAAAGATCAGGTCTTCTAACTCTGTAGTACCCTCCCAAATCCTTAGCACAGTGGTCTGCATAGAATAGGTGCTCAATAAATAGTACTGATCAGTGTTTCTTGCCAAGGACACCTTTACTCTAGGTTATATGCAAAGTGACATAAAAATATAGCCCTGACCCATAAACTGAAAGATACTCAACTCCTCTGGAAAAAAAAATATCAAGAGTTGACTTGATTTGTAAAGAATCTTAACAAAAAGTTCCACATATAGTATGTATGAAACTTGGCTTTTGTATCATTTCAAGGGGAATTGGCTCGAAAAGATGTATAAAACCCCATTGTCAGTTTCATCATCTTCAGCCGCAAAGGACTGTTCACTGTCTCTCCACATATATGTAACATGCATACATACTTGACCTTTGGGTAAAATATATACATACATAAATATGTATATGGAATACATGAACAAGCATATGCATTGTTATTGTCTTATTCTGTCAAGTTGTGTCCAACCCATAGGGGGATGTCATGGACATAACTCTTCCAGAATGGCCCCACCTCCATCTGCAATCGCTCTGGTAATGTAGCCATAGAGTTTTCTTGGTAAAAATATGGAAACGGTTTACCATTGCCTCCTTCCGTGCAGTAAACTTGAGTCTTCACCCTGGACTCTCTTCCATGCCGCTGCTGCCCAGCACAGGTGAGTTTGGACTTGTAGCAGATCGCCTTCCACTCGCTAGCCACTGCCCAAGCTAGGAATGGAATGGTTATGCCTCTGCTTGACTCTCCCTCCCATAGTGAAGACTGGTAGAGTATTGGACACTCTCCAGGTGTGACCCTGAGACGATATGCATATGCATATGTGTGTGTTAATCAATTAATAAGCAGAGTTCTCACATTCACATACATTTGCCAATTCCCACTTCCACAAGCTGACTGCAAAAAACCAGAATTCCTCATAAGTAATGATGGAAATAGATAATGCAGCCTCACCACCATGAAGATCACTTAAAGATAGGCAAATGATTGAACAGGAATACTATCAGTGTCTCTAAAATGATTTTCATTACTATCACTAAGCAGCAGAAGAAAATGCATTTGATAGTGTAATGGGAGGTTGGATATTATCCAGTGATAAATGTAATTGCTTTGTGGTAGATCATCTAGTAACCTATTTGGATCACTCGGGCCAAAAAATTCAAGTATTTGGGGAGAAAATGGACAACCAATGCCCTGGGTCTGTTTTACGATTTCCCAGCTGGCCTACCGGGACTGGGTCCAGCCTTCTTACATATCAACTTTCTCAGTCTACTATTATTTCTCTTCCACAAAGCCAGGTTTCCATTCTCTTTTTCCTATTTGTAATTTATGTCTGTCTATATTCCCTGCAAGACCATAAGTACCTTGAGGGGAGGAGCTGTATCTAGCAATACTATTGTACTCTCTTAAGTGTTTAGCAGGACACAATGGGTGCTCAAAGACCCTTCTATTCCTAGGAACCCATGAAATACCTGGAAAACATAGACTGTAAGCCCCATGTGCGATAAGGACTATGTCCAACCTGATTATAGGATATCTACTAGACTGTAAGCTCCTCCTCTAGACCTTCAGCTTTTTGGGACACAAATTGTCCCAAGAAGCTTAAAGAGGGAGATGAGATAGTCTCTGAAATTTGGGGACTGTCCTGCTAAATTGGTACAACTGATCACCTTATCAGGGCAAGTCCCTGATCATACTAAGCATTTCTCCACGCACTGAGGATATAGGGTGTGACAAGAGCCAGGAGTCCTGCAACAGAGCCCAATCTAATCTCTTTCATTGGACTCCCACACTGCCAATGTCAAAATTGATGATTCAAAATGGCTGCCATCTATAATGTTCCCCACGCCACAGAATGCCAAATGCAATTAAAACACTTTTATTTTCAAATATATTTCACTGATCAGTCATGAAGGAGAGGCATTCTTCCTACCTTATGAACTTTCAGGCAGCTTTACTGGGCAGAGCACAAACTTATCCTTTAAACCATTAAAGCACGGTTCTCAAGTCAATTTTGATCAAGATTCTGGAAACATAATTCACTATCAGTTTCCAGACTGTCTTGAACAGTATGATCTAATGACCCTTTATCAGTCTGATTTTGGGCAAGCTTGTCCAACCGTCCCTGACTTAAATAAATCAAGATCTTTAATTAACAAAGACTGGCATGATTGCCAAAGCAATGAATTAGTTTGTGCTCTACCTGAGGGATCACAAAAGTACAGTAGTTACAATTAATGGATTTAATTTTAAATGCAAAGGCCTCTGGATCAAAGTGCCTAGGAAGTTCATTCTGACATTCTTATTACTCTTTAATTATAATTGATGTACCTGGGAAAGATGTCAGCGGTGTCCATTTCACACAGGTGATATGCTCCTTGCTAGAATTAGTCAACGACACGCAACATGATTTTGATGAAATCCAAATTTATTAAGGTTATTAAAAATCATTAATTATTTGGCACCACACAGATTTCATTTGCTTCATCTTTAATGAAAATGGACACCTTTTATATATTTAGGTTGGAAAAGTGAAATTTATTTTAAAATGCTTCCTGTGGTTTTCCTATGGCTGCTTGATCTAATATCTCTTCCCCATTCCTGTTCCTTGACCTCTGGCCCTCCCTCCCCCGATATTGATTTTTAAGTTCTTTTCTTTCAAATAACCCTTTTCTTTATTTTGGTGGAGGGTTTTTCACTCACAGAAAGAATCCCAAAAAGAAATCCTTCTAAACTAAGTAAAATTATTTCACGCTACCAAGGGGGCTCTGATGGGTGAAAACATCTCTCATGAGAAAAGCTGAGTTAGGGGCCTTTGGGGATGTTTCTGTTTCTTGGGTTTTAACCATTTTGAGAGGAAAACATGTCTCATGACCTTTTATCTAACACTTTTTCTTCTGTCTCTTGTGATGGACCCCCCACCCAGTTTAGCAGTCAAAAGTTGAAAAAAAGAGCCCTTTGTGGCCTCCCCATAACAGACTCAAGGCTGAACCAACTAGCCATCTGCCCACTAAAGTCTGGCAGAGGGTGTAAATATTGTCAGCTGGGTCCTCGCTACATGATGCTGTAATTTCTGGGCATGCAATTTAATTAAGGAAATCCACTTGAGGATTTCTACAACTGAAGTCTGTGTTGATTCCTTGCTTTCCTAAAAAAAAAACAGTAAAGCAGTAGTTGTTTATACACCTTATATTGCTCCTGATTGCCTTTCTCTCTTTCTCGTCCTCACTTCAATATAAGATACATATGTAAACGCTTTACTCCCTGCCTTTAGAAGCTTATATTTAAGGTGCCTTTGATGAGTGGGAGTCTTAACAGCAGAGCCTAAATTGGTCTCCAAATGACTGAATTTTGGATAAAAACAGGTCTTGAGCTCCAGAGTAGGTTAGTGCTGTAAGTACTAGGGATGTTCGGTTTAAAACAGCATCAATCCTCAGTGCCAATTATTCTTTCATTTTGCTCCAACAACCAATTTTGTGTATTTTCTTATTTGGGTCAGACTAGCAATCAATCAATAACATTTACTGAGCACATACTGTGTGCAGAGCACTGGACTAAGCACTTGAGAGAGTTCAGTACAACAGAATTGGTAAAAGTGTTGCTTGTCCTCAAGGAACAGCGTGGCCTAATAGAAAGAGCACAGGCCTGGTAGCCAGAGTACCTGGGTTCTAATCCTGGCTTCACCACTTGCCTGCTGTGTGACTTTGGACAAGTCACTGAACTTCTCTGTGCTTCAGTTCCTCAATTGCAAAATGGGGATTCAATACCTGTTCTCCCTCCTATATAGACTGTGAGCCCCATGTGGGACAGGGACCGTGTCCAACTTAACTTGTATCTACTCCAATGCTTAGTACAGTGCTTGGCACATAGTAGACACTTAACAAATACTGTTTTTTTTAAAGACTATCTTGTATTTATCCCAGTGCTTAGTACAGTGTCTGGCACGTAGTAGGTACTTAACAAATACCATTTAAATAAAAGGAGCTTACTATGGTATTTATTGAGAGCTTGCTGTGGATAGAGCACTCTACTCAGAACTCAGGAGATTCTAACAGGAGATGACATGATTCCTTGCTCAAGTGTAACAAGAACTTAAGTGGAGAGGAGTCTAATTTTCTGCTTCTCTTTTTTTATGGTATTTGTTAAGCAATTACTGAGTGCCAGGCCCTGGGGTAAATACAAGCTAATCAGGTTGGACATAGTCCCTGTCCCACATAGGACACACAGTCTTAATCCCCCTTTTACAGATGAGGTAACTGTGGCACAGAGAAGTTAATTGGCTTGCCCAAGGTCACACAGCATACCCAGGTCCTTCTGATGCCCAGGCCCACATTCTATCCACTAGGCTACCTTGCTTCTCCAATCTTCTTAGGGGGGATAGAATAGGATTAAATTATGCAAGAATGATGCCGCCATTTTAGCGAGGCTTTATATGAGGGGTGCATATTCCCTGCGCTTCTCCAGGGATCCAACCTGCCATGTTGGGGTGGCATGGGAGAGAGTACTATATTCAGTCTTATTTATTAAGCGCTTACTGTGTGTAAAGCACTGAATGTAAGGGCTGGGGTAAGCCTATCTGGGAAGTGATTCACTTATTTGGTCTGGGCTCCAGAGGCCTGAACTACACTCACTTTTGAAATGGGGGCTGTTGAGTCACAAGGTCCTTCTCCCCAGTCCACTTTTTGCTTTGGAGATTAGAAAATGAAAACCACTCAACAGCTGTCACTTTTAAAGCCTAAACAAGAAAAAGTATAATTCAGGCTGAACAATTTCAAGGTTTGGACCATTTCTAATAATAATTGTAGTAATTGTCATGTGCCTTCCATATGCCAAGCACTGTGGTAGATGCAATACAAATAGATCATGCATATTGTTTGTCCTATATGCAGCCCCCAGTCTACAGGGGAGCAAGAACAGATATTTAATCTCCATTTTACAGATGATGAAACTGGAGCACGGAAAATAACTATGGTATTTGTTAAGTGTACTGTACTAAATGCTGTGGTAGTTATGGGATAATTGGGTTGGACTCAGTCCCTATCCCACACAGGGCTCACACTCTTAATCCCCATTTTATAGATGAGGTAACTGAGACACAGACAAGTAAAGTGACTTGTCTAAGATCACACAGCAGACAAATGGCAGGGCCAGGATTAGAACTCAGGTCCTCGGACTCCCAGGCCTGTGCTCTTTCCATTACTTGTCCAAGATCATAAAGCAAACACATGACAGAATCAGGATAAGAACCCAGGTCTTCTGACACTCAGTTCTGTGCTCTATTAGGGCATGATCCTTCTCAGTAATGGCATCATTTAAAAAAAAATTCTCCTTTTCTATAAAAGAAAACCTTTTATCAAAATCTCCCTTTCATGTCATTTCTTTCCCTAGCTTTCTCGCCACACCTTGACTGAAGTTTGTATTCTTCTCAGCTGATACTGTCTTCAGTCTAGCCTGTTAGGATACATTCTTTATAATTTCATTACCAAATGCAAGGTTAAATATATTATATAGACATTTAGCCATAAGACTTGCAAGGTTAATGCAAGAACAGTCATAATTGCTCTTTGAATGTAAGTTGGCTTTTTCTGCTTTTGCTTTGCTGTGACTTTTTTTCCAGTCATTTGGCATTCTCTGGATAATGTGAAATTTTCAAACTGGCCAAGGTACTGCCTTTTCAGGTTGGGCTGAATCACATGAGTTTACCAAAATGAAAATAAGATTTTTTTTCCCCTTTCCTCCCTGCTCTGCAGTTTTCAGATGAATTTGCTGATTCTGGGTAAAAGGGGCACTGTGTGGTTTATCCTTGGAAAAGGGAGGAGACAGTAGGAGTTAAGGGAAAGATTTTCACTGTCATCTACCAGACAGACCAATTAGCACAAGGACCTGAAAGGAAACAAGCTGGGGCTCAAATAAATCAGGGATATGGACAGGAGACACTTTTAATAAAAATGGAAAAGACAGCCCACTGGACTCTATTTATTCAGATTACTGATGCACTGTGTTTCAGAGGCATCATTGCTATGACCTTGATAAGTGTAGGATGGGCTGGTGAAAATATTATGGGCAGGCAAGAAATAGCTGAAGCTTAGAGGGGATTTTGGAACCTGCCTTCAAGGAGGGACAACCTGGGATCTCATCCTTCATCTGAAAAGACCAGTTCTGGGGGATGGGGTGGCAGTGGGGTGAAGGATGGAAAACATCACCAAATGTGGAGATGAGGAAATACCACTACCAAGAATTGGGCAGAAATCACCTTCCCATCCCAAGCAGATCTCTGGTAGCCATCAAATACCTAAACTGTAATCTCACTATGGGCAGGGAATGTGACTACCAACTCTTTTTTTTTTTTATGGTATTTGTTAAGCAGTTACTATGTGCCAGGAACTGTACTAAGCACTGGAGTAGATACAAGCTTATCATATAAGAGACAGTTCTTGTCCTATGTGGGTTCATAGTCTTCATCCTCATTTCATAGATGAGGAAACTGAGGCACAGAGAAGTTAAGTGATTTGCACAAGGTCACACAGAAGACAAGTGGCAGATCCAGGATTAGAACCCAGATCCTTCTGACTACCAGTCTCCTGCTCTATCCACTTGATCACGTGGTTTCTCTTTTATAATTCTATTTTACTGTACTCTCCCAAGCTCTTAGTACAGTACTCTGCACAAAGTAAGTACTCAATAAATATGATTGATTGGTAAATTTCACCTAATGGAGCACTTTATGCCTATGAGTGGTTAAGAAGAAAAGTTCTGGGCTCTTTATGTTTTCCTAAATCCTCTAAGACCAAATAACTGATAAAATTATGATGATGTACTATGCAAATAAAAATGCCACAATTATGTCTAGGAATACTAATACTATGTCATTACTTCAGTGCTAAAACCTCACCGTGATAAATTAACTAAATTTAATCCACAAAGGATTGATAAATTGAGCATAGGATCATCTTTATTGTGCTGCCTTTGTGACTCCACTGTAATTACACTTCCAGATTAGGTCACATTCTCTCATCATCATCAAAAATATTAATTGGGTCCTTAAGGTTTATGTAACGTTGTTCTAAACTATTGGGGCCATACTCAACAAAGTAATACTGAATTTAAAGACAGAACCTGCTCGCAGTGAGGAAGAGTGATGTAGGAATAATAAATAATTCAACATGAAAGGAAACAGGCCAATGTTCAAACAAGTGAGAAGCAGCATGGCCTAGAGGATAGAACACAGGCCTAGGAGTCAAAAGGACATGGGTTCTAATCCTGGTTTTGCCACTTGTTTGCTTTGTGACCTTGGACAACTCACTTAGCTTCTCTGCATCTCTGTTACCTCATCTGTAAAATGGGGGTGAAGACTGTGAGCCCTTTGTGGGACATGGACTGTGTCCAACCTGATTACTTTGTATCTACTCCAGCGCTTAGTACGTGGCACATAATAAGCTCTTAAATACCATAAGTAAATAAAATAAATAAGGGTGCTCAAAGCAGAGGAGCTGAGAGGTGGGTAGGAGAGGGGTTTCTTCCTCTTCTTTGTTGAGAGTGAGCTGCTCATGCCTTCCCAGATAAGAAAGGGAGAATCTGGCTGAATGCAGCATGGCTTAGTGGAAAGAGCACAAAACAGGATAGGATAAGAAATCAGAAGATATGGGTTCTACTCCCAGTTCCACCACTAGTCTGCTGTGTGACCTGGGCAAGTCATTTAACTTCTCTCTGCCTCAGTTTATCTATCTGTAAAATGGGGATTAAATAGGTGTTCTTCCCCCTTAGATTGTGAGCTCCTCAGGGACAGGGATTGTGTCTGATCTGACTGCACCTACCACAGCACTTAATTAATATAAACCACTATTACCATGATGAATGAACCTTGTTAAAAAAAGAAAGGAATGTAACTTGCATCCTAGCTGAGTCTGGATTGTTCCTTATTGGTAATAAAGACAGCCAGCTTGTTGAGGACAGAGAATATGTTATACTGTCATACCGCGCTTAGTACAATATTCTGCACACAGTAAGTTCTCGGCACGATCAATTGATTGCTAAAGTTTTGATTAACTTAAAAGAGTCTCTCAACTCAGCCAATGATAGTATGTAAGTACCTGAAGATGACACCCTACATCTCCCTAAATCCTCTTGGCTCGTAGTCTAGATCCTGCCATAACCCAACTGCTCTTGGCTCCTATAGTAAAACAGTGGAATAAACCAACAGGGTCTGACAATACTTTCAGTGCAATTGGGGAAAATTATATGAATGCAAAACTAAGTCTAAGGATTAGATAATTCACAAGAAGTCTTCTTCCCTTTCTGTACCAAGGCAAGGAATCCCAAAACTCAGCTACACTTTACCCTGAATTCTGCCTCTTTGACAGAAAAGGAGAGAAGTTTTTTCAAGCATTTTAGCTATAAATTTCTTTCTAAATAGGGCACCTATTAAATTAATTCTGTATGATATTGAAGTGATTAGGTCTGCAAAAAAAATCACCAAATGAAATGAGCTTTAACGCTTGGAATAGGGCACTATCCCAGTTTCCCATCAATTTTGTCCTGATGAATGGGTAATAATGGTAGCACTTCTTCCCCAAGTTGGCTTCAAGTCACTACTGTGAGTCTCAATTAGGGAGAAATTTTAGGAGCAACAAAAATTATAGAAGGAATGCAGCTTCATCTGTCTTTTTCCAGCAGGAACAGCCACGATTTAAAGAGCTTTAACACTCTGAAGGTCAAGATTAAAAACTAAGTAATTTATTACCCCTGATTTAGAGATTAACATTGTGCCAATTAATCAATTACTCAAAGTGAAGAATTGACAATTAATTGACATTTCTCTTCTAATCTTGTAGACCCTTTTCATTCTCCTAGTTTATAACATGAAATTTCTAAAAAGTATGAATTTTTTAGTTAAAAATAAAGAGAGCATGAAATGAAAAGAGATCTCAAAATTTCCAGATGGGAAGTACTTGCACCAATGTTTGCCTGGAGAATTAACTAAGGTAAAGAATTCCCAAACAAGTTGGCCTTAAACATAGGCAAAATCAAAAACCAAACCATTGGATGTTCACTCCTGAAAACAAAGGCCTTTTAAAAAGTGTTATCGATTGTTTTTTCAACCTTCAAATTACAGCAGATATTTTGACTAAACATTTCAGTCCAATTTTAACATACATGAGCTGTTTTTCAGGTATAGGATACTCTGGACATGAAATGTGATTGAGAATATTCCATAAAGCACGGGGCGGGGGGAGTGTACGTTTATGAAGAGTAGAAGTCTGGAAATAAAGAACAGTGAATTGTCTATCTTTCTCAGAAAGAGAAGGTAGTTGAACTGAAGAAAGGAAATCTGTTCATTTTTCCCATTACCCCTCCCTTTTGTATCGCTTTATGAACTTGGATCCGTACCCCGTAAGCACTTGATATGCATATCACCACCAGCCCCACAGCACTGATGTACAGATCTCTATACTCTCCTATTTTCCCTATCTGTAATTTCTTTTAATGTCTCTCTACCCTGTAGACTGTAAGCACCATGGAAGCAGGAACGGTATCCACCAACCCTCTTGTATTATTCTCTCCCAAATGTTTAGTACAGTGCTCTGCACACAGTAAATGCTCAGTAAATACCACTCATTGGTTGATCCCTTTTAGTCAACTTCATTACATCCAAATCTGACTAATGAGGGTTTTTTCCAACAACTCCTCTAGGCTTTCTCCAATTTTTCAGGGAATTGAGTAATCACTTCTACTCTTCGGACATTCAGGTAAGAGAGGAACTGATATTTCCTGACCTCCCAAGTGCTTGAATCTCAACCCACAACTACAGCAGATATCTCTGGGAGCCACTATGTCAGCAGTTCCCAGTATGCTTTGTTCTGAGGGGAAATCTAGCCAGTCCTTCACACCCCGGTATTATAGGCTGCAAACCAAAATGGAATTAGCCAGGGCCTTTATCATTCATGTTGCCTGGATTTGGCTCATGTTGCCTGAACCTAAGCCCTTATGCCACCAGCAAAATATAGATCAGGCAGTCATGTTATAAATATGTACTTCTGCTACGATATTATGATATAAAACAGTGGAAGAACTGGCAAATATTCTTCCCACAATGTAAGTCTGTTCTGCTTTTGCAGGAAACATATACATTCAAGAATTGTTGTTACTTTACTTCAGGAAAATGTGTAAGAGATTTCTGACCAACTATGGAGTTAATTAAAAGATTAAGGCCACCAAGCAGATTTCTAATTTTTACAACTGGAGCTGTAGTTTTCAACCCACTTCCATTGACTTGGTGAAGAATCATTAGTTAAAGGATTTGAAAATGCAATATTTGGAAACATAAGAGTCTGAGGAATCCTAAATTAAACAATCAGTAGTGTTTACTGAGTGACTATTCTGAGCAAGACCACTGTACTCAGAGCTTGGGAGAGGATGATAGAGTTAGTGTATGTAAATTCTGCTCCCAAGAAGCTTACAATCTAGAGGAGAAGTAAGGAGTTGCAGCTGACACTGGTCTTCCTCTATTCTTGTGATCCACTAAAAGTAATCCAATCTATACTCAAGAGATTATAGAATCTCCCAAGAAAATGATTCTGTGTTAAGAATAAATTTTCAAAGGTAAAGACTTTAAAAAGAATTACTTTAGGGTTGACTGCTTTCCCCCAGTGGATTCTGGGTTAGTGAGGAAGGCATTAAGTTACCATTAGATTTCAGATTCCTCAAGGGAAGAGATTACATTTCATACTACTTCTCTGTAACTAGGTGAGTTAGTGTTCATTCATTCATTCATTCATTCAACGAATCGTATTTATTCATTCAATCACATTTATTGAGCATTTACTGTGTGCAGAGCCCCGTAATACGCACTTAGGAGAGTACAAAACAACCATAAACAGACATATTCCCTGCCCACAACAAGTTTATAGTCTGGGGGGGGGGCAGACAGTAATATAAATTAACAAATTACAGATATGTATATAAGTGCTGTGGAGCTCAGAGCAGGGATAAATAAAAGGGACCAGGTCAGGACTACACAGAAGGGAGTGGGAGAAGAGAAAATGAGGGTTTAGTCAGGGAAGGCCTCTTGGAGGAGATGTGACTTCAATAAGGCTTTGAAGGTTAGGGGAGAGTAACTGTTTGTTAGATCCGAGGAGGGAGGATGTTCTAGGCCAGAGGCAGGTCGTGAGCAAGAGGTAGGACAGATGAGATCGAGGTACAGAGAGAAGATTAGCATCAGAGAAGAGAAGTGTGAGGGCTGGGATGTAGTAGGAGAGTAGCGAGGTGAGTTAGGTGTTCTGTCCACATCCAGTGGAGGAAGGTGAATGGATGGGTGGAGATGATGATGGTGGTGATAATGGTTACGTCAACAACAAGGAAATTCTCAAGAATTGGTCACTGAAACAGAGTTGAACTCAAAGTTACTCTGTATAATGGAGCAATGCACTCTAAAATATCCTGGTTTGAATTAAAAAGCAGTGCTTGAACTCAGGACTACAGATTTAGGAGCGAGTCTATTTTCATTGTGGTGCTTGATAGATAGGTCTTGCTTCAATAATGGGCAGTAAACTAGAACTGCAAGGTTAAAAAAAACTTTTACTAGGACTCATCTTTCAGCCCCAAATGAAAGCTATTTTGAGATATAAACAAGTCCCAGCTTTTCTTAATCACGTTTTTTCTCTCAATATCTGCATCCAAAAGATAATGTCAAGACTCCAACTTCTCCTTCAGCTCAGTATTCACAGAAAACAATATAAATGTAATGTACCCAAAACTGAGCATTTGCATCAAATCCACCAGGAGAAAATGGAAGACCAAAAGAGAACATTAGCATTTAAGTAGCCCGTTAATGTCTGGAAACCAAAACAGTCACAGAACAGCAATAAAGTAGCTCTTCAAATGTTGCTGGAGGATGTCCATAAAGAGGATATAATGAAAAGGACTGCCCAAATGTGCAAGGATAATATAGTTAATGTATTACTTCTTTTATTATTTTATCATCTTTCATTAATTGCTGGCATTGTTCCTATAGAAGTTGGTTCCATGGAAAGGGCTTTTAGTCAAATGTCCTAAATGAAACGACCACTTAGAACCTCAGAACAAGGTTGAACCAAGGTTCACTTGACTTCGCTAAATCATGGGGGCAGGGGGGATGTGGGAGAAGCTGGGGAAAAGGAGGAGTCCCTCTGGATTAGTCTTTTGGTGGTGCCAGGTTCTACCAGTACTGTTTGGAAGAAACTGCAAGTCAGAGATACAAGTCAAGAGCTTTCCCAGTGCCCTGGTTCAGAGTTTAATTAGGAATTTTGGGAACTGTATCCCAAGCCTTGCTAGAGTTTTTTTGTGTCTCCAACTCTACCTCTTATTTTGAGAACCATGTGCTTCTTCTAGACAAATGTTCACTCCCTCAAGGGTGGGGAGAGTCTTGGCTCACCCCAACAGGCTGTGTCAACCACCACACTTCACTTCATTCAGTCATATTTATTGAACACTTACTGTGTGCAGAGCACACCTGCCCAATTGTCAGGACAGCAGTTCATTGTATTAACTCCTTTAATTAATGAATGAAGGTCTTTATTAAGCATGCCAAATAGTCTGCTAAGCATATGTAGATGCAGAAGAATCAGATCAGACTTAGTCCCTGGGTCTCAGAGGTAGGTAGAGCCAACATTTTATCCCCATTTTACAAATGAGGAAACTGAGATACAGAAATGTCAAGTGACACAAGTTCACACAACAAGTCAGTGGCAAAGCTGGGACTGGAATCCAGGTCTCCCAACCCCCAGTTGCCTCACTTTGGGTTCCCTGTGCACCGAACAAACCAGGGGAGTTAGGTATTAGAAAGAATAAACCCGGAAACGGATCCACAAACTATGGACTGGGCAGTGGAATTCAGCCATGTTGCCCAAAAGGCTTCCTGCAGGGATTTGTGAGCAGGTACTGCCCAGAGGAGGGGGAGGTAAAATGTCAGGCTCAAGAGAGGTAAGAGGGCAGCAGTGAGAGTGATATATAACTCAGAGGAATTTGACACTCTTCATGGTGGCTTCCAATGGCAGAACGAACCCTACAGAGACCAGACCCGTGAGCACTGCCCAGTCGTTTGATGGTGACAGAAACATTATCAGCACCTGTGCTAGATATTGAGATGCCACACACAGCCAAAGTGGGACCAGCTCAACTCCTGAGTGAGATCTTAACTGCCTGGGTTTGTTTCCAATTCCTGTAAGGATTTTCCATGTGGGGCACAGATGTCAAGTGAATAGTCCTGGTTCAATCCCAAACCGAGATGGGAAGCTGTTCCAATCTCCTTGAATGTCTACTCTCCTATTTCTCCTCCTGTCCAGTTCCTCTCTAGCTTGCAGGCTCAGGGTTTCCTTATCTTCCCATGTAGCTAAAACAGTTATGTGCTATTTAAGAGGGCAGAACTCCCAGGAAGTGTCCAAGGGTCAGGGCTTAGAGAAGTGATTTATGGGAAAGACAGGGGGAGGACAGGGTTTGGGTGGGATGAGCAGTTCTGTTTTGGACATGCTTATTTTGAAGGGTCGGTGGGACATCCAAGTAGAGAAATAATGAAGGCAGGAGGAAATTCGAGGCTTCAAAGAAGGAGAGAGGTCAGGGCTGAAAATGTTGATTTGGAGATGGTAGCCATGGGAATTAATGACTTCTACAAGGGAGTGGGTGTAGACAAATAACCTTGGCATTGTTCTCGACTCATCTCTCTCATTCAACCTACTTGTTCAGTCTGTCACCAAATCCTGTCAGTTCTACCTTCTCAACATCACTAAAATCTGCCCCTTCCTCTTCAGCCAAACTGCTAATATGCTGTTCCAAGCACTTACCATATTCTGCCTTGAATACTGAATCAGCATCCTCACTGACCTCCCTGCCTCCTGTCTCGCCCCACTCCAATCCTTATGTCACTCAGCTCTAGCATCATTTTTTTTTTAATTCAGTCCATGTCTCCCCACTCCTCAAGAGCCTCCAGTGGCTGCCTATCCACCTCCACATCAAACAGAAACTCCTTACCATCGGCTTTAAAGCGCTCAATCAGCTCTCCCCTCTCTATCTTACCTCCCTAATTTTCTCCTACAACCCAGACAGCATACTTAATTTCTCTAATGCCAACTATTCACTGTATCTCACCCTTATCTCTCTATTGACCCCTTGAACACATCCTCCCTCTGGCCTGGAACTGGCCCCCTCACCCCCATATATGCCAAACCACCACTCCCACCCCCTTCAAAAATTTATCAAAATCACATCTTCTCCAAGAACCCTTCCCTAATTAAGCCCTTGTTTCCCCTACTCCCTCTCCCTTCTACATTGCCTATGCACGTGGCCCTATCAGTTCCTCACAACACCACTACAGAATATTCTTAGGAGGTACAGACCCCACTAAAATTTGGGGGATCATTCCCTTTCATCACTACAGCTGCCTCGGAGATCATTCCAGCACAGTGGCAGGGGAAACAGATTAGATATGCTGGGAATAGGGTAAGGGGCTGGTAAAAAAAAAAAAATTAGGGATAAATCTGGAATTTTATCTATTATAAGGGATCTTTTTTTTAAGAGATCTTCCTGAAGACCTTGGCCAAGTATAATCAGTTCCACTCAAAGGCAGGAGTTGTGCTATAAAATATATTCATGGAGGAGAAAACCTGTGTTACGGTACTCATAACTTGTCAGCATGTCCATTGCTTCTGACACCACAGCTACCTGTGTCAGCTCATGAATCGTGTTGTATCCAGAGGCATGTTGTGTTATGATGTCCCCTAATAATTGTGGTATTTTTAAGGGCTTATTATTATTTTCTAAGCACTGTACTGAGCTCTAGGGTTAATACAAGTTAACCAGGTTGGACATGGTCCCACATTTATCCCACATGGATCTCAGTCTAAGGGAGTGGGAGAACAGGTATTTAGTCCCCATTTTATATATGAGGAAACTGAGGCACAGAGAATCTAAGTGACTTGCCCAGGGCAAACAGCGAGCAGTGACAGGGCTAGAATTAGAACCCAGATCCCCTGAGTCCCAAGCCCGGGCTCTTTTCTTAAACTCTTGATTTTCACCCCACCCCAGCAGCACTAATGTCCATAACCTTATACTCTCCCATTCCCCTAAGAGTAATTCATTTTCAGGTCTGTCTCCCTCTCTAGACTGTGAGCTCCTTGTGAGTGGGAAACATGTCTACCTACTCTATTGTACTGTTCTCTTCCAAGCACAGTGCTCAGCACAAATTAAGCACTAATTAAATACCATTGATTGATTAATTTCTAGTAGGTGTCACTTCCCTAACTCCTCAATCCAAATCACAGAATAAAAACACTCATTATTGAAGAATTCGCTGTAATCCCAGTAGGATATGGGGAAGGGTTCACAGCTGCCACCAGTATCACAATTTCTTATTAAGTCCCCTACCAAAAACCAAGCACTGGGAAAATACAATTGATAGTATGTGACATAATTCCTGTCTTCTCAGAGCTCACAATCCAAAATTGGGAAAGACAAGACACCCAAGAAAGACTCAGCTCTCAAAATGGCCACTCAGTTTTGCCATAATGCACAGTTTCACTACATATTTTGACTAGAATTGTTTAGGAATTAGGGAATGTCCATCAGATGGGGCAAGCTTGTTTGGACACAGCAAACCACAGTATTGGAAGTTTTGCACAGGGTAAGAGGAGGTGAGCTTTTCTTAACATCGAGTTTTGCAATACCCACGTTATAGGAAAACTGGGTCTACTGAAAACATCCATAATAACTAATAAGGAGCAGTGAAAGGGTTCAGCTCAAATGATCCACAGGCCTTCTAGGATGAGTATTCACCTAGGGCGCAAAACTTGAATTTCCCTGAGCTCCAAATATACTGAAGGCTGCCCGATTGTCCCCCTCCACAGTCTGTTCCCAAGTTTCACTCACTGAGGTGACTGCCCTTCTGGCTACTCAGAAACCAGATCTTTAGGGGTGTTTTGAGGCTTTGGCCCATTTTAAAACTACGATATCAGACTGAAGCTAAAGGGAGCAAAGAGTCTGTGAAATGCCAGACTGTTTGGGCAAAGAGCCCAAGAAAAAGATGTTTCTTGACTGTCAATGCTTGTTCACTGTGACCCAATCAGACACAGATCTTTTTTCTCTATAAGTAGTTTACAATTTGTGAAACTAGAAACAAGGGGCAAGGTTCATTTGCTTATAAGCCCTTTTTTGCCAAGAGTTTTGATGGAGGTTAATCACTGAGAAACTGAAAACAAATTGTTTGTGTTCATTTGCAAATGGAAATAAAATGGGGTTTCAGTTAAAATATATCAACCTTTTCACTCAAAGCATTCAAGAAAAATGGCTGACCTTGTATTTTTTGGAATGCAGACTGATCTAGTGGATGAAGCATAGACCTGGGAGTAAAAGGACTTGAGTTCTAATCCCAGCTCTTCCACTTGGGCTTCAGTTACCTCATCTGTAAATTGGGGATTAAGACTATGAACCCCACGTGGGACAGGGACTGTGTCCAATATGATTATCTTGTATCTACTGTAGAGGTTTATACCATGCCTAGCACATAGTACGCACTTAATTGCCATTAAAAAATGCAGATTTCCATCTTTTATAAATTCATGTTTGGAAAACCACATTCAGTCTCATAAAACTAAAGGCATTCTAGTGATTTAGTTATTCCTGATGGGCCAAGTCAGATATTTTTGGTGCAGGGGGTCTAAAGCAGAGATGTTATAAGAGTGCATATGCTAATACAGACATTGCCATGTATTTGTTTCTCTATGAAGGCTACAGATGAATTTCACCTCACTTACCATCCATGAGAAAATTATGCTGAAATCCTTCCAGAAGTTGAAATGATATGTTTATAAATTATCCTTATAGAAATGTTGGCCCTAAGTAACTTTATTATAATAAAACATTTAGTGGTGTTTTTTTAAAAAAAAACTGAAATGTCTTCTATTTACAGGGAAGGAAATGGTGGCCAATCGTAATACCACATCTACATGCTGAATTTTAAGCCTCCAAACAAGCATGCATCAAATAATGAAATAACAGCCCAGTGTATCAGCTCTGTAATGAATTTCTCTAGATGCTGTTGGATTCATTATGGTGATTTATGGTGGTTTTAATGTATACAGCCTTCTTAAACAACTTAGGGTTGATTGTTCTGGAACTAGACTATGGCCCAAGATAACACCCTGGATCACTGCCATCATTCAGGAAAGTTATCGGTGTCCCTGAGGAGGTAAACAACCTTGGATCAAAGGGTTTAGGTTATTCAACAAAAGGACAATCAGCCTATCGATTTAAATTGGAAGCATCTTATAATGTGGGCAGAGACAGCCATAACAACCTGCCTAATGCTGCCCAAACAACCCAATGTATATCAATATATGAGTAAATCTTATATATTGTCAGTTTTGCATTATCTCTATAAATACTGGCTAACAAAAACATGATTCCAAGAACAAGTTATGAGCTTAAATAAGAACTTTAGAGATGAAATCTGGCTTACCCATTCTATTTCATGGTGTGTTTATGCAGGAAAAGTGAAGGGAAGAGTTCAGAGTAGATGAGCAATAATCTCCCAAATTATTCTCATAATGGTGTATCAATTATTTTCCATGTTATTTTGCATATAGAGCCTTGCTCTTCCTGTCTCCATGGGAAACAAGTTCAAAACCCCCACTTTCCCAGAGAAGCAGTGTGACCTAGTAGAAAGAGAACAGGTTTGGGAATCAGAGGACCTGAATTCTAATGCTGTTTCTGCCACTTGTCTGCTGTGTGACCTTGGGCAAGTCACTTACCTTCTTTCTATCTTAGCTGCCTCATCTGTAAAATGGAGATTAAGACTAAGAGCCCCATAAGGGACAGGGACTATGCCAACCTAATTGTCTTGTATCTAACCTAGCACTTAGAACAGTGTCTGACACAAAGTGCTTATCATATACCATTGCAAAAAAAAAAAAAAGATGCTGTAAGACAAACCCAATGATTGTGTCAAACCTAATTTGGGAGGTTTGAATACGGTGGGTGCTCACTGTTACAGTTCTAGATGTTTTCCACAGTTATCACACCCCCAGGTTTTGGATATGGTGGGTACTCACTGTTACAGTTCTATATGTTTTCCACAGTATCACACCCCCAGGTTTTGATAGGAAAATAAGTGACCTTATAAAAGAGAGGTGGAATCCTGGAATACCATAAACTTTTCCCTCCATCTCCGCCTTGCCACCCCCAACCCCGGCACTCTTGGTGGCAAGGGAAGGCAAAGAGGTTACTCCCACGTACCACCACTTCCTGGACTAACCCTTCTGCAGTTACTGCCACAGTTGCTTCACCAAACAAGCAATGGTACCTACTGAGCGATTACTGTGTGCAGGGTACTGTACTGTTTGGGAAAGTACAGTCTAATAGTGTGGGTAGGTGCGAACTCTGCCCACTTTCCAGTCTTCAGGGGGAGATAGACAATAAGAAATTATAGATAGGGGAAAAAGTAGAAAATAAGGATATTTGCATAAGTACTGTGGAGCTGGGCTGAGTACCAAAGTGCTTAAGGGGGACACAGTCAAATGTCTAGGCAGTACAGAGGGGAGGGTAGATTGATCAATCAATAGACTTTATAGAGCACTAACTGTGTGCAGATCACCGTACTAAGCAATTTGGAGACTACAATATAATAGAGTTGGTAGACATGTTCCCTGCCCACAGTAGGAGAAATGAAGTCAGGGAAGGCCTCTTGAGGGAGATGAGGTTTTAGGAGGGTTTTGAAGGTGGAGAGAGTGGTGGACTGCCAGATATGAAAGGGAGGGAGGGAGGGAGGAAAGGTGGGTCTCCAGGCCAAAGGGAGGATGTGGGTAAAGGGTCAGCGGTAGGATAGATAAGATTGAGGCATAGAGATTAGGTTGGTGTTAGAGGAGAGGATTGTGCAGGCTGGGTTGGAATAAGTAATCAGAGAGGTAAGGCAGTAGGGGAGAGCTGAAAGACTGATCAGAGTTGCCAAAGCTGGACCAACTGGCCCCAAATCAGAGATGTAAGTGACTCAATGCACACTTTTCCTAATCAGTGTGTCCCCATGTGGGCCTGGGTCACAGGCAAGCTGTCCCCAGTGGTGATTCTGTCCTAGCTAAATAGATCAGAGTATACTGACATTGGCCCCATGGCTTCATCAACTTCTTAAATACTGTAGAACCTCGTCTGCGGGACCACAGCTAGGACAGTGAGCGTGGAACAGTGACCAGGTTACAGGGCCAAGTGGAGGTGAAAAATTACTTCGAAAAAGCATTTGTAGGAATAGGCAACCTGTAATATATAGATATGATACTTACAGCATTTAATAAGTGCTTATTATGCATCAAGTACTCTGCTAAGTGCTGGGGTAAATGCAAAACAATCAGTTTGGATGAACCTCCATCCTATGCAGGGCTCACATCCACGAAGGAGAGAGACAGAGCATTTATTTTATCCAGTAAACCAGTAGTCAAGCTGGGATTCGAATCCAGGCTAATTTTTCCTACTTCCAAATTTCAATATTGTCACTTATAGTTAGCAACTATGCTCATTTTATGTTCAGTAAAATTAATATAAAAATAACTGTAAGCGGTTCAAGTTTTCTTTCTTGCCTTTAGTGCTAAAATGCCAAGTTCCTTGCAGTCTAGCTGTATTGATGCCAAATCTCAATTTGGGTGGGGGAAGAGAGAATTGCCTTTTGGATGGGGAATATACTACCAACTATGTTTTCTGTAGTCTCCCAAATGCTTAGTACAGTGCTCTGCACACAGTAAGCACTCAATAAATACGACTGATTGATTATCAATCGATCTCATCCCCTCTCCCCAGAGCTCTCTGGATCAGCTTTAAATCCAGAAGCCCAGCCCAAGGTTGTGAGACTGGATGGATATTTATGGAAATGTGATCATGATAATCATCACTGAGCCAGATTCTTTTGGAACAAATTAGAAACTCCTTTTACTCTTTCAGACCTTTTGGTCGTAGTCTCTCATTCTGTCATTCATTTTCTCTCTCTCTCTATATATATACATATATATACATGTATATATATAAAAGACAGTTAAATATTATCTATGAAGTAGAAGTTGTGTTCCTCTGGGTTGCTGTGAAGGACTATGATTGCCTTGAAAACAGGACCCTGGCAGCTATTGGCTGGGGGGCTGAGCCCAGGAGGTGTAGGAGCAGAACCCAAGACAGGGACAAAGGGAAGAGGGCTCATCTCCTCCAAGAGGCCTTCCCAGACTGAGCTTCCCCTTTTCCCTCTGCTACCTCTCTCTCCCCTCCTTCACCTCCCCTCAGCCAAGCCCTCTTTCCCCCCTTTCCCTCTGCTCCTCCCCCTCTCCCTTCCCCTCAGCATTGTGCTCATTTGTATATATTTTTATTACCCTATTTATTTTGTTAATGAGGTGTCCATCCCCTTGATTCTCTTTATCACCATTAAGTTGTCTTGTTTTTGTCAGTCTGTCTCCCCTGATAAGACTATAAGCCTGTCAATGGGCAGAGAGTGTCTCTATCTGTTGCCCAATTGTACATGCCAAGCCCTTAGTACAGTGCTCTGCACATAGTAAGCGCTCAATAAATACTACTGAATGAATGAATGAAAGAGGGAAAAGGAAGATGAGCAGAAGGAAAGACAAGGTGAAGGAGGATGGCTTAAGTGGAAAGAGCACAGGCTTGGGAGTCAGAGGACCTGGGTTCTAATCCCCACTCCCCAACTTACCTATGTGACCTTGCTCAAGTCAACTTCTCGGTGCCTCAGTTCTTTCATCTGCAGAATGGGGATTCAATGACTGTTCTGCCTCCTACTTAGACTGTGAACCCCATGTGGGACCTGATTATCTTGTATCTACTTCAGTGCTAAGTATAGGGTTTTGCACATAGTAAGCACTTGACAAATATTACAATTATCATTGTTATTATTGTGTGGGGAAGCAGGAAGCCTGGCCTGTTGAGCCATTCCATCTCTAGGTAACCCAGAGGTGGACAAGGTTGACTGTCAAAACCTTAGATCCCCCACATAATGCCTGTTCTTCCTGCCTCATCTTATATAGTCTTATGGGGCATAAGAGAAGGAGCATGATCTAGTGGAAATCAATCAACATATTTACTGAGCACTTACTAGTTGCAGAGCACTATACTAAGCCCTTGGGAGAGTACAATACAACATAGTTGTTAGACACATTCCCAGTCCACAGGAGTTTACAGTCTAGAGGAGAATGCAGGACTTGGAGAGACAGTTACTTATTCCCCAGATAACTGGATTCTTATCCTGACTCAGCCACCTGCCTGCTGTGTGACCTTGGGCAAGTCATTTAACTTCTCTGTGCCTCAGTTTCTTCATCTGTAAAATGGAGATTAAATACCTGTTCTCCCTCTCCTGAGTCTGTTAACCCATGTGGGAGAGAAACTGCTTGATCTAACAGCACTGCAACTACCCCAGAGTTTGGCACATGGTAAGCACTTAAATACCACAATTATTACTATGTGTCAGACCTGAAGCCCTAGTCTGGTATAAACCAGAAGAGGGGAGCCAACTCTGCCCTTTACCTGCTGCGTAACCTTGAACGAGTCACCATTTCTGCGTATCAGTTGCCTTATCTGTAAAATGGGGATTAAGTAACTCTTTTCTCTCTCTTCATTCATTCGATCATATTTATTGAGTCGCTTACTATGTGTAGAGCACTGTACTAAGCGCTTGAAATGTACAATTTGGCAACAGATAGAGACAATCCCTGCCCAAAAATGGACTCACAGTCTAGACTATGAGCCCCCTGTCGGACAGGGACTGTGACCGACCTGATTAGCTTATATTTACCCCAGTGCTTAGCGGAGTGCTTGGCACATAGTAAATGTTTAATACAACAATTATTATTATCATTATTAAAGCATAATTTAGGTGAAAGCAGATTGGTTCAGACAAGAGCCAGTGGCCATTCAAGGGTGATATGCAAGAAGAGCTACTGGACAAACAAGTTGGAGTGTCCAAGTGGGGCAGATTAAGGAGAGATCCAGACAATGATGTCACAGTCAGTGACAAATCAGGGCCGTCTGCCCAAAGTTAGTGATCAAGGAAATTGCAGAGGCCTGGAAGGACAGACTGGGGAAGGCCCAAGACAGGGAGGTCAGTTCCTCAGTCAGAAATGAGTTGGAGAGGACTAGGGAGAATGTGAGGAAAGGTTAGAGACTGAGTAAGTTCTGAATAAGGTCGAGAGACTGTAAGTTCCATGCTTTGTTCATGTTATAAAAATTAAGGTTCTGATGTGGGGGAAGTTGTTTCATAATAGGGACCATTCTTATGGTACTTGTTAAGCGCTTTCTATGTGCCAGGCACTGTAGCTTGTATCTACCCCAGCACTTAGTAATCAGGTTGGACACAGTTCACATCACACATTGGGCTCACAGTCTTCATCCCCATTTTACAGATGAGGTCTTGGGACTTGGAGAAAGCAAGCTAAAATTTAATAAAGCATTCCTGTTTATGTTGCATCCAATTAGTCTAGCAAGGATCTGCTTATTAGCAACATCAGACACAGGACCACTGCTTAACTAAATGGGCAATAGCCTTCAGGGTTTGACTGATCCATAACAACCTGCTATATTACACCCACTGTTCTATCAGCCAGTTGATGAAAGACTTGAGTCACAAGGTCTAATTAACCCTTGTCTTGGGTTCTTAAGAATTCGGGATTAGTACAGCTCTACACACAGCAAGTGCTCAATAGACACCATTGACTGATTGATTGATTGATTGATTAGGATTTTATCACCAAAACACATTAAGGATCCAATTGCCTGATGCTGGCGGATCTATTACCATAGGATTCTGTTCTTTTGTTCTGTCTCCTCACTGAAAAGCAGCATAACCTAGTGGAAAGAATATGGGACTGGGAGTGAGGTGACCTGGGTTATCTTGGCTCTATACCTGTGGATAAATCACTTAATTTCTCTCTGCCTCAATTTCCTCATCTGTAAAATGAGGATTAAATACCTGTTCTCCCTCCCTCTTTGACTGTGAGTTCCTTGTGGGACAGAGAATGTGACTCATCTGACTGTACTGAATCTACTCCAGCTCTTGGTTCATATTAAACACTCAACGAATACCACTATTTATTATTATTATTGTTATTCCCCAGATATAGCATGACCATCTGAAGTTACCACAAGGTCTTGCATGAAGCAACCTATTTGAAATCAAATCTTTTAAAGCCATTCTGCTGTTCTGCCTTTCTTGGACTGATTGTATTCAAGGCAGCAATGGGGAGAATAGGGGAGTGGGAGGGTAGGGAGAGAAGGGACACTACTTGAATGATCCACTCTGACCAATGCCAGTTCCCACCTGCATTGCCTGACTGGTCAGCTGCCAGTTAAATAAAACCATAAGAAGCCCTTTGTTTCTACTTTCTGTTTGTGACCGGTAGCCTTTGTTATGCCAATCTGCCATTGCAACACACATTTCAGAGCTAGCTGACTAATATTAATCAACTGAAAGCAGTGATAAACATCTTGGGCTGACAGACATATCATCAGTTTTGACACCAATAGTTTATGACTCTCCAGAAGCCCTGTTTTCACTTCAAGGTCCAAGCGAGATTGGGACAGAATTTCCAAGTCAGGAAGAAAAGCATTCTCACTCAATATCCCACACAGAAAGGACATTTTTCAGGGTAAATAGAGCAATATTCTCTGCCCTTGACTCGGCAGATCTTTCTCAGGTAGATCTCAGGAGATGCTTGACCTTCAATAGGACTAGAAGACTGAGGGAGGATGAGAAAGTTCAATCACATTGAATATCTGATTAAAGGCCCCAATAAATGCTTAGGAGCAAACTCCCTTCCCAATGACCTAATTCAGAATACTGGAAAGGCCAAAGACATGACTCCATTAGGACAGAAGGTCATGCGCCCTAAGACTAATGGTTCATCTTTGTCCAGAAGCCTGTCCTCGGCAAAGAAATATATTTTTCTATAATTTCATTAAAATATTAAATGCAGTGAAATCAGGGCTCTGGAAAAAAAGAAGCAGTCTTCTTGGAAGGCTTCTGAAGTTAAACATAGACTTATCTCTCTGGAACAGAAAGTTATGTAGGAGATGTCTCATGGTTGTACAAATTTCCATGGTAGAACCTCACCTATTTGCACAGCTCATTCTACCTGAAACTCCAGCAAAGTCAGGAGGCTTTCCCCATCTCTTGTTCTGGAGCCAGAATTGGGACAAGAGAGCAATACCTTCCAGGAGCAAAATCAGGGAGTTCCTCGAAGAAAGAGTCTTGTGGATAGAGCACCCTAATTCAAGAGTCAGGGGACTTGGGTTCTAATTCACCTTGCACAAGTCAATTAACTTCTCCATCCTGTTTAGGCTGTGACCCCTGTCAGAGACTGTGTCGGGTCAGCTTCTACTGTAACTACTGCCGAGGTTGGTATAGTGCTTGGCACAAAGTGCTTAATAAATACTGCTATTAAGGGGAGAGCACCCTTAGAAATGCTGAAGGGTCTATGATTGGAGAAATTCAATCATTCAATTAATCAGTAATATATACTGAGCTCCTGCTGGGTGCAAAGCACTGTACTAAGTGCTTGAGTTGGGCATAAAAAACACTTTTCCTATCCTCAAGGCACTTACAATCTAATCTCTAAAATAATCTAAAACTTTCACCACCAGGCCTCAGCGATTACAAATTATTTGAGGATAGGAAATATATTTGGTCAAGGCCTTGAAAAGCCTTTAGCACCTTGTTCCATGAGAATGTTTAACAAATGACTAACGATTACAATGATAAAGATGATGACTAACAACTGCAGATTTGTACTGATCTGCTGGCCACAGGAGGTGAGAGTTGCTTTATGAGGAAGACGCAGCTAATCGAAACAGTCATATTTATGTATTTGGAACAACTCCTGGCACCAGACTGCAAATGTGTTCTCGCATTTGCCTTTCCTTCTCTCTTATCACATCAATAATAACAGGCTATGCCCAGGGCACAAGCGCTACATTGAGTGAGAAGCAATGGAATAATAAAAAATTTGTATTGATTTATTTAAAAACAAGTCAGTTTGCCTTTGAGAATACAATAAATACTGGTGCTACTGTCCCTGTATGAGGAGTTAAAACAATCACTTGCTTATTAAAAGTTGGCACCACAAGTAGGTATAGAATTAATGAAATCCCTTTAATCTTTTCTGTTTTATAAATTTGCAGGCTACCTTTCCAGTTGATTTCAAGTATTGTAGTTATAATAATTACAATTCCATTAGTGCTGTAGATAACCTTTATCACCTAGTATTATGAGGCTGAAGTTTTATAAAATGTCAATATCTTCTTTTGCTTCATAATGATGATGACGATGATGATGGTATGCTAATCTCCTCATAATATGGGGTCCTTGAAGAAACCCAAGATATTTACATTTTGGTAACATTTCCCTGAGCACCTCTTGGGCTATGTAACAAACTTTCTACATGCACATATACACATGGGAAAGGCAGGCAAACTGAACTGAGTTAATCTGCCAGATCCATTAATGTGATGAGTGCCTGTGCCTAATTTCCAGTTGTATACTTTTTCCCAGGAGTTAGTATAGTGCTGTACACAGAATAAGATCTTAATAGATACCATTACTACTACCGTTAACATCTGTTGGAAATGTCTAGAGAACCGGAAAGTTGCATGGCATAGCAGATAGAGCACAGGCCTGGGAGTCAGAAGGACCTGGGTTCTAATCTCGGCTCCACCACATGTCTGCTGTGTGACCTTGGGTGAGTCACATAACTTCTCAGGACCTCAGTTACCTTATTTGTAAAATGGGGATTAAAACTATGAGGCCCATGTGGGACAGGGATTGTGTCCAACCTGATTAACTTGTATCTACCCCAGGGCTTAGAACAATGCTTGGCACATAGTAAGCACTTAATAAGTACCATTATTATTATGATTATTGCTTTACCACTTATGCTAGACTGCAGGGCTCACAATCTGTGTTTTCATTGTATATTTGGACTAGAATATTGTTACAATTTTGGAACTATGTCTGACAACACGAGCCTGCTTGGTTATGGGGTACCTTGCTACCATAAGAAAAAGTTCCCATGCAAGTTGGCACATGTACAAATGCACACATCGAAAGAGGAAAGGAGTACTAGAGACCAAATTTTCTGTAATGCAAGATTTTATGAGAACCCAACCTTTGTGTTACAGGAGAAGAGCGTGATTTTCCCCAGAAGAAAAGCTGGTCGCTTCCCTCAGCAGAAGACTCTCCAGATTCTTAAATACAGCTCATAAAAGGGGTGGTACCCAAACCCACCATTTCTGGCTCAAGAGTCCAAGGCCTTTTTGATTATCCCATTGCAACTCAATGCTGTTACCTGTTCATATTAATGCCTATCTCTTCCTCTAGACTGTAACCTCCTTGTGGACAGAGAACGAGTCTACCAACTCTCTTGTACTGTACTCTTCCAAATGCTTAGTGTGGCATTCTGCACATAGTAAGATCTCAAAAGCAAGTGATTGATTGATTGTTGGATTAGAAGCTCTTTAAGGTTTCAAGCCACAGTTTTGCAGTTAGCAGTGGCAGGGCAAAACCTCCACAAAATGTAGAATGTTGAGAAAGTCAAATGATAAGCAGTTAATAAATACTCACGTTAGAGAAGCAGCGTGGCTTAGTGGAAAGAGCACAGACTTGGGAGTCAGAGGACGTAGGTTCTAATCCCAGCTCTGCCACTTGTCTGCTGTGTGACTTTAGGCAAGCCACTTAACTTCTCTGTGCCTCAGATATCTCATCTGTAAAATGGGGATCAAGGCTGAGCCCCATGTGGGACAACCTGATTACCTACTCCAGAGCTTAGAACAGTGCTTGGCACATAATAACTGTTTAACAAATACCATAATTACTATTATTATTATTATCACTATGGCACGAGCCATCCTTACTCTCACATATCTATACCCATGCTCAGAACTTAATAATATATGTAGATTTAGATTATAAGTGCCTTGTGGATAGGAAGGGCTGTTTTGCTTCTGTTGTTCTTTCTTAAACGCTCAGTACAGTGCTGTACACTCATTAAATACCACATGGATGGACAGATTAATCGATTGGTAATAAAAGCTGGTTAGCCAAGCTGATAACCAGAGTTACTAGCAAAGAACTGAAAAACGGTCATGGAACTTCTACACATTTCCCAAGCACTCAGGACAGAAGCTCTTTTACACTAGAACAGGGAGAAAGCTAAGCTGGGTTCAAACACTTACACATCTTTAAATGAACCGGCTTTGAACCGGCTACAGACTATTTTAAACATGCAAGAAACCCTCCTTAGATGCATAAACCACGTTCTGAGTAGAAGTACTCAGAATCAAACTTGAGACCTCACATTTAGCATGACTACCGGTAACCCAACAGGCAGGAAGAAGAGAGCCACCCACGGTTCCCTCTCCTATATTTAAAAGGCCCTGCCTACCTTGCAGATTAACTCTCATTCACATTTAGATGATTTCTGGAAAGTGTAGTTCCCAGGCGAGCATTAAGTATTTTACTTCCTGTTAAAATCTCTAATCTCCAGACCAGATTCTGTTAACACTGTCCCTCCCATTACACCCCCCTCCCTCCCCTACAGTCAACTCCCTCTATACAACAGGTAGTAATTATTTTACAATACCATCAGCTCTCGGGATGATTGCAACCAGAGCCCACTTATGAAAGCCTAAGTTTGACTCAGGGCAACTCTAGGTGCTTGTGGAGAAAACTAGTAAGGAAAATGTGAAGGAAAATGAGAGGAAATATTGGACTTGCTGAAAAGCTCAAAATAAGACCTTGACTATCTAGAACAAAAGTTAAGAAACAGAATAGTCCAAATGAAAATAAAAAGCATGAAATTATGGCCACTCTTAGTACACTTAAAATCAAAAATGTTCCAGCTGAAAAATGCTTCTGATAGAGAATGTTCCACTTGAAATGTATTGAACACAAAAAGACTGAATATAAATGCACTCTAATTAAAAAGAGATGAGTGTTATTTACAGGTTTTAATTTGGTAAAAAATAACTGTGGTATTTATTAGGTGCTATGTGCTTCTCAGGTAGCCAAAGTGAAAAGAAGGAAGAGGAAGGGGCCTAGAAAATCCTCGACATGCACAAATAGTCCTTGCATATCCAAGAGTTTCTTACGGTGACTGAGTCTTCCTTCAAGAACACTAGATGAGCTTCAGTTCTGAAACTTCAAGACCAAGCATCTGCTCAAAGGGTATGAGCATTGTCTGACTCCCCCTTTAGACTGTAAGTTCAGTGTGGTCAGGGAATGTGTCCACTTATTGTTATATTGTATTCTCGAGTGCTTAGTACAGTGATCTGCACACAGTAAGTGCTCAATAAATATGACTGATTGACTGCCATCACACAGTTTCGCTTCTGTCAGTTCTATTCCCGCAGGCTCACAGAGTGAGAAGGAAGGTGGGGTGCAGAAAACTGTGAGTGAATGATAAGACTCTGACATGCAGAACCTCTTTAGGGCCAAAGTGGCCTCAGCACAGGGCTGTTGCTGGCCTAACAAGCCATAGCTGCTGCAGTTTACACCACTCACAATAGCCAGATATTTTTAAATGCTTAGTATGTTACCCAGCACACAGTAAAGACTCAATAAATACAATTAATTGATTGATTCAGGATTCTTGCTAGGCCCATCTATCTCGCAGAATGCTCTAGGCGATATTTTGATCAGAAAGTTTCACTCCTGACAACAGACCCAGCAGGCATAGCCTGGACTAAAACCCATGTCTCCCGATTCCCAGAGCTCCATATTTTCCACTGGACCAACAGTATAGTAATAGCAGCAGCAGTAGAAATAATAATAAATACTTAGGTGGCTCTGTTGATAGATGTACATGGCACAGGACAGCAGGTGAAACTGCACCAAATAACGATTGCCATTCATTCCAAGACCTCTCTGCTGATATTGCCAATTAAGATAGTGCTTTAAGAGGGATATGGACCCCCATCTGCTTAGGAAATGGCCTGAAACCAACAGAGGATGCCAAACTGATCTCAGATAGCTTCTACTAAATGGTAACTGCCAAATATGACCTTGACTCATCCTGAGGATCTTAAGGAAGAAGGCATAATTCCCTCCTGAGCCCTGTAAATGACTGTGAACGACTAATCAATCCATCAGTGGTATTTATAGAGCATGGGCCAGGAAGTCAGAAGCTCATGGGTTCTAATCTCAGCTCCACCACATGTCTGCTGTGTGACCTTAGGCAAGTCACTTCACTTCTCTGGACCTCAGTTATCTCATTTGTAAAATGGGGATTAAGAGTAGGAGCCCTTTGTGGGGTAGGGACTAACATGACTACCTTGAATCTACCCCAGCATTTAGAACAGTCCTTGGCATATAGTAAGTGCTTAACAAACACCATAACAACATTTATTTAGTAATTCGGGTGCCACTCTTTCTGACCCTGGCTGGCAACTTTGATCTTGCCTCCTCACCTCAAAAGACATTCTCAAGCATCTCCTTTGCCTCGCTGGAATCTGAGACAACATCTATTGTATTTAGACGTGAATCAGAATACTATGCTACAGAAAGGTGATGTCCACATGTGCCTTTGTAAAGGTGATACTGTATTTATCATTGTCAGTGGTACTTATTGAGCACTTACTGAGTACAGAGCACTGTAGTAAGAAGTCGGTAGACACGTTCCTAATGAGACTCCAGAGCCCTTAATGCATTGCTCTGCCTTCTTCCAAACATTTCCATGGGACTGATTTTTTTTTAATAGTTCTAAGAGACAGGAGGAAATATGGAAACTGAGGCCCAGAGAAGTTAAGTGACTTGCTCAAGGTCACATAACAGGCCAGTGGTAGAGCTGGGACTAGAACCTGGTGCCCTGTCCTTTCCACTAGGCCAAGTGGCCTCCCAAATTGGTAGAGAAAAATCAGGCTTAGCCAGCCTGGACACTCTGGGCCAAGAGCCCTCCAGGAATGGAGGATCGGTGGAAAGGACAAATAAATTACTATTAATCATATTTCTGCATAAGCAGCAACACTACCACCCTGGTAATCACTGCACCTCCCTACAGTATGGGCCATATTCCAGGCCCTAGGAGGTCATTTTAAAGTCACGTTGACTTTGGGGTGGACAGCCTAGAAAGACCATGAGCAATAAGCTCCTCTCTAGACTCTCAGCTCCTTGAGGGCAGGGAATGAATTTACCAACTCTGTTATATTGTACTCTCCCAAGCACTTAGTATAGTGCTCTGCACCCAGTAAGCATTACATAATTATGATTAACCAGTTAATTGATTGATACCACAGGAATCATGGCTCTCCTCGGGAAACCCAAATTGTTCTTTTCCCTCCGAGATGTCACCAGAGTGTCTCACTGCCCACCAGTTACTAATAAAATTTGTGGTGAAAATAGGACCAATTTACCTAGTTTGCTCTCAAGCCGGTTAGCTAACTGAATCAAGCTGATCGATTAGCTATAAAGTCTTAGGAAAGCTCAGTATTAAACTGTCATTTTGTCGATAAAATGTCATTTCATCAATAAAATGCTGAATGTTTCTGCATAATTAATTTCACTGATGCATTAAGGAATGTTATACACAATATTAATCAAAAAGTAATGTCAATAGCAGGGTGATTTATAAACCCAGATAGGAATATTACCAACCTCCATGAAAGCTCTATTCCCATTGAAGCAATTTCATCTAGAAATATTTGTATTTTTACCATAAAACTGCAATTTAAAAAATTAGCCAAAGAGTGGCGGAAAGGTAATTATAGAAATACAAAAAAGCCCACTTAGGGGAAAATTAATTTTTTCTCACTGCAGTTAATACATATAAAGTAGTCTGAAGATGAAAAAGTATCCTGCCTAGCATGCTCTCATACACACAAAATTTATCTACTTCTTAAACAAGAAAACTCTGTACAATGAGCATCTGAAAAATTATTTAGGCTTCAGCTAATTATTTTGGCATTTTCTTAGATCCAAATTTGCTCTAAGGGAGCTCTTTGGTAGATGAAGCAAATCATGAAGAGGAACTCTTCCCCTCTGGCTCTCCTAAAACCCCTGTCACTCATAATGCAGTGTTTCATACAGGAAAAAAACACAGTCACATTTAGATCAATTTAGAGGGATGACAATGTTGTGGCTTAAATTTCTGAGTAAGATATGAATTGGGACATTAATGTAAAATATATACAACTTTCTTGAATTGATATGAATACTAAATTATATACCAAATGTGTCTGGTGTGCATGTATAATTTATTAAATCTGCCTATGAAAATTCTACTCTCAAAAACTTCCTCAGAAATTCACTTACATTATCTTTTGCCATTCATTTCTGAAGACAAGCAATTCTGAAGCTCTCCCCAACAAAAAAAGAATATCCTTGATATTGAAGTACAATATCAAAATATCAAATATTTAATAAAAATATCAATATCAAAAAATGTAGTATTGAAAATTTGAAGTTCCCCAAAGCAAAATGAAGCTTTCTATCTAAGCTAATAAAACAAAGAAAACATCTTAAATGATCTTATTTGTGTTATATATTATCAGTGGGAATGTTTTAAATTCATTTTAATGTAAAGGTTAATGTAGCATTAATAAATAGATAAGTACTTTAATTGCATATCAGCCCAATTTACTCTTTTAAAATCTCCTTAGCTGGTTATACAGATATTATTAGCACTGTACATCACTAAAAAGGCACATGTTTGAATAAAATAATTCTTATAAATTTAATTATTAAACCAAAATTGTAATCATTGCATTCATTTTCAAAAGAAAAATTGCATTATCAATATTTTTCCCATCAAGAGTTCCTAGGAACTTACTATTATCTACGAATATATTTACGAACCAAATGAGGACCTACATATTAAATATTTTCTCTTATTAATTTGACATCCTGTATTAGTAAAAAGTTTGGCTAGAACTGCACAGGACAATCAAGTTGACAAGAGAGTCATTTTTTGGATGGGTGAATTTTATTTCTCAATCTTTATTGTAACCTATGTCTATGTGTGTGCGTCTGTCATTAATGCAACATTAAATAAATCTAATTTTTTTGGTTTTTATGAAAAATCATCTATCCCAAATTAGTGATTATTTCATGAAAATGAGAAGAATGAATAGAAGAAATACTGTTCAAATTTTGCCAAAGAATGTTGCAAAGGGCACCTTCCAAACTCCAAAGTGGAAGCAAAGATGTCCATCGTGTTAATATCCCATTAGATTTGATATTCCATTATTTCATCCTGCTACATTCCCTTGTTCCAATTATTTATAAATACATTTTATCGCTCCACCCCATTATATTGTAAACTTGTGGGTTAGTGGGCTGGGAGCCAAAAAACCTGGGTTCTAGCACCAACTTAGACACTTGCCCATGGTGTAACTTTAAACAAGTCTCAGCTTCTCTTCTGTTAAATGAGGAAAAAATATCTGTTTGTCCTCCCTATTAGGCTGTGAGCCCCATGTGGGACACAGGGATTATGTCTGTTACAATTATCTTGTAGCTACCCCAGCATTTAGCTCGCTGCTTGGCAAATAATGAATACTTAAATAAATACCGTCATTATTATCAGAGGGTAATCATTATAGGTTTTTCCTTTCTGCTGTACTCTCCCAAGTACAGGCTTCCCACTCCGTAGGCACTTAATTCATACCATTGGTGGGAATGATGATTGCTTCCAAGCCTTTCAGGCTATAGGCCTTGTTGGTGAGACAATTTGAGACAAAGTCACCTTGCCTAATTGCAGAAAAATCACAGCAAATACCTGTCCTTAAAGTTAGTTTAAGGATTAACAAGTACTAGTAATTCCTTCTAAATTTTGAATCACTTTTAAATTTTAGGATGAATGAAACTAAAACTTCTTAAAGACCCCTAGCTCCATTCACCATTTTATTCTCTATAATCTGCTTCTCAGTGCTTTGCCTGCTTTATCTGGATTCCACTTTTAAGACAAAACTCCGGATTTTTAGGAATCAGTGACTTTGGGTGAAATGTAAGATCAGACTGTGTTGATTTAGTGCATTATTAACTGTTTATACAGTACCGAGGCTGCATATGATGTAGTGAGAAATGGTTTTCCGATCTTAGGGTATAAATCAGGGCCAGCAACTGATTCCACTTAATACTTAACTTTAGCAAGTAAAATATTACACCTGTTATTATTCAGGGCAAACAGGGCCCCTTCCATTTGTTTATTGAGGAAACAATTTATTTGAGGATATTTAATTGCAATACTGAAGCCCAAGTTGGGGGTTAATCCCAGTTTATGGATGTAATTAAAAACAGTGTGTGCCTTTCTCATATTTATTATCTAGCAGGAGAATGTTGACACAAGCTAGATCCTGGGTGTTGAGATCTGTGGACTTAAATGGGTCTGTGTGTGTATGAGATGAAGGGTGGAAAATATGGACATGCATGAAAGGTGGATGTATGTATTTGCTTTAGGTTGGATGCGGGAGTCCATATTTAGAAAGAGAAGGAGGTTCTTAATTCCATTCATTTTTAACACTTCTGGTTCAAATCGTTACATAAATCTCAGGCACTGTTTGATTTCTTCTTCATGATGTATGGTGTTTTAATGCCCAAAAGGCAGGTATTGGCATCCTTCATCACATATTTGGCAGCACTTCTTAATCAGGTTGGCCCAAGTCCCACCCATCCACCCCAATTCCTGCCTCCTAACCCAGCTGCTAAAAAACCACCCAGCTCCTGATAGCTCTCACTCCAGTCCACCCCCAACATGCTTTCTGAGTGAAGCTCTCTCTTGAGTTTACATACCTCTGTTATTTCAAAGGGAATCTCACCTGTAAAAGAGCTGCAAGTCTAGACTCCTTTGATGAGTAGGAAGGAAGAGACCTCCACGTAATTAGAGAGTAGAGTGGGGAAGAGAAGCAAAGATGAACTGGTCAGAGAAGATGACTTCAAAGAATCTGAAAAAGAAAAAAAGTGATTTATCTCTCATTAGTTGATGCTTTTAATTGCCTCGCTCTTATTTTTAATATTTAAATACTACGATTTTAAAGGTGTTTTCTGTTTTTGCACAAAAAAACCTACATATCTGACATTCACAGAGGGCCAGCAAAGTGCAAGAATTTAATGGAGAAATAATTTAAGGATATTTGAAGGTTCTATATCCTTAACCCAAACTGTAAACCACTTGAGGGCAAGGATCATATCTAACAACACTCTTGTACGCTCCAAAGTGCTTAGGACAGTGCTCTGTACACAATAAGAATTCAATAAATACCACTGATTGATGAGCAAGGATGTCAAGGAGGCAACAATTGCACTGTTCTTCACAGCACTTCCTGCTGCCATTCTCAGAAACAAATTTGGGTCTCAACTGAACATTGATTGATCTGATCTGACAATGGTATTTCTTATGTCCTTTGCCACTTTGTATTCTCCTCACCCAGGACTGCCTGCAATTTCATTTTAGAATACTGTATGGCTCTGCCACTTGTCTGCTGTGTGACCTTGGGCAAGTTGCTTACCTTTTCTGTGCTTCAATTACCTCATCTGTAAAATGGGGATTGAGATTGGGAGTCCCTTGTGGGACAACGGATTGTGTCCAACCCCATTTGCTTGCATCCATCCCAGTGCTTAGTACAGTACCTGGTACACAGTAAGCACTTAACAAATACTATAATTATTATTATTAGACAACTGATTACTCTTTACAAACTAACTGGGACTCAGTCCCAGTTCAAAGCCTTGAAAGTTTATATAACTGAATATAACGTGGTCTGCCTCTTTTGTATAGGGATGTGAATTTTCAGTTTAGTTCAATGACCTAAATGCTTTCTTTCTGATTGTCCAGACTGATTGACTAAAAAACGCATCTTTGGTGTGTATTTGGGAGGGAGAGAGCAGGGGGAGTCAGTGTCCTTTTTAGCATGGGAGACCTACAAAATGTGCAATGAATAGGTCTTTCTTTTAAAGATAGAATATACATCATAAACTCAAATGATGCAGTATAGCTGGGAATTTCTGAGACTGCAGTTGCAGATAGACCATGCATTGGGAACTCACAAATACTGGCAAAGGGTGGAAAAGGCTACATATTAGTCATGGATCATGGAACAGTTTTTGAGTTTCATCAGTCCAAGTGGACTTAGTTGTGTAATTAGTAGCATCATCTTCAAGCACAAAGGAGAGCTCAATTAGAACAGAACTCTGAATTCCCACACACAATGGTGTCAGAAGGAAACAGTTGGTTTTCAGGTTCCATTTAAAATTACTCACAGGTTGATTTTTCCAAACAGTGTTTCTCCTTCGCCTTCTGAATGGGAGACTTTTTACCTTCTCCTGAGTGTTTCCACCAGAGAATGGGCAGAGAAAAAATTCAAAGAGAAGAAATGTCAATTGGTCCATTTCGCTACTTGTAAACAATAAAATGAGGCGGGACTGCTTGACACATATCCTAAAGAGAAAATTTGCCTAGGTTAAATTTTAGTTATGCGCCACTGCAAAATACAATTCTGTCCACTGCAGGCCCTGTCTGCTCTTCCAGACCCTGCCCTCCTAGCTGTTGGGTCAGATGGTGTCGTAGCAATAGTAATGATATTTGTTGAGCAACCACCAAATGCACTGCACTGTACTAATTATAGCCTTTGGGGGTTTGGATCCTCACCTAAGGCCTTCTCCCTATCTTTTGCTGCCCACAGATAACACTAATAGTAATAAAAAAAATTTGTTAAGAACTAATTATGTACTAGGCTGGTAGACACAATACAACCAGATCACAGTCTCTCCCCACATGGGGTTTACAGTCTAGAGGGGTGGAAGGACAGGTGCTTTAATCCCCATTTTACAGATGAGAAAACTGAGGCGTCAAGCAGTCAAATGACTTCCCTTAGGTCACACAGCAAGTGGCGGAGCCATTATTAGAACCCAAGTTTCCTGACTCCCAGTCCCGTGCTCTTTTCACTAGATTACCCCTGAGTCTCTGGTACTCAGACAGAGGGACTAGGTATCCTTCCTTCTTCCAGAATATCAAACCAAGGCTGCCTTGGGGCATTATTATGCAAAGAAAGGCATTAGGGGCTAAGGGCAAGATTATCCAGAGGTTCAGGAAGGTAGCTTAATTCCCAAAGGGTGCTGCCCAGTGGGGTGGAAGGAGTCCTGACCTGGGGTGAGGGGATGGAGGGCGTTGTAGAGGCACACCCGGGCAAAGGTCGCATCCCAAACTTCCCAGTTTCTCTTGCAATCCCCTTCCTTCTCGCCTTTCCTGCTTGGGGGAGAAAGGAGCTCAGAAGAGGGATCTGGGTTTGTCTGCCCTCCATCGAGCGGCGGGGATAGGGACGCAAAGGGTTTCCCCCACCTTGTTGAAGACAATCGGGCAACTGCAAGCCCGAAAGGGGGCTGGGCCCGCTCCTGATTCGGGTCAGCTGTCTTGATTCCCCGGAAAGGAGGACCGCGTTTAAACGAGGAGGGTGACTGCAGCATGGTTAGAGATAGCTCCTCATTAAACTTTTAATTAACACACCCCTATAGTGTCCTGGGCGGGAGAAGAGAGGCAGTCAGTCGTATTTATTGAGCACCTTACTGTGTGCAGAGCACTGTACTAAGCGCTTGGGAGAGCACAATGTAACAAAGTAGACACATTCCCTGCTACAAGAAACTTACGGTCTAGAGGGGAAGGCAGCCATTAATATAAATAAATTACAGATAGAGATATCAGTGTTGTGGCTGGGAGTGGGGTGATGTAAACCGAGTTTCTCCTGCAACTTTTCCCTTCCACCCCCGGGCTACACCACCCCTCCACAGGGATCGGGCCTGAATCCTGATTCCGACCTCAGAAGTGGGTGTCCCTCTCCTTTCGGCCGGGAAAGTGAATTCGGCCGGGAGTGGACGAAAAGGACCAGAAATCCATCTTCCACATGCGTGAATTGGGGGAAAGAGCACGGGTTTGGGAGTCAGAGGACGTGGGTTCTAATCCCGCCTGCGGCACTCGCTGTGTGACCTTGGGCCAGCCACTTAATTTCTCAGTGCCTCAATGACCTCGTCTGCAAAATGAGGATGACGACTGTGAGCCCCACGTGGGACAACCCTATGACCTTGTATCTACCCCAGTGCGTAGAACAGTGCTTGGCTTATAGTAAGTGCTTAACAAATATCATTATTATTATTATTTTTACATATAGGCCAGATCCAAATGGCTGAGAATCCGGAATCCCCTGGCTGAGAACAAGAAACCAAATCAAAACAGGGGCCTTGGACTGAAATGGGCACTAGGCACTAGGGGTGTCCTGGAGACTCGAGCCCATCCTAATCCAAATTGGGGCGGGGGGGCGGGCGGTGGAGACGATGCTACCCCGGGCCCCTTACCACCCCGGCGACCGGGACGCGTTTTCAGATGAGACTTTTCAGCCAGATGTTCAAGACGTATGAGGGAAGAGTAGTTAAAACCCACATTATATAGTTCTGTCGGGTATAAAATTGCATGTGCCGACCCATATATTTTAACTGTAAACGGACTCGAGTCACTTAAAATATTGCAACGTCGATAGGACTAATTAATTGGAAATAAGAAACGAAAGAATACAATTAAACGAGAAGAGAATCATTTTCTAATTTAATAGAGGGACATTTATAAAGATCACAAGCTAAAAGGCATCGAATGATTCTATCGATATTGTATTAAATCAGACCCTGCTGCAGCCCGAAGTTAGGAGGGAAGAGAGACGGAGGTCAGGGACCCCCCCTGCTCCCCCCAAACCTCTGCCTCCTCCCCCGGGCATTATTATTATTATTATTATCATCATCATTATCACTATTATTCCTCTCTCCGGGAACCAGGGAGACACCATTCTTGCGGGTTCTGGAGGGCTGCGCCAGCAGATGTATTACAACCAAACTACTAATCGGAAAATGAAATTGTCAATAAAGAACCCCCCACCCCCGCGTATACAATATCCTTAAATATTAAGATATTTTATTAGACCCATTTCCTAACAATAATTTATTGCAATAAAACAGACACCACAGGTCCCCTTAAATTGTCTTTTCATAATGAATAAATTTAAACGGGCTAATTAATATATAAACTAGCCCAATTTGTCAAGTTGATTTGTATTTTAGTTAATTGTGAAAGTAATTACCACATGGGCAAATTAACAGCTTTCTGGAAATGACCAAGCCTGGGGTTTTATTTCCTTCCTGGGTGAAGAAAATTCATTTTTCCAAGCTCTTGATGTGATGAATAAAAGTCATAAATCTGGGTGATTGGTGCAGGCAGAGTCTAAATGGCTTCATATTTCATTTTAGGTTTAATAGAAATATTCATGCTCTGTTTTAATGAAATTAAATTGAAGGGGGATGGGTCGGGGAAGCGGCCGCTGGGACGGACTTAAAGGTACAGGGTCCGCGCTTTGGCTTGGGGCTCTCCGCCTAAGGTCTTTGGAGAGTCGCAGGGTCCAGGTGATCTGGAGCCGGGGCTGGCCGCATATAACGCGGGCGCCAAGCAGAGGCAACAGGAAAACCAAGGGCGCTGAAAGGAAAAGACACCTTAGACAGCCCCCCCCCCCCCAAAAAAAGGCATTTCGCCCCTCTCCGCTACGAAAAACTTTTCCCCCTAAAGGAAGGGTCCCCTGGATTTTGTCCTAGGTAGGGGGGATAAGGATCTAGACCCAGGCTGGCTTTTTCTGCCTTACATCTGGGCTCGGCTCCTCATATAATAATAATAATAATTACTGTTATGGTACTTGTTAAGCGCCTACACTACGTGCCAGGCACTGTACTAAGCGCTGGGGTGGATACAAGCCAATTGGGTTGGACACACTTACATCCCACGTGGGGCTCCTGATCTCAATCCCCATTTTACAGATGAGGTAAATGAGGCCCAGAGAAGTGAATTGCCCGAGGTCTCACAGCAGACAAGTGGCGGAGTCGGAATTAGAACCCATGATCCTCGGACTCCCAGGCCGGAGTTATAACCACTAGGCCATTCTGCTTCTTCCTCGGTCTTTTCACACTGGGCCTCCCCCGCCCTCCACTCTTGTTCCAGGGGGTCCCTCTCCCCCCTCGGCGGGAGCTGGAGACACTCAGGCTACCTAATCTTCCCTTCCGGCCCCTTACGGGGAAGCGGCATGGCATAGTGGGTAGAGCACGGGCCTGGGAGTCAGAAACTCAGGATTTCTAACCCCCATTCCACCACTTGCCTGCTGTGTGGCCTTGGGTAAGTCACTTTACTAGGCCTCAGTTACCCCAACTGTAAAATGGGGATTAAGACTGTGAGCCTCAAAAGGGACAGGGACTCTGTCCAACCCGATTTGTTTGTACCCATTCCAGCGTTTACTACAGTGCTTGGCAAAACAGTAAGCACTTAACAAAATACTACAATTATTATTATTATAGCACGCCCCAACTGCTCGCTCGGCCCCCGGTTGTTCGGCCCGGCCCGAGGGACAGATCCCTACTCTGACACAGCCCAAGTCAAGCCCCTTCACCCGCAAGTTGCCCTAGGGCGGGCATGCGTGCTTGGAGGGGGCAAAGGGTGTCCTGCGAGCAACACGTAATCGAGAAGTGTAAAAAAAAAAAATAAAGGCAGCGCACGGAGTTGGAGGCTTTTCTAGTTCCTCTGCTTTCCCCCTTCTCAGATCTTCTCCCACCTTCTCCTGTCTCTGTCTCCCCCTCCACCATCTCCTGCCTATGTCTGTCCCTCCCCTCTGTCCCTCCCTCTTTCCCTCTCTTAGCCGGGTCAGCCCTCCCCCTGACCGGTTCAGTCAATCAGGGACTCTCTTTGACACGAGGACCGTCCCCAACGGGAGCCTCTCCTTAATGGATCTGATCTGAGACTTGTTGATTTCCCCTGAGCAAATAAGGCTTTGATGCAGTTCCAGGGAGAGTGGTTAGCTGATGAATTGACGAAAACCAATCAGCTTTATTGGGAAACAGGTTAAGGGCACCGGCGTGTCAATAATTCTCCGCCTGACCCCCCTATCCATTAACCGAGGCCAGCTGATTAGAGTAAGAAGACCCTCTTGCATTCTGCACCGAAATTGCTTTCATAAACTCACCATTATTAGCAGTCGATGTGAGCAGCTAATTCAGCGAAGACACCCCGGGGATGTCACATCTATCATCCCGGTTTATGTATCATTATCTCATTTACAGAATGTCGCAGTGTAATATGTGTTTTTGGCGACGGGCTGGGCCTGAGCCTCCGCTCTGGGTTACTCGCACCTCGGGGCACCCTGGGCTACCCCGGAGGGGGAAAGAAGGAAGAGGAAGAAGGGAGGAAGCAGCAGCGTGGCCTAACGGATAAAGCACCGGAATGGAAGGACTTGGGTTCTAGTCCCAGCTCTGCCACTTGTCTGCTGTGTGACCTCGGGCAAGTCACTTAGCTTCTCTGTGCCTCGTCTGTAAAATGGGGATTAAGCCTGTATCCAACCCGATTATCTTGTACCTACACCCCAGCGCTCTGAACAGTGCCTGGCACACAAGAAGCGTTTAAATAGCATAATTATTATTACTTCACTTCTCTGTGCCTCAGTTCCCTCATCTATAAAGTGAGGTGAGCCCCTTGTGGGACATGGTACGTGTCCGACATGATTACCTTGTATCTCCCCCAGCGCTTAGAACAGTGCCTGGCACCTAGTAAGTGCTTAACAAATACTATAAAATGCATTTCAAAAGGAGGGAGAGAAGGAAGAGGAGGGAAAAAAGAGAGGAAACTTTTGCCGACCTTGATTCCGGGGCCAGAGGCTCCTGGTCCGAGCTGAGAGTTGCCTCAGGATAGAAGCTGATTACCTGATTACGTTGTGCCTACCCCAGCGCTTAGAACAGTGCTTGGGTCATAGTAAGCGCTTAATAAAATATCATTATTATTACTATTATTCCATGAGCCCTGGGACGGTCCTCCTGGGCCCCTTGTGGACTCCCCCCCCGGCCCTGTGGTTCGTCTTCCGGGAGGACAGAGGGATCAGCCCACCCGCGGAGGAGGGAGTCCAGTTACCCCCCGCTGCTCCTCGCTTCTCGGCCACTGAACACTTTCAATCGTATTTACTGAACGATTACTCTGTGCAGAGCACTGTCCTAAACGCTTAGGATAGTACACTGCAGCAATAAAGAGGTAGTCCCTGCCCAAAACGACCTGACCGTCTGAACACCCTCCTGGTGAAGCGGGTGGGGGGCACCGTCCCCGTGCCCCTCTAGACACCAAATTTGAGAAGAAACGTGGCTTCGTGGAAAAAGCACGGGTGTGCGAGTCAAGAGGACGTGCGTTCTAATCCCGACTCCGCCCCTTGTCTATGTAACCTTGGGCAAGCCACTTACCTTCTCCGTGCCTCAATGACCTCATCTGAAAAATGGGGATGTGGGCTCACAACCTGATGACCTTGTATCTACCCCAGCGCTTAGAACAGTGCTTGGCACATAGTAAGCGCTTAACAAATACCGTTATTATTAAAATTTCGGGTTCCCCCAGGCGAAAGCTCTCTCTCCGACTCTGGGAAAAAGCGAGAGGCCCGGCTGGCCCTCCCAGGGCCGCTTTCCCCCGGCCCTGACCCGAGCTTGGCCTCCCGCCCTCCCCCCGCGGCCTGGATTCCCGCAGACCGAGCAGGGGCTGGGGGCGGGCGCCCACCTGTTCCCAAATGGTAATTATTTTAATGCACGAGGGACGGCGGGTCACCCCGACCCCCTCCTCCGCCCCTACCACCCTCGTCCCCCCTTCCCGGTCCCGGTGACAGACGGCGGCTGCAGCAACAGCAGCAGCCGCGAACTCTGGGGCCTTTCAAGGGAATTTCCCAGATGGGCCGCGCCGAGGCCCGGCTGCGGGTCACAAGGGTCCCTTTAACGAGTTCATTAGCCAAATTATCCAGTGCCGGGCCTCTGGAGAGGAGGGAAGGAGGAGGAGAGCGCAGGGTAGGAGAAATGGGGAGGGAGCGTAGTGGCCTGACTCTAACCCTGGGTCCAGGTGGCTTCTCGGTACGGTCTCTCTGTGCTTTTGGTTTAGGTTGTCAGCAGACCTGAGCGCTCCAGGCTTATCCAACCCTAATGAGAACAAGGAGATCTCGCTCGAGATAAGTGGGGGAAGAGTTAACCCCTGGCTTCCACCACTAAACCTTACCTCCGCCCTGGTGATGCCCTCTGCCAGCTCCACGCACTCTGAAAAGGTTTCTCTTTACATCCTACCAAAATAAATTCAAAATAATAAGAGATGCCCACTTGCCCCTACTGGACCGTGTAGGGGGAATGAGGGGACGGGAACCTGGTGGGAGAAAAACAAGGGACAAGGGTCGCTCAGCCAGAAATAGATTCCACCGACCTGAAACAACACCCAGAAAGAACGTTTAAAAAAATCCCTTCATTTAGGGTGATTGTTTGGCCTGTCCTGCCCTGAGTTAATCCGTCCGGGGGGGCCAGGAACCTTTGCAGTTCTAAATATATGTTTATTAGCTTACGGGACAGTCTCAAGGAGAAGAGGCTTATTTAGGTGTAAATGTGACTATCAACAAATATACATTTAAAGATATTATAAAACACCCACCCACATGGTCGTTTCTCTCTGCCCCTCTTCCCACGAGCAGGTGAACTGGAGTTATTCTTCTTCTCGGCCTTTGGGAGCCTAAATGCTGGGGCCGGGGTTCAGTAGAACCACTTCTTCTCCTTCCCTTCCTTTCCCTTCCTTTCCTTATCGCCCCCGAGTCTGCCAGGCAGCCGCCGCTTCTGCCGCATCAGCACCTCTAAATATACCAATTAACTGAGACTTCCTGCCATTATCTAGCCTGGATTCGAACATTTACAGCGCTGCTATTCATCCATAATTTCGAGTTGGAATGCACCTGAAAAGTTCATGAACTGGAGCCTTCGACGGTGAACGCGAATATCTGTGGGCAGCACGAATGAGTTTTCTCGTGTATGGTTGTGGATGGACGGTATATATTCATGTATTTTTTTTGACTCTGGGTGTGTGACATGCATGCTACACACGTGGTATCTATTGATGCGTGGGCAAGCGGTTGTTATAAAGTGCATGGATGACTTTCTGGTCGTCTGCAAGCATTTGTCACGTGGACTGTATGTATTCTGGATTTTCATATTATGCTTCCAGTGCTTTCCATGTGGTAAAACTGAGTGGGTATGTTCAGTATATATGTAATATGCGACAATGTGTAGTGATAAGGAATATGGTTATACATTTTTATAGGGAGGTATTTAGTAAATTTTATGTCTTCTACTCCCATTTTTGAGTAGGCAATATGAATGCATATTATGTGTGTGCATGTGTATGCATGCCTTTCTTAAATGTGTATGTAAAGTAGGTTTATTTTAAATGTGCATGGCAATTCTATACATAGTTGGATAACCATCTCTAGCAATTGTAGGCATGTGTTTGCATGTTATGTTTGTTACACATTTTATATATGTTTGTACTACACATATCTTTCTTTGGAAAACATGCATCTGTAATAGGTTGTTATTCCATATTTTATATTATCAACATTTAGACATAGTCTATATCCATTAACAGTAGACAGTGTTGTCACGCTATCACTCCCAATCATAAATAAAAAGGACCTAACCAGCTAGGTTTGGTGATATCTAGAACATATTCACCAGGAATTTGAGTGGATCATTGAAACCCGTTTTGGGGAGCCACATAATGGGACCCAAATGTCACGTCGTCGTGGTAAATGTCGAGGAGATTCTCCCGCCAAACTGCTGGGGTGACCCGGGACGCGGACCTGTCCAGCCCAGCAGCCCCCACCCCCACCCCCCAACCTCTCCACTCCAGCTCTAGGGTCCTTAGACAGAGCCTCGCTGCAGTGGTGGGGAGGTTGTCGTTTGGGGTGAAATCGCTAAAAGACAAATTCCTTAGCTCGAAAGCTAAGGCCCAGAATGGTAGATTTATTAGCTTTTGATACCCAGAAGGTTCCTGTCCATCTTATTTACCACTAAGTAGCAATAAACACCTAGAAGCCTCCGGACTCGGCAGCTTATTTTTTGGCCTTAGACCAGGTCTAAGGGTAGAATTTAGGAGAGCTGGGAGAGGGAGGAGAAAAAGAGGATGAGTCAGTGTGTTATACTGTTATACTGTTTATTGTTATATTGTACTCTCCCGAGCGCTTAGTACAGTAGTCTCCACACAGTAAGCGCTCAATAAATACGACTGATTGACGGTGTGAACGAGTCCAATTTCCCGGGATTAAGAAAGGCGAATGCCTTAACTCCCTTGTACATAAGAAGAAAGGTCCAGACCGCAAACACGAATTGTACTCGGGCCTCGGTGATCGGTCCCAGAGAAGGCTGCTGGAGTCTTTTCCCTCCCGGTGGGTGAGGAGAGAATAGCGGAGAGGGACCCTCCAGTGGATCTACGTGTCGGTTTGTTCCTTCCCAACGAAGGAAATTGAAAAAAAAAGGTGGGGAAAGCAAAAATTAGGAAGGGAAAAGGGAAAGTCAGGACGGGCTGTCTGATCTTCATTTCCAATTTTTCTTAGCCTCACCCTGAGGGATGGAGTCAAAGAGGGATGATGCCCCGGGCAGGGTCACCTTTCCAGAACTTCTCGCTGGCCCCCTCGACGGGGTCAGTGTTATAGAGGCCCGGTCGTCAGAGGGCAGCGACCGGGCCTGACCCGAGGGGCTGCGATGGACAGGCCGGGGAGGTGATTCCCCAGGAGTTACGATGGACAGACCGGGGAGGTGATTCCCCAGGAAATATGATGGACAGGCCTGGGAGGTGATTCCCCAGAAGCTGTTCCCTTGGTTCATCCTCAGCTCCACCTGTCTGCCCCCTCTTCCCTTGTGCCCCTGCACCCCGCTCCTCCTCTGCCCCCAATCTCTTTCCCCTGACCTTCTGTCGTGCCCCCACACCATGCCCTCGCTCTCTGCACTTCCAAACCCGCACGGTGCGGATCCACCCCCGACATCTGCCCCGTCTAGACAAGGGGGCGGAGTTGACGTGACCATCCCCTGCCTGACCTTCCCCGCTCCGGTCCAGGCTCCCCGGGGGCTGCACGAGGGTGGTCGGGAACAGGCCCAGCCCTGGCCTCCCCTCGCCCATCTCATAGCCCGTGGCTGCCGGAGCCGTGGACGCCTCCTGCCGTTGTTTCTCCGGACCGGGCCTCCCTGAACACGAGGCCTCCACCCCCACCCCCAAATTGGGGTTTGGAGAGGCCCAGTCGGGGTGACAGGTTTCACTCGCCCTCGGAGAGGAAGGCACTGAACTCTGGATCTATACCAGGGTTTATTACAGTGCTGGCACATAATAAGCGCTTAGCAAGCCCCGCAGTAGGAAAAAAAAAAGGTTCGTGGCAGGGTCTTTCAGCTTCAAAGGCCGGGAATTTGGGCAGGGACCCGGGGCCTTTACGAGTGCCCGACTCCCCATGTGTGCACACACACACATCCCTTCCCCCGGTTCCCCTTTCCCCCCAGCCCTGTGTCCATCAGCCTGATGTATGTAGATGTGTATATATCTATGATTCTATTTATCTATTTTGATGGTATTGATGCCTTGCTTTGCTGTCTGTCTCCCCCTTTTAGACTGTGAGCCCGTTGTTGTTAGGAATTGTTTCTATCTGTTGCCGAATTGAACATTCCAAGCGCTTAGTACAGTGGTGTGCACACAGTAAGACCTCAATAAAAACGACTGAATGAATGAATCAGCCCACAGCTCCAAATGGTACAAATCGCTGGGCCCGGGGCTCCTCAGGACCGGCCCTGCAGGCCTGCACCTGCCTTCCCCGCTCTCCCTAGCCCGGAGGGGCCGGCGCGGAGACCCCATCTTCGAGGAGAATTCGGTTCTGCCTGCCGACAGACGAGCCATCTAGCAGCACAGAGGTCGGAGCTCCAACGGATCCTGCCCAGCCGGCTGTGGGAAGGGATTGTCCCTCGTTATTGCTGTATTGTACTCTCCAAGCGATTAGTATAGTGTTCTGCACACAGTAAGTAATCAATAAATATGACAATGAATGAACTTCTTTCTCGGGAAACTTTGCCCCCTCCTCACCCCGCTTATTTCCCGAGGCGGGGCGGGTGTGGGCAGTGCAGGACGCAGGTATCCAGGGGGCTGGACGGTGGGGCATGTATAATTCTGAGCCAGGGACGGCGGGGCGACCTTGGAAGGGTTCTGGGCCTCAAGCGAAAACTCTCATCTTTCGGGCCTTACCTTATTCCCCTCCACTCTGCCCCCCCTGCCAGCTAAGTACAGGACAACATCCTCTGGGACATTCACACACACACACACACACAGAATCATACCATGCTTAATCACATCACACGCACTTTCATATATTCGCACGCATAACTCGGACAGATACTCCCTCTCGGGTAGCTAAAGCACACACACTCGCAAGTGTCCACACGTGAGCCCACCTTCTGTAAGCCAGTCGATTACTTCCCCAACCACCAATTCCTATCCCACCCCACACTCAATCGCCCACGCCTAGGATGAAAAACCCCAATCTGGAAGCACCAATACCCACATTCACGCACAGCCTCTCACCGACCGGGAAAACCTTACACAGAAGCAAACTCGATGTCCGGAGGCCGAGAGCATTTAGGGGAGGAAGCGAGAAGGTCCCTTCCCAGGAGACGGGGAAAAAAAACAACCCCAAAAGCCAAGCACGGCGGTCTCCAGGAGGGTGCGATTCTCATGATCTCTCTCCCTCCGGGTGACAGGATGCCCCCACGGTCAGCTTGCATGCTAGAAGAGACAGAGAGAGAGAAGTGAGTTTCCTCCGGGGAGAGTTTCTAGGAATTTGTTTCTAGGAATATGTACCCCTCTCCCTCCCCAACGCATCCAAATCCCAGGAAGCTCCCGGGGTTGGGGTGACTGGCGGAGCCACACAAATGGGGTTGGAGGGAGACGGGCCGAGGGGAGGGGTCGCTCTCGTTCCCTGCACCGATTCCCGCACCGATCCCCCGCCGGCGCTCAGGGAGGGCAGCGCGTTCACCGCCCAGGATGCGGAGAGTAAGGGGCTGGAGGAAACTGAGGCCGGATCACCGGGACCTCAGACAAGTCACTCAGCCACGGGAGAAATCCCGCCCTTCCAGGCCATCCTCCCGACAAGGGGCAGGGGGGGAGGTGGACACCTAAACGAAATGAATCAGTAAGAAGGAAACACCGAGAAGAAATATGGCTAGATCAATCGATACCGGAGGAAAAAATGATGGGGCCAGAAAGGATCTTCAAGGGTCACAGCCAGTCCATTCTGCTGACTCCAATCAAGACTGCGTCTACATGGTTCCAGTCAGAGGCTTTGCACGATCTTATGCTGTACAGAACATACGAAACGTATGTCTCTATCGAGGCCTATCTATGCTGGATTCAGGGTTTTTAGTGGGTGGATATAGACGTTCGGCCATGCGGTATTTTTTTCTCCTCTGAAAAAACAAGTCTAGGATTTCTCCTTACAGATATAACCTTTCCTGTAATTAATAGAATTATCTCCCTCTAGCAAAGCGGATGCATTGTCACCAGCTCTTTCCCAGCTAAAGCCTTTGAAGAGGGACTATATTTACTTTTTAAACCTGTCATGTAGCAACCTGACCTTTTGCTAACATTAGCGTTTGCCCGGCACCGATTTCCCTCCTCCCTGACACCTTCACTGCTTCCCCCGCCTATCTTCTCCTTTCAACTCTCACCCGCATAGGAAATGGCGATTTTGTAAAGCTCTGGAAATCTTTCTCTCGATTCTTTGTGTACCTGTTTGGGTAAGATAAGTGGGGGCTAATAATTCTATTGACAGTGCCTCATTTTTGGTGGTCGACTTGACTTCTTGACCTACAGGTGTTTATTCTTCCAAGCTCATTAAAAAGCGCTTGGCAATGCATTTACTGTAAATATTTGAAGTGTCCAGGAATAGCTGAAAATTGGAATCTCACCCAAGGCTTACCCAGTCTTGACTCAACTTTCCACACGGACTCTGCGGGCAGCTGGGGAAGAGAGAGACGTAGCCATCCTCATTTCCTGAGCTTTAAAATGAGCTTCTGGTGGGGAAAGGTTTTTTTATTTGGCGGGTTGGGGTGAGGTTTGTTTTTCTTGATGTGTGTTAAATAATCTGTGTTCCACACTGATCGAACAGGACCGGGCTCTCCTGAAGAGAGAGCTTCAGGTAGAAGATCTGTTCCCCCGCCCCCCTCCTGCCTCTCTCAACTTTGAGGACCTTTCCGAGTACTAAGAATGAAGTTTGTAGACGTGAAATGTTTTGGACTTTAAGGGGTGCAAGGTTCACTCTCGGGACAAGCGGAAAACCCACTCTGAATTATGGCTGGGAGCCTGCAAAATGACTGGCAGACCAACGGGGGTGGGCACAACCGAGAGGGCAAAGCCAAGATGAGGGGAGACTCGAGGGGGTCCCCTCGAACGGAAAAGGGTCCAGGTCCTGGGGGCTGGGGGTTTCATCCTCACCCGGACCCAGCTTCTCAAGATGAAGACGAATGACATGGCTTGGGGACTAACTTTGTCGTGACAGTTGTTGACGTCCGGCAGGGCAGTGAAGAATTTACCCTGGCCCTTGTTTTGTAGCTCATCATATCCATCTGGACTTCGGGACAAGTTCTGAGGAGCCCTGGTCCTTGGAAGAAGAAGAACTGTCACGCCTTCCTAAATTAACATCCGTCTCTTGACCCCTACGGCATCCCACATAGCGATTTCCGAAAGGGGATTTGAAATGCAATTCAGGGAATAATTAAAAGAAAAAAGATAAAACTGTTATCTCTCTTTCACAACAGGAAATGGGAGCTGTGCTCGCGCGCGCGTGTGTGTTTGTGTGTAAAATTCTGCTTTCAAATAAAATCCCTTTCAACTCACTGACCTCTTCCCCCGATCTCGTACATAGATATCTCCAACAAAACGGTTCTAAACCGCACGGCTGGGATTCGATGAGGACAGACCCGACCTTTAAGCTGTCTCCCCGTTCAACAACTACTATGCAATTTTTTCCTGTATTATGTGTGACCAACACCCACATACACGGATCTCTTCACTATGGATGAACATTTCTAATTATGTACACATATGCTATACAGTGTATAACCAGAAAAAAAAATCTCCACGGACCGAGAAAAACACCTCCGGGAAGAGGGAGGAGAGGGGGAGGCGAAAGGGGGTCGGGGGAACTGCATTTGGAGGCTTTTCAACTGCTTTTCCTTCCTTCAGTTTCCTCTCCACTTTACGTGTGAAACCACACACCCACGAGAATGAAATCTATTAGATCCTGCGTGGACAAACCCACACGGACACACACACACACACACACACGATGGCCCTGGAGAAAGAAATCCATTAGATCGCACCTGGACATACCCATGTACACACACACTCACGATGGCCCTGGAGAAGGAAACCGGCTCCCACACTTGTCTGCTGTGTGACCTGGGTCACTCCACTTCACTTCTCTGTGCCTCCCGTTACCTCATCTCTACAACGGGGATTAAGACTGTAAGCCCCATTTGGGACGACCCGATTACGTCGTATCTACCTACCCCAGCGCTTAGAACAGTGCTGGACGCACAGAAAGCGCTTAACAGATACCATCATCGTTATTACGATTATCGTTTTGATGTCTGTCCACCCTCCCCAGAAGTAAACCCGTTGTGGGCCAGGACTGTCTCTATCGCTGAGTTCCAGGCGTTTAGGATGGTGCTCTGCCTATGCTGAGCGTTCAGTAAAGAGAACTGAATGGAGAGAAGCAGCGTGGCTCAGTGGAAAGAGCCCGGGCTTGGGAGTCAGAGGTCGTGGGTTCGAATCCCGGCTCTGCCACTTGGCAGCTGTGTGACTGTGGGCAAGTCCCTTCCCTTCTCTGTGCCTCAGTTACCTCATCTGTAAACTGGGGATTAACTGTGAGCCTCACGGGGGACAACCTGATCACCCTGTGTCTACCCCAGCGCTTAGAACAGTGCTCTGCACATCGTAAGCGCTTAACAGATACCATCATCATGATGAATGAAATCTGGGACACACATACAGAACGTGAGCTAGGAGGAGACGAGGTCGGAGCTGTGGCGGGCACTTTTCCTTTAACCTGCAGGGGCGGGGACTGGCTTTGGCCCCGCCCCAGTCATTGACAGTTGCAACTCCCGGCCAATCACGGCTCTCCCTCGGAGTCCCCGCCCCCCCGAGGCTCCGCCCCCTCCCCGGGCTGCCAATGGGAGTCGGCGCTGAGCCTTCAAGTGAGAAGAGTTGAGCGGCGGGGCGCTTACTCTCAGGCGAGCGACATTTTGCGGTGCTGGCTCGCCCCGGGGGCGCCGAGGTGTGAAGACGCCCGTGGGATCCGCTGCCGCGCCATTTGGGGTCGGGGACGGGGGGAAGGGGTCGGGGTGGGGGCCGCTCCCGGGCTCGGCGGAGCAGGGCGATCCGCCCTCGACGGTGATCGGTCGGGGCGCCCTCACTTCTTAAGACCAACCAACAAACGCCCCCCCCAAAGAAAGGACTCCGAGCCCCCAAAGCTGGAGCTGTCCACCGTCCCCCCCGGCCGAGCGGCGTCCCCCTCCAAGCCGATGGAAAAATCCAAAAATTTCCGGATCGACGCGCTGCTGGCCGTCGACCCGCCGAAAGCGGCGTCGGCGCAGAGTTCGCCGCTGGCGCTGGTCACCTCGCTGTCGGCCGCCGGCGCGTCGGGCGGCAGCGGCGGCAGCAGCAGCAGCAGCTGCAGCCCGCAGTCCTCGGAGCGGCTCCCGGGCGGCCAGGACTGCCTGCGCACCGACAGCCCGTCCCCGCCGCGGATCCTCGCCGCCCACTGCGGGCTGGTGGCCAAGCCGGGCTTCCCGCCGCCGCCGCCGCCGCCGCCGCCGCCGCCGCATCCCCCGCACCACCACCCGAGCGCTGCCGCCGCCGCCGCCGCCGCCGCCGCCGCCGCCGCCGCCGCAGCCGGAGGCATGATCCTGGGGCTGCACCCCGCTCAGGGCGCCGCCGGCCTCCCCACCCAGCCGGCCCTCTACGGGCCCCCCATGTACGGCTACTCGGCGGCGGCCCTGGCCGGCCAGCACCCGGCCCTGTCCTACTCCTACTCCCAAGTCCAGGGGGCCCATCCCGCGCACCCCGCCGACCCCATCAAACTCGGCGCCGGGACCTTCCAGCTGGACCAGTGGCTGAGGGCGTCCACCGCGGGCATGATCCTCCCCAAAATGCCCGACTTCAACTGTGAGTAGGCCGGACGGGGGCGGCTGGGCCTTGGGAGGGGACGGAGGGAGAACCGCCATCTGTCGCTCCCCAACTCGCCCCACCTTCTTCATCCTTCATCTTAGACTGTAAACCCGTCGAAGGGCAGGGACCGTCTCTATCTGTTACCGATTTGGACATTCCAAGCGCTAGTACAGTGCTCTCCACATAGTAAGGGCTCAATAAATACTATTGAATGAGTGAATCCTTCCAAACCCCGGTGCCCAGGGGAAAAGGCCGCAGGGGAGAGAGATGGGGTGTGTGTGGGGGGGGGGTCACTCTGAAGAAAAGGGATCTATCATTCATTCAGTAGTATTTATTGAGCGCTTACTATGTGCAGAGAACTGGACTGAGCGCTTGGAATGCACAGTTCGACAATTATTGCTGTTGTTTTAATGAGACCTATATCCCCTTGATTCTATATATTGCTACTGTTTTTGTCTGTCTCCCCCGATTAGACTGTAAACCCGTCAGTGGGCAGGGCCTGTCTCTATCTGTTGCCGATTTGTACATTCCAAGCGCTTAGTCCAGTGTCCTGAACATAGTAAGCGGTCAATAAATACTACTAAATGAACAGACAATCCTTCTATCGAATTATCCGCCACCGTCCCTTTCACCATCTCTGTAGTTTCTCCTAATGGGAAGGGGAGAGTAGATGGAGAAAGATAAATACACCTTTAACCCAAATCTCACCCACCTCAGTTGTATCCAACGTTAGGCCGCCCAGGTGACGGGATTTCGGGGAAGAGGTGGTGGCTGGCACCCATGGGGTAGGATCCAGTGGGCGTCCCCTATGCCCCCCGCCCTCTGGGCAGAGGGAGGGAGCCTGCGGTGTTGAGGTCGGAGCCCGCACCCCTGCAGAGGCGGCAGTGTCGGGGGGAGAGGGGGGGGGAATGTGGGAGACGCGGGGTCCGTAAACCTCCTCCTCTCTGCGGCACCGAACCGTGCCGATCTACACGTTTGGACCCGGGGTGTATCGTTTGGCCTGGTCGGTCTGATGCGTCTTTTGTCACGAGATGGAAACGGCGTTTGATGGGTCCCCGTGACCCATCTCCGCAATAACTGGACCCGCGGCCCGCCCTGGGGTTGTATGTGTGTGTGTGTGTCGGGGGCAACCCTCGGAACCAGAGAGGCGAGCATGATCCCACTGAGATCGCATTTCTCCAGCCACGTTTGCTTCCCAAAAGGCTCCAGATACAGGCCGGCCTGAGCCCGCAAGAAAAAAAAAAAAAAAGCCTTCTCAGGCTGCTAGGCCCGACCGCCTTCCTAAGAATAGCGACGGGGCCGGGTTTTCAGTGATGGACAAGGGTTTAGGGACTGCTCCTTCTCTGGGGACGATTTTAGAGCCGTCTGGCTTCCCATCACCTTGGATGTAGGGGTAGATTTCTCAGCGTCAGGCCAGAAGAGAATTCAGGGATGTCTCTCCTTCTTTCTCTCCGTCTTTCTCTAATACATATATATTAGTATCTGCCCACCCAAACAAAACGGGCATATTGTTTGTGCTTCTCAGTGGTTTTGTAATCAGGGGAGGAAGAGTGAACAACAAAAGAAAAACCTGTCAGAATTATGAGTCTTTGACAGTGAGTCGCAGTGACCAGGGCAGTGGTAATAGGAGGGTTGGAAAATCACAGCCCAGTGAGAAAATACCAGGCGGGTTTCTGTTTGTTCACTGGACTGGTCTCTCTTTTTTTCTTCTGCTTCTTTTACCCCTTCTGGCTATTTTAGCAGGTTAGTTCCAAACTAGGTAGTAAATGCATTCTCTTCTCCTCCTTCCATTACCCCTCCCCTTTCCGCAGCCCAGTTGGAGTTGAGATGGAGATGGGTGTGTGTGTTTGCATGTGCATTTTCGGAACCAAAAGAAAGAGGCAGAAATGACTCTCGAAGGGAGCTGCAGTGTCCCCGATCAGTTAGGGTCAAAATCCCAACTCATCTGATTGACCTGGTCATGTGATCAAGGCAAAACCCTTTAAATTTATAAACCATAAAAAGGTGGGGGGTGGGGGGGAGTAACCCCGTCCAGAGTTGCGTGAGCCCATGTTTTCCCCCCAGACTGAGATATTTGTCCCTTTAGATGTTTAATTTTGTGGAGACTAATTCTCACATTACACCCACATTACTGGAACCATCTGCCCCAGTGGGAGGCTTTTGCTACCACAGCAGGGCAGATTCTAGTCTTCCTCGAAATCCAGGTAGATGTCAGTCTGAAACCTTGGTGCGACGGCCCCCCGTCGCTCTCCACCTGCCCTGCAGTTTTCTGGCCATTTCTCGGCCGCCCTTCTCTCTCATTATGCCCGGATGACCCGCTAAAATAAACAGATAACTTTCCCCCAAAATCAAGTCATCGGCGTGGTTCGCCCCTATTTCGAAGGACGTGTAAAAACAGATCCGGGGAGTCATGCCAGTTTGTCCCCAGAGGTCAATCCACCGGATGGTGGTGGGGATTGGTGTCCCAGCCCCGAACGAGCCTGGCCTTCCAATTACCGGAGGCTCCAGCTCAACGAATAACGATGATAAATAATCGTCAGGACCTGAATATGACTGAACGGGTTGTCTTCTGCGGGGACGGCCTCTTGTTCGTTTACCTTGAGTACCTTCTCGGCCTCAACCCCCCTCCGCCCTGCTGGGCTGCAATTCCCGGAGGGGTCGCGTCGTGGCCTCTATTTTAATTAAAGTTTCTAATGGACGGCCGGGCTGGGAATTCCGAGCCTTGTTTCCCTAAAGCGGGGGGCGGGGACTTGTAGCTAAAGCAAATTGCCCTTCCCCCGGGAGGCTGAGCTCATCCATCCAGGAGCCCGGTCCTTTTCCTTTTCTCTGCTTCTCTTCCTTTTTTTCTCTCTTTCTCTCTCTGTGTCTTTATTGTCTGGCACTTGTTAGGCGCCTGGGAAATCAAGGGGAGTCTCATTTTTGAGGTCATAAAATTCCCTGTGATGCAACTGTGCGAAATTATGCAAATAGAGCCGGGGCCACCATCTCGGATTGCACATTAGCCAGATGAAGCCAGCGCGCCCAGTCTCTAATTTGCGTAATGAGTTGTTGGCCTGAAGAGGCCTTCGGATACCTACGGGGAGCAGGGGGAGCGACTGAAGCTTTTTATTTCCCCCTCTCCGCGTACCCCCCAAACCCGGAGGTAGGAGGACGGGGTACTTTGTTTCTTATGTGGGAGAGAGGTGGGTGATCTGACCTCCGTGACCCCGGGACTCGGGCCTGGTTGGGCTAGAAGAAGTGATGGTATTTATTAAGTGCTTACTGGGTGCAGAGTAGGGTACTAAGTGTTGGGGAAGAAAACACAGTTTGACATTAACCACGGTTCCGGTTCCCCGGGAGGATGTCAGACTAAAAGGGAAGTGGTTTTGAGTCCAGAAATTCAGTAGCCACTGGGAAGTCAGTTGCGGGTCTGTGCGGGCACTGTGGGGGCCGAGCCTTTCAGAGATTGGGGTGGGGAATAGGTGACTCCTAATTGGTCCCCTCCCAATCTTTTCAATCGCCCACTGTGGCTCAGCCGTCCGGCCCTGTCGGGCCACACATCCTCCTGCTGTTCACGGCCGGGTCAGGTAACCACACACAGAGATCCTGACGCTTCGGGAGCCCGACCCGCGTACGCAAACCGCTTTTTACTTCATCTGGTGGGCGAGCGGGGGAAGGGCCCCGGGCTGGGGAGGCAGACTGAGGCTAGAGCAGGAGGCTGCCATTTACCCTGGGCCCCTGGCCCCGGCTCACCCGCCCCCCCTCGCCCACCGCCTGTCTCCTCTCGTGTCTCTGCAGCCCAGGCGCAGTCCAACCTGCTGGGGAAATGCCGGCGGCCCCGCACCGCCTTCACCAGCCAGCAGCTGCTGGAGCTCGAACACCAGTTCAAACTCAACAAATACCTGTCCCGGCCCAAGCGCTTCGAAGTAGCGACTTCGCTCATGCTCACCGAGACCCAGGTACTTTTGCTTGAACGCTTTTTTTCTCCTCTCTCCTGACTCTCCTCCCCCTTCATTCCTATCCTCTACCAGGAAACCTAGGCCAACCCTTCGCCCTCCTCTCTCCCTCCCCAACTGCTCCGAGCCCTCCCTCCTGAAATACCTCCCCCCCCACACACACACAAAATGCCAGGAATCTACAAGGAGAAGTTTCTCTGCTTCATAGCCCCCCCACCCTCTGTAAACCTCCCACCCCCAACTGGCTGGAACTCTCCCTCGTACAACCCCTGTGCAGGTGCACGTGCACACACAAATACACACACACACACACACACACACACACAAATATCTGGAATTGGCCAGTGATCTAGGGAAGAGGAAAAATTCCTTAACTCCCATCTCTACCCCCTGCAAAGCAGATTAACCGTGCGTGTCTCCCCTCCGTGGCCCCGAGAGTTTGGCCACCTCCCCAGGGATTCCCCCTCCTGAGGATGGGGCAACGGGGAAGGAGGAGGTGGTGGCCGCTCTTAAGAATTTTGGGGCGGTTACTCCTTAAGGACCTGTGCCCGAATTCATTTTTTTTGCCGGTGGCAGCCGCGGGGGCAGGGTGGCGGGCGTGAAGGGGTTGAGGTGGAGAGAGAGAATTGAAGTCACTTTAGGTCAGGGAAGTCTGGAGGCCGGGGAGGATCAGAGACAATGCTGCAGGGGGCTGCACATCGGGGGTTAGGCCCGCGTGCAATCCTTTTCAGCCGCAGATCTGGAAAGGGGGTGGATTAGATAAGCAGTGTGGCTTAGTGGAAAGAGCCCGGGTTTGGAAGTGACAGGTCATGGGTTCTAATCCCAGTTCCACCACTTCTCAGCTGTGTGACTTTGGGCAAGTCACTAAACTTCACTGGACCTCAGTGACCTCATTTGTAAAATGGGGATTAAGACTGTGAGCCCACCTGGGACAACCTATAACCTTGTATCTCCCCCAGTGCTGAGAACACCATAATAATAATAATGATAATAATAATTAGGGAGATCCGAATTGGGTTCCTTGGAGATACGAAGCAGGCACGGACTCCAGGGGAGTCTGGCATGCGGGAGAAGCCAGGAAAGTGTGTGTGGGTCTCGGGGGTGGGGGCGACGGTCTGGGGGGTTGATCCAGGATTACACCAGTGGCGATCTGGAAGGGAGGAGGAGGGAAGAGTGGCTCCAGATCCCACTGGGGATGGAGATTGCGAAAGGGCACTGAAGAGCCACCCCGGGGCTGCGTGGTGCGTGAGTCTCTAACGCCGATTTTTCCCGGTGAAACCTGCAGGTGAAAATCTGGTTTCAGAATCGGCGGATGAAATGGAAACGGAGCAAAAAGGCCAAGGAGCAGGCGGCGCAGGAAGCTGAGAAGCAGAAGGGCGGCGGGGGGAAAGGAGGCAGCGGCACGGGAGAGGAGAAGGAGGAGGAGCAGGAGGAGGAAGAGGAGGAGGAGGAGGAGGAAATGCTTCTGCCTCCTGAGAAGAGCAGCAGCCGACGCTTGCGGGACTTGAGGGACAGTGACAGGGAAGAAGAGGACGACGAGGAAGACGAGGAAGGGCCTTTCCCCTACAACAGCAACAGCAATGCCCATTCGTCTGACTGCTCCTCGGAGGAAGAGTCGCCCCACATGAGAGCGGGAGGCCCTGGGGGTCCTGGGCACCAGCCCCCTCCTCAGTGAGCGCCCCTCTTAGCCTGCTGGGGTGGGCTTGGGGCTGGGGGCATCCTCCACACTCCGCCCTGACCACCTGCCCAGCCCTGGACCGCATCTTGCCCTTGTCAGGTCCTGAGCACAGTAGGCGGTAGAAGCCCCTCTTAGACTGCCCCCTTCCCTGCTCCCCCATGCCACTAAGGGTTTTACATCAGGGGAGTCTCATCGAGGCCCCAAAAAGAGGGTCTCCCCGGCACAGGGTCTGCAGCCTTTGACTGACCGACTGACCATCTGCTGGGTTCCGGCCACCCAAAACCCTGGCCGCTTTGCCTCTGTGGATTTCTCAGCATCCTAACCAGCTGTGGAAAGGAAAGATGGGAGGAAAGAAGCCTGTTTAAACCTGAGCCTGTTTTCTTTTTGTTTTGTTTAAAATTTTAATTTAATTTTCTTGGTGGGGAGGGGAGGATGTTGGGATTCCGGAAACAATGGGAAATCCCTCCCTCCTTTCCTCCACACCCCCCTCCTGCCCCTTTGATGAAGATTTACCATAAACAGTGTTAAGTGACATTTTAAACTTGAAACCTCCTCTGGAAACACTGTTCTTTTGCTGAGTATGGGGGAAAAAATGTTTTGTGCTTCTTATATATCTCAAAAAACTGTTTATGTCATGAACGTTCGAACTGCTGGAAATTTCAAGACTGTACTGTCTTTATTTTTGTATATTGTATTTATAAAAAAGATACCTCTACTTATGCATGCTAAATTATTATTTAGCTTCTCCCATCACCATGATGGAATGTAAAATAAATTGGTTTTGTACTGGATTACAGTGAAGATCTGTTTGGTGGTTTTTTTTGCTGGGGCTAGGGAGGGGTGGGGGGTTGGCTGGTTTTGGTTTTGTTTGGAAGGAACAGATGAAGGACCTATATTAAGGTCTGCTTTCTTCCCCTATGCCGCCCCACTTTGCAATTTGTTGGTGTATTGGACATGGTGGACAGAAACGAACAGGACAACAGAAAGGGTCCGGATTGCAGCCACTACGACTCTCGAAGGAAACTTCAAAGCTTGGGTGGGGCTTGAATTTTCCAGGCACAAAAGTCATTCGAAAGCCGCACAAGAAACTTGAGACCAGGCTGCCATTGTCGATTCGAAACTTTTGTACTACGATCTCGCAGGCTCAGCCTCCCGGAGCAGCCAGACCAGGGGGTAAATCCGCTTCGTCCCCTCGCCCATTCAAAGCTTATTTCTCATCAGAGGTTTTAACGGATTCTTGTTTCCCCCAGCTACCTGGTTCTATAAGCATTCAAGTGTTAGCTCCTTGTGGGCAGGGAAGCATTTCCTAACTCATTTTTTTCCCAGGCGCTTAGCACAGTGCTCTACACGTAGTAAGCTCTCAAATACCATTTATCTATAAACAAGCACTGCCTGGCTAGCAGTTGAGGACGGAATCATTTCCTGATTTCTTCAGTTACTGCCAAACTCGTCGCCCATAACGCTCTATTAGGGATGTTTCTTGGCTGGACTTTGGATCCCAATGAAGCCTTTCCTTTTCACCCCCACTTTCCTCCCCCTCTCCCTTGCCTTTGTCTTCCCGCAGAGCGGTTTCTCCGGCTCGGGTGAGGCTGATGTGGGCCGGGAATAAATGACTCTCTCGGATCTGTGCAAATGTGCAGGCGAGTCAACAAGAGCAGAGAGAGAAACTGCAGAAACATTTCACACTGGGGCTGCAATGGCTTTGGATTAATAAACCTCCGCAGTGGTCTCATTAATCACGCGGCTGCCGAAGAAGGACTGCGGACCATCGCTGTGCACATGGAGGAGGAAAGGGAGAATTTAAAAATAAAAATAGATAAATAAAAAAGACCCAACAAGCCTGCTCCCCTGCCCCTCTCGCTACTCTCCCAGGCCAGAAAACAGCCTGTTTGGGGGCAGGAGGGGGTCGCCACCGGGAGAAGGGGTATGGGGGGAATGGGTAAGCGGAGGTCACAGGGCTCGCAGAATGATAGTTGAGGTGTCATCATCTTCCTCCTGCTCTCTGGCAGGGAAGGACGGAGGCGAAGTCGGGTCTGGGTTTTTTGTTTTTGTTTCTTTTCCCGAGCCCTGGGGGTGCTCGGGATTACCCCCCGCCCCAGGTCCTGCCTCTCCCAGTTGATAAACGAGTTGAGAAAGGTCTGGCATTTCATTATGGTGATTGCTGCTCCGGGGAGCCAGCAGCTCTCTAGCTCTAGGACGGGGGCGAGATTAATACCCTCCCTGTCAACTCATTATCACTCCGGCCTCCGTCCATAAAATCCAACCGGCCCGGGACCCGGAGGGAAAAGAGAGGGGAAAGGGGAGGTGGCGAGGACAGGCGAGAAGGGGCCAGGCTCCAAAGGTGCTTTGGGAGAAACAGGCTACTATAGAGGCAGGGGGCTCAGGCCCCAGGGGAATGACGGGCAGAGACATAGGCTTAGAGGCAGAGAGACATAGAGACGGACAGGGGAAGAGACACCGACAAAACACACACACACACTCTCTCTCTCTCTTTCTCTCCCCTGGAGAGCAGAATAAACCATTCCCTAACCACAAGGCCTAACTCCTAACCGAATTGCCCTTGCCCCTGACTCCCTCTCGCCCAGCCGAGAAGATGGGGGGTCGGGGGCAGGGGCAGCGGGCGGTGAATGGGGGCCCGTGGGAAATCCCCAGCGGGGGGAGGCCGAGCCCCAGGCTCCGGACAAACGCCAACCACCAGCTTCCTTAATCGCCATGAATTTATCTCGCTAATAAATTTAATGATCAATTCGTTCCTGTCACTGGCGGCTCTTCCTCAAATCAATTATAGCAAATTTAAATATAATCATTGGCTCATCCTCACCCACTCGAGGCCACGGCGAACAATTCATCGCTGCTAATGAGTGACTGCGAGGCCCGGCTCTCCTCGGCCAGGGACCCCGGCTCCTTATCTGGCCAGATCCCCCGGAGGAGGGGGGACTTCGAGGGTCGGGGATGGGCCCAAGCCTAGACGCCCCCCCCCCAACACCACCACCACCACCCTGGGGGTCCTTTGGGGAGAACCAGCCATACAGGCCCAGGCCTACACAGTCAATTGCTGCTGTGGAATTAATGAGATTACCTTTTTTTTTTAATGGTATTTGTTGAGCACTTACTCCGTGCCAGGCACTGTACTTAAGCCCTGGGGTAGGTACAAGCTAATCAGGTTGGACACAATCCCTGTCCCACATGGGACACCATCAATCCTCATTTTGCAGATGAGGTAACTGAGGTACAGAGAAGTTAACTGACTTGCCCAAGGTCACACAGCAGACAGGTGACAGAGTCGGGATTAGAACTGACTCCCAGGCCCGGGTTCTATCCACTAGATCAAGCACTTCTTTCACCTGGACAATGTATGCACTCCACCAAAAATAAATCAATAAGCCAGCTTCCAAAACTCATTTTGGAGGAGTTTTGGCACTACTTACCTAGTAATTGTGACCATGAAGATTCGGTTTCCTACCAGGCTGAAATGGTGACCCAAATCCCACCTTCCTCTGTGGGCCCCCTCCTCTGCTGTCAGTGCCCCGCCCTCAGGCCCAGTGACTCCCAGCATCTGGAGAGGAACAAGAGGCAATGGAGTCCTTGCCTCCCTGACAGCCTTCCTGCCTAACTCCTTGCCCACCTGCCTACCCCATTGCTTGTCTGCACCCTGTCTGCACCCTGCCTGCCTCCAGCCTTCCTCTCTGCCTTCCTACCTCTCTGTCTCCCTGCCCCCCTACCTTCCACCCTGTCTGTTTCCTAGCCAGCCAATGAACCCTGGGAATGCATCCTGGCCAAGGTAACCTAGGACAGAGGTCAGAACAACAGCCATTCCCTCCCACCACCTTTCTCCATGGCTTTCACTACTAAAGAACAAGGCACAGCTGAGATCTTTTGTGGGCGTTCTCTTTCAGAATCAAGTAGGTCACTTTTGCAAGCATCACACATGCTCTTCTCTGGAAGGTGGTGTGTGAAGGTGGTGTGTGTCTATGGGTATTTATGTATGCATGGATTTTCCTGCAGTTACAGATACTGAAGATGTATATCCACATTCAGTACAAATACATATACAAATGTGTGGAAATGTATGGATGTGGGTGGATATGAATGGGCAGTTGAATGTCAATGGGTTTGTATATGTGGGAGTGGCCGTGCTTGTGTATGTATCTATGGGTAGGTATGCATGTATGTGTGGAAACTATAGGTTCTCAGGTGTGCACGTGGTGGAGGTGTGGGTATGTGTCTGTGCAGTTCAGGGTACACTTTTTGGAAGTGTCTAAAATGAAGGCCCTTTATGTCGAGTCGAAGCCAATCTACAGCCTCCTTCCAAATGAAAACAACACAGTCCATTAAAAAACAACAATAAAAAATCCCTCCTCTGTAAAGATTTGGACCCAGACGGTATATGGAACTTGGTCCTAGGCCGGGAGGGGAGAGTTATTGCTGATAATAGAGAAAACATTCGCCAGCCACGGAGAGCTTCAGGTGTTGCTAATCCGAAATGTAATCTGTGAAGTATAAAAACGTTTACAAGGCGAAGGCAACTGACATATTAGTTCCACCAGTTGGAAATGCCAGGGGCCCAGGCCCCAGGCCCCAGGCCCCTCCCCCGGGCAGACCCGCCTCAACCTAAAAGGATCAGTTGGAAAAAATCAACAGCGTTCGCGTCACGGGTTTTCAATAGCCTCCTCCCGGCTGGGTCCCTCTTCCGCGTTGCACCCAAGTCATTTGTGTCTTTCCGTTTGTAATTTGATCCTCAAAGCCGCTCGTTGCTGCTTGGGGTTACCACATCGCCAGCCAAGGCTCGGCCGGCGGGATGGGGTCCTATTAAACGATGCGAGCCTGGGAATCCGGTTCAGTCCCCAGGTGGGTTCGCGAGGACGGGATCCGACGTGATGGGCACGGACTGTGCCAGCCAATTCTGTTGTATGGCACTCTCCCGAACGCTTAGTACAGTGCTCTGCCTTATGGGAAGCGTTCAGTAAATACCATTGATCGATGGAGCCCCGCAACGATCCGCTTCCCTCGCCACCGCTGGTGGAGATGGTGTATTCATTCATTCGAATTTATTGAGCGCTATGTGCAGAGCACTGTACTAAGCGCTCGGAATGCACAAATTAAGCAACCGATAGAGACAATCCCTGCCCAACAGCGGGCTCAGACGGGGTGGTGTAGACCAACTGCTAGAGGAAGAGCCGGGGTTGGAGTAACCGAATCTAAAATTGTACTGAGCACTTACTATGTGCCAAGCACTGTTCTAAGCGCTGGGGTAAATACAAAGTAATCAGGTTGTCCCACGTGGGGCTCACAGTGTTAATCCCTATTTTACAGAGGAAGTAACTGAGGCACAGAGAAGTTAAGTGGCTTCCCCAAGGTCACACAGCAGACAATAATAATGTTGGTATTTGTTAAGCGCTTACTATGTGCAGAGCACTGTTCTAAGCGCTGGGGTAGATGCAGGGTAATCAGGTTGTCCCTCGTGAGGCTCACAGTCTTAATCCCCATTTTACAGATGAGGGAATTGAGGCACAGAGAAGTTAAGTGATTTGCCCACAGTCACACAGCTGACAAGTGGCAGATCCGGGATTAGAACCCACGTCCTCTGACTCCCAAGCTCGGGCTCTTTCCATGGAGCCACGCTGCTTCCTATGAAGCAGCATTGAAGTGTCTCTGAGTGAGCCCTTGTGGACACAGGTGAGTTTATGTGTATGGAGGACTGTGTGCTTTGTGTGAGCGTCTTAGCATGTGTGTGTGTGTTTGTATTGATTGTGTATGGGGCCCTGTGTGGGCGAGGGCAGAGGGAAACGTCTGTGTGAGTGTGTGTACGTGTGCGATTACATATAGAGTGTGTGGTTCTGTTTGTATATTTGTGTGAATGTTGTGTGTATGTGTGTGTGTTCGCGGCAGGGGGGAATTCACTGAGCAGGATATAGGCGACCTATTCATGGGGTCCGTATCAAAGTCCTGCTGGTGTATTGTGTCTCTCTCAATAAAACTAATCCCTTTAAAGGTGTAACCCCTAACAAGAATGCTGCAGTGTTTCAGACTACAAGGGCAAATATGTTTTTCAGATTTCGTTTTTATGGTCGGATTAAAGTTTATTTTCCATAATAGGGCACCTAATAAAACTCATAAGGCTCTGTCAGTCCTCCAGCTGGTGGCCTCATTTAACACTTTCACTTCGTAAATCATTTTACAACTTGCCAGGTGTTTCCAAAACTGGAAGCAACCAAAAAAAAAAAATTAAACCGATTGGAAATGTGTCCACGGACTCTTTTTTTTTTTTTGAGGCAGTGTGATTGTGCGTTTGGGTGTGGGGTGAGCCCCACCACAAGCCAGGCTCGGAAAGGCTCCGTGGCGTTCACCATGTTGGAGTCTTCGGGGGCGGTGGGTGGGAGGGATAAACGACTTTGGGCGATCAGCGCCGCGACCAGGTAATAAATAATAATTATTATGGCATTTGTTAAGCGTTTACTATGTGCCAGCCACTCATCTAAGCGCTGGGGTAGACACAAGGTAATCACGTTGGACACAGTTCCTGTTCCACATGGGGCTCAGAGTGTCAACCCCCATTTTACAAATGAGGTGATAATAATAATGATGGCACTTGTTAAGCGCTTACTATGTGCCGAGTACTGTTCTAAGTAATGGGGTAGATACAAAGTAATCAGGTTGTCCCACGTGGGGCTCACAGTCTTAATCCCCATTTTTACAGATGAGGTAACTGAGGCACAGAGAAGTTAAGTGACTTGCCCAGTCACACAGCAGAGAAGTGGCAGAGGTGGGATTAGAACCCACGACCTCCGACTCCCAAGCCCGTGCTTTTGTCACTAGGCTATGCTGCTTCTCAAACGGGGAACCAACTAGCTAGCCCGGCTTCCCAGCCAGGAGGCCAGCCAACCAGGGAACTGGTAATAATAATATAATAATTATGGTATTTGTTAAACGCTTATTGTGTGCCAGGCACTGTACTAAGCGCTGGGGTGGATACAAGCAAATCTGGTTGGACACAGTCCCTATCCCATGTGGGGCTCACAGACTCAATCTTCATTATACAAATGAGATAATCGAGGCACAGAGAAGTGAATCGACTTACCCAAGGTCACACAGCAGACAAGTGGCGGAGCAGGATTGGAATCCATGACCTTCTGACTCCCAGGCCCGTGCTGTAGCCACTACTCCATACTGTAGTCTGGGGACCACCCGACCCGGGCAACCCAGATGGAGGGAGCCCGGAGGAGGAGTCAGAATGGGGACAGAGCTGCGGGTGCATTTAAGCTTTGTAATAATTATAATGACGATGATGGTATTTGTTATGCGCTTACTGTGTGCCAGGCACTCTTCTAAGCGCTGGGGCAGATAGAAGCAAATCGGGTTGGACACAGTCACTGTCCCACCTGGGGCTCACAGTCTTAACCCCCATTTTATAGATGAGGTAACTGAGGCCCAAAGAAATGAGGTGACTCGCCCTAGGCCGCACAGAAGACAAGAGGCAGAGCCGGGATCAGAACCCCTGACCTTCTGTCTCCCAAGTCCGGGCTCTGTCCACGACGCCACGCTGTTTGGAGTAGGGTTTGATCCCCATTTTACAGATGAGGAAACTGAGACACGGAGAAACTAACGGCTGCTTTTGCCCCAGGACGCACAGCGGGCAGGTGGCGGAGCGGGGATTGGGAGCCCGGCCCCCCTGCCTCGCAGGTCTGTGGTCTTTTGCCCCGGGCCCCTCCTCCGGCCTGGGGAGGGGGTCTGGGGAGTGACGGCCCACCGCCGGTTTACCCAGCTGGGCGCCCTGCCTTATCTCCGCCCCGCGGCCCCCCGGGCCCGGAGACAAAACCCAGCAAACAGCGGGGGGTGGGGGGGGGCGCCCACCTGCGCCCCGGGCCCGCGGGGTCAGCCAGGGGTCAGCCCTGGGACGGAGGACGGACCCCGGGGTCACCCTGCGGGGGGCGGGCCTGGGCCGACCCTCGGCCGAAAGCCCAGGGGAGGGGGAATCCGCACCCAGCACCCCGCCCCCCTCCATTCCTCACCCCACCCCCTGCACCCTCCTCTACTCTTCATCCGGCACCCCACACTCAACACATCCGCACCCCACCCCCTGCACCCCCCTCTACCCCTCACCTTACACTCAACCCACCAACACCTCACCCCCTTCACCCCCCCCCCACCCCTCACCCCACACTCAACCCATCTGCATCCACCCCCTTCACCCCCCTCTACCCCTCACCCCACACTCAACCCATCTTCACCCCACCCCCTGCACCTCCCTCTACTCTTTATCCCACACTCCATACTCAACCCTTTGCACCCTCTCCCCTTCACCCTGCATGGCTTAGAGGAAAGAGCACGGGCTTGGAAGTCAGAGGTCATGAGTTCTAATCCCGGCTTCGCCACTTCTCAGGTATGTGACTTTGGGCAAGTCCCTTAACTTCTCTGTGCAACTTCTCTGTACTTCAGTTACCTCATCTGTAAAATGGGGATTAAAAGGGTAAGCCCCATGTGGGACAACCTGATTACCCTGTATCTACCCCAATGCTTAGAACAGTACTTGGTACATAGTAAGTGCTTAAAAAAAACATTATTATTATTTCTCCTCATTCCACGCTCCATATTCAACCCAACCACGTCCCACCTCCCAGACTGAATCCATCCACCTCCTCTTCCTTGCAGCCTGCACCTTCCTTCCACTCCTCATCCCACACTGCAGTCAGCCCATCCACACTCCACATCCAGTCCCCTGCCCTCCGACTCCTGCACTCTGCCCCTTGCCCCCTGCCCGTACCTTGCCCCAGGAAGAAGAGCCAAAGTGTTCAAGGGATGCTGGCTTCAGTCACCACCTCCAGAGGCTTGGTTGGTTGTGGATGTTGCAGACTGAACGGAATTAGCAGTAGTAATAGTATCTATGGAAGTACCTACTATGTGCAGAGTAGTGATGTACTTTCAGTGCTACTAAAGAAAAGGAATCTGTGCTTTTGCAGTGATTTAATCAAATTTTCATTTTTCTCCTCGGTTCTGCAGAGAGACACACTTTAACTTATTCCTTTCCATTTTCTCCTTTTCTTTCCCCTTCCTTCTCCCCTCTTCCCATTCATTGAAGCTCCCCTGTCAGACAGGGCTCCCTGCGATTCCTTGTCCCCAAAGTTTTATCCTTGCAGCAGCGTCGGATGAGACATCATGGCTCCTAAAAGCCCATTCCCCAGAAGCCAATGGAAGAAGAGACTTGGAGGCAGGCAGACTGCAGGGTTGGTTTGTGGGTGGCTTCCCAATCTTCTGCATTTTCTAAAGGAATTGAAAGTGCTGCAGGAAGACAGTCTTAGTCCACCTGTCAGTGAAGCCCAGGCCCTGGGCTGCTGGTGATCTAATAATAAAAGTAATAGTGGTGGTACTGTGATCTGGAGGAAATACTCAGGATCTAAGTGGGCAGACTTGCCAGTCTCTGTGGCCATCACTGGATCACATCTGACCTGGCCTGGCAGTTTGCACACCTGATTGGGATTCAGCTGAGTGTGAATGTTAGGGTTATTCACCTCAGGGGATTAGTCACCTTGTAAAAGTGCAATTTTGTAGATTTATGGGATCAAAGGGAAGAAAGCATAAATTCCATGCCTAAGTCTATCAGTGGTATTTAGTGAGTACTGACTGTGTACAAAGCACTGTACTAAGTGCTTGGGGTGAATTCAGTGGTTTAGATAGAGAGCACCCCTCCCTCAAAGAGTTTTTTAATAGTAGGAATAATAATGATAATAATGATGGTATTTGTTAAGTGCTATGTGTCAAGAACTGTTCTAAGCGCTGGGGTAGATACAAGCTAATCAGGTTGGTACAGTCCCTGTTCCATATGGGCTCACAGTCTTATTGCCATTTTACAGATGAGGTAACTGACATACTTCCCTAGGCCATGCTGCTTTCCATACTACTAGTTTACAATTTAGCTGGGGAGATATTAAAATAAATTACAGGTAAGGGAAAGTAAGAGTATAAGGCTATGTGCATAAGTGCTATGGGTTTGAATTGAGGACAGAATCAAAGTCCTTAGCAGGTCCAGACCCAAGTGCATAGGTAATGCAGAAGGGAGAGAGAATACAGTGGAGAAATGAGAGATCAGTCAGGGAAGGCTTCCTGGAAGAACTGTGATTTTAGTCAGGTTCTGGAGATGGAGAGAGTGGTTATCTGTCGCATATAAAGTTCCATTTATTGTTCCAGAAATTCATCCACTTGTTGGTAAAATGATATATTTATTATCACTGAATAGCCCATTACCTTTTCTGGTTCTCGGGAGTCTGGGAATAAATTTCTTTCATTTCCACAAAATGCTGTTCTTGATCGAAGCTGATAGACAATACATTCCTCCGGGTGAATTATCTCTCCCCAGCTGGCAAGGTGAATCCATATGCTACCAAGCCACCTGGCAGAGGGTGGGAGGCAGCGATGGTGCTCAACATCTTTGGAATAACTGGGGGAGAAGAGGAGGGAGGATGAGAACTGCCAGGGGAGAGAGATTTCAAAGATCAAATAGGCCAGAATGTCACCATTTTGGATCTTTCTAGCTCTGGTTGGAAAGGCTTTGGCCAAGTCAGACACCTGGGAAGAGCAAGTCTGAGGGTCCAGCTCAGAAAGCTATGGATTGTCCTCATTGCCGTCTTAGAATGGGAAACCTATGTCTGTTTCTCCAGCTCTCAGAAGATGCAGGGTAACCTCAAGGCCACCTGCTGAAGTCCAGAGGCCCTGCAAAACGGGGGAGAACCATCCCAGGCTGAAAGGAGATGGAGATTCTAGTTGAACTAGTAACTCTTTTCTCACCTAGTACTGCTCTTTATTATCCAAGAATGAGAAGCTAATAATGACTATGGTATTTAAGTGCTTGCTATGTGTCTAACTCTGTACTAAGCGGTGAGTTAGATACAAGATAATTAGGTCAGACAAAGAGTGTGAGCCCCATGTGGGATGGGAACTAAGAGGAGGGAGGACAGGTATTTAATCCCCATTTTACAGATGAGGAAACTAAAGCACAGAGAAGTTACATGACTTGTCCAGGGTCCCTCAGCAAAGCTCTTAAAATGCCCACAAATTCAATGAAACCCAGAATCCATGAAGGGACATTTTTTGACCCTCCTAAAAATTGCTAAAGAACTAGAGTGGAATTGATGGTAGAGGGTGGGTTTGAACATACTGACTGGAAGCCAAAATGTTTGAACCACAAACAGTAGCAGGCTCTGAAAGTAGCAGCTTCGGTGGCTAACCACAAACCAGAACACACAAGGATTTGTCCTGAAAGGATCTGCCAGACACTCTATGGTCTTTCCAGTGGTGAAAATGTAAATAGTACGTTGGCATTCCAACTGCCAACTGTTCAGTGATTTACATGTTTCTGAGATTTGGGGGGAGGGACTACCCATGTGTTTCAGCTTCCCCCCATCTTGACCCCCTCTCAATTTCCAGCCCTGCCTCTTTTGGTTTCAAAAGTATTTGTGGATAATAATAGCTACTAAAGAGTGCTACAATAAAGAAAATTCTTGCATGATAGTAGTTGTGGTTATTTGCTAAGTGCTTACAAGCATTGTGGTAGATACAAGATAATCAGATCAGTCTTTGTCCCAAATAGGGCTCACATTCAAAGGGAGGGAGAAATTAAAAGTTAGCATCTGTGGTATTTAATCCTCCTTTTACAGATGAGGAAACTGAGGCACAAGGAGGATAAGATCACACACAGCAGGCAAGTGGTGGAGAAGCAGTGTGGCTCAGTGGAAAAAGTCCGGGCTTGGGAGTCAGAGTTCATGGGTTCGAATCCCGGCTCTGCCACTTATCAGCTGTGTGACTGTGGGCAAGTCACTTAACTTCTCTGTGCCTCAGTTCCCTCATCTGTAAAATGGGGATTAACTGTGAGCCTCACCTGGGACAACCTGATTACCCTGTATCTACCCCAGCACTGGGGTAGTGCTCTGCACATAGTAAGTGCTTAACAAATACCAACATTATTATCTTCTGTGCTCTTTCCACTTGGTCATGCTGCTTCTCATCATTTAAGTGCACTTGCATGTGTGTGTATATACATGTTCCAATATGAATATAGTATGTAAGCTCATCCTCTAGACTGTAAACTCATTTTGGGCAGGGAATGTTTATTCTCCCAAGTACCTAGTACAGTGCTCAATAAGTATGATTGATTAATAATGAACTCTAATAGTTCAAGAGGTGCCATTGCTTCTAATCCCCAAGGCATAGCACTGTAGAAGGATAATTTTTTTTGTAGATTAAAAAAATCTCATGAGCTTCTGCTTTAAACTATGTGTAAGTGTGAACACCAGATATCTTCAAGATAGGAAACAAGGGTTTTTAGCTGGATTTGGCCCTGACTTAGCTTTCTAAGCCCTAGATACTTTATCACTGAAATGAGGGATGCTGTCATTGCAGCAAGGGGAGAATTAATTATCTGTACTCATACTAGGTTATACTTACATGAAACATCTCAATGGAAAACAATACAACTTATTTGTTTAAAAGATTAGTCATTAGGCATTGATTCCTACCAAACTGGCTCTAAGTAAAGCCAGTAAGGAAAGGAAGATTAAAAGCAATGATCTAGCTCGAGGTGACTTATATTTTCTGTTCTTTGCTATCCAAAAGAACTGTGAGGGCATTTTATATCACCACGAGAATCATATCTCGGCCAATCAATCTGCTTCAGCTGCTGCATTGAAAAGTAAAGTCTCAAAACCACACGAAGCTGATTGCTGCCAGTTAGCAAGTCCTGGAGAATGGAGCACTGGCTGTGTTGATGGTGGGAGAAAAGGAGAGGGGGAGAGTGAATGATTTTTCCATCCTTAGGGACCATTCCTGGCAAGACGTAACTTGAAATTGGAGCCTCTATTTTCCAATTTTTTTTCTGGGTTGCCAAGAAAAACACTTTTTTTTTCCCTGCAGATTGAAGCAGGCTCAGCAATTTTCTCCTCTAGGTCGGAGACCCATTAGACTCAGAATGACTTCAGCAGGCTGAGGGTTAATGAGGACGGCTCAGGGAATGACCCCTTCTCTAACATTTGAAAATGGCCTTTAAGTCCGGAACAATTTGCTTGAAAATGCTTCCAGTTAGATAGGCCGTGTAAGCCACCAAGTTTGGGAAAGTCTCAGAACCACTTGGAAGAAGGGCTTAGAGAGGGAGCCTGCAATGAGAGACAGGCAATGGGCCAATGGGGGCATGGTTCTTTAGCATCAATTCTAAAATGAAGGACTGTTTGGGGAAGCTAAATGTAGCGCCCAAATCCTGTCTTGCTTGCTGAGAAATAAATAGGGTATCTGCATTCAGCAAAAATTGTATAAATCTAGCTCAGATCAGTTACAAGCTTAAGTTTCTGGTCCCGTTCTTGCAAGGATCTCTCCAGTCCAGGCCTGCACAGTGGGACTGGCTTTCCGTTGATTCATCTGTGATCTCCTTTTCATGGATCTGGGCAAAGGGCAACAGGGTGCAAGCTCCTTGTGGGTGGGGAATCTGTCATTTTGTTTGTACTTGTTTTGTATTTTGTTTTGAGGAAGCAGCGTGGCCTGGTGGAAAGAGCAGCATGGGTCTGGGAGTCAGAGGACCTGGATTTTAATCCCCACTCTGCAGCTTGCTTCCTGCGTGACCTGGGGTAAGTCATTTAAGTTCTCTGGGCCTCAGTTCCCTCATCCGTAAAATGGGGGTTCAATACCTGTTCTCCCGCCTACTTGGATTGTGAACCCCAAGTGGAACTTGATTAACTCGTATCTATCCCAGTGCTTAGTACAGAGATCTTAATAATAACAGAATTGTGGCATTTGTTAAGCACTTACTATATACCAAGCAATGTAAAAATTACTGGGGTAGATACAATAAAATCAGGTCCCATATGGGGCTTACATTCTAAGGAGAAGGGAGAACAGGTATTGAATCCCCATTTTGTAGATGAGGATTATTTTTATATTGGTAATTTATATTAATGTCTGTCTTCCCTCTCTAGACTGTCAATTCCTTGTGGGCAGGTAACATGTGTCTACCAACTCTGTTATACTCTCCCAGTGCGTAGTACCATGCTTTGCACACAGTAAGTGCTCGATAAGTACCACTGATTGGTTCAACCAGTTAATTGCAGCATTCCAGATGATCCTGACCACCACGTGTGATGCCCTAGATGGTACTTTGGTCTGAAACCTCCACTATTGATCATGTAGCTCCAGCAGACATTCTGCTTCCTTTGGCTATCTAACCCCCACCCAGCAGTGAGGTGTGAGGGGAGATGGGATGTCACAGACAGCAGTGACCCATCACAGGCAAGCCATGCTAATGAGAATAAAACAGGCAGAAGTGCTGCTTGAATGGGTGAAAAGTACAAACTGAAGAAACACTGAGTTTTATGACCATTCTGAGGGTGTTCCCCCATATCTGGGTGTCTCTGGGTGTCCAGAGGGCCACTCTCTGCATCCTTGCTAGCCGGTGAGATGGGGAGAGAATCCTGACTCCTGACCTTCAACTTGCAGGGCATGGGGGGCCTCAGGCAGCTCTGACAGCCCTTGAGAGGATAGGGGATAGGTTCTATGAAGGTACAAAGAGGAGTGATTCTCTCACCATAAAGGAGCTTTGGAATCATCCCTTGGAACCTCCTTTTGGAAAACCGAATGAAGGAAAGGTTTTGGAGTGCTTAACGCTGACCTCCAAGGGCAAGCTAGTAGTAAAAGTAGTAATATTTATAAAGTACCTATTTTGAGCAGAGCCCTGTACTAAGTCCTGGGAGAGAATCCACAGGTGGGAATTAGCTGCAACTAAAATGGTCCTGTCCAAACTCCTCAAACCTCTGGTGACCAGAGAGTATCTTTTCCGACTATCGTGGGGGTCGAGGGATTCAGGGCCCCAATTAGTTGGCTGTTCCCTGATTTGTATTACAACTACTTACACTCCTTTTAGGCTCCCTGAGGGCAGGAATCATACCAACTTATTCTAGTGTACTCTCCCAAACAGTTAGTGCAGTGGTCTGCACCCAGTACGGACACCATGCATTGGTTAATAGATTACAACTACTACTACTACTCTAAGGAAGTTAATGCTCTAATTTTCTCAGAAGAATCACCCTCCACTTTTTAAAAACTTCTACATAAAGCATCAATCTATCGTCTGGGAAAAGCTCACAGCTTTTCCCTGTGGTCTTCTTTCTTTCTCTCTGTCATGTTGCCTTCCACCCCCAAACAGAGTTCCAGAAGGTCCAGAACCAAAATTGGCAAGATGATGTCACCTGTGAAAACTAAAACCATAAAAAAATGGGCTATCTGTGGTCCTAACTCAAAAAGTCTTCCGTGGGCTGGGTTTCAATGGCCGATTAAGCACCGGAATCATCACCCTCATAAATATTGGCAGGCTCTGAGGGGGCTTGTCATCCAGAGCTTAATGAGGGAAGGCAGTGAGTTTGAAAGCTTTCCTAAAGCAGCCTGGAGGGAGCCATTTGCTCCTCTGAATCTGGTGAACTGCTACCCAGAGCACCATTCCAGAGCTTTTATCAAGGTAGGTGATTCTTCTAATTCACAATCACTTCTTTTTACTTCAGCACTCAGCCCATCAGTGCTGCTGCCCAGGAATTGCTGATATTCTGCCTGGCTGGAGGCACCTAATTTAAGCAATATCACCATCAGTAGGATTCACTGAATGCTTACTGGATCTAGAGAACTTTACTAAGCGGTTGGGAGAGTTACAGTACAATAGAGTTGGAAGACACGTTTAGTGCCCACAATGACCTTACAGTCTAGAGGGAAAGACATTAATGTAAATCACTTATAATATAGAAGTAATAGGACCTAAGAGACTCCCCTCCGTTAGACTGCCCTGAAACAGACCAATTCTCTTCTGATGATGGCACCTGTTTTCTTTCTGAGCGACATTTCAGGATATCAGACATCTCAGGAGTTTTCAATTGACTCAAACCGCTGTGCCCTACCTAATCAGGGAGCAGACAAATTATATTTACTTATACATGTTAACCTAACTCCATTACCCAGCTGCTTCCTAATTACAGATGGAACTGATATTTTGCATTTACCATACCCCTTGTTCCATGTTATCAAAGTGCTTTATTATTCTGATTAAGTAGTTAGGGCCTTTTGGACAAGGTGTTTCCCAGGAATTATATAGCAGCATGGGTTATTAAGCCCAGGAACTGTTTAAAACCTAAGAGCTCTCTGGATATCCCCGAGGACGAGACAAGGACAGACATCCTTCTTGGGTCTGCCAGACCTGCCATGAAGTAAAGATAACTCTTCTAGCCCAGTGATTCAGATTCTATGATTCATCAGCTCACTTCTTAAATTCCACGACTGAGCTGGGATGACTAAAGTATCATGTTTAGGTCCCTCAGGCTCCACTCTGCCTACTCCAGACTGTTTTAAGCAGAAAAAAAGATCATTTCATCATTGATGGCTTCCCTAGCTAAGAGTTCTTGTCAAACACACACTTTGGAGACAGTTGTTTACATTTCTTCTAATTCTCACGAGTTTGCAGAAGCCGAGCCATGACACACCAAGCACTAATTTGATCTCAAAACCATCATCCTGGAAGGCTACTGGACTTTTCTTGTCTTTAAGTAGAAACCCAGCTCTCAACAAAGTTTGGGGAGAGAACAGCTGTTTTATAAGAAACAGCTGTCATTCTTATTCCTCCAGGCTTCCGGGTAAGCTAACCTTTATTGGAGGGGGGAAAAACCGCCTTCAGGAGATGAAATCACAAAAAGTGACACATGGTGAAATAATGATTCTTCCATCCACAATTTCCTGAGATCACGTCGATGAAGAAATTATGAGTTCTGAGAATAAGGTAAAGGCAAGAGTCATTTAAAGTCTATTGAAGAAACAGATTTTTTTGATGAGCTACTCTAACCAAGCATCACATCTACATTAGCTGAGCAGTCAGAGGTATTTGCTGAGCACCTACTGAATGCACAGCACTGTGCCACACAAGCAAGGTGGCTGTTCCCCACCCTCACACACTACTTGGAGGGGGAAACAGACGAAAATGACTTACAGGCAATGGACACAGGAGGAAGAACAAGGCGATAACAGGAAGTAGTTTAGCAAATCAGGATGAAAGAGCTAAATGAGTAACTGAAAGTTAAATGGAAATGGAAAGCTAAATAAATATACACATATACACAGAAGTGCTGAGGCTAGAAGTAAAATACATCAATGGTAAAGGCCACAGATGAATTCAGAGAACAGACCTATCACTTGTGACTCCTCTCCCTTTAGAGTGTAAGCTCCTTGGGGGTAACAATAACTATGGTAATTTTTAAGCACTTTCTGAGTGCCAAGCATTGTTCTAAGTACTGGGGAAGATACAAGTTAATCAGGTTGGACACAGTCCCTGTACCACATGGAGCTCAGTCTTAATCTCCATTTTCCAGATGAGGTAGCTGAGGCCCAGAGAAGTTAAGTGACTTGCCCCAAGTCACACAGCAGACATGTGGCTGAGTCAGGATTAGAATCCAGGTCCTTCTGACTCCCCAAACACTTAGTACAGAGCCCTGCACACAGTAAGCACTCAAGAAATACCATGGATTGATTGACTGATAATGAGACATGGAGAATCAGGCCTCAAAATATTTGGAAGCACCTATTCATTTTGTAGATGCTGAAATCCTCAGGACAAAATGTCTGCATCTTGTTGACTCCTAAGCTAGGAATCCCAAGTTGAAAAATTTGTTTGAAAAATTATGCAAATGAAACCCTCCCACCTGGGTTTTCAATGCAATGCAGTGTCGCGTTGCATCCTTCAGCCAAAACAAGGTCTGGCAGCTAGCGCTCTGCGCGTGCTTCCCCGGAACGGAGCCGATCCCAATGCATCTTTCTTTCGGTTCAGGATGATGAAAACACACGACATCCAAGTGCCCTGCAGGAACTTTGGCGGCTCAGGTGCAGTGTTAAAACACTGCCAACTGCATTTGCCATTTGATTTATCAATGTTGCCCTGTAGCCAAAGCTGAAAAGCAGACTTTTTCAGCCCTGTTAATTTTGATTTAAAAAACAGAAAGTGGCATTCAAAATCTCATTGTCCAATTCAGACAAAAAAAAAGAAAAGGGGGAGTGATATCTCTTTGGACTTTTCTAGTTACTTTGAGGTAGGACTGAAATATCAAAAATGTTTCACTAATCAAGCAGCGCATTAATGAGAGATAAAATGAGTCAATCTCACCGTAGTTTCAACTGGAGAGCAAGAGTTAAAAATTTTGTGGATCTATTCCTGCATTTAGTATATGCCAACTATGCAATCCTTGGAGATGACTATTTTTGGAAAATAGCAGATTTTACACATTTGCAAGGCAACAGAAATGCTCAGGATACTCTTAACTGGTGCTAAGTTTATCAAGTAATGCATATTAAGTACTTTCAGGATCTGTAAGAACTGTCTGAAAGGTGATACAATGATCCCTATACACTTGGCTTGCATAATTAAACATTCTTTAGATTAGATAACTGGAATGAAAAGGAAGTTTACACAAACACACACACCGCCCCCCCCCCCCCCCAAAAAAAAATCTGGTAAAAAATTGGAATTTTACCATTGTGAAATCTTGACAGTAGCTTTTTGCTCTGGAGTATTTTCCAGAAAGTGAACTATGGGCAGTGGCTAGCTATGGTGTCATCAGAAAGTATTCCTGCTCAATATGACTTGAAGCATTTCTGATGCAATGACAGCAAAATAACTATCCTATTAGAAATGCCAGCACAAATCTGCCAAACTGCACTCTTCCTCACCTTCAAAGCTGATCTAAAAATACACCTCCTCTAGGAGGCATTCCGACTAGACTGTAAGCCCGTCAGTTGGGCAGGGATTGTCTCTATCTTTGCCGAATTGTATATTCCAAGCACTTTCAGTGCTCTGCACATACTAAACGCTCAATAAATACTATTGAATTAATGAATTCTTCACCTAATCCTCATCTCCCCATCCTCAGGACTGAAGATACTGCCTACTGACTCTATTGTACTGTCCCAAGCGCTTAGTACAGTACTTTGCAACCAGTAAATGCTCAATAAATACAATCGAATGAATACATACTACTGATTATTATCCCATCAGCCACTTTTAGCACTTAGGTGTCTTACTGGTTTATTGATTCCATTCATTTTTTCTTACTTTTCTTGCTACCCATTACATCTGATTTCCCTCTTGTTCCCACTTTATCAACCTGCCTCCCCATTAGATTCTAAGAATGATTCTCTGTTGAGGAGCAAACAGCATATTTTCAAATTTTCTTGATTTTCTTCTGAGGGAAGTATGATATCACATACAAAACAAACCCAGTCCAGATGCTATGTCTATTCCTCTGCTCTAGAAGGGGAAGGAACTGGACAATAAGCAGCATTTTGCTTGCTGGGCCGGGGGAGATAACCAGGGCCAACCCAGGAGAAAAGCCCAGGTTGGCTTCTCAAAAGGGAGGTGTTGCTGGGGACTCTCACACTCTCTCAAGCTGGAACGAATCGGGAGCCTATTTCCCCGAGCAGGAAGAAAAAAAAGGACTGAATCTGTGGTTGTCCATCTTGTTCAGAAATTCATTCCATGTGTGCACGAGGGGGAGAAAACATACTGGCCAGGGAAGGTCTGGGAGCCTGCACACGTTGGGACCGGCTCAGGGGTCAAAGGAGCCCAGTTTCAGCAGGTCATGCAGGCCTTGCCCCAGGGAGGGCTATAAGGAATTAATCATTTGTCAAAGTGATCCCAGAGCACAATGCTTGAAAAATCACCTCCCCATCCTAGAGCTCCCGAACTGGCTCTGCTCAATTGATGCTATTTGTTGAGCCCTTATTGGGTGCTGAGCACTGTATTAAACTTTTAGGAAAGGAGAGTAAGTACATATGATCCCTGCCTTCAAGGAGCTTAAAATCTAGCTGATTTCTACAATGAGGTAGACATTAGTCAACTCCAGTCAGGACGAATAAACCTCTTCCTTTGGAATAGGAATGTTCTCCGAGCACCTGTCTCAGCCAACATATGTTTTATATTTTAAAAGGAGGAGGGAGAGGGAAGGAGGAAAAAAAAACATTTCTCATATCAACATTACTGACCCAAAGCCTGTAGCTTGCAGATTACTAAAACTCAAAGATAGACGCAGTTGGTCTTGCAAGAACCTGGAGGTTTTTCAGAAGAAAGGTATCTTGAAGGAAATCCCGGAGTGGCTGAGTGGGATTGGAGAAATTCAGAAAGAAATCAGGCTCGTTCAAATGCAAAAAGATGAAAATTACTTTTTTCTCTCTCCCAGGAAGCTGAATTTCACTGGGATTCCCTTGTAACCAAACAAGTAGTAGTAGTGATATTATTTCATGAAAAGCACTATACTAAGTGCTTGGAAAATACAACAGAAATGACCCAGACGGCCTTCCATTGGAGGCAAACCTAGTAAGTTGATGTGCAGTGGAATGGGAAATGCTAGATCATTGTTTAGCCTCTGCCTGGATTAGCAATACCTGAAAAACCGGGCCTCAAGCTGTGCTTGAAGTGTAATTAAAACCATAAAAAAGTCATGAAACCATTTCCACTGGTAATAAACAATATTCCCCTGAAGCTGTAACCTAAGGGAGAACTACATCTTACTTTGTTTATTGTTTGGGGGGGCGGGGGTGGTTTGATCTCCAAATAGGTGGAAGTGTTTTTTGGTTCACACCAGCTCCAATGGTGCATTTCCATACACCGGACAATAATATCTCATTAAATCCATAGCGGTTTATTCAAAGTAGCTCAAAATTCAAAGCAGCTGCTAACTTCCAAGCAACTATTGTTCTTTAATAAAACTAACAGATGACACAAGCCTGGATAATTCCAATCCCTTCTATCTCACAACAATGAGGCCTCGATGGATATATTCTTTGCATCATGTATCCGACGTAAAGTGCTTAAAAGTCACTTTTTGACCAAGGATGAAGTGAAAGATGGTGAGATTTTATCCATATGTGCAAGTGTGGCTGAAAAGACATAACCAAGACTGACTGCTCCTTCCATTCTACACTTGTGAAGATTGCCTTTTGCTGAGCTGTTAGAAAGTTTTCACTAACACCCACCTAGTAAGGAAACTCATTTTACTGTCATCCTGTTCTAAGCAAACCTCTGGGGTTTGGATTATAATGGTCTGCCCCGGTGGCTAAGAGAGGAAGGCGGTTGGCTGGCAGGTATTTATCAAGAGCCTACAGGATGCCTAGTGCTGGGTCAGCACTAGAATGCGGGACCCAGGCTCCGCACACAGCATCTATATTCAAGCAGGAGTTAAGACATTTGGTGGTGGAGGGGGAAGGGGGGGGGAGGGAAGGCAGAGAAGTCAGGAACTAGTAAGGGAGGGATGAGAGAGATGAGAGAAGGGAGAGAAGAAAGCCAGGAATCGGGGAGGATGAAGTTGAAAGTTTAGGCAGGGTGCCATCAAACTTGGGGTCAGCCTGCCAATCAACAACTGGGCATGAGCTAGTATGAGAGCCTGATTGTGACTAGTGGACTTTATATTCTTTTACTCCTAAGCATTTAGTTCAATGCTCAATAAATACCATTGATTGTTGAGCCTCTGCAGACTTCATTCTCTGTAGCCTAAATTAAAGCCCAAGAGTTTAGCAACTGAGGAGGACATTGAATGCAGGACCAATTAGCACATCCCAATGTGCAAAGCAGTTTCCTACTAATCCCTGTTGCTATTTATGAAGCCACAAAGTTTATGAGGCTTTTAAAACTTGTCAATTGACAGTTTCAGGCCCTCTTTTTTTAACCTGGGGAAAAAAAAGTTTTAAACCAATGGGATACAGATGGCAAAATCAGCTAGTGAATGGGAGGTTTAGTGTTTCAAATGAAAATGTTTCAGGGTTAAGATGTCACATTATGACCTAATCCAGAAGAATAAGAGGTCGGAAGAGCAATGCCTGATGGAATATTAGGGGATCTCAAGAAAGTCAACGCATCTCTTTTCTAAAAGTTATTAAGTTTGACATATTTAACATCATTGTAGTGGTATGCATGTTCTCTTGGTTGACGATGCCCTACCATGACAAATGGTAATTATAATATATTTATAATACTATAATTTGGGTTTTTATAATAAGACTTCCCAAGTAGTACATAAGTGATCACTTACCTGGCTTAGTTTCTCAGAAAAGTGCTAGAAAAAATGTACTTACACCTTAGAGTAAGACATGAAGAAAGTTTTTTTTTCAGGATGGGGAACAATGGTTTTGAAGCTAAAAAACTCTTGAGCTAATTATGGTTTAAAAGCTCAAAAATATTTCCCATACTTTAAAATGAAGGTCTCCAATTTTTGCTGCCTTCTTCCTAGGCCCCTGCTTCTGTACAAGCTAACTTCCCAACAGGCTCCACCATTTGCCTTCACTGTGACCTTGAGCAAATCACTTAACTTCTCTGTGCCTCAGTTACCTCATCTGTAAAATGGGGATCAAGACTGTGAGCCCTATGTGGGACAAGAACTGTGTCCAACCATCCACCCCTATTTGTCTGTATCTACCCCAGCGCTAAGTACAGTGCCTGGCATAACGTAAATGTTTAACAAATGCCACAATTATTATTATTGTTATTAAAAAACAAAACACCAAAACTGGACTCTCTGTTAACCTGCGAGTCCAAGCAGCTGTGTGAGTGTGGAGAGAAAAAGCCAAACATGTAGATAGTGAGAAATGGGAGGGGAGGGAGGTGCACAAGGGAAGGAGAGATTGAAAAACACAAACGACAAAAAGAGAAAAACAGCTTGGCCTAATGAAAAGAGAATGAGCCTGGGAGTCAGAGGAACTGGGTTCCAATTCTGGGTCTTCCACTTGTCTGCTTTGTTACCTTGGGCAAGTCACTTAACTTTTCTGCACCTCAGTTTCCTTATCTGTAAAATGGAGATCAAGATTGTGAGCCCCCTGAGGGACATGGACTGTGTCCAACCTGATTATCTTGTATCTTCCTCGTGCACAGTACAGTTCCTGGCACACAGTACTTAATAATTGTAGTAATTAACAAATATCATTAAAAAACCCAACAAAATAGATACACACAAACTGTTGAGAGAGACCAGCAACTGATCCCTCATTATCATTCTGCCCATCCCACCCTCAATCAACTTTACTCTCTTCTCCTTATGATAATGATGGTGCCAAGCATTGTTCTAAGTGGCAGAGTAGGTACAAGATAGATCGGAACTGTTCTTGTTCCACCTGGGGTCCACAGTCTAAGAGGAAAGGAGAATAGGAATGTATCTTATATATTAGAAAACTTAAGCAAGGAGACGTTAGGTGACGTATCCAAGGTCACAAAGTGAGGCAGTGACCCACCTGAGACAAGAATCTGGGTCTCCTAGATTCCAGTCTTGTGCACTTTTCACTAAGCAGTGTCAGCAGTCTCTAAGGGGGATGGGGAGGGTGCTGTGTTTATGGCTAGGGTTGTAATTGTCTGGACAGAGGGCATAAAGCACACTAGCTTTCTAAATACTGGAGGCCAGAAGAAGTCACTAAAGCCATGCTCAAAAAGAAACACTCCCCTCTAATAGCAGAGTACTTTGTAATGGGACCTTTGGCCAAAACAATTAATTTAAGAACAAAGTCAAGCAGTTTCTGGGAAGAAATGTTTATACTAAATGTTGATCACTTTCTAGTGAAATTACATTCCATTTTATAGTGGCTGCACCACCTAGTGGTCTATTTTACAAATGCATTTTTCTACAATATTACACCTATAAAAATATTTCTCAAATATTAAAATGGTAGAAATCACACCAGTCGTATGACAGAAAAAATATTTACCTCAAAAACCACATTTTAAATAAAAGATTCTTAAAAAGTGTTCCTGAGGCTAACACATTCACTTTTTGCCTCTAGTGCTTAGTATCTCAACCTCTGACTCTCCATTTATGCTCTTCTTGTGCCCCACACCATGTAGGAGCAGTAGTAGTAGTTTTATATTTAAGGGGTACCTGGATGCAAAGCACTGAACTAAGCACTGGGAAAGAATTCACGGATGGGAATCAGACATGTTCCCTGGCCCTCAGGGGCTCACAATCTAAGAATAAAAGGTGGAAGAGGGGGCCGGAGACTGATGTAGTAACGAAAGATTACGAAAGATGAAACAATCAGGATGCTAGGACAACGTAAAAGATGAGGACGGGAATAAATACAAAAGATACAATCCAAAAAGCTGTAGGGTGCTTTGGCTAGAGGAACAGAGTCCAATAGTCACGATCGTGGCCACAGTGACCACCAAGCCTTCCCAATGCTCGCCTCATCGCTGTTCCTGCCCTTCCCGCCAGGTAGGGATGGAGGCCTGAGGATGATGATGCAGCGCTGGGGGCGGCCCAGGTTACTGGCGAGGGAGCTCAGCTATTTGGTGGTTGCAGGCCAAGGGCACGTGCTCCTGCTGCCGGGGTCTTTTCTGCTGGGCTGTGCAAGGCTGATGAGGTGGGAGGGGAAAGAAATTGGAAGCTAATTATTGTTTTACACTGTCTAGCACGGTGCTCGGCATGCAATAAACACTAAATATTAAAAAAGAAAAGGGGAGGGGAAAGCCATTCTTTTCTAGATGGAATTTATGTAATATGAAGCAAGTTCCCAAATGAAGTTCACTCTCATAGCTTGGAAGGTTCGCTTTGGCTGTTCTACTGACTCCATTATGTTGTACTCTCCCAGACACTTAGTATAATGCTCTGAACACAGTAAATGCTCAACACATATGATTAATGGTGGCACGTTCTGATGTAACTGAAGTAACTCAGTTCGCCTCCCCAAGATTCAGGGTCAGGAATGGACGCAGAGTGAGCAAGGGACGCACCATTTGAACACGGTATGAGGGACTCTTCGTCCTCGATGCTGAGAGTGCTTCTAGAAGTTGGATACTTAACTGACGGATGCAGGGGGTATCTCCATAGCTGGCTAGGCTCACTCAGGTGCAAGGTGCTCCTAGCAGCGATCTATTTCCCTTTGGCAAACTCTGTGGTTCCGAGGCTGGGAGTGTTAGGGTGGCTGCTGACTGCCTCTCTCGGGGGGCCCCTAGCCGGGGTATAAGCACCGGGGGACTTCAAATGCACCATCTCCTAAATAAGGCAGCTGGTAGGAAGCCGAGTGCAATCCATTTAAGGTCACTGGAGGATGTGCTCTCTGGTTGGAGTACAGCCGGGGGTGGTCAGAGTGGTCATTATGACTTATGGCCAGCCAGTAGAGTCTGACATCCATGTGACATCAAATCTGACGGCAAATGTCCAAGTAACAAAGGTGTCCTAATTTCTACATGTGTGCAAGCCTGGACTCACTATTTGCACTTACTACTATTTTACCAGTAACACCTGCATGCTTGCCCTGACACCGAATGGCAAGGTGAAGCCTACAGAAATGAAATCCTAAGGTGTCAGCCCTTAATTATTTATGCTTACTAGGCCAACTCATGAGAAAGGGGTGGATGGCCACAGGATGCCAAATCAACTTTTCTATGGGGGACTAAAATGGGGCTATCTAAAAGAAAACTGTGCAGGAAAATGTAATGTGGCTGCTGTCACCAATCAAGAGGACTATGTCCTTGGGAGAGTACAATTCTACAGAATTAGCAGACATGTTCCCTACCCGCGAGAAGCAGCGTGGCCTAGTGCATAGTGCCCAGGCCTAGGAGTCAGAAGGATATGGGTTATAATCCTGGCTCTGCCACTTGCGTGACTTTGGGCAAGTCACTTAATTTCTCTGAACCTCAATTTCCTCATCTGTAAAATGGAAACTAATAACGGGAGCCCCATGTGGGACACAGATTAGCTTGTATTTTACCCAGAGCTTAGCATGGTGCCTTGCACATAGTAAGCGCTTAACAAATATCATTAAAGTAAAAAAAAAATAATGAGATGGGGGTAGTTCAATTTAGAGCAAAAATTCCCAGCAGTCTGTGGGACAATGAGGTAGTGTCACAAACAGTTCTGCTGCCCTGCAAACATCAGTCCCAGCTGTTAATTAGCATTTGTTCCGCAAAAAGGTCAGAAGTCATAAAGTCTCTACAGCTCTACAAGAAGCCACGCTGTTGGCAGCATCACAATTTAGTACCAAGGATGGAGTATTGGTTATCAGCTACCACAGTGACCACAGTGAGCAAAAGCCAGTAGAGGGAGATGGAAGGAAGAGGCAATCCCTTAAAATGCGTCTGCTTTTAGTCTCATGAAAGCAGCTGGACAGGAGTGTCTCGGAGGAAACGGAGCTAAACGGGTGGGGCGGCTTTTCCGGTATTAATCCTTCCTGCCCCAGCTGGCCTTGCCCTGATGTCTCTCCTCACACGTGGCTCCTCCTACCTTCCCAGGCTAGAGGAAGTCCATGGTGCTGCTGCTGCTGCCACGGAACCTAAAAGCAGTCTGAAGGACTGAGGAGGAAACATCAGAGTGAAAGAAGTGTCTATTCGCCTGAGCCTAACTGAAAATAGAGAGCCTCATCTTAAATGTCTACTCACTTAGGAAACGAATCTGGGAGTCGAGGATTCCTGTAGAGTTCCTCGTCCCAGGAGCCACTTCCTATTGGGTCTGACACTGAACTTCCAGACAATCAGAGCTCAGGAATGGAGGTTACAAAACCTAGAATGGTGTCTGGCTTGACAAATGTCACTTCCCTGTCTGGGTCTTTTCTGGTCAAGTGGAGAAGAAAGCAGCACACCTAATCAGAGCACTGAGCTTGCATATCTCTGCCTGACTTTGAAGACACAAGACCAACAAGGGGAAGGGAGAGAGTCTGCTAAAAGCATGGTTTTGGGAACCTGCGCAAAACCAGTGGTTAGTTTAATAAAAGGTCCGTTTTTGCCCTACCTCTGTCCAAAGCTGCTCATTAAATCTTCGAACTCACCCGTAAAAATAAATATAAGCCAGCGATGTCCCTCAGAAGGCAGCCGAGTAATGTTTCTGCCTTCGGCTGGGCCGTAACACGAGGTCGGCTTTTTCTTTTAGGGCAGTTATTTCTTCGGTGCTTTTGTGGGCCTGGGCGTTCTTCAAGAGGAAGTGGTTAATAAAAAGCTTCAGGCCCTCGCTCAACATTCCCAGCTTTGGGTTATCATACATCCTGAAAAAGCAGGCACACCAACAGGCAAGGGTCAGAATAAAAAATGATGACTTCTGAAAGGTCACTGTTTCCTAGACAACAGTACTGATGCAAAATTTGAACTTCCTTAAAAAACTCAATTCAGAATCTAGAATTTGTTTGTCCATAATGTGTTTTAAAATTACTATTTGCGGGGCTTTTCAACTAAATACATTTTGTAGGGGTGGAAAAGGTAAGGGAATTATAGATCATGCACAAATCAGAAAAATGCCCTAGTAACCTATATTTCTATAAATAGCACAGAGGTTACTTGCCACCAGTGAATTGTAAGAACTATGTGGATTACTTACTTTGTAAAGATTGAAGTAAGTTCTTCAACTTCAGTTTCCATTAATAACCTATACAATATTTTTCTTAAGAAGTCAACTTTCTGCTTGTTTAGCTCACTGAATTCAATTACCTAAATGCACCAAAAATGAAAAAAAAAAAAAAAAACCACACCAAAAAACAAACTATTGCACTCTCAAAGTTTACATATATATATATATTAAAAAAATTGGTTTTCTCAATTGAAATATTTTTAAAATTGTGAACCAGATATCACTACATTCAAATGCTTAAGTTTTTCTGACAAGAAGCCAAAATTCCAGCTAACATGGGTTTAAGTTAAGATGATTTATTCTCTGTATAGCCAATGGCAGGTTTTTGTTTTTTTTTAAATGGTACTTGTTAAGTGATTACAGCAGGTCAAGCACTGTTCTAAGCCCTGGTGATGATACAAGATTATCATGTTGGACACAGTGTAAGTTAGAGATGAGGTAATGGAGCAACAGAGAAGTTAAGTGACTTGCCCAAGGTCACAGACAACTGGCAGAGCTGGGATTAGAACCTAGGTCCTTTGACTCCCAGACACGCTCATTCCACTGGGCCATGATGTGGCACCAAGATCATATTGTTTTCCAGTAAGCAGCCGTGATTGTCTCCATATCCAGCTCATCTAAACTCAGTGTGGAGTTGCTTTTGAATATGGGCAAAGCTCTTTCTCTGGCTTTTTACATCTTCCCCCCATTTTGGAAACAGTCACACAATTACTTTGGCACCGATCCAAATGTGAATGACACACAAAAATTATTTACATTATAATTAAAAAGTTAAACTTGATAGTCTGAGAGCTCCTAGAGGTCACTTTGTATCACTAGGCTTACTGAACATGTAGCAACCTTTTAAAATATGATTGATTACAATGAAGAGACAAGTCGCTCAGAGGAAATTGGATGGCTTAATGGCTGATGTCTAGGCTGTCTAAGCAAATGTCACTTGCTTAGGTTAATTTGACCATGGAATGATAAAATAAAAATGAGAGGAAGTAGTCAGTAGGAAAAGGGATATTTAACAATAATTTAAGAGATCAGGCATAGAAACCAAACACGAACCTTAAATATGGATAAGGGGAGTGATTTGGTCTTTAGCAAGTGGACCAACAGATGAACCAAGTTGGAGACCGTATTGGCAGTCAGGTTTTCTAGATCTCGGAATTTATCCCACATGCTGAACTGGAATGTCATCTATGAATCCAAGTAAAAGAATAAAATAAAATAAGCATCCAGGCAATAGTACAGTATGCTTCAGACTCATCATCACGACATCCAAGATATCAAACTACTATGCTATTTTCACCAGAGGTCCCCAGATCTCTTCTACTGGCAGCACCTTCTTTTCCAGTCTGTTACATTGTCCTGCTGTGTGGGGGAGACCACAGAGGTCCTGAATCTTGAATCAGGGCTACATTCCAGTCTGTTTTCTGCTTTTTCCCGACAGTGGTAATTTAAAAGGGAAGTGAATTTTAGGGCTTGCCACACTAGCATCTCCCAGCAGTAGTCCCTTTATATAGCTACCGCAGCATCCAAGGGTGGGCAGAGAGAAAAATCAATCAGTGGTATTTCCTGAGCACTTACTCTGTGCAGATCAATGTATTAAGTGCTTACAACAGAGTTGAACAAGTTCCCTGACCACAAGGAATTTAGTGTCTACAAGGGAAGGGTGCTCTGGAATTTGAACGAGAAATGGCACTTAAAAGGGGCTGTGGCTGAAAGCCAGAGGGACAGAAGGGAGGTTTCAGAGTTCCATTTGAGAACTCCTGCTCTACAGTTCTCTTTTTAAAAAAAATCCTATTTCCTTCTAATTTGATCTACAGATCAAATCACTTAGAAAATATGCAAAAAGGCTTAAAAACCACCACAATTTTAAAGTTCTTTGAAGGCCTTTTCAGTTTCCTGTGTAACTGCATTTTGTGACAGAATACTCAGTTTAGCAACTTTTAAAAGTGTAGGCTCTCTCAAACAGCATAGCTAACAAATTCTGTTTTTCAACAAAGTGCAAAACCTCAAGGTAAATTACATTGTTGTTATTTAGAAGCATTGTCCAAGTAGAGAATTAGAAGCAGAACTTCCTAGTACTACACTTGGGCCTGAATCTGATTTAAACATTGACATGAATTAAGTTACTGAGTTACCTGAGAAAAATAGAAAAAAGACATAAGGCTGGTTCAGTAGACACTTAATTTACCTGAAATTTCCTATCATAGTTACAAAACTTTCCAGCCAAATATGCATAAAAAGGATTATATTTCTTCTCCTGCAAGCAGCAATCAAGGAGAACGTGAACGATCTCTCTTTCCTGTTGATCCTTAAGTCCAAGCCTAAAAAGACAGTAACAGCGAATTAGAAATCAATTCATTTCCAAATTCAGAATAACATTAAGCACAAGACAAACTTGAAGAGTTAGAATTTAGAGTGAAATGATCAACAAGCACATACTCCTGTTTTTGACAAACTCTGCTAATCATGAGTCAGATGTCATTTGACATTTGGGTCAACTTTTAGATAAAAATAGTTTGATTCTGAATCTCTAATCACTAGAGCCATTTGTTTGGTCTTAATGTGTTATTACTAAAGAGGATGAAAAATTCCTGAATTTCCCCACAGGTTTATCATAAACCAATCTGCCCTTTAAGAAAACCAGTTGGACCACAGTTTTAGTTACCTGTTGGTGGTTTAGAAGTTCAACTGGGCAGGATATGGGAATAAACCTGCTCACATTGTTGAATACAAAGGGGGGGGGGGTGTGAGGGGTCCCTTTGAAGCGGCAGGGGGGCCTCTAAGACCATCTCAGGTACACAGCTAAAACCCACACCAGTGGAGGAGGTGGGGGTGCTATTAGGGGCTCTGCCTGAGGGCCTAAAAGGCCCAAGCATAACCCTGCAGATTGATCTGCTTCTGCCCATGGCGACTCTTTCCTCAGAGATGGAGGGGCTGGGAATACTTACTTCAGAAGCTTTTCAAATGCATCTAGAAAGTCCTCACTGATCATCAATGTACAAAAAATGCTTCTCCTAACATCAGTATTCATTCTCTGCTTCCGTGCAAGCTCAAGTATCTTTGAACTGACCTGGAAAGAATGAGAAAGGGGGGGAAAATAATTAAAATTCTGAGTAATGATTAAAATGACCACTATAGTTCCATGCACGCCTTTAACAGGCACACGAAAGTAGAGGTAAGGTGTCAGGTAAATGAAGCCCCTAAGGGTCACATTTTTGCAGAGAATTTCTGCAATTATTTCCATGGCCATAAGGGGTTCAAGAATGAGACCTGTTTCTCATCACAAGTCAAATGACCCGAGAGTCCGTAAAATTCTTAAGTGAGAAAATTAAGCACCCACAAATGTAGCAGGGTGACCTAGTGGCAAGAGCATGGGCTTGGGAGTCAGAAGATGTGGGTTCTAATCCCAACTCTGCCACTTGCCTGCTGTGTGACTTTGGTCAAGCCACTTAACTTCTCTGTGCCTCGTTACCTCATCTGTAAAATGGGGATTAAGACTTTGAGCCTCACGTGGGACAACCTGATTACCTTGTATCTACCCCAGTGCTTAGAACAGTACTCTGCACATAGTAAGCACTTAACAAATACCAACATTATTATTATTATGGGGGTTAATACTGTGAGCTCCATGTGGGACAGAGACTGTGTCCAACCTGAACAGCTTTTGCTTTAGTTCAGTGCCTGACACACAGTAAGTGCTTTACAAATACCATTAAAAAAAAAAACGAGTTCAGGGGATTTTGTGAGGGAACGGCAAAACTAGAAAGAAGCAGTGATCTGGCTGATTTTGTAGGAAACCTAAGGACTTGGTCATACGGTGGCGAGAGAAGGAAGCAGAGATGTAATAAGACAACCCTGGACACAGAACCTCCTGTTTCTTCTTAGACAAAACCTGCTGTTTGTTTCAAACCATGTGCTCTTCTCTCTGCCCCATGCTGTGACCGACTTGGAACGGTCATTCCCATGCCCAGCCAGAAGCTCCAGCCAGGCCCAACCATCCCCAGCTTCACCTGAGTTCCTCCTCAGTCTCTCCCTCCACATCACCATCATCATCACTTGTATTGAGGGACATTACGGAGAGAGAGGGAGAGGAAAAGTGAAAGAGGATGAATGGAAAAACGAGGTAAGGGAGAGCGAGGAAGAGAGGGGAGATGGGAAGAGAGGAGGAGCTCCTGCTAGCACTGAAGCAGATCATTTGTTACCATTCCATGACCAGTAGAGTATTTTCAGCCATTTTTTCCTTTAAAGAAGTGTCTACTGGTTGGTAAATCGGGCACTTTTCTCATTTACCGTTCCCACGTGCTGCTTCTGTTGGTCACTAGGGTTGCTGTTGGCAATCATTGGCGCTCCACTCCAAGACGAGCCTACGATCCACCAGCGGCCGATCTGCTCTGCGTTCAAGAGGCTGTCCCATGAGACGCGCAACTGGGTTTCCTTGCCAGAGCCACTGTTGCGCACCTGATTAAAACAGGAAGTTCTTCCAGTGAGAATCTTTTAAAGTCCAACAAGGGGAAGAATTTTTCCATCCAAATCTACATTCTTCTATGCATCCTTTTCATGTCAGAGCCGAGGCCCATACACAGAATACTTTGCCATAAGCAAGCGTCAACTGTTTCATTCGAGCTCTACGTTGTGTAACCTGCATGATGCTTTACCTTTGAAATTCAGAAGTTGCTTTCTGTAGTGGTAAAGGAAGCCTGCATTACTTCAGTGACTACAACTCCTAATGAATTTAAATCTATTTGTACAAAGAATTTCAAGCAACATTAACCCAATAACTTCATTATTAGTGGGGTAATTATGTATACCCAATCCTGACTCACACTTTCATATGCTGGGGTTTCCCCTTTTAACTGTGAAATGTTCTTTGTTCTGACCCCTATATTATATATGCCTTTTGAACTGTGACTCTGACATGTGTCAATTAAATTATGGAACTGATTAAGACTTAAAATGAGGTTGAAAATAGAATTCAATTTTGAAAATAAAAAGCATCAGTCATGTGCTATTTTTTCCTCCACTTTAGAAATTATATTTTGTAGAAGGCCAGAACTTTGTCACCAAGAAGCAAGAAGGATAAAAACAAGGTAATCGAGGCACCTACTTGATGTTTAGTCACTTAAAATTACAAGTTAATAGAAGAACCAATTTTTAGGGCCTCCCTCTAATCTACAAGCATTACTTTCACACTTTTCCCAAAGGAGGAAGAAGTTGGGCAATAAGCAGGTGATTAAATTTTAAGTGATGTTACTAGCTTGTTCTTCACAAGCTTTTGACCAAATGAAGATAGTTTGGGGAATTTTTTATTTTTTTTAGCTACTTTGTATACTGCCCTGCAGTGAGTTTCAACACTAATTCCCTCTCAAGATATTTAAACACCCCTTCTTCCTGTCTATAAATTAGACGTCTATCTCCCCCATTAGGTCGTAAGTTCCTTGTGGGCAGGTGATTCTGTCTCCTAAATCTACTTACGGCTCCCCAAACAGCAAGCCCATAATACTATTGACTGACTGAAAGTTATACAAAATAAAGGTTCAGAAATCACAGCAGAGAGATTAGAAGTTTATAAAAGCTCTTTAAGAGGGAAACAGGCCCAAAGAGAAGTTGGGTGAGTTATCTGCCCCAGTAGTACTATAACCAAGATTTTTCTGGGGAATATGATTTCAGTCGCCCTAAATTAACTTTGTAGATAGAATCAAAATAGCCTGTAAAATCTTTTTACTATCTTAAGTGTCACCATGGTTCAGGCCCGTTCAATGTTCCACCTTGACAGTGGCACCAGAGAATGACGGGAGGAACAGGTTCTCTGGTTACCCTCCTAATGCGTCTTCCAATTCAGGACTAAGGCTGAATTATCTAACATCTTTGACTTTCCCCCCAGATGTCCTGAAACTTCTATACTTAATTCACTTTCAAGAACTGTTTTAATTACCCAAGAGCTCGTCCATGACCTCTTCTTGGACCTTCCACAAGTTTCTAGGGTAACAAATTCCTCATGCTTCCTGTTTTAATGTTGCCCTTTGATGCGAACCCACCCCTTATAAACATCAATGGATGCCCACTAGTCTACATGTTGTGAAAACTGGAGAAAAATGTTAGCAGTGTGTGATTCTGCCTCCTTGAATCATACCCTCTTCTTAGCTTTGGGCTTTTGAGACTAAATGCCCACCCTCTCCCAATATCTTCTTGTATGGAGTGTGGTCTATGTCCCTGATGGGTTTGTTGCCTTTTGCTATTCTTTGCCTATTTTTTTTTCCTTCCTAAAATGAGGTGATCAGGAACTACAAGCAGTATCCCAGTGAGGATGCACCATAGCTTTAAACTGGAGCAAAACTATGCTCTTGATAGCCTTCCTGTTGAAGAGCAGCCTGGATTATTTCCCTCCAGCTATTCCCACATGTTACAAGGTCACAATGACTATAACTTCTAATTTTTACTAAAATTATTTCTTGCCTCCAGCCAAATTTCTCTCAGGCTCAGGGCCTGTGGGTCTGTGTTAATCTGTGTCAACATTAACAGCATTAAGGTGTACATTAACAGAAATAAATTACCAGTGTTCTTTGTAGTTTCCTCAATTTCTCAATAGGCTCAGGGTCATAGCCTGGGATTTTCCTCATGTCATTATTCTTTAGTGCCAACATGGTCTCTATCATAAACCGAACCTTAAAAAAAGACATATTACAACTAATAACAGATGAAAGAAATTTACAAAAATCTATTTGTACATCCTTAAATATTCAACTATGCCAGTTTTAGACGCAATCTAAAGCTATATTCATCTCAACTGCATTTTTACGATCTGCAATTATCATCTTCAAAATTTATTTCAAAAGTCAATGGAAAGAGATGAAAGCATTCTTTAAGTTTACAAAATTAGGATATGCAGTGTTACTGCTTTCTGAATTAGTTACTTCTAGAACATTGGTCTGGCTTGCAGCTGTTTCACAGTCACTGGTGATTGAGTTCTAGGAACAAATTTCCCCAGTGTGAACTCAGTCATCCTAAAAAGGATATATGAATGACAAAGAGTCTTCCAAAATCTAAGTCCTGTTAGGAAGTGCTTTGCACACAGTAAGCTCTCAAAGAATACGACTGAATGAATCTAATTCCCCCTACCTGAAATTAATTTTAGTGCCCGTCTCCTTGAGGGCTAAGGCTGTGACTATTAACTCTGTTGTACTTTCCCAAGTGTTTAGTACAGTGTTCTGTACAAAAAGAGAGCTCAGTAAATGCCACTGATTGACTGATTGTGCAGCCTTTCAGCACTTTAGAGAGGTAGGCTCAAGAGATGAAATCATACCCTGGTCTGGTCTTGAAACTTGTTGCCCACTCCATTCGCTCTGGCCTGAGCTTCGCTGATTAGCTCCTTCAGGGCCAAAGCATCATCTTTCCTCAAGGCGAAGCCCACATTTTTCAGCAGCAGCAGAATCAGCTCGATGTCTTTCTCTGTGAAAGTTGCAATAAGTTTCTTCAGAATGTCAAAGATGAGGAGGGAGTGCACTACATGGAAGTTGTACAGATGGGCGATCAGGGAAAAGGCGTTATCGCATTCTTTTCCCTCGCTGCGGTTCTTATACACTTCATCGAACTTTCTCACCACCGCTTCCAGAAAGTGAGCCCCAACCTGAAAATAGAAGTGAGGGCCCTGTGAATGTAGTTACAGTTCATGAGTAAGGGATTATTTTAGGAAGAGGTAATCCTTGTACTGGAGGGTTTAGGTGAAGCAGTCTGTATGGAAGTCAGTAAGGAATCCCTGGATGACACTGCACTGACTATTCTACCCACTGGCTTCAATACTCGCTAGGCTAGTCTTTACTGGTCAAATGGGACTGTGGATTTGGCTGGTGTGACACAATTACGGACACTATATCTCGTTAGGGCTCCTTTACATAGAAGAGGAAAACTTAAATCTTAATGCCATGATCAATTTCTCATATAGGAAATTTTAAGAAAGTTCAGATGTCACAGGAATTTAATTTTGCTTTAGAAATGACCAATACAAAATTAATTCAGCCAAAGACTCTATGGTCCCAAGTATTACGTTCATATATCTTTAGCATGGGTTTATGTGAGCACAGTTCTACTATTATAGCATTAAAAGGAAGTTTAATGGAAAAGCCACCTGAGACGCCTCATTATTCTTTGGCAGAAGTTTCAGTGGCTGTCATTAACCAAGCTACTATAATGACTTCCTCTTGGAAAAAATAATTTTGACTGTCCTTCACGCTATCAGCTAAGGTGTCGATGAGACATACAACAAACAATCTCATGACGGCAGATCAGGTACATCTTTGATATTCTGTGAATGGTCAGGGGTCACAGCTTTTACCACAATTCACTGATGGTAGAACCTTTTGTCTAGTAACTTTGTTCAAGAGATAACAGAATGATAAAATCAGCCCTAAGAACATCCCACAAAAGCAATATAATGGCATTCCACAATTGCAAAGGGAGTGAGAAGGGCATTTGGCAATTTCATTACGTTTCATAATAGGTAGGAATGATGCCTGCAGAAAGTAGTACAGAGTGAACACGGTGAAAGGGGTGAAACAGCCAAAAACAACATAAAAAGAAACAGGTCTCTCCAGGCTAAATCACTCTTCCACCTCCACCTCTAGCCTCTTGGGGGCCTGGTGGATTCAGGGCCCAAGGGGTAGAAATGCCAGTAGGCCCAGCAGGCCCTGACCAGTGAAAATACCCAAAGACGAGTGGACAAAGTATGGGGGAGAAGGGGAACCTGACCCAACTGATGCATAATCCCATCCCCCAATTTCCCGAGGAATTTTAAAATGTTATTCTGGCCCAGGTGACAAGGAACACAAAGTTACCGAACGGATTTACCTGGTGCATCGGCGACCACTAGCAGGGGCAGAAGGCATTACGTGAGGTGCTGCACAAATATCTAGAAGCAGTGTGGCTTAGTGGAAAGACTCCGGGCTTGGGAGTCAGTGGTCGTGGGCTCTAATCCCGGATCTGCCACTTATCAGCTGTGTGACGTTGGTCAAGTCACTTAACTTCTCTGTGCCTCAGCTACCTCATCTATAAAATGGGGATTAAGACAGTGAGCCCCATATGGGACAACTTGAAAACCTCATATCTCTCTCAGTGCTTAGAACAGTGTTTGGAACATAGTAAGTGCTTAACAAATACCATTATTATTATTATTATTACCTAGAAGTGGAATTGTTTGGATGAGTCGAAGGGGAAATGCTTACCTCAATTCCCACCGTATGATGAAGAATGCTAACCAGGAGAACGTGCTCCATCATCAGCCGGGCGGGCATTAGTGCTTCGGTAACACAGGCATTCATAAGAACGCCTGTAAGGGTGTCGTTCATGTCCTTTCTACTGTTTGCCATGTAGAGTTCTTCCAGCTGCCCACTTATAGAGGCTATATTTGGTTCGCTCAATCTGTACAGGAATTTCAAGGAGTAAAATGTTTAAAAATGAACCACAATATCAGCATTTACCGAATGTCCCTTGGGTGCAGTGTACTGGGCTTGGGAAGTACAAAACAAAGAAGTCACATGTATCCTGATCCCTGTGGAATACAGTGATGAACATATTTACAAATATATAGCTATGAAGAACAGCTAAATAGGTGACTGAATCAACAGATATTTAGAAGGCCTGAGGTACAAATAAGCTAGTTTCCAATGCCAGAGTTGACTGATGGATTCTCTAACAAACTCTTGGGAATTGCTAGGCAGGGACTATGTTTACCAAGTCTGTTAAACTGAACTCTCCTAAGTGCTTAGTACAGTGCTCTGCACAGAGTAAGCACTCCATAAATACAGTTGATGGATTGGGTAGGTTTGCTGAAGGAGGTGGGATTTCAGGAGAACTCTGAATGTTGCAGGGGGTGCTGAACTGTTGGATTTAGGTAGGGAGGGAGTTGGAAGCTAGAGGAATGAAAAGGTCGACTGAAGTGTGAGGAACAGTTAGAAGGCTGGTTTAGGAGAAAGGGAGGGAAGAGTGGATTCAGAGAGTAAAAATTAAAGTGGTGTGATTTGGTGGGGAGCCTTGAAGTCGACTGTGAGGAGTTTTTGATTGATGTGGAGGGACTCAGAAAGCCAGTGGAGGGTTTGAAGGGAGCAGAGGTGTGGGTTGAATGATGCTTCAATCAATCAATCAATGGCATTTATTGAGTGCTGCCTATGCACAGAGCACTGAACTAAACTTTTGGGAAAGTACAATATAACAGAATTAGCAGACGCAGTCCCTACCTATAATGAGCTTACAGTCGAGAGGGGGAGACAGAAATGAACATGAATAAATACTGTATAATATATAATTCAAAGGTATTTACATAAGTGCACTGGGGATGGGGAAAATATCACGTATCCAAAGATCACAGGTCTAAGTGCATAGATGATGATCAGTGTGGTGGAATGTAGAACAGAATAGAGGAGGAAGAGGCTGGAGGAAAGGAGACCAGCAAGGAGACTGACCAATCCAACAGTTTAGCCAAAATATGACCAGAGCTTGTACCAGGGAAGGTGGCTATTTGGGTGGAGAAGGGGTAGATCTGGGACAGGTCGTATATGAAGAACCACTACATTTGTTTCGTTACGGGGAATCAAAACTGTTTAAAAACAGTTTATTTTATTTGGATTTTTAACATGATGCCTTCTCCTTAAAAAAATCTCAGGAGGCAAGAAGCACACTCACGTTTTAACCATTAATTAATTCTTTATCTTCCTTCACAGCCACAAACTGAATCACTTCAGCCAGAAGCAGTCTACTAATAACAACGCACTTAGGTATGATAGTCATGGAAATTGGTGTTTTTTTTAAATAAAGCCCATAAAGGATTTCAACACTCTCTCTCTTCCTTTCCCTCAATCTGATGTGCTCCTCCAGAACAGGCTCATTCAGAAGACACAGAGAGTTATTCATCTCTCTATGTAACCACCGGCAAATATTACAGAACAAACTGTGCTTAACTCTACTGCACTGTACTCGCTTAAGCAATCAGTCCAAAGCTCTGCACACAGTAAGCACTCAAACACCATTAACTGGCTGATGGATTGAGAAAATCACAGGTGAGAGGACAGGGAGTTCAGGTCTGCACAGAGAGATTGGCCCCTTCTTTGGGACAGCACCCTAAGAAACCATATAGCCCAGAAATCCCTACAGCACAGCCCAGGTTAGCTGTCTATTAATAACAGCAATTGTCATGGCCTCTTTCCCAGCCCTTACTACCCTCTGTGGTCAGAGAAAGCAATATTACCGCTGCGCTTGGCCCAGGTTTTGTCTAAACCTGTACTCCAGAACAATGACGATTCAACCAGCCGTGAGTATAAACATTAAAAGCTCACTGTGGGCAGGGAATGTGCTTATCAACTCTGATGTATTGTGCTCTCCCAAATGCTTTAGCACAGTGCTCTGCACACAGTAAGCACTCATTAAACACCACTGATGGATTAAAAGCCCGACCTCTGCCATCGAGGGGAACTCTCTACTTTCCTACTACAATCCAAGCTGCACATTTCACTCCTCCAACACTAACCTTGTCACTGTACTTTGATCTTGTCTTTCTCACCGTTGACCCCTGGCCCATGTTATTCCTCTGGTTTGAAACTCCCTCCACCTTTGTACCCAATCGATCACCATCCCCAATCTTCAAAGCCCTACTAAAATCACATCTCCTCCAATAGGCCTTCCTGGACTCTGCCCTCATTCCCGTCTTATCCCTCCTTTGAGCCTTCTATAGCTCCTATGCACTTGGCTCTGTTCCCCTTAAATACTTTGATATTTACCTCTCCCCTAATCCCACGGCATTTATGTGCACATCCATCTGTAATATATTTGAATGCCTGCTCCCCCTCTAATCTATAAACTGCCTGTAGGTAGGGGTCATTTACATTTGTATTGTACTCTCCCAAACACTCAGTACAGTGCTCTGCCCATAGAAAGCACTTAACAAATATCACCAATTGATACTTGTCTTGGGGTGAGAGACTTGTTTTTCCAGAAAAGATTTAAATCAAATAAACTGCCATGTTACCTGTTGATTAAGCCTTTCACATTTTTCTTCAACCTTTCTAGTTCTTCCCTTTTTCTGGCATCCACCGTTTCTTCTGATCGCCTTACATGAGGTGGGATATATTTTGTAACGCTTTCACCCACAACCTAATTGCAAAAAGACAAGTCAGCAATTAAGGCCATGACATTTCCACTCAAACAATCTGGGCTCCTTTTCAGATCCATTTTTTGTTAATTCTCATGTAAACACTTAATGCCAATTACAAATTAGTTGAGTCAAACTTAACGAAAAATTAATTTACAGTTTCTTTCAAAGACAGTGATTTAACATTTTACTGTGTGTCTAGTGAAGGGAGGTAAATTCAAGTGCCTGCTTTCTGTCTACAGGAAGCAAAGAAGAGCAGTTTTAATACTAGAATGAAGCTAACAAGAAGCAAAAGTCTGAATACATGAATATAATTGGTCATATGCCAGTCATTTTTTTTATTTTACTTTAACTGGCTACCAGATGATGGGGGGTTAACGTCAGCATTGGTGCCAGGCCACACTGGGGTCTCTGTGTCCAGTTGATGCCAATTTTGGCAGTAAAACTATCTACAAGTAAGGGTTCTGTCCACCCAGACACTGTTTTCAAGAGATTTTCTCTGGGTCAGTCACTCCTATTGTGTACAGAGCTGTACTACCAGTAATTTTTTTTTCAAAATGACAATTATTAAGCACTTATTGTGTGCCAGGCACTGAACTAAGCATTGGTGTAGATCCAAGTTAATCAGGTTGGACACAGTCCATGGCTCACATGGGGCTCACAATCTTAATCCCCATTTTTCAGATGAGGTAACTGCGGCTCAGAGAAGTTGAATGACTTGCCCAAGGTCACGTAGATGGTAAGCGGGATTAGAACCTAGGTCCTTTTGATTTCCAGGCCTTTGCTCTACTTCACACTTTGTGAGAAACACTGTACTAAACACTTGGAAGAGTACAATAGTTAGTAGACATGATCCCTATCCTCAAGAAGTTTATCACCTAGTGGGATCTGTGCCCTTTCTACTTTTCCTGCGGCTGCTAAGGGTTCCTTCTGTTGGACTGAAAATGTCAACTGGCCAAAGCAAGACTAGGAGGCATAAAGGATATAAATCTTGATTTACTACTGGAAAATTTATTGCAATATAAGAGTTTTTAGTTTCAAAGACATCTGTTTCCTTTTCTGAATTACCATATGCACCAATTTGAGGATGTGGCAATTTAAAAAAAAAAAACAAAACCCCAGTCAATCCAAGGTTCTTGGGGCAGCATATACTCGGGGGCTGTCCAAAAGGAAAACAACTCTTAAGTTTGGATGGTGAGCTCCTTTGGCGAATATACCATGTCTCCTCCTCAACTTCACTCTCCAGTTAATCAATGAATGGTATTTATCGAGTGCTTACTTTGTGCATGGCAATATACTCTGCCCTTGGGAGAGTAAGAGTTGGTTGGTAGACTGGATCCCCGCCCTCAAGGGTCTTAAAATCTAGCGGGGTAGACGGAAATTAAAATAAATTAGAGAGAGGGAAAGCAGCAGAGCATAACGAAACGGACCTAAGAACTGTGAGGGTGGGGACTGTTCCAAAGTGGTTAGGGGTATGGTCCCAAGTGCATAAGTGAGGCTGAAGGGAGGGAAAATAGGGTGGATAGATGAGACGCTAGGCAGGGAAGGCTTCCTGGAGGAGAGAGGACTTTGAAGATGGGAAGAGTGACAGGCTATCAAAAATGACTGGGAGTTGCTGGCAGAAGGGAGGGCGTCTCCGAGGTACTTGGTACCGTACGCAGCACGACAGTAGTGTTATGAGCTTCTTGGGGTCGGGATCATATCGACTTATTCTATTGTTCTCTCCTGAGCGCTTACCTGGAAGTCAAAAGGATCTGGGTTCTAATCCTAGCTCTGTCGCATCTGCTGTGTGACCTTGGGCATGTCACTTCACTTCTCTGTGCCTCAGTGACCTCATCTGTCAAATGGGGATTAGGACTGTGAGCCCCATGTGGGACAGGGACATTGTCCAACCCGTCTCCCCCGATTAGACTGTAAGCCCGTCAAACGGCAGGGACCGTCTCTATCTGTTGCCGACTTGTTCATCCCAAGCGCTTAGTACAGTGCTCTGCACATAGTAAGCGCTCAATAAATACTATTGAATGAATGAATGAATAACCTGGCTTGCTTGTATCTACCACAGTGTTCAGTACAGTGCCTGGCACAGAATAAGCACTTAAATACCACGATTACTGCTTAGTACATTGCTCTACAAAATAGTAAGCGCTCAATAAATGCCACTGACTGGTTGCCCGAGGCTCCAACAAGAATGACTGATTTGGAGAAGCAGCGGGGCTTTGGGGACAGAGCCTGAGTCTGGGAGTCAGAAGGCTGTGGGTTCTAATTCTGACTCCACCGCTTGTCTGCTGTCTTGGGCAAGTCACTTCACTTCTCTGTGCCTCAATTCCCTTATGGGGATTGAGACTGTGAGTCCCACGTGGGTCAGGGCCTGTGTCCAACCCAATTTGCTTTTAACAATAATAATAATAATAATAATGATGGTATTTTAAGTGCTAAGTGCCAATCACTGGTCTAAGCGCTGGGGTAGATACAAGGTCATCAGGTTGTTCCACATGGGGCTCACCATCTTAGTCCCATTTTACATATGTGGTAACTGAGGGACAGAGGCCCAAAGTTACACAGTGGACAAGTGGTGGAGCCAGGATTAGGACCCACGACCTCTGCCTCCCCATCCCGAGTTCTTTCTAAGCCACGCTGTTTCCCCACCCCCAGCGCTTAGCACAGTGCCTGGCACATAATAAGTGTTTAACAAACACCAACATAGCAGTGTGGCCTAGTGGAAAGAGCCCGGGCTCGGGAGTCAGAGGTGCTGGGTTCTAATCTCAGCTCCCCTTTTTCCCAGCTGAGTGACGTTTGGCAAGTCACTTCACTTCTCGGGGCCTCAGTTCCCTCATCTGTAAAATGGGGGTGAAGACTGTAAGCCCATCATTGGGCAGGAATTGTCTCTATCTGTTGCTGAACTGTATATTCCAAGCGCCTAGTACAGTGCTCTGCACATAGTAAGCGCTCAGTAAATACTACTGAATGAATGACTGTGAACCTCGGGTGGGACAACCTGATCACCTAGTAACCCCCCTCAGTGCTTGGAATAGTGCTTGGCCGATAATAAGCACTTAATAATAATAATGCTGGTATTTAAGTACTTACTATGCGCAAAGCACTGCTCTCTGTTATTGTTCTTATTAACAAACACCACCATGGCTATTATGATTATATAACAATGATGGCATTTGTTCAGCACTTACTATGTGCAAAGCACTGTTCTAAGCGCTGGGGAGGATATGAGGTGATCAGGTTGTCAGGTGGGCCTGTGTTATTGCTTTTAACAATAATAATAATGGTATTTAAGTGCTTACTACGTGCCAAGCACTACTCTAAGCGCTGGGGTAGATACAAAGTCATCAGGTTGTCCCACGTGGGGCTCACAGTCTTTAATCCCCATTTTACAGGTGGGGTGACTGAGGCACAGCGAGGTTACGTGACTTGCCCAAAGTCACCCAGCTGACAAGTGGCGGAGACGGGATTTGAACCCATGACCTCCGACTCCCAAGCCCGGGCTCTTTCCCCTGAGCCACGCCGTTTCTCTACTACTTATATTATTCATTCATTCATTAGTATTTACTGAGCGCTTCCTATGTGCAGAGCACTGGACTAAGCGCTTGGAATGGACAACTTGGCATCAGATAGAGACAATCCCTGCCCACTGATGGGCTTACAGTCTAATCGGGGGAGACGGATGGACAAAAACAAAAGCAATAAATAGAATCAAGGGGATGTACACCTTATTAAAACAACAGCAATAACTAGAATCAAGGGGATGTACACCTTATTAAAACAATAGCAATAAACAGAATCAAGGGGAGGGACATCTCATTAAAACAATA